>NC_091288.1:101928542-102548375 GCF_032444005.1 Ranitomeya imitator
CATTACTGTGATTGGCTGGCTGTGTGACATCATCAGGTTATAAAAGAACAGGCGCCACCAGGCTCGGCACGCTGACACCATTGCATAGCTCTGTGACAGTTGTTATTGGAGGGAGACAGTGCTTGTCCAGGCATATTTGTGCACAACTTAAAGGGAATCCGGCACCTAATTTTGACCCTATAAGCTTTGGCCACCGCCATCAGGGGCTTATCTACAGCATTCGGTAATGCTGTAGATATGCCCCCAATGTAACCTGAAAGATAAGAAAAACAAGTTAGATTATACTCACCTGGGGGGGTGGTCCGGTGTGGTCCGGTCCGATGGGCATCACAGGTCCAGGTCCAGTCCTCCCTTCTGCATACAATGTCATCCTCTTCTTTGCTGCTGTCTCGGCTCCTGCGCAGGCGTAATTCATTGCCCTCTGTGCACTGCAGTATTTTACGCTGCCCTCAACAGGGCAAATCAGTATGCCTGTGCAGGAGCCGCAACAGAAGCAAGGAGGATGACGACATCATATGAAGATGGGAGGAGCCGGACCCGGACCTGCGACACCCATCGGACCGGACCGCATCAGACCGCCCCCCAGGTGAGTATAATCTAACTTGTTTTTCTTATCTTTCAGGTTACATCGGGGGGGGGGCTTATCTACAGCATTACAGAATGCTGTAGATAAGCCCCTGATAGCGGGGGCTGAAGCTTATAGGGCCAAAATTAGGTGACAGATTCCCTTTAACAAATCAGAGTCCTGTAATGTTGATTTTGGTGCTGAAGCTGAACCATTATACTGACAGCTCTTCTAAAGGGTAATCTTGTGCTTTGCTGTTTGTGCCAGATATAATTCTGATGAAGCTGATGCAAAACGCGCATTGGGGCTACACGGTGTGGATCCTGACATACCACAAAATGGGTAAGGAACCCAGGGTTTGGGAGGTTTTGATATATATGGGGCACTTGACTCCCAGGCTTTTAGGACTTCTATAGTAGCCATACTCACCACCCTGTGCTGGTGTTTTCTCCCATTTGATTTACAAAGCACTAAGCACTTTATTGTGTAATGTAATGTGGTATTTTCAGGATGACACACTGTTTTGATCTCCCTCCGCTCTCCTAGCTGAACATGCAAATATTTTTTGTTATTACAATTAACTTTACTTCTTGTTTGTGATTAAATATATAATAAACTTATATCTTTTTAATTATTTTGGACTTGTTCTCCACTCTTTTTCTCTGGGTGTAAGTACTCATCCATATACTATTATGTTGTTAATGGTACATTTTGATGTGATATAACAGTCCACAAAAGCGTTGAAACATTTTTCAGTATTGACGTACTCATCTATAGAGTATTTCGTTCTCTGGAGTACATTTCTGTGGTATATAACCCTCAAAAAAGCGTTCAAAGTTTTTTCTGTATTCATTTACTCATCCATACAGTATTTTGTTTTCTGGGATACATTTCAGTGGTATATTACCCTTCAAAAAAGTGTGCAAAATTTTTTCAGAATTCAGTTACTCATCCATAGAGTATTCCGTGATCTGAGGTACATTATGATGGCATGTAAAACTCCAAAAAGGCGTTCAAATATATACACTGTGTGCAGAATTATTAGGCAAGTTGTATTTTGATCACATGATACTTTTTATACATGTTGTCCTACTCCAAGCTGTTCAGGCTTGAGAGCCAACTACCAATTAAGTAAATCAGGTGATGTGCATCTATGTAATGAGAAGGAGTGGTGTCTAGTGATGAGCAAACGTGCTCGCCACTACTCGTTACTCACTCGAGTATCGCTATGCTCGGCATACTCGTCGAGCAGCGAGCATTTCCGGTACTATTCGGCGGTAACTGCAGTCTCCACCCAGCAGTTTTGGCAGACTTTAGAGACCTAATCACGGTGCAGGGATTGTCTGCCAGGCCATGAAACGCCGCAGCCATCTTTGTTGTGGTCGTACAGTGATTGGCTGGGCCGTACAGCATCACCCCGAGTATAAGGGACCCGGCGCCGCCCTGCTCGCCGCATTCTGTTCCTGTTTCAGTGAGAGTAGGTAGAGCTGCTGCCGAGATAGGGTCAGAATCGTGGTTTTAGAGTTAGTGTAGGTCTGCAACTGTTACATCCACAACTCCTCAGAAACCAAAAGTCCTTTTTAGGGCTAATTCCTGGGTCCCGATAATGCAGCGCTAGGCAGGGCACAGCATATCCTCATCAGTGCAAGGCCTGCAGGCACTGTATGTGCATCCTTTGGTCCCACTGCATCCTTCCCAAAGCTCCATAACTGCCTGCTGCTGCAGCTAATTTACTGTCTATATACCTTTTTTTCCCAAAAATCCCCCCCTTCAAAAGAAAAATATACAGTCTGTTCTGTCAGACTGAGGCCTGTTGAAAAGTTATAGTTTGTCAGGCATACGTAGCCTAGTTGTGTGTGCAACCCTTGTGCCCCCCTTTTTTTTTTGGTGCTTTAAATTCACCAAAAAGGCCTCATATATATGTGCTCCAAGTTTGGTCATTGGAGGCCGCTGTACTTATTTTTTGGCTGTGTGATACACAAATTCTATACAGCACTATTTAGCATAGAAAAAAATTGAAAGGCCACAGATTTGCCAGTGTGGTATTTTCGTTACAGCCTTCATATATCTCTGTGCTCCAAGTTTGGGCATTGTAGGCCGGTGTACTTATTTTTTTGCTGTGTGATACTCAAATTCTATACAACACTATTTCACATAAAAAAAATCCAAGGACACAGATTTGTCAGTGTGGTATTTCCGTTACAGCCGTCATATATCTCTGTGCTCCAAGTTTGGGCATTGGAGGCTGGTGTACTTATTTTTTGCTGTGTGATACTCAAATTCTATGCAGCACTATTTCGCATAAAAAAATTCAAAGGCCACAGATTTGCCAGTGCGGTATTTCTGTGAGAGCTTTCATATATCTCTGCTCCAAGTTTGGGCATTGTAGGTCGGTGTACTTATTTTTGGGCTGTGTGATACTCAAATTCTATACAGCACTATTTAGCATCAAAAAAATTCCAAGGCCACAAATTTGCCAGTGTGGTATTTCCATTACAGCAGTCAGATATCTCTGAGCTCCAAGTTTTGGCATTGGAGGCTGGTGTACTTTTTGGCTGCTCCCTCTATCCCATCTTGTATGTATGGCTCTGCTCCCCTGTCCCATCTTGTATGTATGGCTCTGCTCCCCTGTCCCATCTTGTATGTATGGCTCTGCTCCCCCCATCCTATCTTGTATGTATGGCTCTGCTCCCCTGTCCCATCTTGCATATATGGCTCCGCTCCCCCCATCCCATCTTCTATGTATGGCTCTGCTCCCCTGTCCCATCTTGCACATATGGCTCTGCTCCCCCGTCCCATCTTGTATGTATGGCTCTGCTCCCCCATCCCATCTTGTATGTATGGCTCTGCTCCCCCGTCCCATCTTGTATGTATGGCTCTGCCCGCCCGTCCCATTTTGTATGTATGGCTCTGCTCCCCCATCCCATCTTGTATGTATGGCTCTGCTCCCCCCATCCCATCTTGTATGTATGGCTCTGCTCCCCCCCTCCTCTCTTGTATGTATGGCTCTGCTCCCCCATCCCATCTTGTATGTATGGCTCTGCTCCCCTGTCCCATCTTGTAAGTATGGCTCTTCTCCCCCATTCCATCTTGTATGTATGGCTCTGCTCCCCCATCCCATCTTGTAACTAACTCTCATGTTTTTATTTATGTTAGAAGCATTAACCCCTTAGCGACCGCCGATACGCCTTTTAACGGCGGCCGCTAAGGGTACTTAAACCACAGCGCCGTTAATTAACGGCGCTGTGGAAAAAGTAAATAGCGCCCCCCAGAGTCGGATTTTTTCCGGGGTCTCGGCTGCCGGGGGTAGCCGAGACCCCAGAGAACATGATTCGGGTTTTTTTTAACCCACCCCGCATTTGCGATCGCCGGTAATTAACCGTTTACCGGCGATCGCAAAAAAAAAAAAACGCGATCTCTTTTTAATTTCTCTGTCCTTCGATGTGATCGCACATCGGAGGACAGAGAAAAGGGGTCCCAGGTAGCCCCCCAATACTTACCTATCTCCCCCGATGCTCCTCGTGTCTCCCGGTGGGCGCCGCCATCTTCAAAATGGCGGGCGCATGCGCAGTGCGCCCGCTGGCCCCGCGAGAATCTTTGGAATCTCGGCTGCCGGGGGTAGCCGAGACCCCAAAGAGCATGATCGGGGTCGGTTTTACCGACCCCTGTTTTGCGATCGCCGGTAATTAACTGTTTACCGGCGACCGCAAAAAAAAAAAAAAAAAGTCAAAGTGTAATTTTCTGTCCTCTGATGTGATCGCACATCAGAGGACAGAGAAATAGGGGGATTCGGGGACCCTGCCATACTCCTCCTGCTGCTCCTCCTGGCCGCCGGCAAAAGAAAATGGCGGGCGCATTCGCAGTGCGCCCGCCATCTGTCTCCATCTGCCGGCCGGCAGGAGAAGAGCAGTTGGGGCAAAAATTAGGGTTAGGGTTAGGGGTAGGGTTAGGGGTAGGGTAGGGTTAGGGGTAGGGTTAGGGTTAGGGGTAGGGGTAGGGTTAGGGGTAGGGGTAGGGTTAGGGGTAGGGTAGGGTTAGGGGTAGGTGTTATGAACAGGTGATTCAGAACCCCAATGGACCTGGTGGTTACGAGCACAGAAAATGACCTGATAGTTGCTAATCACATAGGACGAGCTCTGAGACGTGGGAACTCTGCTGACCGCAATCCCTAATCCTATCACACCACACTAGAGGTAGCCGTGGATTGCGCCTAACGCTCCCTATGCAACTCGGCACAGCCTGAGAAACTAGCTAGCCCTGAAGATAGAAAAATAAGCCTACCTTGCCTCAGAGAAATTCCCCAAAGGAAAAGGCAGACCCCCACATATAATGACTGTGAGCAAAGATGAAAACACAAACACAGAGATGAAATAGATTTAGCAAAGTGAGGCCCGACTTACTAAATAGACCGAGGATAGGAAAGATAGCTTTGCGGTCAGCACAAAAATCCTACAAACAACCATGCAGAGGGCGCAAAAAGACCCTCCGCACCGACTAACGGTACGGAGGTGTTTCCTCTGCGTCCCAGAGCTTCCAGCAAGCAAGACAAACCAATATAGCAAGCTGGACAGAAAAAATAGCAAACAAAAGTAACACAAGCAGAACTTAGCTTATGCAGGGCAGACAGGCCACAAGAACGATCCAGGAGAGAGCAAAACCAATACTGGAACATTGACTGGAGGCCAGGAACAAAGAACTAGGTGGAGTTAAATAGAGCAGCACCTAACGACTTAACCTCGTCACCTGAGGAAGGAAACTCAGAAGCCGCAGCCCCACTCACATCCACCAGAGGAAGCTCATAGACAGAACCAGCCGAAGTACCGCTCATGACCACAGGAGGGAGCTTGACCACAGAATTCACAACAGGTAGGGTTAGGGGTAGGGTTAGGGGTAGGGTTAGGGTTAGGGGTAGGGTTAGGGGTAGGGTAGGGTTAGGGGTAGGGTTAGGGGTAGGGTTAGGGGTAGGGTTAGGGTTAGGGGTAGGGTTAGGGGTAGGGTAGGGTTAGGGTTAGGGGTAGGGTTAGGGGTAGGGTTAGGTGTAGGGTTAGGGTTAGGGGTAGGGTTAGGGGTAGGGTAGGGTAGGGTTAGGGTTAGGGGTAGGGTTAGGGGTAGGGTTAGGGTTAGGGGTAGGGTAGGGTTAGGGGTAGGGTTAGGGTTAGGGGTAGGGGTAGGGTTAGGGGTAGGGTAGGGTTAGGGGTAGGGTTAGGGGTAGGGTTAGGGGTAGGGTAGGGTTAGGGGTAGGGGTAGGGTTAGGGGTAGGGTTAGGGGTAGGGTTAGGGCTAGGGTTAGGGCTAGGGGTAGGGTTAGGGGTAGGGCTAGGGTTAGGGGTAGGGTTAGGGCTAGGATTAGGGTTAGGGCTAAATTTAGGGTTAGGGTTGGGGCTAAATTTAGGGTTAGGGTTGGGGCTAAATTTAGACTTAGGGTTGGGGCTAAATTTAGGGTTAGGCTTCTTTCACACTTACGTCGGTACGGGGCCGTCGCAATGCATCGGCCCGACATACCGACACACGTTGTGAAAATTGTGCACAACGTGGGCAGCGGATGTAGTTTTTCAACGCATCCGCTGCCCAATCTATGTCCTGGGGAGGAGGGGGCGGAGTTACGGCCACGCATGTGCGGTCAGAAATGCCGGATGCGACGTACAAAAAAACTTTACATTGAACGTTTTTTTGTGCTGACGGTCCGCGACGTGTGGCCATCCGTCACGATCCGTCGGCAATGCAAGTCTATGGGCAAAAAACGCATCCTGCGGGCACATTTGCAGGATCCGTTTCTTGTCCAAAACGACGGATTGCGACGGATGCCAAACAACGCAAGTGTGAAAGTAGCCTTAGGGCTAGGGTTAGGGTTGGGGCTAAAGTTAGGGCTAGGGTTGGGGCTAAAGTTAGGGTTAGAGTTGGGATTGGGGTTAGGGTTTGGATTAGGGTTGGTATTAGGGTTAGGGTTGGCATTAGGGTTACGCTTGGGATTAGGGTTAGGTTTGGGATTAGGGTTAAGGTTAGGGTTGTGATTAGGGGTGTATTGGGATTAGGGTTAGGTTTGAGGTTAGGGTTGAGATTAGGATTAGGGGTGTGTTGGATTTAGGGTTTTGATTAGGGTTATGGTTAGGGTTGACATTAGGGTTGTTTTGGGGTAAGGGTTGTGATTATCGTTAGGGTTAGTGATTAGGATTATGGATCAGGTTGGGATTAGGGTTAGGGGTGTGTTGGGGTTAGGGTTGGAGCTAGAATTGGGGGGTTTCCACTGTTTAGGTACATCAGGGGGTCTCCAAACACGATAGCCAATTTTGCGCTCAAAAAGTCAAATGGTGCTCCCTCCCTTCTGAGCTCTGCCGTGCGCCCAAACAGTGGGTTACCCCCACAAATGGGGCATCAGCATACTCGGGATAAATTGGACAACAACTTCTGGGGTCCAATTTCTCTTGTTACCCTTGTGAAAATAAAAACTTGGGGGCTACAAAATCCTTTTTGTGGAAAAATATATATATATATTTTTTTTTTATGACTCTGCATTATAAACTTCTGTGAAGCACTTGGGCATTCAAAGTTCTCACCACACATCTATATAAGTTCCTTGGGGGGTCTAGTTTCCAAAATGGGGTCACTTGTGGGGGGTTACTACAGTTTAGGTACATCAGGGCCTCTGCAATCGCAACATAATGCCCACAGACCATTCTATCAAAGTCTGCATTCCAAAAAGGCGCTCCTTCCCTTCCGAGCTCTGCCGTGGGCCCAAACAGTGGTTTACCCCCACATATGGCGCATCAGCGTACTCGGGATAAATTGGACAACAACTATTGCAGTCCAATTTCTCCTGTTACCCTTGTGAAAATAAAAACTTGGGGGCTACAATATCTTTTTTGTGGAAAAAAAAATATTTTTTATTTTCACGACTCTGCATTCTAAACTTCTGTGAAGCACTTGGGCATTCAAAGTTCTCACCACACATCTAGATAAGTTCCTTGGGGGGGTCTAGTTTCCAAGATGGGGTCACTTGTGGAGGGTTTCTACTGGTTAGGTGCATCAGGGGCTCTGCAAACGCAACATAATGCCCGCAGACCATTCTATCAAAGTCTGCATTCCAAAACGGCGCTCCTTCCTTCCGAGCTCTGCCGTGCGCCCAAACAGTGGTTTACCCCCACTTATGGGGTACCAGCATACTCAGGACAAATTGGACAACAACTATTGCAGTCCAATTTCTCCTGTTACCCTTGTGAAAATAAAAACTTGGGGGCTACAATATCTTTTTTGTGGAAAAAAAAAATATTTTTTATTTTCACGACTCTGCATTCTAAACTTCTGTGAAGCACTTGGGCATTCAAAGTTCTCACCACATATCTAGATAAGTTCCATGGGGGGTCTAGTTTCCAAAATGGGGTCACTTGTGGGGGATTTCTACTGTTTAGGCACATCAGGGGCTCTCCAAACGCGACATGGCGTCCGATCTCAATTCCAGCCAATTCTACATTGAAAAAGTAAAACGGCACTCTTTCTCTTCCAAGCTCTGCGGTGCGCCCAAACAGTGGTTTACCCCCAAATATTGGGTATCAGCGTACTCAGGAGAAATTGCACAACAACTTTAGTGGTCTAATTTCTCCTGTTACCCTTGTGAAAATAAAAATTTGTGGGCAAAAAGATAATTTTTGTTGAAAAAATGCGATTTTTTTTTCACGGCTCTACGTTATAAACTTCTGTGAAGCACATGGGGTTTAAAGTGCTCACCACACATCTAGATAAGTTCCTTAAGGGGTCTAGTTTCCAAAATGGTGTCACTTGTGGGGGGTTTCCACTGTTAAGGCACATCAGGGGCTCTCCAAACGCGACATGGCGTCCAATCTCAATTCCAGCCAATTCTACATTGAAAAAGTAAAACGGCGCTCCTTCACTTCCAAGCTCTGCCATGCGCCCAAACAGTGGTTTACCCTCACATATGGGGTATCGACGTATTCAGGAGAAATCGCACAACAACTTTTGTGGTCTAATTTCTCCTTTTACTCTTGTGAAAATAAGAATTTGTGGGCGAAAAGATCATTTTTGTGTAAACAAAAGCGATTTTTTTATTTTCACGGCTCTACGTTATAAACTTCTGTGAAGCACTTGGGGGTTCAAAGTGCTCACCACACATCTAGATAAGTTCCTTAAGGGGTCTAGTTTCCAAAATGGTGTAACTTGTGGGGAGTTTCCACTGTTTAGGCACATCAGGGGCTCTCTAAACGTGACATGGCGTCCGATCTCAATTCCAGCCAATTCTGCATTGGAAAGGTCAAACGGCGCTCCTTCACTTCTAAGTTCTGCGGTGCGCCCAAAAAGTGGTTTACTCCCACATATTGGGTATTGGCGTATTCAGGAGAAATTGCATAACAAAATTTATGGTTACATTTCTGTTCTTATACTTGTGAAAATAAAAAAAATGGTTCTGAATTAAGATGTTTGCAAAAAAAAGTTAAATGTACATTTTTTCCTTCCACATTGTTTCAGTTCCTGTGAAGCACGTAAAGGGTTAATAAACTTCTTGAATGTGGTTTTGAGAACCTTGAGGGGTGTAGTTTTTAGAATGGTGTCACACTTCATTATTTTCTATCATATAGACCCCTCAAAATGACTTCAAATGTGATGTGGTCCCTAAAAAAAATGGTGTTGCAAAAATGAGAAATTGCTGGTCAACTTTTAACCCTTATAACTACCTAACAAAAAAAAAATTTGTTTCCAAAATTGTGCTGATGTAAAGTAGACATGTGGGAAATGTTATTTATTAACTATTTTTCATGACATATCTCTCTGATTTAAGGGCATAAAAATACAAAGTTTGAAAATTGCAAAATTTTAAAAATTTTCGCCATATTTCTGTTTTTTTCATAAATAATCGCAAGTAATATCGAAGAAATATTACCACTAACATGAAGTACAATATGTCTCGAAAAAACAGTCTCAGAATCAGTGGGATCCGTTGAAGCGTTCCAGAGTTATAACCTCATAAAGTGACAGTGGTCAGAATTGCAAAAATTGGCTCGGTCATTAAGTACCAAATCGGCTCTGTCACTAAGGGGTTAAAGGGGATATCCAGGTTTGTGATGAGTCTGCAGTCATTCTTTGTGACTGCAGACTTCTGAATTCTCGCAGTGCGCACCGCAAGCTGTCAGGATTCTCTCGTGCTGGTGATTTACATACATGCGGTCACATGCTGACTAGACATGTGTGGCCTCTGTCAATGAAAATGAACTGAGCGAGGCCAGGCATGTCTAGTCGGAATGTGGTCCGAAGTATATAAATCACATGCTTGTGCTGACATGACTGTCTACCGGCAAGGGAGAATCCTAAAAGTGTGCAGTGCATTAGTTGTGAAAATTCAGAAGCCTGCGATGTCAGGATTCAGCTCTGCAGGTTCCAGCAGTCATCACATGGAAACTTCACTCATATGCGATTTTCATACTTGTGGTCCTGTAACAACGAGCTTCTCTTCCCGCTTCTCTCAGTTTTTCACTGAACATTGAGAGCATGAGGGAGAGGAGCTCGTGGGTACATGACTGAGTGTGCAAATCGCATATGTCCTTGGGGGGGCTCCAAAATGAATTCTTGCCCCTGGTGCCAGAAACCCTAGATACACATCGGCCAGTATGCTACTGTGAGTGGTAGTTACTGGGTGCGGTGGAGGGATGTCTGTGCACAGCGCAGGCAGTGAGGCAGGGACTGAGGGTGTCTACGCCGTAGCCTGGAGCCCTCACTATCGTAGGAATATGTCAGTTAATAAATTGTTTTTCTAAAGCTTTATAGTGTACTTTTAGGTCAGGGAGGGAGGGTTAGGGATGAGTTAGCAAGGTGCAGGGACAGGTAGTGATGGCTACTTGCAGACATGTGCGGCACTTTCGGTTTTGCACTTGCGGTGAGACAAAAAAACACTGCTAGCAACTTTTTTTTCCATTGCTGCAAGTACCGCATTTGTCGGATCGTGGCAAAACCGCAAGTGCTGCACATGTCCCCAAGTCCTATAGGGAATGAATGAGGCCGAACGCAGTGTTGTCGTAAGTGATCCGTTATGCAACAGATGCGGAACAACTGCCGGATCTGCTGCAAAAGGCTACTTTCACATCAGCGATTTTTGCCAAAATCACTTCCGATAGTGTCATACTCAACAATGGGGGAGGCAGCACTAAAAGTGCCTAGGGCAGCAGAAAATCTAAATATGGCCCTGCCACCAATTACCAGAATGTGTTTCATGCCTGTCAGAAGATCGGTGTAACATATGCACATGTGAGATTCGGCCTAAAAAATGCCCTTCAAAAATATGTTGCCAAAGACGCATGTGTCTGTCTAAAGGGCAAAGTGCAACATGTTCATGAGTTGCTGAATTAGAAAAAGATCACTGTTGGAAAACCAAACAAACTGATGGATGCTTGTGAAAAAATAAGTTTAAAGAGGAGTGCACCGTCAGTAACTATAAACACACTTGTGGCACAAACTTCTTCATCTTCACCCATACATATTACCAATAATATTCAAATGTCACAGTCAAAAATTATTTGTTCTAGTGTAACGAACACTGTTAAAGGAATGCCACTAAATGTAGATAGCCACGACCCTGGGAAACACCAGACTTCCTCTTTACAAGATATGGACGATGATGGTATTGATGACGACTTTGAAATTCACCACATCCACACCAAGAAGATGAATATCACAGCTGCAAAAAATGTGCAAAATGGTTGTGAATGTCTGGAAAATCATTTTCCCTTGGGAAAACTTTCCCTCTTACTAAATTGGCACAGAATGATGCATACACAGCTCTCATGTCTATTTAGCGTCAGATAGTTGAAAGATGACATATTCTGTTTTGTCTAGGTGCGCTTTTTGAAAGCGAGCAGAAAAAAAGGATGAAATAGCGGGAAGACGTGTGATTTTGGTCAGTAAGGAGGTGATGTCAGGTACAGATAGGTAGATCTGTGTGTCATCGGCGTACTGATGATACTGCAAACCATGCCATTACATCAGCTGTCCCAGGCTGAAGATGTAGATGGAGAAGAGTAGGGGTCTTAGAACTGAGCCTTGGGGAACACCGAAAGACAGGGGTCAAGGTGAGGAGGTGGTGTGGGGGAGGGAGACACTGAATGTCCCCGTAACAGTCTGGTTGTTTTTTAAAGACTCTGCCGATAACCCCAAAAAGACCATTTGCACCACTGGCCATGCCCGCATCAGCAGGGGTAGCAAAACTACCAGCCTAACCACCACCAGCATGATCAGGGATATGGCAGCAAAGCACACAACTTTGTTGGTTGAACACAAGGCTCCATGAACAGTGTCAACGGGTGATACCACTGCTTCTTCCGATTTTGTGCATGCAAGACATCCCCCTGTCCATGGTGCATGCAAAGATGCCTCCTGTCCTGCATCTGTATTGCACACAAACTCAACTAGTAGCATCAACAAGCTGCGGAAGGCTTTTTATGTCATAGTTAGGGTTTTGATCTGTGGCCTCTTGGCAATAAGAAGGCAGTGAAGGGCCTGGCAGATAGGAGAGCCTGGGGAATAATGCAGGGACACTTGGATAACTCAGGCAGCAGAGTTTAGGATAGATTGGAGTGGTGCAAGAGTGCTAGAGGGGAGGCTAGGGAGTAGAACGTTGCAATAGTCAAGGCGGGAGATGATGAGGGCATGCACAAACATTTTTGCAGTTCTGGAAATGTTTTTGAGCTTGGATATGTAGCTTGAAAGAGAGGGCAGAGTCGAGGATCACCCCGAGGCCCCAAATATGTGGGACTATTTGTCCTGGTGTGCCATCCCGGCATTACACAGGCACGTGTCGCACAACATTACCTGTGCCCTCCACAATGCTGTTACTGGGAAAGTCCACCTACCCACAGACACGTGGACAAGTGCTTGTGGTCAAGGATGGTACAGCTCACTGCCGGCACACTGGGTTAACATAGTGGAAGCCAAGACCCAGTCCAACCTGGAATGGTGCATGTCCTCCCAACCCCGAGAATTGCAGGCCCTACATCAGTCTGGGTTGCCCCCACAGTGTACAACTCCTGCACGTCCTCCTCCTTTCTGTCCTCTTCAGCCTCCATCTCCAAAAAAAGCACATCAGTCACAAGCTGGAAGCCCTGCAGCACTGCCTCATCAAAGCGGGAACAGGCTGTGCTGAAGGTAATTTGCTTAGATGACAAACCACACAATGATGAAGAGTTGTGGACAGCTCTGAAAGAGCAGACAGATCTGTGGCTGACACCGCTGAACCTACAGCCAGGCATGGTCGTGTGTGACAATGGCTGTAACCCGGTGGCTGCTCTGTGGCAAGGCGAGCTCACACACGTGCCATGCCTGGCCCATGTTCTTAACCTTATTGTTCAACATTTTCTTAAAAGCGACACGGAGGTGCCAGATCTGCTAGGAAAAGTACAGTACGAGGCTCTGCGTACCCATTTTAGAAAGTCAGCTAGAGCTTCTTCCGCCCTTGCCGTGCTTCAGCAGCGTTTACAGCTTCTGGCTCACCTACTGGTGTGTGATGTCCCCACACGTTGAAACTCTACACTGCAGGTGTTGGAAAGGATTTGTGAGCAGGAGAGGGCAGTTGGTGACTACCAGAATCAACAATGCCGTCGTATTCAGTTCTGACTTCACACATAAGATCTCAGGAATGGACATGGATGTCAGATATATGTACCATCCTCCAAAACTTTGAGGAATCCACCACGATGATGAGCGGCAATGAAGCCATAATTGACGTCTCCATCCTGCTTCTCTGTGTTCTAATATTAATATTTATAGTTATTTATAAAGCGCCAACTTATTTACAGTTTAACAGTTTCAAACACAACACTCCTAAGTAACAACGATAACAATAATATAATGATAATAAAACAGAAATAAAACCGCCCTGCTCGTGACAGCTTACAATCTACACTAAGTAACAACAATAACAATAATACAATAATTAAACAGAAATAAAACTACCCTGCTCGTGACAGCTTACAATCTACACTATGTAACAACGATAACAATAATAAACCCCCCAAAAAACAATCCTGCTCGGGACAACTTACAATCTACAATGAGGTGGGTAAGATAAAAACTACAGGAGTGTATTTACAACTAGTTGTACTACCCGGCTTCGCCCGGGTTAATAACTGCTGTTGGCAAAATGGAATTTAAAATTTATTCTGCACAGAAAAACCACAAAACAAATAGATAGAAATGTAATTATTAAAAGGCAAAAACTAAGCTAATAGAAGCATTTCACAACATATATTTCAACACCAGAAATATTCCACACAGATTTAACTAAATTGGCCAAGTAATGTGAAGCAATCTTCTACTACTTATTCAAGAGCCTTTTGATAAACGACATTCTTAGTTTTTCCTTCAGGTGCCACCAACACACCCTAACTGACATCCTATTACCTCACACAAGCTTTGTTATACTGAGAATGTCCTTTGTTGCCTATATTAACCAATCAGAGCTCAGATTAATTAACTGTAGCAAAATAGAAGCTGAGCTGTGATTGGTTGCTATTGGCGGCCTGATAAATCTCCAGCCAACAGAAAGCCCTCCCCCTGGCAGTATATATTAGCTCACATAATAGACAGGTCATGTGACTGACAGCTGCCGTAATTCCTATATGGTACATTTGTTGCTCTTTTAGTTTGTCTGCTTATTAATCAGATTTTTATTTTTGAAGGATAATACCAGACTTGTGTGTGGTTTAGGGTGAGTTTCATGTTTCAAGATGTGTGTGTTGAGTTGCGTGTGGCGGCATGCATGTAGCAACTTTTGTGAGATGAGTTTTGTGTGGCGACATGTGTGTAGCAACTTTTTGTGTGTTGAGTTGCATGTGACAGGTTAGTGTAGCAAGTTGTGGGCAGCAAGTTTTGCGCATGGCGAGTTTTGCGCGTGGCGAGTTTTATGTGTGGTGCATTTTAAGTATGTGCAAGTTTTGTGTGAGGCAACTTTTGCATGTGTTGCAACTTTTGTGCATGTGGCAATTTTTCCACATGTGCAAATTTTGCGTGTGGCGAGTTTTCCAGGAGGTGAGTTTTGCACGTGTGGCGAGGTTTGTGTGAGCCTAGTTTTGCATGTGGTGAAATTTGCGCGTGGCGAGTTTTGAGTGGCGACTTTTGTGTTTCGACTTTTATGTGGCGAGGTTGGTGTATGTGTGGTGAAATATGTGCTGAGGGTGGTATATGTGTTCAAGCACGTGGTAGTGTGTGGCGCATTTTGTGTGTGTTCATATCCCGTGTGTGGTGAGTATCCCATGTCGGGCCCCACCTTAGCAACTGTACAGTATATACTCTTTGGTGCCATCGCTCTCATTCTTTAAGTCCCCCTTGTTCATATCTGGCAGCTGTCAATTTGCCTCCAACACTTTTCCTTTTCCTTTTTCCCCATTATGTAGATAGAGGCAAAATTGTTTGGTGAATTGGAACACGCGGGGTTAAAATTTCGTCTCACAACATAGCCTATGACGCTCTCAGGGTCCAGACGTGTGACTGTGCAAAATGTTGTGGCTGTAGCTGCGACGGTGCAGATGCCAATCCCGGACATACACATATACATACATACACACACACACACACACACAAACATTCTGCCTTATATATTAGATAATGTATTTACAATGATGTATTTACAATAATATTACTGAGGTTTGTCAAAAGTCGTGGAGGCCTGAGGACAAAGAGGAGGAGGAGAGCATGGTCAGTCGTCCTCTTGGTGAGGACACGAAAGTATTGACTGTTAGCAGTCTTGCACGCATGGCTAAGTTTCTGTTATGCTGCCTTTCCCGTCAAAATTTCAGGTGACAAGCAATACTGATTGGTGACACTTCTAGACCCACGGTATAACGAGAACTTTATACCTCTTATTCCAGAGGAAGACAGGTGTACTAAAATGTTGGAGGACCAAACCAGCAGCTCTCCCTACACTGTCTGATTCCGGAGCTGAATGTGCCGAGCAGGGTGGCGTCCGGTCTCTTATACCCCTGATGATGCTGTACAGCCAGCCAATCACTGCAAGACCACAACAAAGATGGCTGCGGCATTACAGTGCCTGGCAGACAATCCATTGATATTGATTGGGTCTCTAAAGACTGCCAAAAATGCAGAGTGGAGACCAGAGATCTCACCGAGTAATTCTGGAAATGCTAGTACAGAGATACTCGGGCGAGTAACGAGTAGTGGCGAGCAAGTTTGTTCATCACTAGTCATTAGCTTACAAAGTGTCTCGGTCATTAAGGGGTTAATAGCATCCTCCAAGTGTCCTCCCAGAGAGCTAACCTCACAGAAAATAGCATCCTTGTGGATGTCAGCCATTATGGGGTTAAGCCTCAGAGCAAAGTAAATCATAAACCTACCCTATAAAACCAATTTTTATTATTAATTAATGAAACCAATAGATAAGCCACCAAAAAAAACAAAAAAAATCACCGTGAAATGACAACCAATGAAAACCATGGTACTTGCTTATGTAAAGGGATAACCATATTTATCATTGAGATTTCTCTTTAAGGTTACCCTACTAGTATCAATAAGCGGAATTTATATGCATAACGTTACCACCGATCGCCGATTGTGTTCATCATTTGGTTTTATTTGCACATACATTTGGGGATTAGGGTTATCCTTAGATTTGTATGAGTATTCACTGTATAGACCTAGAGGTGCCCTTTATTGCCTATCTGGGGAGGGTTACGGCTCATTGTGAATTTAGGGCCACTAGGGGTAGCCATCGCTGAGCGGGGGCGCCAAAATGTTTCCCATAGGGTGCCAACCCCCGCTGGTAGGAAGGTGACAGCATAGGTACAGTATTAGGGATTCCCCTAATATCCCATGGTTTTCATTGGTTGTCATTTCACAGTGTTTTTTTTTTTTGGTGGCTTATCTATTGGTTTTATTAATTAATAATAAAAATTGGTTTTATAGGGTAGGTTTATGATTTACATTAGTCGATTTATGCCCTGAAGTAATTTACCTTGGTATTCAGTGTTTAAGCCTAAGAGCAGCAGAAACTACAGGTAAGGGATAAGCGGAATGATTGAAATTAATCCTGAATGTACCTAAGGGCTCTGTGAACAACCATTCCACCACCCCCAACTCCCAAAGCCCCCTACATATTGACACTCACCTGAACCAGAAGGATCAGGGGCAGAGGGAATACATTCTCTGAGCAGTTGTCAGCTACATATGATGTAGATGGAGAGCAACATCTTGAGGATCTGGAGCACCAGCTTCTCACCGGGTCCTGAGAACAGTGTAAGCAATGGCACTTGCTATAGCTTTGGGATTTGTTTCTGATGCTCCATTGCATTATTTTAAGAGGAAGATGGATTGGATTTGCCCATCTTAGGCTAGTTTCACATTTGCGGTAGAATCCGCAGCGTTTAAACCACAACCTGAAATGCATGATAAACCGTATGCCAAAACGCAGCGTTTTTTAGACGCATAATGTAACACATGCGTTAAAAAAATGCAACGTTTACACGCTTTTTCATGCGTTTTGCATGCATTTGCATTTTCTGTGCGCATGCTGGAAAATTTAACAGGAGAAAAATCTAGATAAACAGACAACGCCAATGAGACTACAGTGGGCGTGTATTAAGGGATATCTTTATATAGACCCTTGGACTGCTGAAATCTTCACAGTTTGCTACTATCCTGTGTCATGATGGATCTTCGCATGGAAAGCCTTTATTTCAACCTGGATTTAAGTATCAAGCTGTTTCTTGCCTGTGCGTTTGCTTAGGAGCAACAAAAAAATTGGGAAAGACAGAGAAGGACACGGCGTCGGCGTTTTTGGAGACACCCCATTATTGAACTCCGGGAGAGCCGTGGAGCCTACCACACACTATATGGCGAGCTTAATGCCAACCCGGACAAATTCCCGGAATATACCAGGATGTCTCAAGAGACTTTTCGGGATTTGCTTGGTCGTGTCCAAGGAGCCATCCGGAGACAGGACACCCAGCTCCGTAGAGCGATTCCTGCAAAGGAACGTCTCCTGGTCACACTAAGGTACGTAATAATTCTAAACAAATGCCTGTCATAATTATTATTAGGCTGCCATGTATTCTTTGTATTTTCCTTTATGTCTTTAGATAAACACCACCATGAATAGAATTTTTCGTAATTTTTTTGTTCCAGATTCCTGGCTACCAGGGAGAGCTTATCATTGCTCCACTTTCAGTTCCGGCTTGGAATTTACACCTTGTCTGGAATATTTGCGGAAACTTACCGGGCTTTGTGGAGCGTTCTCTGGGATGAATTTATCCCCCTACCCACTGCGGACATGTGGATGGAAAATGCCTAAAAATTCTGGAGTGTGTCTAATTTCCCCAACTGTTTTGGAGCGGTGGATGGAAAGCACATACGCATTATCAAACCCGCCAGAACTGTATCTGAGTACTTCAACTACAAAAAATATTTCTCTGTAGTGCTCATGGCAATAGCAGGTGCGGACTGTTGTTTTATCGCCATGGACATTGGAGCTTTTGGCAGTGGCAATGACTCTCAGACTTTCAAGAACTCGGCATTGGACCGACATTTGTATGGCAAAAATTTTAATTTTCCCCAGCAACGACCTCTCCCCAACACTCAAGGCCCACCGATGCCATTTGTGATGGTTGGGGATGAGGCCTTTCAGATGTGTGAAAACTTACTGAAGCCATATTCCAGTCGGGGCTTGAACCACACTAAAAGGATTTATAACTACAGACTGACCAGGGCCCGAAGAACAGTTGAGTGAACCTTTGAGATTCTTGTCTCAAAATGGTACATTCTTGGGACAGCCATTAATCTAAAAATGGAGACAGTCGATGATGTTGTCAAAGCCTGTGTGGTTCTCCACAATTACATAATGGCTAAGGAGCGACCCAACATTGAACTGGATGAACCAGTTGCAAACCCATTGCCAGATTACCAGCATCACATGCTGTGGTAAACTGTGGAAGTTGGCCACATGCGGGACCATTTTGCTGCCTATTTTGTTTCTGATATTGGACGTGTGGCATGGCAAGATAATATAGTGTAAAATATGCTGTTGGGTTTGGCTCTGTACCAGTTATGTTTTAAATGTTACTAATATTTTTTGTTAATAAATAACGTGTTTTGATACCTGTACCGAGTCTCCTATGTCTTTCCTTTAAAAACCACTTAGGTTGCTAGTGGTAAGGTGGTTGATGTCATTACATCCTGACTCTGTTCTGCAGTATGTATTGGAAGCAGACTGAAGAGACGATGGAGGTATAATACGAAGCAGATCTGCAGTATACTCACCATTAACACTCAAAATCCCAAAATAACATAAAGGACATATAACCCTAAATCATTAGAATCACAACAACAAACTGGTACAAAAGATCAAAAAACAGTATAATCCAAACAATAATATTTTTTTATTGTATAATATAAAAATGGATACACAAATCTAAAACGACTGGACACCAAGTCAAAGAGACCGGGTACACCCTGGCACAATTACAGCCTAAAAAATGTAAAGAAGGCATTTATCCGACAAAAAACAACACCCAACCACAGAAAAACAACCGGGTAAGGTGCCTTTCCATTAATAGTAAAATATGAGTAGAGAAATCTCTAAAGCCAGCGGAAAATAAACTAACAATATAATATTATGAGAAAAGTGCTAATGCCCATAATGAGTTAAATATTGAGCCGCTGTGCAACATAACAAAAGGTTTTAAGAAGGATACCACATGTCTTACCAATAGAGCAGGCTGCTGTGCTGGTGCAACCCAGTCCCCGCCGCCCCAGTGCACGTTTCGATAAGACTTCCTCAGGAGGCGCCTGAAAACTGCTGTCCGTCGGGCGGAGAAAAGTTTCAGAGGAATGTTTTTTCTGCATGTCGGAAAATCACTCAGCGACGGGTCTTGCGCTGCCCGTCGTTGGCTATAATGGAAGCCTATGGGCGCAGGATCTGTCGCTGACTGAAAAGCAGGAATCCAGCAACGGATGCGGTCTTTTCAAACTGAGCATGCGTGGAAGAATTTCCCATCAGGGAAATTCTCTCTCGCTTGCTCTCTCTTTTTACTATTGATGCTGCCTATGCAGCATCAATAGTTACATAGTTACATAGTTACATAGTTATTAAGGTTGAAGGAAGACTTTAAGTCCATCTAGTTCAACCCATAGCCTAACCTAACTTGCCCTAACATGATGATCCAGAGGAAGGCAAAAAAAACCCATGTGGCAAAGAGTAAGCTCCACCTTGGGGAAAAAAATTCCTTCCCGACTCCACATACGGCAATCAGACTAGTTCCTTGGATTAACGCCCTATCAAGGAATCTAGTGTATATACCCTGTAACATTATACTTTTCCAGAAATGTATCCAGTCCCCTCTTAAATTTAAGTAATGAATCACTCATTACAACATCATATGACAGAGAGTTCCATAGTCTCACTGCTCTTACAGTAAAGAATCCGCGTCTGTTATTATGCTTAAACCTTTTTTCCTCCAAACGTAGAGGATGCCCCCTTGTCCCTGTTTCAGGTCTTTGATTAAAAAGATCATCAGAAAGGTCTTTGTACTGTCCCCTCATATATTTATACATTAACATAAGATCACCCCTTAGTCTTCGTTTTTCCAAACTAAATAGCCCCAAGTGTAACAACCTATCTTGGTATTGCAGATCCCCCAGTCCTCTAATAACCTTGGTCGCTCTTCTCTGCACCCGCTCTAGTTCAGCTATGTCTTTCTTATACACCGGAGACCAGAACTGTGCACAGTATTCTAAGTGTGGTCGAACTAGTGACTTGTATAGAGGTAAAATTATGTTCTCCTCATGAGCATCTATGCCTCTTTTAATGCATCCCATTATTTTATTTGCCTTTGTAGCAGCTGCCTGACACTGGCCACTAAATATGAGTTTGTCATCCACCCATACACCCAGGTCTTTTTCATTGACGGTTTTGCCCAGAGTTTTAGAATTAAGCACATAATTATACATCTTATTACTTCTACCCAAGTGCATGACCTTACATTTATCCCCATTAAAGCTCATTTGCCATTTATCAGCCCAAGCTTCTAGTTTACATAAATCATCCTGTAATATAAAATTGTCCTCCTCTGTATTGATTACCCTGCCGAGTTTAGTGTCATCTGCAAATATTGAAATTCTACTCTGAATGCCCCCTACCAGGTCATTAATAAATATGTTAAAAAGAAGAGGGCCCAATACTGACCCCTGTGGTACCCCACTGCTAACCGCTACCCAGTCCGAGTGTGCTGCATTAATAACCACCCTTTGCTTCCTATCCCTGAGCCAGCTCTCAGCCCACTTACACATATTTTCCCCTATCCCTATTATTCTCATTTTATGTATCAACCTTTTGTGTGGCACCGTATCAAAAGCTTTTGAAAAGTCCATATACACTACATCTACTGGATTCCTTTGGTGCAGTCCGGAACTTACCTCTTCATAGAAACTGATCAAATTAGTCTGACATGAACGGTCCCTAGTAAACCCGTGCTGATACTGGGTCATGAGGTTATTCCTCTTCAGATACTCCAGTATATCATCCCTTAGAATGCCCTTCAGGATTTTACCCACAGTAGAGGTTAAGCTTACTGGCCTATAGTTTCCGAGTTCAGTTTTTGTTCCCTTTTTGAATATTGGCACCACATTTGCTATACGCCAGTCCTGTGGTACAGACCCTGTTATTATGGAGTCTTTAAAGATTAAAAATAATGGTCTATCAATGACTGTACTTAATTCCTGCAGTACTCGAGGGTGTATCCCATCCGGGCCCGGAGATTTGTCAATTTTAGTGATTTTATAGTATATAATAGTAAAAAGATATAATGCTAAAAATAACAAAAAAAAATCGCAATATACTCACCTTCCGGCGTCCCACGCAGCGTTACCGATGCTCGCGATGCTCCCTGCATCTAGCGTATTCCCATGGATGCATTGCAAAATGACCCGATGACGTCGCGGTCTCGCGAGACCGCGATGTCATGAGAGGTCATTGCATGCAAGGCATTACTGGAACCGCTAGCTGCCGGGATCATTGCAAGCATCGGTAACGCTGCACGGGATGCCGGAAGGTGAGAATATTGCAATTTTTTATTTTTTTTATTATTTTTAAACCAGGGTTGTGTTGTGTATGGTACTCTCAGGAGTTTCTCTCATCACACACAGTTGTGTGATCCCGGCCAAGGTCACTGTTGCATCACACCGCATTGCAATACTTACAAAATGCATTGTGGACCCGAGTCAGGGCATTGTCCCAGCCATCCCACATCGCTTGGGACACCTCATTCTATAGCCGCCGGATCGTCATGTTGTCTGAGTGCTGCAGAACCCGAGTGTCCCACAACGGGACTTGCTCATGGATCAGGGAGATGAGGATATCATTGTCAATGAGGTCCTCATCCCGTTCAGGAACCTAGAAAATAAATAAATACATTAATGTTGGAGACATTAACAAAAGGAAAAGAAAGAAAACAACAGAGACAGAAAACTGGCAAGAATAATCAAAGTCAAGAAAAAAAAAGCAGTCATGAAGAAAAAAGGAAAGAAAGAGGAAAGTAAAGAAATTAATAGTCAAGAATAGTAAAGTCAGGATACATTAAACAGAGTACAGTCAGACAGGTATACTTACACGCCACCTTGCCACATGACCGTGTGCACCTGCTCCTGCTCGGCCTCTGCCGCAGTGGAAGAACTGTTCTGAAAAAGAAAAAAAAAGAAAAAATTTGTCACATGTGTAGATGTGTCAGAGAATACTTAGCAATCTGAAGAGGTGAGTACTCACTTCACTGTCACTAGAAGATAGCTATTTAAGTGGGCACCATCACATAATATAATATTATAATTAGTACTTGTCTGGGATCACCACCATGCATGTAAAATATAACCATAGAGAACATACAGAGAAACAGGTACATGCATATATTTGTAGGATCACCACAAGAAACAAAGGTAATTTTCAAAAAAGTACAAATTTTATTTTACATGCCAAACGAAGAACAGACAAAACACACTATTTAAAAACATTTAAAATTTGTTCCACATTGAACAATATAGATTAGATCCAACACATTACAGTATAGAAATACATTTATAATGATAATGCCCGGCTGTTTTAATATCATTATATAAAGGAGACACCAATATTATACTCCTAATACATTGCACATAGTTGCAAATGAATGTATAAACCATTCGGTGTGGACTATAGAGGTCTACGGGGGACGCAAGAGCCCTATATTCAACCTAGGGGAGGGTGTATCTCAGAGTATGGTATACTCAATATGATAACAACAAAAACCTGTTAGCAGCCAATAACCTGATGTGCAAAGTGGATCCCAGCCTTATAAACACATAGTTCTCATGTAGGGTACCCTGGGGCACAGACTTCCACAAATCCTTCCCTCTGTCCTCTATCCTAGGGATGACAGGCTAACAGTACAATACCTCACTTGCGTGCTACTAATACTTCACCCTCTACCGTCTCAGAGTCCACTACCGTCCTTATGGTCCTAAGTGCAGTGCTACAGTCCGGGCAGGATTACTGGACCCACGCGTTCCGACACATCCTGTGTCTTTCTCAAGGTGGTAATGTCTGGAGTTCAGCGATTAAGTCTATTTATAAATACCTTAGATTACAATCTTGTCTCAGCTGTGAGACGCGGCTTGCGGCTGAGCAGATAGGCATGTCTGTTGCTAACCCGGAAGTGGTGTTTGCAGGTCATATGGGTTACTCCATTTGCGCCATGAGTTGTTTGGTAGGAGGCGCTTCAAGCGAGTTCCCTTCAACACTGCGTGTGCAGGCGCAACCATTTTAGTTTCACAGGGACGCAATTGGCGCAAATACCAACGTTAAATGCGTATAGCCACACGTCCCCCCTGTCCTTCAATGCGCGTGCGCAACCCTTGTGTGTGAGCATAATCTGCCCTATATATTTGTAAGGAGCACTCAAGAGAGGACGCCCTATACACTGGACCAACATTATTATTGCGTTGGCATATTCCTCTATGTTTAGATCATAGAAAAGGCGCAACCATTATCGTTTCACAGGGACGCAATTGGCGCAGATGTTAACGTTAAGTGCGCATAGCCACACGTCCCCCCTGTCATTCAATGCGCGTGCGCAATCATTGTGTGTGAGCATAATCTGCCCTACATATCTGTAAGGGACACTCAGAGAGGACGCCTTATACGCTGGACAAACATTATCATTACGTTGGCGTACTCCTCTATATTAAGATCATAGAAGAGGCAAAAACAAAAGCGGACCAGCCCACACACATAGTGCTCCTTCGTGAGGTGCTCTTCACATAAATTCCCACACCAATGTATGCGCATGCGCAGCTGTTCTAAATTTTATCAGAAAAGGCCATGATAGCTGACATAAAGTATATACAGCCCTGATTCCCCGCTCCCTTCCATGCGCTCGCGCTGTCTTAATTAAGGAGCCAAATTGTATCTGCAGGTGGCGACACCGTATACATAGGCCCGTACTAGCCACCGCGCTTGTGCACTCCTGGTTAGAATCCTGTTCCCTCCAAATAGATTAAGTCATATTTCAAAGTTCATATTTCAAAAGGACATTCTGCCACAAATACAGGCAATCTGGTGGTTTCTTAATTAAGATCATAGCCCGTTTTTCTTTTTTCCCCCTATATGCCAGGGCCACTATTCTCTGGACCATAAGTATCCCAAATAAGGGCACTTAACTTTGGTATGTGAGTTCCCCAATAGAGACCATTGTTCAAGCTATGATCCATATGAGAGGATTACTTATGATATTACCTGTTGTACAAATGACCAAATAAGATAGATATAACTTGTTTTAAACAAGAAAAGGGCAACTACACATTTTTGATGCACCAACGGGCACTTCCCCCTACACTTGGGGTTGCCTCTATAGTCTGGGGGACAGCAAGTTTGCCTTTGTGATCCCGAATCAGGGTTCAGAAGGTCAAATGTGCATATGACCTACTACAAAAAAAAAAAAAAGGAAAAAGATATTATTTTTTGATATTTTCTTGATAAGTGGTGTCCGTCCCATAAGGACTTGCAGGTAAACCCCATAAAGCCTTAGGTCCATAGATAGATATACTGTGTTTTCTTAGGAGGTCAAAGCGGTGGTGCGATGATAGATCCTTCCTCTTTTCCCTTGTAAACCATGGTTGTAATATAAGCTAAAAGGGAAGGAAGAAGGAGGAAAAACAAAAGAGAAAAAAAATAATAAAAAACATGTATATCTAGATGCAAAACCCCCTGCTAGTGCTCAAGCATGTATATAGGGTGTGAACACCCTATAACTACTTCTTTCTATAGAAGCCTGAATACAGCAGCTCCTCATTGAGGCCTTGCGGTACTAGGCAATCCAATTCGTAAATCCACCTCGCCTCACGGCAGAGGAGATCCTCCACTGGATCCCCCCCTCTGATGTTAGTATTGACCTTTTCCAGGCCCATGACCCTCAAGGAGTCTCCTGATCCAGCATGTACCTCCAGAAAGTGTTTTGCCACTGAGGTGATCATCTTGCCCTTGGACCTGTCTGTCCTGGCAGTGGCAATGCTGGATAGATGCTGTTGGGCCCTACGTCGGAGCTCCTGTGTAGTTTGTCCTACATAGA
Source organism: Ranitomeya imitator (assembly GCF_032444005.1). Classification (NCBI taxonomy): domain Eukaryota; kingdom Metazoa; phylum Chordata; class Amphibia; order Anura; family Dendrobatidae; genus Ranitomeya; species Ranitomeya imitator. Next base: position 101,953,700 of record NC_091288.1, read on the forward strand.
TTTTGTCGCAGCCGCAGATGAGGGCGTAAATCAAATTCCGCGTACGGCAATTGAAGTACGCCCTCGAACGCAGCTGCGCAGGTAGATTGTGAACCACCACCCCTTCACTAGCGATCATCCGTGGACACATAGAGCAGCTACCACAGGGAAAAGAACCCTTGATCGAGTGGCCAGTTTTGATTTTGGTGGCAGGGCGTCTGAAGTGGCTGTGGGTTAGGTGATCTTTCAGATTCCTTGCCCTCCTCGCCACCATTTTAGGTCTATCTCCAATAAACGGTCTCAGTTTTGGCTCACTCCTTAAAATCCCCCACTTGGTTTTTAAAATATGGTAAATGTCATTCCATTGGTTATTGAATTTAGTAATCAAGTTGATCTTGTTTGTTTCTGTTCTTACCCTGGGTTTGAGGGCCTCCTCACTGGTCCTTGTTCTTGAAAATTCAAAGGCTCCTGAGATGATTTTCTTTGGGTATCCGCGTTCCCGGAACCGACTGGTCAACTGGCGTGACTCCGTGCGGAAATCCTCCGTGCGGGTACAGTTCCTCCTTAATCTGAGGAACTGTCCTTTCGGGATACCTCTTCTCAGATGTGCCGGGTGGAAACTTTCAAAATGCAACAAATTATTCGTTGCTGTCTGTTTTCGGAACAATGTGGTTACAATGTGGTTTTGGTCCATGGACACCCTCAAATCCAGAAAATCAACTGAAATAGTAGAGAAAGATGATGTCAGCTTGATGTTCCAACAGTTGTTATTAAGCTCCTCAATAAAGGCACCCAACTCATCAGATGAGCCAGACCAAATCATGATGATGTCATCTATGAAGCGTAGCCATTTTATGACATGAGTAGAATAGCTCCTGAGTTTTTGTACATGGGTCTCCTCCCACCACCCCATAAATAAGTTGGCGTACGAAGGCGCGCATTTAGCCGCCATGGCTGTTCCTGATACTTGTCTATAGAATGTTCTGTCGAATATAAAATAATTCTTTTCAAGTACGAACCTAAGTAACTCCAAAATGAATGTATCGTGGCCCCTATCTCCTGTGGAATATTTGTCCGGGAAATAGGAGGTTGTGGTCATACCTTGCTTGTGTTCGATGTTTGTGTACAACGCTTCCACGTCTAGAGTCACCAGGATTGCGTTATCCGGTACCACCAGGGTTGCGCACAGTTCTATGAGGTGTGACGAGTCTCTTACGTGAGAATCCAGGGCCTTTACCAGTGGCTGCAAGAAATAATCCAGATATGAACACGGTTTTTCATATAGACCCCCAGCCCCGAAATGATTGGTCTACCTGGGGGTACACTGATGGACTTGTGTATTTTGGGTACCAAATAAAAAGTCGGGGTCACTGGATGAGCCGTAGTTAAAAAATCCCGTTCTCTCTTGTTGATAATACCACAGGAGAAGGCCCTCCCCAATAGTTTGTCAAGTTGTGTTTTGAAGATGGACGTAGGATCCGATGGTAATTTTAAATAATACTGTGTATTGTCCAACTGGCGCCTAGCTTCCTCACAGTACATATCCTTTGGCCACAGGACTATGTTCCCACCTTTGTCCGCTTCTTTGATTTCTAGTGTGTCATTCTTTTTTAGATTAAATAGTGCTTTTTTCTCTTCTCTGGTTAAATTATTTTGACTATTTCTATCAAGCCGTAGTCTCTTAATATCCTGACATGTGGTTTCAAAAAATACCTGAATGGCTGGACATAGTGAGAATTTTGGTGTTGCCTGGGATGGTAATCTACCACCAAACCTTTTCCTTCCTTGTGCGTTCTCATTCTCCGTCAGTAGGTCTAACAGGTCTCTAAATGTCTGTCTGTCCTGGCCCGGTAGGTCGTCAATTAGTGATGGCTGATGGTACAAAATTTTAAACATTAATTGTCGACAAAACAAATATAGATCCTTGGTTAATTCAAATTTATCTAAACCACTCATAGGTGAGAAGGATAGTCCTTTTGCCAATAGATCTGTTTCTATTTGTGACAACTGATAGGTGGACAAATTGATAATACGTAATCGATTATCTTCATTACTAGATTCCATCACAAATTGATTTCCACTAGGACAGTCTATGGTAGAGTTCAATAATGTTTCCGATTGCCAAAGCGTGTTTCTCGTCTCGAGCTCGGAGACCAGGCCCTGAAATTGCGTGTTCTCTTGACCCGATTTTTTGGGTTTTCTACGCCCCCTTCTGCACCGCTTTCGCGGTCGCTTGTGTCTGTTGATAAAAAATCACTGCTTATGTTTGGGCCTATCCCACTGCTGCTCTCACCCCCTTCCTTTCTCTCATTGGTCCTTACTCCCATATCATATCTCCTCCTATTGCCTTGGTGTGTCCATCTGTACATCCTCTGTTTCTCCAGATCTAATTTGTCCCGCTAAGTCCCCCTCCTTCTTCTTAATCTCCTCACGGATTTTAGACAATACTGCATTATCTTGCTCTATCAGCATATCAATCAGGATATAAGAACATTTCTGTAGTCCACGTTCCCATGTGGTTCTAAACTCCTGGTCCACCTCCCAGGCTGGGAATATCTGGACCCTAAGTCCACGGGGCACTGGGCCCAACTTTTTGTATTCAAACTGGTAATGTTCCACCATGTTTTGGTTAATCTTTTATGCAAATCAATAAGCTCTATTTTCAAATTTTGAAATTCATCATCATTTTTACCACTACCTGTGGTGACCACACCTTCAGCTGGACCAAAAATGTCCTTCATCTGCACCTGCCAAGCCGCCTCCCTTGCCTTTAAATCCATTGAAACTATCTCAACCCAATGTGCCTCCACTCAGAAGTAAAACCCTTTATAGGGGCCAAACACCAACACTAGAAGATAGCTATTTAAGTGGGCACCATCACATAATATAATATTATAATTAGTACTTGTCTGGGATCACCACCATGCATGTAAAATATAACCATAGAGAACATACAGAGAAACAGGTACATGCATATATTTGTAGGATCACCACTTACTTAGCAATCTGAAGAGGTGAGTACTCACTTCACTGTCTTTTCCACCTTGTTCAGGCCCAAGACGTTGCTCCTCCTCAGAAGAAGATGACATTCTGATGCATGCAGCAAGAAAAAAGAGACATAAATTATTAGGACATATAGAGAGAGAAAAAATAAAATATAAACATTGACTTTGATACTCACAATGTTTAGAATGTAGATTCCTCCCAGGTTCTTTCCAGCGTCTGTCTGATCTTCTTCCCAGTCTGCTGAGTAGTGACCTGCAAATGTCCCCTCCCTCCTTTTATCAGTTGGTATGTGAGGGCTGGCTAATCAGTGTCTAGACAGGTTTTCCTGTGTTAAAGGGAATGCATTCACAAACGCAAACAAACACATGTGCTTGCAAATGTATGCGTTCACATAGACTGTATTGCGTTTTTTCGCCGCATTCCTTCCGCTAACAACCACATACGTTTTGAGGCAGCAAATTGACGCCTCTGAAATTACAACATGTAGCGTTTACCGCGCCAAGCCGCAGACAAAGAAACGATGCATGCGTCGTCAAACACAGCAAAACGCAACAAATGGCAGGCACCTGCATCCCTAATGTTAAAGATAGGAATACATGACGCATGCGGAAAATTGTGGCACAAACGCTGCGGACACAACCGCAAATGTGAAACCAGCCTTAGGGAAGAAAAGCATGGGAATAGGAGAAATAACATGAGAAGTAACAGGCTCTGCAGGGGAAACCTGTGATACACTGAGTGGGGGAAGTGCAACAGGGGCTTCAAACAAAGGGTAATCATCATTGCCAAACACCTGCTGGACGCCATAGCAGTATTATTGAAATCAGTCAGGGGGTTAGACATAACCTCTGCCTATTCAGAGGCAGATGAGGAGCCCACCTGGCCTGACGTAGACAACTTGGAAACAGTGGCGATCAAAATTAAAGAAGGAAATTGCAGAGCTACCACACAGGAGCTTCCCAGCCTAACGACAGATGACAGACTGCAGTCTTACATGGAACTGAAGCGTCACTAGTGGGCGGGAGAATGTGACATGGGACGCTGAATCCGTGGCTTCTGGTTCTCTGCTCAGCCACCGGAAGCGCCACAATGCCATGGTCTGTCTCCAGTTTACAGTAAGGCAATTCACACTATTTAAGGACCCTCTTACATACCCTACACCCCTCCTCCCCCCGGAAGAAGCCAATACGAAATGCGAATTGGGGCTAGCTGTACCTCACCATCAGGTTATATATGTTTCTACTTTAATAATGATCTGCTGATATTATGTTACAGGATCATGGCTGATCTCATATATATAGTATTATTTTTACTGATAGAGTGTTACTATACTACTTAGGTCTAAAGGGTAACGTTTCTCCTTATGGAGAGTGACCTATCAGCTCTGGCTTGTCAAGATAAGGAGGCTTATTCGCTGTGCAATGCTCCTGTGGGAAATTTAATATGCAAATTGCCTCTTCAGAGAAAAAGAGGACTTAAACTCTATAGCACCACCTGTAGGAAGTAGCGATCCTACAACTCACAATCAACCCTTTAATGAGTCGTGCAATATGACTTAGGATAAAAGCCAAATCAGTATCTCCATTCGCAGACACGGTGTTTCGGGCTGTTGGCCCTCATGAGTGTGAAGCATGAGATCTAATTTGGCTAGGTGAGAGGCTCTGGACTGGGGTCTAAGGGATAACGTTTCTCCTTGTGGAGAGTGACAGGTGGAACTTCCACCTGATGAAGACGGTTTAACCGTTGAAACGCGTTGTGGTTCAACACTAAAATCCTTGTTTTGGTCTCATTTCCAGCGCTCATAGGACCGTTATTACTATTTACTGCATTTTGTATCCTCCTAGAAAGTTAATGGCTGGAGCTGCGGTGGACCTTTTGCTTTCAATTCTAACTGTGACCCTCACAGCGCTCCCTAGTGACCGCTTTCTTTTCCCTTGAATTTCAATTTGCTGCTTAATGACCAAGCCAATTTTTACAATTCTGACCATTGTCAGTTTATGTGGTTATAATTCTGGAACGCTTCAATGGATCCCACTGATTCTGAGACTGTGTTTTCGTGACATATTGTACTTCATATTAACGGTAAAATTTATTTGATATGACTTGCGTTTATTTATGAAAAAAACAAAATATGGCAACAATTTAGAATATTTAGCAATTTTCAAACTTTTTCAAAATTTTCAAAATTTTTATGCCCTTAATTCAAAGAGATGTGTCACACAAAATTCTTAATAAATACATTTCCCACATGTCTACTTTACATCAGCACAATTTTGGAAACAATTTTTTTTTTCGTTAGGAAGGTATAAGGGTTAAAATTTGACCAGCGATTTCTCATTTTTACAACAAAATTTACAAAACCATTTTTTAAGGACCACATCACATTTGAAGTCACTTTGAGGGGTGTACATAACAGAAAATACCCAAAAGTGACACCATTCTGAAAACTGCATCTCTTAATGTGCTCAAAACCAAATTCAAGAATTTTATTAACCCTTCACGTGCTTCACATTAATTGATGTGGAAGGAAAAAAAATGAACGTTTAACTTTTTTTCACAAACATTTTCCTTCAGAACCAATTGTTTTTATTTTCATAAGTGTAGAAAAATGAACCACAAAAGTTGTTATGCAATTTCTCCTGAATACACCGATGCCCCATACGTGGAGGTAAACCACTGTTTGGGTACACAGCAGAGCTCCGAAGGGAAGGAGCGCTGTTTGATTTTTGCAACGCAGAATTGGCTGGAATTGAGATCGAACCCCAATGTCGCGTTTGAAGAGCCCCTGATGTGCCTAAAATGTGAAAAACCCCACAAGTGACACCATTTTGGAAACTAAACCCCCAAGGAACTTATATAGATGTGTGGTGAGCACTTTGAACCCCCAAGTGTTCACAGAACCATAGAACGGAGAGCCGTGAAAATAAAAAATCATATTTTTCCCACAAAAATGATATTTTCACACCAAAATGTTTATTTTAGCAAGGATAACAGGAGAAATTATACCTACAAAGTTGTTGTGCAATTTGTTCTAAGTTTGCTGATACCCCACATATAAGGGTAAACTACTCTTTGGGAGCATGGCAGGGCTTAGAAGGGAGGGAGCACCGTTTGACTTTTTGAACGCAAAATTGGCTGGAATCAATGGTATCACCAATCCTAACCGCAACACACCCCTAACCATAACCTTAACCCCAACACACCCCTAACACTAATCCCAACCCTAACCATAACCCTAACCACAAACCTAACCCCAACACAACTCTAACCCTAATCCTAACCCTAACCATAAGCATAACCACAACCCTAACCTCAACACAACTCTAACCCTAATCCCAACCCTAACCATAACTCTAACCCCAACACAACCCTAACCCAAATCTTAAACCTAACTCTAACCACAAACCTAACCCCAACACACCTCTCTAATCCTAATCCCAACCCTAACCATAACCCTAATCACAAACCTAACCCCGACACACCCCTAACCCAAATCCTAACCCTAACCCTAACCACAAACCTAACCCCAACCCCAACACACCCCAACCCTAATCCCAACCCTAACCATAACCCTAACCACAACCCTAACCCCAACACAATTCTAACCCTAATCCCAACCCTAACCATAACCCTAACCACAAACCTAATCCCAACACACCCCTAACCCAAATCCTAGCCCTAACCCTAACCACAAACCTAACCCCAACCCCAACACACCCCAACCCTAATCCCAACCATAACCCTAACCACAAGCCTAACCCCAACACACCACAAACCCAAATCCTAACCCTAACCACAAACCTAACCCCAACACACCCCTAACCCTAATCCCTACCCTAACTATAGCCTTAACCACAAACCTAACCCCAACAAACCTCTAACCTTAATCCCAACCCTAACCCTTACCACAAACATAACCCTAACACACAACTAACCCTAATCCCAACCCTAACCATAACCCTAGCCACAAACCTAACCCTAACACACTACTAACCCTAATCCCAACCCTAACCATAATCCCAACCCTAACCCTATCCCTAGCTTTAGCCCAACTCACATTAGCCCAACTCTAACCTTAATGGAAAATGGAAATAAATATATATTTTTTATTTTATTATTTTTCGCTAACTAAGGGGGTGATAAAGGGAAGTTTATTTTTTTTTTTAATTTGATCACCGTGGTAGGGTCTATCACAGTGATCAAAATGAACCAATAGGAAAAGTTTCCTATTGTTGCTGGGTGCTGGCCAGCAGATCTCGGCGGGTGCACTGCACATATGCCCGCGGTTTTCCCTGGAATAAGATGCTGGCGGTCCGTGGGACTTCATGGGGGAATGCCTGATCACCAGAGGTACTGGAGGGGTGATCGGGGTATCGGTGGAACCTATTTCTCTCTCCTCTGATGTGCAATCACATCAGAGGAGAGAGAAATTAAGGCCGGCGTCACACACAACGTATAAAAAATCGGTCCGTTTTACACGGACGAGAATCGCACAAATGTTTCATGAACAGTGATCCGTGTGCAGTGCGAGGATGCAATTTTTTTCTCCAAAAAATATCCGTGTGGCATCTGTATGGCATCTGTACCTGAACCTGAAGACTCATCTCTTCCGACAAGCCTACAGCCTGCAGTGATCCTCAACCTACTGAACAGCCGCACAGCCAGCTCTTCCCTCTCCTAGTGTATCCTCACCCACCCCCTGCAGACTGTGAGCCCTCGCGGGCAGGGTCCTCCCTCCTTATGTACTCGTGTGCCTTGTTATCTGCTCATGTTTAATGTATTTGTCTATATTTGCCCCGTATTCACATGTAAAGCGCCATGGAATAAATGGCGCTATAAAAATGTATAATAATAATAAAAATAATAATAATAATCTGTATGACATCCGTATGGCGACATTTTCTCAGCGGCTTGCAAAATGGACATATAATGGATTCATGGGCTCAAACATTCATGAAAACATATGTATATATAGTCTATATATACATATATATGTCACTGAAGCTCCATTCCCTGTGTTTCATTCATTCCCCAGTCTTTTACAGCCAGGAGCGTCCGCATAAGCAGCTCTCCCTGCTGTAAATGTATTTAACCCCTTGAGATGGATTACTGCGTGGGAGTTGACTGTATGGTGGACAGGTATGGGATATTGTTGCTTATTTATTTTGCATTTTTTTCAGAAGAACAAGGGCTTTGCTTTGGATTGAGCATACAATAAAGATAGTAAAACCTCTGTGTTTCTTTATTGCATTAAAATACTTTATTCTTAATGTGTGTGCATTTTTAACCCTTTCCTACTATTGGATTAATGATGGATAGGTGTCTTATTGACACCTCTCCATTATTAACCAGGCTTAATGTCACCTTACAATAGCAAGGTGACTGTGACATTAACCCCTTATTACCCCATATGCTAATGCCACAGGGCAGTGGGAAAAGAGAGGCTAAGTGCCAGAATAGGCGCATCTGCCAGATGTGCCTTTTCTGGGGTGGCTGGGGGGCAGATGTTTTTAGCCGGGGAGGAAATAACCATGGTCCCTCTCTAGGCTATTAATATCTGCCCTCAGTCACTGGCTTTCCCTCTCTTGCGGAAAAAATTGCGCAGGAGCCCACACCAGTTTTTCCGTGAATGAACCCTTTAATTTGCGCAAGAGTTAGGACAAAAAGGGGCGCACTATTTCATATAAAAATAATGATCAAGGGGTGCAATACCTAGTCTATACATGACAATATGTCAAACAAGAAAAGGTAGACTAATATGGTATGCACAAACACAACTATTGAAAATATATCAAAACACCTTTATTAACACCTCACAAATATACATAAAAACTTTAAAAACATAGTATCAAAATCAGTACACACACCACAGCCCAAAAGTTGAAGCCCCTTGTAATTTTAAGTTGATCATTCAAACAATATAGTATATTAGTGATTATTTGATTGATCGTGTTATTTAAACTTGTCCCATGCACCTTCAGGCCACTTCCCCTGACGAAGCTGCTGCGGCAGTGATACGCGTCGGGCCTGCTCCCGCCACACTCCCCCACATTTCTGGGCTATTATGCCTGTTTCCTTTCCCTCTCGATAGGGAATAGATTATTTTCTTGGAGTCCTGTTCTACAAATCCCTGCTGCACGCTTTTGGTCCAACTTGTCTACTTACAGGTCGTATCCATTTGGATCACTCATGTCATTTTTTGCTTGCGGATTGTGTATATGTGCATCCTTTTAGGACATTCATTCTTGGTTCTTGAGCCTCCAGGAATATTCAGGTAGTGGACATACATGGCTTATGTAGTTCAGCCCTAATTGGCATTTCATGTAGGGTTGGCGCCCTTGTGCAGACAGGGTTATATGTATATATTATATTGTTTGTATGATCAACTTAAAATTACAAGGGGCTTCAACCTTTGGGGTGTGGTGTGTGTACTGATTTTGATACTATGTTTTTAATGTTTTTATGTATATTTGTGAGGTGTTAATGAAGGTGTTTTGATATTTTTTCAATAGTTGTGGTTGTGCATACCATATTAGTCTACCTTTTCTTGTTTGACATAAATCCTTTAATTTAACACCTACAGCTTCCAAATTTTACACACAAACACTTCTAACATTATTAGTGAGGGATATACAGTATAAAAATCTACCGGATATGAAATGGTTTACTGTATGTAAACCATGTCTCATATCCTGTCGGGTTCGGTAGTGATTTAGCAAAAGCCGAAAATTGAATTACCGGCTTTTCTGCTATCTAGCTCTGTATTAAATATAAATATATATATACAAATATATATAGTGGGGCAAAAAAGTATTTAGTCAGTCAGCAATAGTGCAAGTTCCACCACTTAAAAAGATGAGAGGCGTCTGTAATTTACATCATAGGTAGACCTCAACTATGGGAGACAAACTGAGAAAAAAAAATCCAGAAAATCACATTGTGTTAGGGCTAGCGGAACGCACCAAATAATGAGACAGATAGAATATGGTGCGTTCGCAGCCCGGGGTCCACCGTGCAGAGATGGAACCTGCTGCCAAGTAATGACAGACTATATGGCGGTACTCATAAGTATACACACGTGGGTTAAACTTCACCCAGCGTGAAGGAAGCGATCCTGTTGTGTCGCAGGATCGCGGTACCGCACATAGAAGGCGAGCAAGTAGTCAGCGAACTCAACCCCAACTAGGATTGAAGTCCGATTAGACCCTTGCTGGCACAACACCGCAACTGGGTGTGTAAGGAAGCTCAATAACAATATTAGGGCACAAGAGTGCATGCGGTGCCGTACTGACGAACGCCACTAACCACCCAGGCTTGGGTAAGGAAAGCACAGAGGAAGTGCACGGCGCCGTACTGGCGGTCACAGCAACTGGACGCTGTAATGTGTGATTATTGCTAGTCGGGCGCTAGATAGCAACCATACACCTTCCGCGAACAGACATTCAATAGGGAAGGGGTATCCAAGGACGACTTGCACTCACAACAAACACACGTAAGCAAATGTACACTAGCGCATGGCCGTGCGGTCATGCGCAGTTTATATAGTTGCAGCACAGGAAGTGGCCACAGAAACTTTGCCCTTCCAAGACCTGCCAAGAGGACCAATGGAATGTGCTGCAGGGCCTGAGCACATGACCCTCGATCTCCAACGGGAGATCTTGCCCTGGGCATGCTCAGTGTGTGCAGACAAGGACTTAGTCCCAGAGAAGTCCGCTCGCTGCTGACCAGCACTGGCTTTAATGGCAGAAGCTGAAGAAGCAGCAGTAACTCTCTGTACAGAGTGAGACCGAGCAAGACGCTGGGACCGACGTCCCTGCTGAGCAGACTCCACTGCGGCTGGATAAGAATGGGAGACCACAGCGGAGATGACTCGAGATTCCCCCTGTGCAGAAGCGGGAACTCGAGACCTAACATTACCCCCCCTCCCAGGGCCCCCCCCTCCTTGGGCCTCGCTACGCTCGAAGGCAGCAATGAGCTGTGGGGCCCGAATGTTTTCAGCAGGCTCCCATGACCTGTCCTCTGGGCCATAACCCTTCCAATCAACCAGATAGAACTTTTTGCCGCGTACCACCTTGCACCCCAAAATAGCGCTCACCTCGTAATCGTCCGTAGACGAACCCGATGTCCCGGCAGATGACTCAGAAAACCGGGACATATATACGGGTTTCAGGAGGGACACATGAAAGGTGTCGGTCATACCCAAGCGTGGAGGAAGAGCCAAACGGTAGACCACAGGATTAACCTGTTCGAGAACCTTGAAGGGACCCAAGTAGCGAGGAGCAAACTTAGTGGACTCAACTCGCAGCCTGATGTTACGGGCGGAGAGCCACACCAAGTCGCCAGGAACAAGGGTCGGAGCGGGGCGCCGATGAACATCGGCGGAGGACCTCATTCTCTCCTTGGAGGCCCGAATGGCATCCTGCGTGCGGTCCCAAATGTCCCGTGCCTCCACAGCCCAGTCTGCCACCCTGGAGTCAGCAGAAGACACGGGCATGGGCACAGGAACACGAGGATGCTGGCCGTAATTTAGGAGGAATGGAGTCTGACCGGTGGAGTCGGCTACGGCATTGTTAAGTGCAAACTCTGCCCACGGTAGCAAGGATGCCCAGTCATCCTGCCTGGCAGAAACAAAATGTCGTAAATATGTGACCAAGGTCTGGTTGGCCCTCTCTACCAACCCATTTGTCTCGGGATGATATGCCAAAGAGAGATTCAACTTAATACTGAGTAGACGACAAAGCTCTCTCCAGAATCGAGACGCAAACTGGGGACCCCGGTCACTAACAATTTTGTCTGGCATACCGTGTAGGCAAAAGATAAGCTTGTCGAACAAGACAGCCAACGCCCGTGCAGAAGGTAGCCGTGGAAGAGGCACCAAGTGCACCATTTTGGAAAAATGATCGGTGATCACCCAGATAATGGTGCAGTTACGAGACTTGGGTAAGCCCACCACAAAGTCCATCCCGACCATTTCCCAGGGCCTGTCCGCCACCGGTAGAGGATAAAGCAAACCAGCTGGCCGTTGCCGAGGAGTCTTGTTCTTGGCGCAAGAGACACACGCCCGAACATACTCTGCGACATCACGAGCCATATGCGGCCACCAGTATGTCCTCGCCAGTAACTCAGATGTCCTTTTGGTACCAAAATGTCCACCCACCCTGGACGAGTGTGCCCAAGAGAGAACCTCCGGTCACAAACTGGATGGTACAAAAGTCTTGCCCGGAGGCACAGACTCTAGCGAAACCAGGGCTACAGTTCTCAAGCTCTCGGTGGGGACAATAAGCCGAGGCTCCTCCTCCTCCTCCGCAGATGACACAACAGAGCGAGAGAGAGCATCGGCCCGAATGTTCTTCTCCCCAGAAAGAAAATGGAGGTTGAAATGAAACTGGGAGAAGAATAAGGACCATCTGGCCTGGCGAGAATTCAACCGCTGGGCTGTCTGCAGGTACACCAAATTTTTATGGTCTGTGAATACTTGGAAGGGAAAACGTGCTCCCTCCAAGAGATGTCTCCACTCCGAGAAAGCCAACTTCATGGCTAGCAACTCCCTGTCCCCGATGGAATAATTCCTCTCTGCTGGTGAGAAGGTCTTGGAGAAAAAGAAGCAAGGATGCTTCCGACCTTGAGCATCCTTTTGGAAGAGGACTGCTCCAGCACCAACAGAAGAGGCATCCACCTCCATGATAAATGGCTTATCAACATCGGGGCGATGTAGGATGGGAGCGCTAGCGAAGTGTGACTTTATAGAGTTAAAGGCCTTGGAGACCTCCTCAGACCACAATTTGGGATTCGCCCCCTTCTTGGTGAGAGCAACCAAGGGAGCTACCAAAGTTGAGAAGTGCGGCATGAACTGGCGATAATAATTAATGAACCCCATAAAGCGCTGCACCGCTTTAAGAGAATGGGGTTCCTGCCAGTCCATCACAGCCTGTAGTTTGGCAGGATCCATAGCCAATCCCTGGGCAGAGATGATGTAGCCTAGGAAAGGTAAGGACTCCTGCTCAAACATACACTTCTCCAACTTGGCATAGAGGGAGTTTGCCCGTAGGAGGTCGAAGACTTTGCAAACATCTCTCCGGTGGGAGTCAATATCTGGAGAGTAGATGAGAATATCATCCAGATAGACTACGACCGAGGTGGAAAGCATATCCCGGAAGATATCGTTCACAAAGTCTTGGAAAACGGCTGGGGCATTACAGAGCCCGAAGGGCATCACCAGATATTCATAGTGCCCATCCCTGGTGTTAAAAGCCGTCTTCCATTCGTCCCCCTCACGGATGCGAATCAGGTTGTAAGCACCCCGCAGATCTAGTTTAGTAAATACCCTTGCTCCCCGAAGCCTATCGAAGAGCTCAGATATCAAGGGCAAAGGATACTTATTTTTAACGGTAATGGCATTAAGACCCCTGTAGTCTATGCATGGACGCAATTTCCCATTCTTCTTCTGCACGAAGAAGAACCCTGCCCCAGCAGGTGACACTGACTTCCTAATGAATCCTCTTGCCAGATTTTCCTGGATGTACTGTGACATTGCCTCCGTCTCCGGGAGAGATAGCGGATAGACTCGTCCCCGGGGAGGCTCAGCACCAAGCAAGAGATCAATAGGACAGTCATAGGGGCGATGGGGCGGAAGGATCTCCGCCGCCTTTTTGGAGAACACGTCTGCATAAGACCAATACTGCTTGGGGAGAGAGGAAAGATCTGCGGGTACCTCTGTAGTAGCAACCTGAACGCACTCCCTCTGACACCTACCCCCACAAGATTCACCCCATCCCAGGATTCTGCCAGAGGACCACTCGATATGAGGAGAGTGGTACCGTAGCCAAGGTATTCCCAACAGGACCTCATCAATTCCCTCAGGAATGACGAGCAGAGATATAATCTCCTGATGAGATGGCGACATGGACAGAGTAAAAGGGATGGTCTGGTGTGTTATCTGTGAGGGCAGTGTCGACCCATTCACCACTCGTACCGTTACTGGTTGAGCTAGCATAACCAGGGGTATTGCGTGACGTTGGGCGAAGGCAGAAGACATAAAATTGCCCTCCGCCCCAGAATCCACGCAGAGCTCTACCGGGTGGGAGAATGAGCCTATAGTAATTGTCCCCTTAAAGGACAATTTAGAGGCAAACGTCGCCGTGTCTAGTGTACCTCCACCTACTACCACTAGACGCTGACGTTTCCTCGACCGCTGAGGACATCTGGTGGCTAGATGTCCTGACTGCTGGCAAACATGACAGACCTTGAGTGCACAAGCGGTCCGGGACTTAGATCCCGCTTGTGATACTTCCCTGGCCTCATGTGACTCAGGAACCAGGACCGGAGATTCCAGAGGTTTGGCGAAGGTAGGAGCCAGCCGAAACCTCTGCCTACACTGGGCTCGCTCTAACCTCCGCTCGTTAAAACGGAGGTCAATTCGAGTGGAGACAGTTAGTAACTCCTCCAGTGTGGCAGGAATCTCCCTAGTGGCCAGAGCGTCCTTAACGTGGTCAGCCAGGCCCCTCCAAAATATGGGGATAAGAGCTTTATCCGACCAATCCAGCTCAGAAGCTAAAGTGCGGAATTGGACGGCAAAATGACTGACCAAGGACTCACCCTGAGTTAATGCCAGCAGTTGGAGCGCAGTATCATGGGTGACTTGAGGTCCTAAAAAGACCTGTTTCAGAGTGCTCAGAAACAGCGGAGCACTCTGCACAACATGATCGCCACGCTTCCACAGCGGCGTAGCCCATTCCAACGCCCTGTCCGACAAGAGAGACACTATAAATCCCACCTTAGCCCGCTCTGTGTGAAAACGTGCAGCCAGGAGCTCGAGGTGAATAGAGCACTGACTCACAAATCCCCCAGAAAATTTTTCTGGCAGCGGGAGGCGAGAAAATGTCGGAGCAGGGGTGGCAATGGACAGGGTTGCTGCAGCCACGCTAGCAGCCTGTACAGCAACTGCGGTAACATCCACAGCTGAGGTTGCTCTCTCAAGAGCCGCCAACCTACCCTCCAGCTGCTGGATATACCGCAAGGATTGCTGTTTGTCCATCATTACTAGCCAGACCCTGGCGCTAGTGTAATGTTAGGGCTAGCGGAAAGCACCAAATAATAAGACAGATAGAGTATGGTGCGTTCGCAGCCCGGGGTCCACCGTGCAGAGATGGAACCTGCTGCCAAGTAATGACGGACTATATGGCAGTACTCATAAGTATACACACGTGGGTTAAACTTCACCCAGCGTGAAGGAAGCGATCCTGTTGCGTCACAGGATCGCGGTACCGCACATAGAAGGCGAGCAAGTAGTCAGCGAACTCAACCCCAACTAGGATTGAAGTCCGATTAGACCCTTGCTGGCACAACACCGCAACTGGGTGTGTAAGGAAGCTCAATAACAATATTAGGGCACAAGAGTGCATGCGGTGCCGCACTGACAAACGCCACTAACCACCCAGGCTTGGGTAAGGAAAGCAGAGAGGAAGTGCATGGCGCCATACTGGCGGTCACAGCAACTGGACGCTGTAATGTGTGATTAGTGCTGTAGGCTAAGTCGGGCACTAGATAGCAACCATACACCTTCCGTGAACAGACATTCAATAGGGAAGGGGTATCCAAGGACGACTTGCACTCACAACAAACACACGTAAGCAAATGTACACTAGCGCATGGCCGTGCGGTCATGCGCAGTTTATATAGTTGCAGCACAGGAAGTGGCCACAGAAACTTTGCCCTTCCAAGACCTACCAAGAGGACCAATGGAATGTGCTGCAGGGCCTGAGCACATGACCCTCGATCTCCAACGGGAGATCTTGCCCTGGGCATGCTCAGTGTGTGCCGACAAGGACTTAGTCCCAGAGAAGTCCGCTGACCAGCACTGGCTTTAATGGCAGGAGCTGAAGAAGCAGCAGTAACTCTCTGTACAGAGTGAGACCGAGCAAGACGCTGGGACCGACGTCCCTGCTGAGCAGACTCCACTGCGGCTGGATAAGAATGGGAGACCGCAGCGGAGATGACTCGAGATTCCCCCTGTGCAGAAGTGGGAACTCGAGACCTAACACATTGTCTGTTTTTTTAACATTTTATTTGCATATTATGGTGGAAAATAAGTATTTGGTCAGAAACAAAATTTCATCTCAATACTTTGTAATATATCCTTTGTTGACAATGACAGAGGTCAAACGTTTTCTGTAAGTCTTCACAAGGTTGCCATACACTGTTGTTGGTATGTTGGCCCATTCCTCCATGCAGATCTCCTCTAGAGCAGTGATGTTTTTGGCTTTTCGCTTGGCAACACGGACTTTCAACTCCCTCCAAAGGTTTTCTATAGGGTTGAGATCTGGAGACTGGCTAGGCCACTCCAGGACCTTGAAATGCTTCTTACGAAGCCACTCCTTCGTTGCCCTGGCGGTGTGCTTTGGATCATTGTCATGTTGAAAGACCCAGCCACGTTTCATCTTCAATGCCCTTGCTGATGGAAGGAGGTTTGCACTCAAAATCTCACGATACATGGCCCCATTCATTCTTTCATGTACCCGGATCAGTCGTCCTGGCCCCTTTGCAGAGAAACAGCCCCAAAGCATGATGTTTCCACCACCATGCTTTACAGTAGGTATGGTGTTTGATGGATGCAACTCAGTATTCTTTTTCCTCCAAACACGACAAGTTGTGTTTCTACCAAACAGTTCAAGTTTGGTTTCATCAGACCATTGGACATTCTCCCAAAACTCCTCTGGATCATCCAAATGCTCTCTAGCAAACTTCAGACGGGCCCGGACATGTAGTGGCTTAAGCAGTGGGACACGTCTGGCACTGCAGGATCTGAGTCCATGGTGGCGTAGTGTGTTACTTATGGTAGGCCTTGTTACATTGGTCCCAGCTCTCTGCAGTTCATTCACTAGGTCCCCCCGCATGGTTCTGGGATTTTTGCTCACCGTTCTTGTGATCATTCTGACCCCACGGGGTGGGATTTTGCGTGGAGCCCCAGATCGAGGGAGATTATCAGTGGTCTTGTATGTCTTCCATTTTCTAATTATTGCTCCCACTGTTGATTTCTTCACTCCAAGCTGGTTGGCTATTGCAGATTCAGTCTTCCCAGCCTGGTGCAGGGCTACAATTTTGTTTCTGGTGTCCTTTGACAGCTCTTTGGTCTTCACCATAGTGGAGTTTGGAGTCAGACTGTTTGAGGGTGTGCACAGGTGTCTTTTTATACTGATAACAAGTTTAAACAGGTGCCATTACTACAGGTAATGAGTGGAGGAAAGAGGAGACTCTTAAAGAAGAAGTTACAGGTCTGTGAGAGCCAGAAATCTTGATTGTTTGTTTCTGACCAAATACTTATTTTCCACCATAATATGCAAAAAAAATGTTAAAAAAACAGACAATGTGATTTTCTGGATTTTTTTTTCTCAGTTTGTCTCCCATAGTTGAGGTCTACCTATGATGTAAATTACAGACGCCTCTCATCTTTTTAAGTGGTGGAACTTGCACTATTGCTGACTGACTAAATACTTTTTTGCCCCACTGTATATATATATATATATATATATATATATATATATGTGTGTCTCACTGACATATATTTATATACCTATACTATATGTAGACATTTGTTTTATCTATTCTATTTTTAACCAGTCAGTGTGATTATACTGTACACCGCACTGAATTACCGTTTTTTTTATAGGACAACGATGCATATTTCTCACAAGTCACACTGATGGTCTGTGTGGTGTGCGAGTTTTTCTCGCACCGATAGACTTTCATTGGCATTTCTCGGCCGATATACGGAGAAAATCACAGCATGCTGCGAGTTCCCTCGCACGTATAATACGGCTGAGAAATTAATGGATGATAGGAGCTGCCCCATAGATTTACATTAGTGATGAGCGAATATACTCGTTACTTGAGATTTCTCGAGCACGCTCGGGTGTCCTCCGAGTATTTGTAAGTACTCAGAGATTTAGTTTTCATCGCCGCAGCAGAATGATTTACATCTGTTAGCCAGCATAAGTACATGTAGGGGTTGCCTGGTTGCTAGGGAATCCCCACATGTAATGAAGCTGGCTAACAGATGTAAATCATTCAGCTGAGGTGAGGAAAACTAAATCTCCGAGCACTAAAAAATACTCGGAGATCACCCGAGTGTGCTCGAGAAATCTCGAGTAACGAGTATATTCGCCTATCACTAATTAACATTGATCCAAGTGCTATGCGATTTTTTACTGCATAGCACTCGTCTGTATTACAGTCAAGTGTGACTCCGGCCTTAAATGGAACTTTTTTTGCAGTTGCCCTTATACCGTTAAGGCCGGCGTCACAAACAACATATAAAAACTCGGTCCGTTTTATACAGACGAGAATTGCACAAATGTTTCATGAACAGTAATCTGTGGGCAGTGCAAGAATGCGATTTTTTCTCCGTTTGGCTAGATTTTCTCGCCGGATGGCAAAATGAACATATAATTCGTTCATGGGATCAAATATTCGTGAAAACATATATATATATATATATATATATATATATATATCTATATATCAGTGAGACACATACAGTATATATATATATATATATACATATGTATATTTAATACAGAGTCAGATGGCAGAAAAGCCGGTAATTGAATTGTCGGCTTTTGCTAAATCCTTACTGAATGCGACAGGATATGAGACATGGTTTACATACAGTAAACCATTTCATATCAGTTACATATTTATATATCCCTCACTAATATTGTTAGAAGTGTTTGTGTGTAAAATTTGGGAGCTTTAGGTGTTAAATGAAAGGGTTAATTCAAGGAAGCCAGAATAGAAACTGTGTCAACCAACCCTCACGCTCAGGCAACATCCTCCCTTTCAGGACCCCAAGAGTGGACTCATCAGCTGAAGCTATGGTCTACTCTCTGGGGCACCATTGCAGCTGAGCACAACATGCCTACAGTGACAAAAAGGTAGAAGGATCGACTAAGGACCACTTTATATAGATGAACCATTCACTACCCTACAGGTGGAGAAAAAGAAGGGAGAGGGGGAAGAGGGAAGCAGGCCAGACCAAAAAATAAATTCCCCAATCTGCCCTCTTCAGGTAATGATGGTTAAATTTCTTTTTTTTCTTTTTTTTTAATAAAGGGAGGATTAAAAAAAGAAAGGTGAATTGAGCGGGGAGATGGTCAAGAGCCAAAGTTCTAATCTGGACTGCTAACCTAAACAGTCAGGCAGCACCATCCCTATTTGGTCGGTTGCATACCAAACCATCATCACATTTTTTAAAGCATATGGAGTTTGATTAATGGAATATATGAATTAAATATGCATAATAACCTTACGTGTAATTTATATGGAATCAACATATATGAATATCATTTTCTTGTGACCGCTTTATACATTATATATGAGTGAAAGGCAGAGGCTGGCACCTTGAATATCAACCAGAGGTTAATTTTTTTTTAATAATACGTTTTATTATATTTGGATGGTATATATTAAACTGGTGTTTCCCGGAGTAAAACTAGCAGTACTATGTCTCTATCGAAGGGCTCAATCAATCACACTAGTGTCTAAAGGTACCTTCACACATAACGATATCGTTAACGATATCGTTGCTTTTTGTGACGTAGCAACGATATCGTTAAGGAAATCATTATGTGTGACAGCGACCAACGATCAGGCCCCTGCTGGGAGATCGTTGGTCGCTGAACAAAGTCCAGAACTTTATTTCGTCGCTGGATCTCCCGTGGACATCGCTGGATCGGCGTGTGTGACACCGATCCAGCGATGTCTTCACTGGTAACCAGGGTAAACATCGGGTAACTAAGCGCAGGGCCGCGCTTAGTAACCCGATGTTTACCCTGGTTACCAGCGTAAAAGTAAAAAAAAACAAACACTACATACTTACCTACCGCTGTCTGTCCCCGGCGCTCAGCTTCTCTGCACTCCTCCTGTACTGGCTGTGAGCGTCGGTCAGCCGGAAAGCAGAGCGGTGACGTCACCGTTCTGCTTTCCAGCTGCTGTGCTCACAGCCAGAACAGGAGGAGTGCAGAGAAGCTGAGCGCCGGGGACAGACAGCGGTAGGTAAGTATGTAGTGTTTTTTTTTTTTTACTTTTACGCTGGTAACCAGGGTAAACATCGGGTTACTAAGCGCGGCCCTGCGCTTAGTAACCCGATGTTTACCCTGGTTACCCGGGGACTTCGGGATCGTTGGTCGCTGGAGAGCTGTCTGTGTGACATCTCTCCAGCGACCAAACAGCGACGCTGCAGCGATCCGGATCGTTGTCGGTATCGCTGCAGCGTTGCTTAATGTGAAGGGGCCTTAACTTGGAGTAGTGCTATCCGATGTTTTATCTGATATCTCTCCGCCCAATGTTCTACTGTGGGGTAGTGCACATGTGCATTTTTTTCCCATGCCAATTCAACATGAGAAAAAAATTGCAGCATACTACGAGTGTCTCCACAAATTGGATCAAGCACAACTATTCAAGTCTGTTTAGTCCAATTTGCACAGATACAGGCAATGGAACAGATGGAAAAATTAAGTTCTCATTCTTCTCCGCACCTGTGATATGATTCTCTCCAATTAGCATAAGAAAAATGCACCTCATAAACACTTTTTTGAAGCATGGATTTAAGAGAGTAAGAGTATAAAGGCATGGTTGAGCAGGGAATTTAATACACATATGAATGCTATTGGGTTGGAGGGCATGGGCGACCTGACAGGTTCCCTTAAAGAAATAACAAGAAAAAGATGCAACTGTAATTCAAACGTAGCAGGATAAATGCCAGATACAGCATACGACTGTCCAATCACACTGAGCCTGGCAATGTTGTTGCTGGCACCTCTTCTATCTCTCTCGCTCAGCCTATGCAATAAATCTCCGCATTTTTTTCAAACCATTATATTCATCTTCTTTGCTGCTTCTGTTTTTTTAACCAGAGGTATATCTATATTGCACACTATTAGGATTCTCCCTTGCCGATGGCAAGAATGGACCATTATGGACCATTATGTGAGTACAAGTGTGCAATTTATATACTTCTGGCCACAATCCGACTAGACATGTCCTGCCTCACTCAATTCATTTTCATTGAGTGATACCACAAATGTCTAGTTAGCATGTGACTGCATGTATGCAAATCGCATAATATCGTGAACTCCCACTTTCACTGCTGGCACCGCAGAATCCTGACAGCATGCATTGCACACCAGAAAATTCAGAAGTCTGCAGCCACAAAGAATCATGCAAGAGGATGGCGATTGTGGGAAAAGAGGAGACACCAGATCAAGACCAGAGATGCCCATCAGACCGTACATTGGGAATACCTTGTGACAGGTTTCCTTAAAAATCTTTTAGCAATTATCAAGAAAGTAAAAAAATCAATACCCTTGTTTTTTTCTGTTATTGCCAATTGGCATAAATTACATTCTCTTTATTCTGTGCCTCAATATGATTATAATGATACAACATTTATAATTTCTGAATGTTTTACTACTGTTGCACAATTAAAAAAAACATTCTTAAAGAAACTTTTTTTTATATTTGACCTGCATTGTCCAAAAGCCATAAAGATTTTTTTTGTCAACAGAGCTGTATAAGGCCATTTTTTTTAGGGATGATCAATGTCATTTTAATTAGTACCATTTTGGGTTACAAAGGATTCATCAACTTTGACCTTTTTGGGGTAGGGATCCAAAATATTTTATTGGGACATCCCTTCAACATCACTGTGTGCACTGGTTCATAATATTAGTTATACATTAAAATTATGGTGCCCTAAGGATTTAGATTGTGACATGGCTCTTGCATATAACTGTTGTTCTGGAAATTCATTGACATGTTCTTTAGCTATGCTATCTGTTATGACCTGGTGGTTAAGAGGCCACACTGAAATGACCTGGTGGCTAAAACGCAACATGGAACGAGCTCTGAGAAGGTGGTATCTCTACTGACCGCAGTCCCTAATCCTAACAACACAACTAGAAATAGCCGTGGGATGTTCCTGACACTCCCTAGACACCTCTTCACAGCCTAAGATATAACTACCCCTAAAGAAGGAAATAGAAAGCTATCTTGCCTCAGAGAAACCCCCAAAAGGAAAGACAGCCCCCCACAAATATTGACTGTTAAAGGAGAGGGAAATTACGAACTCAGAAATGAAATTAGAATTCAGCAAAGGGAGGCCAATACTAAACTAGATAGACAGAGAGCAAAGGATACTGTGCGGTCAGTATTAAAAACTACAAAATCCACGCAGAGTTTACAAAAATGAACTCCACACCGACTCACGGTGTGGAGTGGCAAATCTGCTTTCCCAGAGCTTCCAGCTAGCCTGAATAAGACATAGTGACAAGCTGGACAAAAGAGACAAAATGCAAAGCAATAGAGTCCAAACAAATGGACAAACAAAACTAGCTAAACTTATCTTTTGCAGACAAGGACTGGCCATATGAGAAATCCAAGGGAAGAATCAAATCCAACCAAGAACATTGACAGCAGGCATGGACTAAAGCCCAGAGCAGGTTTAAATAACAAACCCAGGCAAGGGGATTAGTGAAGGCAGCTGCTACAGCTACCTAACGGAGCAGCAGTTCCACTCGAAACCACCAGAGGGAGCCCAAGGGCAGAACTCGCAAAAATACCATTAGCAACCACAGGAGGGAGCTCCAGAACGGAGCTCGCAACAGCTATCTATCTTGTAGCAAATGGCGTATGGCTGACAAGATATTGTGTCATACTCGAGGTGCTGAAAAAATACATATAAATATAGTAATAATTGTGTCATATGAATAGAATGGCAGCCAGAGAGCTCAGTGGCTTTGACCATATAGACAGTGCTACACCCTCAGAGTCGCTTCCACATTATTGACGTAATGTCACCACCACAAACTGGTGTCACGATTTCACCACTCACGGTGTCCTATGGATGCTGTGAATGACAGCTCTGTCACTTTTTGGGATTAAGGGATTGCTTAGCGATCAGGATTGTGAGTGACAGCTCTACTGCCCAATCTGACGCAGAGGTGTATTTTGAAGGACAGCTCAGCTGTCCTATCTGGCTTGGTCTGTGGTATCTCTTTCAGGTATCCTCTATTCTGGGTGATTACAGGGCTATTTAACACTCTGAGAATTGTTAGCCCATTGCCAATTGCAGCTTTGCTCAATTGGCAATGGAAACTTTACATTGAACTTCAAACAGCTTGGATTGTCTGTCTCTTCTCTATTCCTTCTTGATTTCCAAGGTCTAGTGTGAAGTTTCCACAAACAGTGATGGTTTGGGGAGACATGTTATCTGATGGTGTAGGTCCACTGTGTTTTATAAAGATCAAAGCCAGTGCAGCCGTCTACCAGGAAATTTTAGAGCACTTCATGCTTCCCTCTGCCGACAAGCTTTTTGGAGATGGAAATTTAATTCTCCAGCAGGTCTTGGCACCTGTCCACACTGCCAAACGTACCAATTCCTGGCATAAAAACAACAGTATCACTGGGCTTGATTGTCCAGCAAATTTGTCTGACCTAAAGCAGGATGGCACCATTGAAGCTCTAAAAAACTAAAGGGAGAAAAATACTTTATCTAAAAAACTAATTAAAGCTGCCAAAAAGGAAACAGAGAAGCACATTGCTAAGGAGAGTAAAACTAATCCCAAACTGTTCTTCAACTATATCAATAGTAAAAGAATAAAAACTGAAAATGTAGGCCCCTTAAAAAATAGTGAGGAAAGAATGGTTGTAGATGACGAGGAAAAAGCTAACATATTAAACACCTTCTTCTCCACGGTATTCACGGTGGAAAATGAAATGCTAGGTGAAATCCCAAGAAACAATGAAAACCCTATATTAAGGGTCACCAATCTAACCCAAGAAGAGGTGCGAAACCGGCTAAATAAGATTAAAATAGATAAATCTCCGGGTCAGGATGGCATACACCCACGAGTACTAAGAGAACTAAATAATGTAATAGATAAACTATTATTTCTTATTTTTAGGGACTCTATAGCGACGGGGTCTGTTCCGCAGGACTGGCGCATAGCAAATGTGGTGCCAATATTCAAAAAGGGCTCTAAAAGTGAACCTGGAAATTATAGGCCAGTAAGTCTAACCTCTATTGTTGGTAAAATATTTGAAGGGTTTCTGAAGGATGTTATTCTGGATTATCTCAATGAGAATAACTGTTTAACTCCATATCAACATGGGTTTATGAGAAATCGCTCCTGTCAAACCAATCTAATCAGTTTTTATGAAGAGGTAAGCTATAGGCTGAACCACGGTGAGTCATTGGACGTGGTATATCTCGATTTTTCCAAAGCGTTTGATACCGTGCCGCACAAGAGGTTGGTACACAAAATGAGAATGCTTGGTCTGGGGGAAAATGTGTGTAAATGGGTTAGTAACTGGCTTAGTGATAGAAAGCAGAGGGTGGTTATAAATGGTATAGTCTCTAACTGGGTCGCTGTGACCAGTGGGGTACCGCAGGGGTCGGTATTGGGACCTGTTCTCTTCAACATATTCATTAATGATCTGGTAGAAGGTTTACACAGTAAAATATCGATATTTGCAGATGATACAAAACTATGTAAAGCAGTTAATACAAGAGAAGATAGTATTCTGCTACAGATGGATCTGGATAAGTTGGAAACTTGGGCTGAAAGGTGGCAGATGAGGTTTAACAATGATAAATGTAAGGTTATACACATGGGAAGAAGGAATCAATATCACCATTACACACTGAACGGGAAACCACTGGGTAAATCTGACAGGGAGAAGGACTTGGGGATCCTAGTTAATGATAAACTTACCTGGAGCAGCCAGTGCCAGGCAGCAGCTGCCAAGGCAAACAGGATCATGGGGTGCATTAAGAGAGGTCTGGATACACATGATGAGAGCATTATACTGCCTCTGTACAAATCCCTAGTTAGACCGCACATGGAGTACTGTGTCCAGTTTTGGGCACCGGTGCTCAGGTAGGATATAATGGAACTAGAGAGAGTACAAAGGAGGGCAACAAAATTAATAAAGGGGATGGGAGAACTACAATACCCAGATAGATTAGCGAAATTAGGATTATTTAGTCTAGAAAAAAGACGACTGAGGGGCGATCTAATAACCATGTATAAGTATATAAGGGGACAATACAAATATCTCGCTGAGGATCTGTTTATACCAAGGAAGGTGACGGGCACAAGAGGGCATTCTTTGCGTCTGGAGGAGAGAAGGTTTTTCCGCCAACATAGAAGAGGATTCTTTACTGTTAGGGCGGTAAGAATCTGGAATTGCTTGCCTGAGGAGGTGGTGATGGCGAACTCAGTCGAGGGGTTCAAGAGAGGCATGGATGTCTTCCTGGAGCAGAACAATATTGTATCATACAATTATTAGGTTCTGTAGAAGGACGTAGATCTGGGGATTTATTATGATGGAATATAGGCTGAACTGGATGGACAAATGTCTTTTTTCGGCCTTACTAACTATGTTACTATGTAAACCCCATAGAGAATCTGTGGGATGTTGTCAAGAGGAAGATGAGAGACACCAGACCCAACAATGCAGACGAGCTGAAGGCTGCTATCAAAGGAACCTGGGCTTCCATAACACCTCAGTAGTGCCCCAGGCTGATTGACTCCATGCCACGCCGCATTGATGCAGTAATTGATGCAAAAGGAGCCCCAACCAAATACTGGGTGCATTTACTGAACATACATTTCTGTAGGCCAACATTTAGGCTGTGTTCACACGTTCCGGTTTTTTCGCGTTTTTTTCGCGGTTTTGCACGATAAAAATGCTATAAAACCGCAAAAAAACGCATACAATAAGCATCCCATCATTTAGAATGAATTCCGCATGTTTTGTGCACATGAAGCGTTTTTTTCCGCAAAAAAAACGCATCAGGCACAAAATCCGGACATGCTCTATCTTTTTGCGGTTTTTCTGCGGATTTCCCACTCCAAAATGCATTGGGAAGTGTCCGGAAAAAACCGCGGCAAAAACGTGTCAAAACCGCGGCAAAAACGCGTCAAAACTGCGGCAAAAAACGCATGCGGTTTTCTTGCGGATTTCATGCAGAAAATGTCCGGTTTTTCACAGGAATTTTCTGCATGAATTCCTGAACGTGTGCACATAGCCTTAGGATTTTAAAATCATTTTTCAAGCTGGTGTTATAAAGTATTCTAATTTACTGAGACAATGACTTTTGGGTTTTCATTGGCTGTAAGCCATAATCATCAACATTAACAGAAATAAACACTTGAAATAGAGTCATTACAAAACAAAGTGATCTATCTAATATATGAGTTTCACTTTTTGTATTGAAGAACTGAAATAAATTAACTTTTTGATGATATTCTAATTTTGTGAGATGCACCTGTATGTGTTTGTTACATGTTGCTTTGTTGCAACACTACCAGGTGAGCAGATCCATGTCGATTTATGTGCTGTTTTAAAACACTATTGTGCACTCTTCCTTTTCCCAGTTTGCCTTACTACCATTAAAAAAAGTGGCATTGTTACTGGTAAAAAAGTAGACTTTTTTTTTGTGCAATTTTTGCAATACCTGTATATTTTTTACTCTAGAATGTTTCTAGCATCACAGTCTAAATCTACTAATTAATTTCATGCATCATTATTTCATTTTATGCTACATTTTTTCTGAGCTACACAACATTTTCCATCATCAACATGTTTTGCAACAGCTTCATAATACAGCCAGCCGTTATATAGCTGAATTCATGGTATGGATTTATAGAAAGGAGATAACTCCTCTAAGTAGACACATTTTAGACGAATATTACTGCAATCTGCAAGCAGGACGTGAATGTCAATTATTTATGGGATGTGCTAAAGTTATGTTGCACCATACATTATTGGAGGTCAATAAAACATATTTAATGTGTAAATAGCTTCCTGAAAGTTATTGCTTTGAGATGATTGAGCAGTAAATGAAATACAATATTTTTCTAGTGAATGCTTAATGAGATGCATAGACTGATGTGGGGCTAAATTTTCAAATAGAAAGAACAGTCATTGCAGTTAATGATCTGCTTACTAATACATCTTTATCATAATTGTATTCATTCTAATCAATGAAATCATATCTAATTAGCATGGTGTAACATCTATAAAATGGTGCACACAGTTATTATATCTGTGTATACTGTAGTTCACCTCCATCATTTCATTGACAGACTTTGTCAGTAGTTATTTTTGGAACACAGAGTGAATTGTTCCACAACATTGACAGATGCAACTCCTTAGAAACCCTATAGAAACTACAATGAGAGACTAGGCAGACACAGTTAGAAATCAAGCTACAGGTTGTAATAAATGTATTTCTCTTCAGTTCTGGATTCACAGTCACACAGTTCATTGATGCAGTAAAGTGTTCTACATACTGCTGCCTGTGAACATGTGCTACAGAGACAGAAGAGCAGCTACCCCTATGTCTCTGTGTACTGTGTATGGGAGACATCATAGCAGTCCATCTCCACCCACTGGCTCAGACATAGTTGAATATTAAAGATAGCATGCAGGGGAAACTGGTGAAAAATTAAGAATACAAGACATATAATGACCAGCCAGAGATTGTATTACTCCTCATGTACATTCACAACAGCTTGTTTTTAAAAGTTAACTGAAAATAAAGGGAACCTCTCAGCAGAATTGTGCATAGTAACCTACACACAGTGTTATATTGATTAAAATGATACCTTGGTTGATGAAATCTGTCTTGTGGTTGTTGTTTAATCTGTATTTTCAGCTTTGAGTTAATGGGGGGACTTCATGTGGTGCTCTGCTTAGGTATTCATCTGTATGGCTTATGACAGGTCACTAGAGTTAAGCGACCTTGACCTTTTTAGAGTCGAGCCGGGTTTCGCGAAACCCAACTATCTCAAAAGTCGGGTCGAGTGAAATCGGCCGATTATGGCGAAAAGTCGGGATCGACCGAAACACGAAACCCAATGCAAGTCAATGGGGCAGCATAGTCGGCAGTGAGTGGGGGCCAGGAAAACACCTAGAGTGCCCATTTTAATGTCAAAACCATCCATTCTTCTTAATGAAGCTTGTCAAGCGTAATTTACCTTATAATAATTGGAAGGCATTTGAAATTGGGGGTCATTTGGCTAAAGTTGTGGTGGGTAGGGCTGGTTCAAGTAATTAGTGGGCCCAGGAAATCTGGACCACGTCACGGCAGTGGAGCAGGGAGAGGTAAGTATTTCAACTTTGCAAGTGCTGTGATCCTGAGCAAGCAGGGGGGGCCCACTTGTTGGCATTGGCACTGGCACAGGGCCCCTCAAAGTACAGCGGTGTGTTTGCACGGCGGGGGCGCCTCCCACCGGCAGCAACACTTTTGCGTACTATGAGAGGCCCTGTGCCAGTGACGTCGCCAACTAGTATTCCTCCCCCCACCTGATGAAGGAACCTGCACTTTCATCTGCACCTTCCTCTTTGTCCCCGTGTAAGGTGGTATGGTATGCGGGAAGAGCAACCTGACTTTCAGCAGGGTCACAATGTTGTTGTGTAGCATGCACGGGGAATGTTGCGTTATGGGTCAATGTACCAGCAGACTCATCTATCACTGGCTGGGCAATGGGCACGATGAAGTGGAAACACAGATATAGGCCCAAAGAATAAAGTGGGCTAAATGCAGTTCAAAATTGGTAACACAGGAATAACCAGGGGGCATTGCAGTGGAGGACAACTGGAATGAGAGGCTGACAGAGAGTAGGGCCAAATCAGTAAGTAGTCGAAATGCAGTTCAAAATTGGCAACCGTAGTAAACAGGCGGCACAGCTTTGTTCAGTGGAGGAGAACAGCAAGGAGTGGCAGACACCGATAGTAGGCCCCAACCCAACTAGTAGGCCAAATGCAGTCTAACATTAACAACTACTTAACGAGAGCCTGAAAATGGAATTTCAGGACAGGAAACCAGGAGAACAGCAAGGAGTGGCAGACACCGATAGTAGGCCCCAAACCAACTAGTACGCCAAATGCAGTTGTTCCATTTAACCACAATTTAATGAGAGCCTGAAGATAGAAGCTCAGGAAAGGCAACCTGGGGAACACCTTGGAGTGTAACACACCATCTCTCTCCACCCCATACCCATTTTGTAGGCCTAATGCAGTGTACTTTTCTACAACTACTAAACGAGAGTCGGAAGACCGAAGCAATGGCAAGGAAACCTGGGGAACACCTTGGAGTGTAACACACCATCTCTCTCCACCCCATACCCAATTTGTAGGCCTAATGCAGTGTAGTTTCCAAGAACTACTAAACGAGAGCCGGAAGATCGAAGCTCAGGAAAGGCAACCTGGGGAACACCTTGGAGTGTAACACACCCTCTCTCTACACCCCATACCCAATTTGAAGGCCTAATGCAGTGTAGTTTCCAAGAACTACTAAACGAGAGCCGGAAGATCGAAGCTCAGGAAAGGCAACCTGGGGAACACCTTGGAGTGTAACACACCCTCTCTCTACACCCCATACCCAATTTGAAGGCCTAATGCAGCGTAGTTTCCAACAACTACTAAACGAGAGCCGGAAGATCGAAGCTCAGGAAAGGCAACCTGGGGAACACCTTGGAGTGTAACACACCCTCTCTCTACACCCCATACCCAATTTGAAGGCCTAATGCAGCGTAGTTTCCAACAACTACTAAACGAGAGCCGGAAGATCGAAGCTCAGGAAAGGCAACCTGGGGAACACCTTGGAGTGTAACAAACCCTCTCTCTACACCCCATACCCAATTTGTAGGCCTAATGCAGCGTAGTTTCCGACAACTACTAAACGAGAGCATGAAGATCGAAGCTCAGGAAAGGCAACCTGGGGAACACCTTGGAGTGTAACACACCCTCTCTCTACACCCCATACCCAATTTGAAGGCCTAATGCAGTGTAGTTTCCAAGAACTACTAAACGAGAGCTGGAAGATCGAAGCTCAGGAAAGGCAACCTGGGGAACACCTTGGAGTGGAACACACCATCTCTCTACACCCCATACCCAATTTGAAGGATTAATGCAGCGTAGTTTCCAACAACTACTAAACGAGAGCCGGAAGATCGAAGCTCAGGAAAGGCAACCTGGGGAACACCTTGGAGTGTAACACAACGTCTCTCTACACCACGGAAGGGCTGATTCTTAGGAAGGAAGGCTGTTGGAAATAAGCATTGCGCGTCCGAGGGTGATTATATTCTTATTAGGTATATACTCACCCTCGGACGCGCCCTGCTTCTTTATTTGGAATGAATGTTTATTTGCAATGTGGTGTTGACTTTCTCTATTATTTTGGTAATTAATGATTTTATTATTTTCATTGTTTTGCATCTTCTCGGCAATAATATAAAGAAGATGCGACAGGACAACACTCAGTGGATGCCATATCTGTGTTTTCAATTTAAAAAACCTTTCAGTTAAATACTTGCAGGATAAAGTAATTGTAGCTGGTGGCCATTTTTAGTACTGTACCAGATTTTAGTTGTGTGTTTGTTTTTAATGTTAAAATGTCTGCATTTGATATCTCACCAGTATTTTCTTTTTTATAAGCAAAATACTTTTTTTTTTATTTTATGATGTTGGTTCAAGGGGTACACGGGCAGCAGTAGACAGGTCAGTGTAGGCCTAGTGGAAGGAGGGACCGCAGACAGGCTTCGAAGCCCTAACATAATAAATTGGGCTGCCTGTAGGCAGTTTAAAATTGGTTCCAGGGGAACACGGGCAGCAGTAGACAGGTCAGTGGAGGCCTAGTGGAAGGAGGGACCGCAGACAGGCTTCGAAGGCCTAACATAATAAAATGGGCTGGCTGTAGGCAATTTAAAATTGGTTCCAGGGGAACGGTATTTGTTGCTGTCACACAACTTACACGGTGAGCTATAACTTCAGTATGATTTAGCTACCCCTTTACAGGTGGGTGAGACCACAACGAAAATCAGCCACAATGTTACACACTCTGTTGTTGTTGGCAACAAATGAGATGGCACACACGCAGGACTGTCACTGAAGCGCAAATGTAAATATTTATCTCCCACTGATTTGTGTTTGTTTTTTTTAAAAGGGAGACTTCAGAAAAAAAAAAAATTAAAAAAAAATTATTTTTTACAGAAGAATTTATAAAACAAATAAAATGAAATGATTGTTTCAGGGAGAATTTAGGAAAAAAAAAAAAAAAAAAGGCTTTGTAGGGCCCACTGAGTGAGAGAGGACGCACACAGGAGTCAGGAGTGGCACACAAGCCCAGAGGCCAATATTAATCTCCCACCGATTGATTTAGTTATTTTTTTTGGTAGATTTTGGAACCCAAATCAAGCAAAAAAATTAATAGGCTTTCTATGGCCCACAATTGGGGAGAGAGAGAGAGATGGCACACCCAGGAGTCAAGACTGGCACACAAGCAGAAGGGGCAATATGAATCTCCCACAGATTTATTTATTTATTTTTTTTTTCAGGGAGACTTGAGAGAAAAAAAAATACAAAAAAAATGATTTTTTTCAGGAATAATTTAGAAACCAAAGAAAATAAAATGATTGTTTCAGGGAGAATTTAGAAAACAAATAAAACAAAAAATAGGCTTTCTAGGGCCCACTGAGTGACAGATGACGCACACAGGAGTCAGGAGTGGCACACAAGCCCAGAGGCCAATATTAATCTCCCACTGATTGATTTAGTTATTTTTTTTGGTAGATTTTGGAACCCAAATCAAGCAAAAAAATTTATAGGCTTTCTATGGCCCACAATTGGGGAGAGAGAGAGAGATGGCACACCCAGGAGTCAAGACTGGCACACAAGCAGAAGGGGCAATATGAATCTCCCACAGATTTTTTTTGTTTGTTTTTTTTTTTCAGGGAGACTTTAGAGAAAAAAAAATACAAAAAAAATGATTTTTTTCAGGAATAATTTAGAAACCAAAGAAAATAAAATGATTTTTTCAGGGAGAATTTAGAAAACAAATAGAACAAAAAATAGGCTTTCTAGGGCCCACTGAGTGACAGATGACGCTCACAGGAGTCAGGAGTGGCACACAAGCCCAGAGGCCAATATTAATCTCCCACTGATTGATTTAGTGATTTTTTTTGGTAGATTTTGGAACCCAAATCAAGCAAAAAAATTAATAGGCTTTCTATGGCCCACTATTTGTGAGAGAGATGGCACGCTCAGGACTGGCACACAAGCCCAGAGGCCAATATTAATCTCCCATTTTTTTTTTTTTCCAGGGAAAATTTATAAACCCAATAAAAAAAAATAATAATAAATAGGCTTTCTATGGCCCACTATCTGAGAGAGAGAGATGGCACGCTTAGGACTGGCACACAAGCCCAAAGGCCAATATTAATCTCCCACTGATTGATTGATTGATTTTTTCAGGTAGAATTATGAACCCAAATCAACCAAAAAAATAAATAGGCTTTCTATGGCCCACTACTTGTGAGAGAGATGGCACACTCAGGACTGGCACACAAGCCCAGAGGCCAATATTAATCTCCCACTTTTTTTTTTTTTCCAGGGAAAATTTATAAACCCAATAAAATAATAAAAAAATAGGCTTTCTATGGCCCACTATCTGAGAGAGAGAGAGATGGCATGCTTAGGACTGGCACACAAGCCCAAAGGCCAATATTAATCTCCCACTGATTGATTTGTTGATTTTTTCAGGTAGAATTTAGAACCCAAATCAAGCAAAAAAATTAATAGGCTTTCTATGGCCCACTGAGTGAGAGATGGCACACACAGGAGTAAGGAGTGGCACACAAGCCCTGAGGCCAATATTTTTCTCCCACTGATTGATGTTGTGATTTTTTCTGGTAGATTTTGGAACCCAAATCAAGCAAAAAAATAAATAGGCTTTCTATGGCCCACTGAGTGAGAGATGACACAGACAGAGATGGCACTCTAGCAGAAATGTCAATCTTAATCTCCCACAAAAAAAAAAAAAAAAAAAAAAGGAACTGTCCTTCAATTACTATCTCCCTGCAGTAATCTCAGCCAGGTATGGCAGGCAGCAATAAGGAGTGGACTGATGCACAAATTAAATAAAAAGTGTGGACAAACAAACAAGATAGCTGTGCAGAAAGGAAGGAACAAGAGGATTTGTGCTTTGAAAAAAGCAGTTGGTTTGCACAGCGGCGTACACACAGCAATGCAGCTATCAGGGAGCCTTCTAGGGCAGCCCAATGAGCTACAGCGCTGAGGAAAAAAAAAAAAAAAGGAGCTTCCACTGTCCCTGCACACCGAAGGTGGTGTTGGGCAGTGGAAATCGCTACAGCACAAGCGGTTTTGTGGTTAATGGACCCTGCCTAACGCTATCCCTGCTTCTGACGAAGCGGCAGCAACCTCTCCCTAAGCTCAGATCAGCAGCAGTAACATGGCGGTCGGCGGGAACTCCCCTTTATAGCCCCTGTGACGCCGCAGACAGCAAGCGAATCACTGCAATGCCCTTCTCTAAGATGGTGGGGACCAGGACCTATGTCATCACGCTGCCCACACTCTGCGTCCTCCTTCATTGGCTGAGAAATGGCGCTTTTCGCGTCATTGAAACGCGACTTTGGCGCGAAAGTCGCGTACCGCATGGCCGACCACGCACAGGGGTCGGATCGGGTTTCATGAAACTCGACTTCGCCAAAAGTCGGCGACTTTTGAAAATGTTCGACCCGTTTCGCTCAACCCTACAGGTCACTGATCCCTCACTGATCTGCCCCCTAGTTTACATAATGAATATTGCATATACATATTGAAAAAAAAATCTTCTGCAGGCTGGCGCCACACATGGCATCTGTGCTGCAGCATAATTGCATATGTACTGTGTATATTATTATTATTATTATTATTATTAAGCCATCCACAACCTGTCTCCTCCATACATCTGTGACCTCATCTCCCGGTACTTACCTACACACAACCTCCGATCCTCACAAGATCTCCTTCTCTACTCCCCTCTTATCTCCTCTTCCCACGATCATATACAAGATTTATCTCGTGTATGACCCCTACTCTGGAACCCTCTACCACAACATATCAGACTCTCACCTACCATCGAAACCTTCAAAAAGAACGTGTAGACCCACCTCTTCCGACAAGCCTACAACCTGCAGTATTCACCGATCGACCAAACCGCTGCATGACCAGCTCTACCCTCGCCTACTGTATTCTCACCCATCCCTTGTAGATTGTGAGCCTTCGCAGGCAGGGTCCTCGCTCCTCCTGTACCAGTTATGACTTGTATTGTTTAAGATTATTGTACTTGTTTTTATTATGAGAAAAAAGGAGAAACAGGAGCATATAGTCAATATGTAAAACGAACAATCTTTATTTATACAAAAAGATTAAAAGAAGGGTATAGGACATAAATATACGTAACAATATGACCATGACATAACATGAACAGGGGAGAAAAACATCCCACATCCCGCCATCCCGACGTAAAGTAATCAGATGGTAGTA
Organism: Ranitomeya imitator; assembly: GCF_032444005.1. NCBI lineage: Eukaryota > Metazoa > Chordata > Amphibia > Anura > Dendrobatidae > Ranitomeya > Ranitomeya imitator. The sequence goes on from NC_091288.1 coordinate 101,988,074, forward strand.
ATCTAACACCAGGTGGGCATCTATGTGGGTGACTGCATTCTAGAGACACCAAAAAGGTGAAAACCAACTACACACTGGCAATAGGCAGATATAACTGCAGCGGTGGTAATGCCTAGCTCACAAGTAACTGCCTGTATGCAGAGCTAGACAAATAATCTATGCTGACAATCATGGTCCCTACCACACCAGAAAACGTATCATATATAAAAGAGTACTGAGGTAATGTGGTGTGAAGGGGAATCACCACTGCATTTGGCACTAAATGAAGGGTGCACAGCCAGTGTGCAGGGATGACCAAAAGAACGGCCCCAGTGTCACCAATAGAAAACACGCCAGGTGCTCACCTAATGTCCGTGGGGGGAGAGAGATGCGTGGGTCCCGCCGGTAAATACGCCCCGACGCGCGTTTCGCGGCATAAACACGCCGCTTCCTCAAGGGGAGTGTATAGTAAAGTGGAGCAGGACCTGCCTATAACCTCCCTGACCCTAGTCACCTGTTAAATTTCAGCCAATCCGGGTGGCGCTAGCGGCGCATGCGCGCTGCGGCGGGGAAGCCTGGCAGGAGGACCTGGCGCCCAGCCCAGCGCAGAGATCAGGTAAAAACACCCGGAGCTGCGCACTGGACAGAGAGGACGCCGGCCCACATACCAAAGCCGCCCACACGCAGGGCGATGCGCACATCCACAAGGGGGCGTGCCCACCGAAAGTAAACAAAAAAGAGTACGGGGGGGCAAAAAGAATAAGGTGACATAAGTGCAGACAACCCTCAAAAACATATACACATCCAATCACAGTATGAAGACAGTTATGGTAAATACATAACACAATAAATACAGGGTGTACAATAATAATCCGATCCGCCGTGGAACCAGGGCTATATCTCGTGTGCTTCAAATACTCCGTGGACTCCGTAGACAAGATGCTTAGTGACCGGAGGTCTTGTACTCCATGCAGATGGAGAAAATAGATGTCAACTGGGAATATATATGGAGGGGTGAGCATAACCCAGAGCCAGGGAAGCCATAGACAGGACTCACATAAAATAAAAACTAAATGAAAAAGATAAATAAAAAAAAGTGCATTAAAATCAGGTTAAAACCAAAAAGAAGAATACCACCGGTGGAACTCGGAACATACATGATGGAAAACACCACACCAAGAGAAAAACTCATGGAGGCTACAGATAGGGAGCAAAACTAAGGGACTCATTAAGACCCTTAGGGGTAACAGTGTCGAGCATAGCAATCCACTTAGTTTCCATCTGTGCTAATCTTTTCTTATTATCCCCACCTCTGACTCCCAAATGGAGTACATCAATCCCCCGCACCACAAGTAATTTCTCATTGCAATTATGATGCAACTTGAAGTGGCGGGGGATAGTTTTAAGATCTGCTGATGCGGACACCGTCCTGGCCGCGCCTATGTCCGGCACATGCTCCCGTAAGCGGACTCTAAGTTTACGCGTGGTGAGACCAACGTATATCCTGGGGCATGGGCACGTCGCATAATATACGACATTGCCAGAGCCACAGGATATACGCTGTCTAATTTGGAACGTTTTTGAACCATCACTGGAAGTAAAGTCAGAGCAGCGCAGGACATTGGCACAGGCGAGACAGTGCCCGCACGTAACGCATCCCGGACGGGGACCACTAGAACCAAAGAAATTCTTATCTGGGGTTGGGATATAGTGGCTCCTTACCAACAAATTGCTGAGATTAGTCCCTCTCCTAGGGGTCATGAGGGGAAAGGAGCCCAGGGCAGTACACAGGGAGGGCTCTACCTGAAGGATAGGCCAATGTTTTTTCAAGATGGACCTCATACTCTCCCATTCATGATTGTAGGTGGAGATGAATCTGATACGCTCATCGCCACCCACAGGTCGACGTTGAGAATTAGGATGCAATAGATCACTACGTGATGTATTGCGAGTCCGGTCATATGCAGCTTTGATGGATCTGCGGCTGTAACCGCGGGCCGCAAATCTCTCCTTTAAGTCCATGGCCTGTGACTCAAAGCGGGCTTCAGTGGAACAAATCCGCCGCACCCTGAGGAACTGTCCGACCGGGACAGCACTAATAGTGGCTGGGTAGTGAGCAGAAGAAGCATGTAGTAAAGAATTAACAGCGGTTGGCTTCCTGTACACATCCATCTGGAGGCGCCGGTCACGATCGACCTCCAGACGGACGTCCAAGAAATCGACCGCGGTCTCACTAGAGTTATAAGTCAACCGTATATTAAACGGGTTGTTATTAAGACTAGTCATAAACTCCCCGAGCTGGTGGGCAGACCCCCCCCACAAGAACAAAACATCGTCAATATAACGAAGCCAGCACAGCACATGGGCAGCAAGCGGTGAGCCCCCGTCACCAAAAACATCCCTCTCCCAGGCGCCAAGGAAGAGGTTAGCATACGAGGGCGCACACGCCGCGCCCATGGCTGTGCCACGCTTCTGAAGGTAAAAAGTGTCTTTGAAGACGAAAAAATTGTGGGTGAGGATGTAACCCACCAGCTCGAGGATCAGCTCACATAAAGGGCCGCCCAGGTCGGAGGCCCCCAGGAAGTGGCGGACAGCCGACAAACCATCAGAGTGATCTATACATGTATACAAACTCTCGATGTCGGCCGTCGGCGGGGAAGCCCGGCAGGAGGACCTGGCGCCCAACCCAGCGCAGAGATCAGGTAAAAACACTTTCGGTGGGCACGCCCCCTTGTGGCTGTGCGCATCGCCCTGCGTGTGGGCGGCTTTGGTATGTGGGCCGGCGTCCTCTCTGTCCGGTGCGCAGCTCCGGGAGTTTTTACCTGATCTCTGCGCTGGGCTGGGCGCCAGGTCCTCCTGCCGGGCTTCCCCACCGCAGCGCACATGCGCCGCTAGCGCCACCCGGATTGGCTGAAATTTAACAGGTGACTAGGGTAAGGGAGGTTATAGGCAGGTCCTGCTCCACTTTACTATACACTCCCCTTGAGGAAGCGGCGTGTTTACGCCGCGAAACGCGCGTCGGGGCGTATTTACCGGCGGGACCCACGCATCTCTCTCCCCCCACGGACATTAGGTGAGCACCTGGCGTGTTTTCTATTGGTGACACTGGGGCCGTTCTTTTGGTCATCCCTGCACACTGGCTGTGCACCCTTCATTTAGTGCCAAATGCAGTGGTGATTCCCCTTCACACCACATTACCTCAGTACTCTTTTATATATGATACGTTTTCTGGTGTGGTAGGGACCATGATTGTCAGCATAGATTATTTGTCTAGCTCTGCATACAGGCAGTTACTTGTGAGCTAGGCATTACCACCGCTGCAGTTATATCTGCCTATTGCCAGTGTGTAGTTGGTTTTCACCTTTTTGGTGTCTCTAGAATGCAGTCACCCACATAGATGCCCACCTGGTGTTAGATTACTACCATCTGATTACTTTACGTCGGGATGGCGGGATGTGGGATGTTTTTCTCCCCTGTTCATGTTATGTCATGGTCATATTGTTACGTATATTTATGTCCTATACCCTTCTTTTAATCTTTTTGTATAAATAAAGATTGTTCGTTTTACATATTGACTATATGCTCCTGTTTCTCCTTTTTTCTCATATCTGATATTTGGAGCGATTATATAGAGTCTGGGGGATTATCATACATACTTGTTTGTTTTTTCCAGATTTCTGTTAATATGTACTCAGTATCTTGGTTGTTTTTATTATGTATACCCCTCCTCACATGTAAAGCGCCATGGAATAAATGGCACTATAACAATAAATAATAATAATAATACTGCAATCTGGTAAGAGTCACTCTGGTTACTTCCTTCAATATATTGTGTCACTTTTGCATTGTTTAGTGCTTTCACTGTGTATTCATGCACAGGCCTCTCACCCTAATGTGTTTCTTTGTCATTCACTGCCTTAGAGAGCTCTGCTAGATTTGTCAGACTGTATGTCTTTAGCTGCAGTTAGTCAGCATGATTTCTTTTTTTTTTTTCAAATTTTGTTCCTTCTTCTCCCTTTTTCTTTGCCTCTGGTTAGGACTCACTTTTAAATATCATTCTGCCCGCCCCCCACCTTTTTGACTGATTATTTCTCGTTTTCCTTAGTGGATTTGTGCTTTGTTATATTATCCCATCCTGGCATCTGATTTGCATTTTGTTTTCTGTTTTTTTACTGTATGTATATAATTATATATATATATATATATATATATATATATATATATATATATATATATATACTGTGTGTGTATACATATATATATATATATATATATATACTGTATCTATATCTATCTATATCTATATATATATATATATATTTATATATATGTTTTTTGCTTTTTGTATGCAGTCTGACTGTTGAAGGTCATTGTAGGACCGAAACCGAAACTTTTCTTTATTTTTGGATTGACTACACAAAATAAAGTTATCTGTTAACAACATTTACCTTAGTACCAAGTTTTCTGCAAGATTTACATGGGATACTACTTTGGCACCATCCACAGGAGTACCGTAATTACCATTTTACTTAAGGGATAAGGCCTGCTTTGCTGAGAACCCTGATACCACATGCTCAGCTCAACCTGCTTTAATGTTCAGCCACACTCATGTGGCTCAAATATCAGTTACGTAGACTACTATTGACAGAAAAATGTAAGGAGAATAATACGGGTAGTTGACTCAAAGCCAGTGGAGGCCTGCCAGTCTCTGAGGCCTACTGCTACAGGCACCACACATGAAGGAGACCCAACCTGGAGTCTACACATTTCCAAAAATTATTGGCAGGCATCATCAAAGTGGCATAAATTTCAATAGATTATAACTAGTATAATGGGGACCTCTTCCACTACTGCCAACCCAGCAGATGGAGACCCATCCAGGAGTGTTCACATTTCCAAAAATTAGTGGCAGACACCACCAAAGTAGCATCAGTTTCACCAGAGTAGAAATAGTATAAAAGGGACCGACACCTCTTCCAGTACAGCCAACCCAGCAGATGGAGACCCAACGAGGAGTGTTCACATCTCCAAAAATTAGTGGCAGACACAACCAAAGTGGCATCAATTTCACCAGAGTAGAAATAGTATAAAAGGGACCGACACCTCTTCCACTACAGCCAACCCAGCAGATGGAGACTTAACCAAGAGTGTTCCCATCAACAGGCACAGAAGCCACACTAAAGACATCACAGATTGCAATTACGAGAGATCAATGCAGCACACTAAAATGTAAAACATCACCTAGTCGGTACAGTCTGCGATTGGGGTGCAAAAGTCCTTGGAGATCCATGACTTGTTCATCTTGATGAAAGTTGGGTGGTCTACACTCTCAGGGGACAGCTGGATGCACTTATACGTCAGGACACAACCAGCTGAAGATACGTTCTGAGATGAGAGAACGCTGGTTGCTGGGCATGACAAAACCTCCCAGGTGTGACAGGTGAGCTCAGGCCACTCATCCATTTTAGAAGACTAAAATGTAAATGGGGACAAACCCTCCCTCATGTTATTCATATTGAGTTCTAGATACGCCTGTACCTTCCTCTCAAGTCGTTCACCATGTGCCAGACTTGGACTCTGTTGTACTGTGCACGAGCTGGTCTAAAAAATGAGTCAAAAGACTCACAGAAATTGCTTCTACCACTTACACTACTGCTGCTGCAACTAATGTTTTGGCATTGATGAATTGATGTGCCAGAGGTTGGAAGTCTAGAGCTGCAATGCACACTGTGTGCATCACTGCTGTTTTGGGAGCACCTTTCTTAAGGTTGTGTAAAAGCGTGTTTGGATACTCCAGCTTTCATGGGTACCTTTCCAGGGCGGGAAGCATCTGGCAATATTTACTTTATAACGTGGATTTAACAGAGTGGCAACCCAGTAGTCAGTACTATTTCAAATCATAACTATGACGGGATCATGTTGCCATGTTGCAGATAGTGCAGCAAGAAGATTCTCATAAGTCAGCCTGTTCCATGAGGTCCAAGCCAATGCTGCATTGGTAGCTGAGTAACACTGATACTTGTTTCCGCTGTCTCCTCCCACCAACCATTAACAACAGACAGGAAATGATTATCCTCTTCATCTCCTGACAGTTGCTTGCCCATCACCTCTTTCTCCTCCATTTGTTCCTCAGCTCTGCCACCTTTGATAACAGTTTGCTTGATATCACCAGCCCAATCAAACGCAGTACACCCCATCCCTTAGCACTCACCTGTGTGATGACAGTCTGAAACTTTGAGACATTGCTATCCCTTCTGCATCATCCTCAGTTTCCTCCTATTCCTCTGGGAACACCACCTCCTCCCACAGGCTATTCAAAGTCTGTTCCAGCATGTAGATGATCGGAATAGTGATGCTGATAATGGCATGCTAACCATCATAGCAGCCATTTCGAAACTGTGCAGAAGGGAGAAGAGGTCTTCAATCTGTGCCCACTCTGTAAACGTGATATGCCCCACGTCCTTACTGCGTTGGCCCAGGTTGCACAACATGACATACTGCATCAGGGATCATTGCTGCTGCCACAGTTGCTGCAACATGTGCAGGGTGGAATTCCACTAGGTTGGCACATCACATGTCAACCAGTTAACTGGCATGGAAAAAGACCTCTGTAATGATGCAAGTACACAACTTCCATGCTTTCTGCAGCAGTTCACACAGGGCAGGATGGTGGTGGAGAAATTGCTGTACCTCCAGGTTGAGGACTTGAGCAATGCAAGACATGTGTGTGAGCTTGACTCTGCATATGGCTGCCACCAGATTTGCATCGTTATCGGACATGGCCTTCCCTTGATCCAGGTTCAGCAGAGACTACTATTAATCAAACTCATCCTGGAGAGCTGTCCACAATTCTCAAGCTGTATGGCTGTGATCTCTAAGGCATATCAAGTTTAACACTGCTTGATTGCGCTGAGGTTGAGGGTGCAGGTGGAGGCCCAAGAGGAGATAGAGAAGGAGGCAGAAGCAGTGGAGAAAGTGTGAAATACAGAGGTTTGTCCTGCAAGCCTTGGGGACTCAAAGACTTAGAATTTTTCAGGAAAAGGGTGATGTTGTTGGCGACATGCTGGAGTAGCGCAAGCATAGCTTTCTTGGAGAAGTAATGGTGACTTGGCAACTTCAGCTTTTGGAAACTGTATCTACCATATGGAAAGGCAACATTTCCAATTGGAGATGGAACAATTCAACTTCTTATCTTTGTCATATGTAGGAGGAAATAATCTTAAATGTTACCACAACTGCGGGACCGTGGGCTGACTGCAGTACTGAGAGAGGGCAAAGTACAGTGAACTGGACAAGAAGCTGGACCGTAAGTGAGGTGCAGGAGGAGATGTTGCGGTAGATTGATAAAGTTGTGGTGTGCCGCTTCTGTTACAGCTGATGGGCTCTAACTCAGTCTGACTGGAGCAGGTAAAGAACCGGAGGTTCTGCAGTCGGAGGCCTGTGTAACAATATTTGGCACAGTAATAGAGGAGGAGAAAGAAGCAGCAGATGCATTTGACGGGGCGGCTGATGGTTGTTGAGCTCTGCTGGTCCACATTATATTGCAGTGGGATTGCACTTTCTCCCTCTACTGAGTTTTGTGCAAAGTTGGCAGAAAATGTGAGTTGGCTCATGCTTTGTTTTATCAAAAAAGGATGAGGCTAGGCAACTGCAAGCTGCAGACTTGTGAACGCTGCTGCCCACAGCCACAGTTGTTGCTGAGGGTTCAGTGCTCATTGTGGTTGCATCACTCCATGTCTGTGCCGTAGGGCGCAACGTAATTTCCACATCTTCCTCCTTCTCCACCTCCTCAGATGACCTACTCAGCTGCTTGCCTCTGAGTTCACACTAAGTGGGATCTAGAACTTCATCATCATCTTGTTTTATCCCATTCCTTGCACTGACAGTCACGATCCTCCTCTTCCTGCCCTGACAGCACAGCATGAGATATCTGAGTCTCATCAGGATCACCTTCTCCCGGGGGTTTATATCTTGCGACAAGGGTCAGGATGCTGATCAGACCCTACTTCATCCTGCCCCAGATCCAAGCTAAAAAAATATGAGGCATCGGTGCAGATGATTTCCTCCACTTGACTGTGAATCTTTGCAGTACACTTATGATGCCCATGGCATAGAATGTGTGAACAGCTCTAAAGACTCACCCAACTGTGGTTCCCTACAATCAGTTGAGCAATTGGAGCATTGTGGCACTTGAGGGAAGCAAGGATAATTATGTGCCACCCCTGCAGACTGTACTGTTTGTGATGTTGAGGTGAAGGAAAAGGAGGAAAGGCCACTTGAAGCTGCGCTTGCCATCCACTCAATCAAATTCTCTTTCTGGCCCTCATCAACAAGGTGTGCGGGTACCTAGTAACAGAACTTGTCAGTTGTGTTTCAATATGATGTTATGGTGTTGGTTTATTAGTGCTTACACTAACATCACCACCCACCCCACGTACACCTTGAACAACAAGCCTATTCACCCTTCCAACATGACCTCGCTTTTCCCCACTCATGTTGCTCAGATAGTGTGGTAGGAGCACACTATTAGCAACAAAAATTTGATTTTTTTACTCTGCACCAGCTTTGCACACAGCTGAATTTCAGGGGCACTAAATGACAACGTGAAACATGGCATGCGAAATTATGTTATTAATAGAAGAAAGTTTTTTTTTTTTTTTACTGTGGATAAGGCCTATATAACATAGAAGACATGCTCCAAACAATTTCAAAGTGAGCTCTCCCCTACTGTATCACATTAGTAACAGAAAAAAGGAATTGTTTCAGTGTGGATGAGGCATGTATAACAAAGAATATATGCTCCAAAAATTTCAAACTGAGTTCTCCCCTACTGTATCACGTTAGTAACAGACATTTTTTTTATTATGCGGATGAATCCTGTATAACATAGAATATATGCTCCAAACAATTTTAATCTGAGATCTCCCCTACTGTATCATGTTAGTAACAGAAGAAAGTATTTTTCTTGTGTGGATGAGGCCTGTATAACATGGAAGTTATGCTCCAAACAATTTCAATCTCAGATCTTCCCTACTTTATCACATTAGTAACATAAGAAGGAATTGTTTCAGTGTGGATGTGGCCTGTATAGCAAAGAATATATGCTCCAAACAATTTCAAACTGATATCTCCCCTACTGTATCACGTAAGAAACAGAACAAAGTATTTTTTTAGTGTGGATGAGGCCTGCAAACAATAGAATAAATGCTCCAAACAATTTCAAACTCAGATCTAGCCTGCTGTATCTTGTTTGTCACAGAAAAAACATTTTTTCCCCGCATGAGCTTTGCACACAGCTGAATTTCACCAACACAAAAGGAGAAGAGAGGATATGGCGTGCTATATCATGTGTGTAGCAGAAAAAATAGTTTTTTTTACTTTGCAAAAGCTGTGTACACAGATAAATTTAACCACCATCAAATGACAAGGTGACGTCGTATGGCATGCTGTATCATGTTTACCAACAGAAAAAAATAGGTTTATTTACTCTGCAACAGCTGTGCACACAGATGAATTTCACTACCACGAAATGAGAAGATGGGATATGGCGTGCTGTATCACATTTGTAACAGAAAAAAAATAGTTTTTTTTACTCTGTGCACACACTAAATGACAACATAGGATATGGAGTGCTGTCATGTTTGTGACAGAGAAAAATATTGTGTTTTAGTCTGCAACAGCTGTGCACAAAGATGAATGTCACAGTCACTAAATGACAAGGTGAGATATGGCGTGCAGAATCACGTTTTGCAACTGATAAAGATAGATTTTGAAAGGTCTACTCATGCATGAACACAACACAAATCACAAAACGACAATACCACCACATATTGGGAGATAACACATTAATAATACTCCATTATAAGTCATTTACCCCCATGTGGATACGTAATCCTACCAGACACATCCATTACACAGCAGAACAAATTCCACCAGGGAATAATGATGTACTCGCCCAAAGTAATTTAATATATCAATCTTTATTAGAAATTTTAAAACATAACATAACCAGGTGCGTGTGTGGAATACAACCTGAAAAATAGTAATACACCTAAGGCACCACACACCCCTGTCCATCCCCACCCATATCAGATACTATCACAGAATACTTCTATTATATTAACTATGGGATCAAAGCCCAGAAGGTACTTATGCCCCTGCACTGAAAGCCTGTCACTTGTGTGACTCGCAATCACCTGTCTCCAGATGAGACTTCATTGGAAGGTTGAAAGTTCACATATACTTACTATAAAGTGCAGAGTGCTCAATAGGTTGTAGGGAGTCAGGGGAGTGTGTGCCAGCCCTAATGCGCATTTCGGTCCGTCCTTTGTCAGGGGGCACACATTCCCTCATGTCCCATTTCCCCCATCGCCGCCAATGATTTGCAGCGACATTCCTCAGGATGTGACGTCACTGCCGAAAATGACGCATGCATCACCTTGGCAACCACAATGCCACGGAGCATCGGCGTCACACAGCACCTCACGCATGCGCAGTAATGCATATAGATGCCGAGTGCCCCGAGGAGCCAGTGGAGCCGAGCGGGACCGCGCGTATCAGCAGGGACGCCACATCATTCAATCTCCATATATATAAGATAATCCCCGACAGCAGTCTGTTTACCCACCACATCCAATACACCAATAAGCAATAAGTCCTCATCAATACATGAAACCACCATTATCTTAAATATTTTCCACAATATGTAAAAAATACCATTTTTACATCAATGTCCACTCATATAATATAGATAATTAACATATTTAGATGCAGTAAGGAATTAACATCAATGCTGCTATATTTCTTGCTTGGGAGACCACAGAATTGTTTCCGATCCATTCATCATATAGAGCTTGAGGAGTCAATAAGTGTATTAACATAGCCTTGGAAAGACTGCACAGAGAACACAAGGAATATAAACATAAAATCAATACACGTAAAAATATTCAAAATTAAAATGATTAAAACAATATTTTTCAAGGTTGAAATCTTACTAAACTATATATACAGACAAATGATCAAAGAAACGGAGCATAGCTTAGATTCTCATTAAGTCCGAATGGATGTAGGGTTCCCAGGGTCCAGATCCATCTGGATTCCATCTGGGCCAATCTTTTAGGAACATCACCCCTCCGAATTCCTACTTCCACCATATCTATTCCTCTTACCCTGAGGAGACTGCCATCACATCCATGAAATAATTTAAAATGCCGATGAACTAGTTTTTAACGTGGATGTGTCCTCACAGGTCGCAGCAGCAGCAATGTCCAATACATACTCCCTAACCCGCACTTTTAAGTGCCTGGTGGTAAGGCCCACATATATCTTTGTGCAAGGGCATGTCGCATAATAAATGACATTCTTACTCAAGCATGTGATCCTTTTTTTATATTATAGATACGGGTATTATCAACTCCAGTGAATGTATTGGATCGATCTATATTGGGACATGCCACACAGCGACCACAGGGGACACATCCACATCTCGCAGCCCCCGTATCCGAGAATGTTCTTGGTGAACTATCTACATAGTGGCTGTGGACTAGAATATCACGGAGATTCCGTGACCTTCTAGCAGTGATGGCAGCTCTCTCGGGCAGGAATTTGGAAAGGACTGAATCAGCCCTAAGAATATACCAAGACTTATCAAGTACTTTTCTAAGGCTAGGGAATGATAGTTTGTCACAAATCGAACAATATCATTTTTTTTTCTTTATTGCGAGTTTTATATAGAAGATCCACCCTAGAGGAGTGTCTCGCTCTATTGAAGGCACATTTAATCATCCTCCTACTATAGCCTCGGTCGATGAGTCTAGATTTTAAGTCCTCCGCCTGTATGAAGAAATCATCGTCCGTTGAACATAATCTGCGTAATAGCAGAAATTGTCCAGTTGGTAGGGACTGTATAATATGACTCGGGTGTGAGGAGGAGGCATGCAGCAGCATGTTCGTGGCCGTTTCTTTTTGAAAAATGTTAGTTTGTACCTCATCATTGAGATCCCTCCTCAACCTAACATCCAGAAATTCTATCTCCTCTACACTCCCTTAATATGTAAGAAAAATATTATGCTCATTGCTGTTCAAACATTGAAAAAATAACTCTAATGTATCAGTTGGACCCGGCCAGATCAGAAGTATATCGTCAATGTAACGCGTCCAGGATAGGACGCGGCACATTGACTCCAACTAATCTGACAGGAAGAGGTCCCTCTCCCACAGCCACAGGAAGAGATGTGCATAAGCAGGCGCAAAGGATGCCCCCATAGCAGTCCCCTGGAGCTGCAGGAAGAAGGACCCCTTAAAAACCAAAAAATTGTGCATTAAAGAAAATTCCAAGAGTTCTAAAATCAAATTTCTAATACCAACCAGAAGTATTGATGTACCTATAAAGAACTCCACAGTATTCAATCCATCCCTATGGCGGATGCTGGTGTACAGCGATTCTACATCAGCTGTCACCAGCATCGCATCCTTATCAAGATGTAGCCCATCTACCCTACGGAGGAGCTCCCCAGTATCCTTCAAAAAGGAGGGCAGCTCCTCTACTAGGGGCTGTAATTTAGCGTCTATCCATTGATTAACCTTTTCCAAATTATTTTCTGTCCCTGAGATAATTGGTCATCCAGGGGGAGACTGCGCGTCCTTAAGAATCTTAGGCAACATATAAAATGTTGCAGTCATCGGTTCAGGAACTACCAATGCTTCTGCTAATTTCTTAGTAATAGTTCCATCTAGAGTTGCGAACAGGTGCTGAACCTAGAGTCGCCAACTCGTATATAGTTAAGTAAATAAGGCAGCACACTGCAGCGCTAGAACATACAAACTTGAAATACGAAATTTGAAATGCATTACTGCACTAGAAATATGAAAAATGATAGCGTTTAGCGCATAAAAATGGCCAATTTTATGTGTACCTGGTAGCCCATTTACGGCATCTCTCTTATACCAGGTCCTACGCTTGCCTTACCTCGCTGAGAATAAACATCTCCATCTGAATGGGTACATGTGAAACCTCTTCCTAGACTAAAATTCTCTCTCTCTATGGAGGGGTATTGGACCTGCTGTAATTAAAACACCTGTAGGCTAGGAGGCGGAGTGCACGATCAGAAGGCTAGAGAATACATTTCAAAAACCTGACCTGCACATCCAAACATAGACTCAGTGTGAACAGGTGCTGAACCTAGAGTCGCCAACTCGTATATAGTTAAGTAAATAAGGCAGCACACTGCAGCGCTAGAACATACAAACTTGAAATATGAAATTTGAAATGCATTACTGCACTAGAAATATGAAAAATGAGAGCGTTTAGCGCATAAAAATGGCCAATTTTATGTGCACCTGGCAGCCCATTTACGGCATCTCTCTTATACCAGGTCCTACGCTTGCCTTACCTCGCTGACAATAAACATCTCCATCTGAATGGGTACATGTGAAACCTCTTCCTAGACTAAAATTCTCTCTCTCTATGGAGGGGTATTGGACCTGCTGTAATTAAAACACCTGTAGGCTAGGAGGCGGAGTGCACAATCAGAAGGCTAGAGAATACATTTCAAAAACCTGACCTGCGCATCCAAACATAGACTCAGTGTGAACAGGTGCTGAACCTAGAGTCGCCAACTCGTATATAGCTAAGTAAATAAGGCAGCACACTGCAGCGCTAGAACATACAAACTTGAAATCCGAAATTTGAAATGCATTACTGCACTAGAAATATGAAAAATGAGAGCATTTAGCGCATAAAAATGGCCAATTTTATGTGTACCTGGTAGCCCCTTTACGGCATCTCTCTAATACCAGGTCCTACGCTTGCCTTACCTCGCTGAGAATAAACATCTCCATCTGAATGGGTACATGTGAAACCTCTTCCTAGACTAAAATTCTCTCTCTCTATGGAGGGGTATTGGACCTGCTGTAATTAAAACGCCTGTAGGCTAGGAGGCGGAGTGCACGATCAGAAGGCTAGAGAATACATTTCAAAAACCTGACCTGCACATCCAAACATAGACTCAGTGTGAACAGGTGCTGAACCTAGAGTCGCCAACTCGTATATAGTTAAGTAAATAAGGCAGCACACTGCAGCGCTAGAACATACAAACTTGAAATACGAAATTTGAAATGCATTACTGCACTAGAAATATGAAAAATGAGAGCGTTTAGCGCATAAAAATGGCCAATTTTATGTGTACCTGGTAGCCCCTTTACGGCATCCCTCATACCAGGTCCTACGCTTGCCTTACCTCGCTGAGAATAAACATCTCCATCTGAATGGGTATATGTGAAACCTCTTCCTAGACTAAAATTCTCTCTCTCTATGGAGGGGTATTGGACCTGCTGTAATTAAAACACCTGTAGGCTAGGAGGTGGAGTGCACGATCAGAAGGCTAGAGAATACATTTCAAAAACCTGACCTGCACATCCAAACATAGACTCAGTGTGAACAGGTGCTGAACCTAGAGTCGCCAACTCGTATATAGTTAAGTAAATAAGGCAGCACACTGCAGCGCTAGAACATACAAACTTGAAATACGAAATTTGAAATGCATTACTGCACTAGAAATATGAAAAATGAGAGCGTTTAGCGCATAAAAATGGCCAATTTTATGTGTACCTGGTAGCCCCTTTACGGCATCTCTCTTATACCAGGTCCTACGCTTGCGTTACCTCGCTGAGAATAAACATCACCATCTGAATGGGTACATGTGAAACCTCTTCCTACACTAAGATTCTCTCTCTCTATGGAGGGGTATTGGACCTGCTGTAATTAAAACGCCTGTAAGCTAGGAGGTGGAGTGCACGATCAGAAGGCTAGAGAATACATTTCAAAAACCTGACCTGCACATCCAAACATAGACTCAGTGTGTATAGGTGCTGAACCTAGAGTCGCCAACTTGTATATAGTTAAGTAAATAAGGCAGCACACTGCAGTGCTAGAACATATAAACTTGAAATACGAAATTTGAAATGCATTACTGCACTAGAAATATGAAAAATGATAGCGTTTAGCGCATAAAAATGGCCAATTGTATGTGTACCTGGTAGCCCCTTTACGGCATCTCTCTTATACCAGGTCCTACGCTTGCCTTACTTCGCTGAGAATAAACATCTCCATCTGAATGGGTACATGTGAAACCTCTTCCTAGACTAA
Source organism: Ranitomeya imitator (assembly GCF_032444005.1). Classification (NCBI taxonomy): domain Eukaryota; kingdom Metazoa; phylum Chordata; class Amphibia; order Anura; family Dendrobatidae; genus Ranitomeya; species Ranitomeya imitator. The sequence goes on from NC_091288.1 coordinate 102,003,198, forward strand.
AATTCTCTCTCTCTATGGAGGGGTATTGGACCTGCTGTAATTAAAACACCTGTAGGCTAGGAGGCGGAGTGCACGATCAGAAGGCTAGAGAATACATTTCAAAAACCTGACCTGCACATCCAAACATAGACTCAGTGTGAATAGGTGCTGAACCTAGAGTCACCAACTCGTATATAGTTAAGTAAATAAGGCAGCACACTGCAGCGCTAGAACATACAAACTTGAAATACGAAATTTGAAATGCATTACTGCACTAGAAATATGAAAAATGAGAGCGTTTAGCGCATAAAAATGGCCAATTTTATGTGTACCTGGTAGCCCCTTTACGGCATCCCTCATACCAGGTCCTACGCTTGCCTTACCTCGCTGAGAATAAACATCTCCATCTGAATGGGTACATGTGAAACCTCTTCCTAGACTAAAATTCTCTCTCTCTATGGAGGGGTATTGGACCTGCTGTAATTAAAACACCTGTAGGCTAGGAGGCGGAGTGCACGATCAGAAGGCTAGAGAATACATTTCAAAATCCTGACCTGCACATCCAAACATAGACTCAGTGTGAACAGGTGCTGAACCTAGAGTCGCCAACTCGTATATAGTTAAGTAAATAAGGCAGCACACTGCAGCGCTAGAACATACAAACTTGAAATATGAAATTTGAAATGCATTACTGCACTAGAAATATGAAAAATGAGAGCGTTTAGCGCATAAAAATGGCCAATTTTATGTGCACCTGGCAGCCCCTTTACGGCATCTCTCTTATACCAGGTCCTACGCTTGCCTTACCTCGCTGACAATAAACATCTCCATCTGAATGGGTACATGTGAAACCTCTTCCTAGACTAAAATTCTCTCTCTCTATGGAGGGGTATTGGACCTGCTGTAATTAAAACACCTGTAGGCTAGGAGGCGGAGTGCACGATCAGAAGGCTAGAGAATACATTTCAAAAACCTGACCTGCACATCCAAACATAGACTCAGTGTGAACAGGTGCTGAACCTAGAGTCGCGAACTCGTATATAGCTAAGTAAATAAGGCAGCACACTGCAGCGCTAGAACATACAAACTTGAAATACGAAATTTGAAATGCAGTACTGCACTAGAAATATGAAAAATGAGAGCATTTAGCACATAAAAATGGCCAATTTTATTTGTACCTGGTAGCCCCTTTACGGCATCTCTCTTATACCAGGCCCTACGCTTGCCTTACCTCGCTGAGAATAAACATCTCCATCTGAATGGGTACATGTGAAACCTCTTCCTAGACTAAAATTCTCTCTCTCTATGGAGGGGTATTGGACCTGCTGTAATTAAAACGCCTGCAGGCTAGGAGGCGGAGTGCACGATCAGAAGGCTAGAGAATACATTTCAAAAACCTGACCTGCACATCCAAACATAGACTCAGTGTGAACAGGTGCTGAACCTAGAGTCGCCAACTCGTATATAGTTAAGTAAATAAGGCAGCACACTGCAGCGCTAGAACATACAAACTTGAAATATGAAATTTGAAATGCATTACTGCACTAGAAATATGAAAAATGAGAGCGTTTAGCGCATAAAAATGGCCAATTTTATGTGTACCTGGTAGCCCCTTTACGGCATCCCTCATACCAGGTCCTACGCTTGCCTTACCTCGCTGAGAATAAACATCTCCATCTGAATGGGTACATGTGAAACCTCTTCCTAGACTAAAATTCTCTCTCTCTATGGAGGGGTATTGGACCTGCTGTAATTAAAACACCTGTAGGCTAGGAGGCGGAGTGCACGATCAGAAGGCTAGAGAATACATTTCAAAAACCTGACCTGCACATCCAAACATAGACTCAGTGTGAACAGGTGCTGAACCTAGAGTCGCCAACTCGTATATAGTTAAGTAAATAAGGCAGCACACTGCAGCGCTAGAACATACAAACTTGAAATATGAAATTTGAAATGCATTACTGCACTAGAAATATGAAAAATGAGAGCGTTTAGCGCATAAAAATGGCCAATTTTATGTGCACCTGGCAGCCCATTTACGGCATCTCTCTTATACCAGGTCCTACGCTTGCCTTACCTCGCTGAGAATAAACATCTCCATCTGAATGGGTACATGTGAAACCTCTTCCTAGACTAAAATTCTCTCTCTCTATGGAGGGGTATTGGACCTGCTGTAATTAAAACACCTGTAGGCTAGGAGGCGGAGTGCACAATCAGAAGGCTAGAGAATACATTTCAAAAACCTGACCTGCGCATCCAAACATAGACTCAGTGTGAACAGGTGCTGAACCTAGAGTCGCCAACTCGTATATAGCTAAGTAAATAAGGCAGCACACTGCAGCGCTAGAACATACAAACTTGAAATACGAAATTTGAAATGCATTACTGCACTAGAAATATGAAAAATGAGAGCATTTAGCGCATAAAAATGGCCAATTTTATGTGTACCTGGTAGCCCCTTTACGGCATCTCCCTTATACCAGGTCCTACGCTTGCCTTACCTCGCTGAGAATAAACATCTCCATCTGAATGGGTACATGTGAAACCTCTTCCTAGACTAAAATTCTCTCTCTCTATGGAGGGGTATTGGACCTGCTGTAATTAAAACGCCTGTAGGCTAGGAGGCGGAGTGCACGATCAGAAGGCTAGAGAATACATTTCAAAAACCTGACCTGCACATCCAAACATAGACTCAGTGTGAACAGGTGCTGAACCTAGAGTCGCCAACTCGTATATAGTTAAGTAAATAAGGCAGCACACTGCAGTGCTAGAACATACAAACTTGAAATACGAAATTTGAAATGCATTACTGCACTAGAAATATGAAAAATGAGAGCGTTTAGCGCATAAAAATGGCCAATTTTATGTGTACCTGGTAGCCCCTTTACGGCATCTCTCTTATACCAGGTCCTACGCTTGCCTTACCTCGCTGAGAATAAACATCACCATCTGAATGGGTACATGTGAAACCTCTTCCTACACTAAGATTCTCTCTCTCTATGGAGGGGTATTGGACCTGCTGTAATTAAAACGCCTGTAAGCTAGGAGGCGGAGTGCACGATCAGAAGGCTAGAGAATACATTTCAAAAACCTGACCTGCACATCCAAACATAGACTCAGTGTGAATAGGTGCTGAACCTAGAGTCACCAACTCGTATATAGTTAAGTAAATAAGGCAGCACACTGCAGCGCTAGAACATACAAACTTGAAATACGAAATTTGAAATGCATTACTGCACTAGAAATATGAAAAATGAGAGCGTTTAGCGCATAAAAATGGCCAATTTTATGTGTACCTGGTAGCCCCTTTACGGCATCCCTCATACCAGGTCCTACGCTTGCCTTACCTCGCTGAGAATAAACATCTCCATCTGAATGGGTACATGTGAAACCTCTTCCTAGACTAAAATTCTCTCTCTCTATGGAGGGGTATTGGACCTGCTGTAATTAAAACACCTGTAGGCTAGGAGGCGGAGTGCACGATCAGAAGGCTAGAGAATACATTTCAAAATCCTGACCTGCACATCCAAACATAGACTCAGTGTGAACAGGTGCTGAACCTAGAGTCGCCAACTCGTATATAGTTAAGTAAATAAGGCAGCACACTGCAGCGCTAGAACATACAAACTTGAAATATGAAATTTGAAATGCATTACTGCACTAGAAATATGAAAAATGAGAGCGTTTAGCGCATAAAAATGGCCAATTTTATGTGCACCTGGCAGCCCCTTTACGGCATCTCTCTTATACCAGGTCCTACGCTTGCCTTACCTCGCTGACAATAAACATCTCCATCTGAATGGGTACATGTGAAACCTCTTCCTAGACTAAAATTCTCTCTCTCTATGGAGGGGTATTGGACCTGCTGTAATTAAAACACCTGTAGGCTAGGAGGCGGAGTGCACGATCAGAAGGCTAGAGAATACATTTCAAAAACCTGACCTGCACATCCAAACATAGACTCAGTGTGAACAGGTGCTGAACCTAGAGTCGCGAACTCGTATATAGCTAAGTAAATAAGGCAGCACACTGCAGCGCTAGAACATACAAACTTGAAATACGAAATTTGAAATGCAGTACTGCACTAGAAATATGAAAAATGAGAGCATTTAGCACATAAAAATGGCCAATTTTATTTGTACCTGGTAGCCCCTTTACGGCATCTCTCTTATACCAGGTCCTACGCTTGCCTTACCTCGCTGAGAATAAACATCTCCATCTGAATGGGTACATGTGAAACCTCTTCCTAGACTAAAATTCTCTCTCTCTATGGAGGGGTATTGGACCTGCTGTAATTAAAACGCCTGTAGGCTAGGAGGCGGAGTGCACGATCAGAAGGCTAGAGAATACATTTCAAAAACCTGACCTGCACATCCAAACATAGACTCAGTGTGAACAGGTGCTGAACCTAGAGTCGCCAACTCGTATATAGTTAAGTAAATAAGGCAGCACACTGCAGCGCTAGAACATACAAACTTGAAATATGAAATTTGAAATGCATTACGGCACTAGAAATATGAAAAATGAGAGCGTTTAGCGCATAAAAATGGCCAATTTTATGTGTACCTGGTAGCCCCTTTACGGCATCCCTCATACCAGGTCCTACGCTTGCCTTACCTCGCTGAGAATAAACATCTCCATCTGAATGGGTACATGTGAAACCTCTTCCTAGACTAAAATTCTCTCTCTCTATGGAGGGGTATTGGACCTGCTGTAATTAAAACACCTGTAGGCTAGGAGGCGGAGTGCACGATCAGAAGGCTAGAGAATACATTTCAAAAACCTGACCTGCACATCCAAACATAGACTCAGTGTGAACAGGTGCTGAACCTAGAGTCGCCAACTCGTATATAGTTAAGTAAATAAGGCAGCACACTGCAGCGCTAGAACATACAAACTTGAAATACGAAATTTGAAATGCAATACTGCACTAGAAATATGAAAAATGAGAGCGTTTAGCGCATAAAAATGGCCAATTTTATGTGTACCTGGTAGCCCCTTTACGGCATCTCTCTTATAACAGGTCCTACGCTTGCCTTACCTTGCTGAGAATAAACATCACCATCTGAATGGGTAAATGTGAAACCTCTTCCTACACTAAGATTCTCTCTCTCTATGGAGGGGTATTGGACCTGCTGTAATTAAAACGCCTGTAGGCTAGGAGGCGGAGTGCACGATCAGAAGGCTAGAGAATACATTTCAAAATCCTGACCTGCACATCCAAACATAGACTCAGTGTGTATAGGTGCTGAACCTAGAGTCGCCAACTTGTATATAGTTAAGTAAATAAGGCAGCACACTGCAGTGCTAGAACATATAAACTTGAAATACGAAATTTGAAATGCATTACTGCAGTAGAAATATGAAAAATGATAGCGTTTAGCGCATAAAAATGGCCAATTGTATGTGTACCTGGTAGCCCCTTTACGGCACCTCTCTTATACCAGGTCCTACGCTTGCCTTACTTCGCTGAGAATAAACATCTCCATCTGAATGGGTACATGTGAAACCTCTTCCTAGACTAAAATTCTCTCTCTCTATGGAGGGGTATTGGACCTGCTGTAATTAAAACACCTGTAGGCTAGGAGGCGGAGTGCACGATCAGAAGGCTAGAGAATACATTTCAAAAACCTGACCTGCACATCCAAACATAGACTCAGTGTGAATAGGTGCTGAACCTAGAGTCACCAACTCGTATATAGTTAAGTAAATAAGGCAGCACACTGCAGCGCTAGAACATACAAACTTGAAATACGAAATTTGAAATGCATTACTACACTAGAAATATGAAAAATGAGAGCGTTTAGCGCATAAAAATGGCCAATTTTATGTGTACCTGGTAGCCCCTTTACGGCATCTCTCTTATACCAGGTCCTACGCTTGCCTTACCTCGCTGAGAATAAACATCACCATCTGAATGGGTACATGTGAAACCTCTTCCTACACTAAGATTCTCTCTCTCTATGGAGGGGTATTGGACCTGCTGTAATTAAAACACCTGTAGGCTAGGAGGCGGAGTGCACGATCAGAAGGCTAGAGAATAGATTTCAAAAACCTGACCTGCACATCCAAACATAGACTCAGTGTGAATAGGTGCTGAACCTAGAGTCGCCAACTTGTATATAGTTAAGTAAATAAGGCAGCACACTGCAGCGCTAGAACATACAAACTTGAAATACGAAATTTGAAATGCATTACTGCACTAGAAATATGAGAAATGAGAGCGTTTAGCGCATAAAAATGGCCAATTTTATGTGTACCTGGTAGCCCCTTTACGGCATCTCTCTTATACCAGGTCCTACGCTTGCCTTACCTCGCTGAGAATAAACATCTCCATCTGAATGGGTACATGTGAAACCTCTTCCTAGACTAAAATTCTCTCTCTCTATGGAGGGGTATTGGACCTGCTGTAATTAAAACACCTGTAGGCTAGGAGGCGGAGTGCACGATCAGAAGGCTAGAGAATACATTTCAAAAACCTGACCTGCACATCCAAACATAGACTCAGTGTGAACAGGTGCTGAGCCTAGAGTCGCCAACTCGTATATAGTTAAGTAAATAAGGCAGCACACTGCAGCGCTAGAACATACAAACTTGAAATACAAAATTTGAAATGCATTACTGCACTAGAAATATGAAAAATGAGAGCGTTTAGCGCATAAAAATGGCCAATTTTATGTGTACCTGGTAGCCCCTTTACGGCATCTCTCTTATACCAGGTCCTACGCTTGCCTTACCTCGCTGAGAATAAACATCTCCATCTGAATGGGTACATGTGAAACCTCTTCCTAGACTAAAATTCTCTCTCTCTATGGAGGGGTATTGGACCTGCTGTAATTAAAACACCTGTAGGCTAGGAGGCGGAGTGCACGATCAGAAGGCTAGAGGATATATTTCAAAAACCTGACCTGCACATCCAAACATAGACTCAGTGTGAACAGGTGCTGAACCTAGAGTCGCCAACTCGTATATAGTTAATAAACCCAAAAGAAAAGAACAACGGCCTATCTGTATGACGCTCCCAAAACAAGCCACAGAAATCCAACATATAACAAATACGGAAGCACTAGTCATAAATATAATCCAAAAAATTGCTTTATTAAGGATAACAAGTTTATCCACAAGTGATAAAAAATAGTACATAAAAAATGGAGATGCACATGCAACATCACAGCAGGTGCAGAAACAGTATCACATCTATTGGTGAATCTCAATACAGGCATACATAGAGAATATAGAGCTATTGCACACACCATCCAAAATAAATACAGGAAGTTGAACTGAATGATATATACAGGCTATATTAACATCTACATCTGCCAATGAGGCCAGAACAATGCTGTGCCTTACTATATTATATGCCAGTGCACACAGATGAAGTTCTCATAAAGCCCTATCAGACCTTTTTCTCAAGTGTTATCCCAATGCTGGTAATCACAGAGTGCTGCCGCACACATAATACACATTTAAGCCCATCTCTATGTTGTATATAAATAAGATAAAGTAAGGGTGATACGTGACCTGCACAAGCTGTGAAGAGCCCCAATGCGCGTTTCGCGTTAGCTTCGTCCGGGGGTTGCTCACATGTACCCATTCAGATGGAGATGTTTATTCTCCGCGAGGTAAGGCAAGCGTAGGACCTGGTATAAGAGAGATGCCGTAAAGGGGCTACCAGGTACACATAAAATTGGCCATTTTTATGCGCTAAACGCTCTCATTTTTCATATTTCTAGTGCAGTAATGCATTTCAAATTTCGTATTTCAAGTTTGTATGTTCTAGCGCTGCAGTGTGCTGCCTTATTTACTTAACTATATACGAGTTGGCGACTCTAGGTTCAGCACCTGTTCACACTGAGTCTATGTTTGGATGTGCAGGTCAGGTTTTTGAAATGTATTCTCTAGCCTTCTGATCATGCACTCCGCCTCCTAGCCTACAGGTGTTTTAATTACAGCAGGTCCAATACCCCTCCATAGAGAGAGAGAATTTTAGTCTAGGAAGAGGTTTCACATGTACCCATTCAGATGGAGATGTTTATTCTCAGCGAGGTATGGCAAGCGTAGGACCTGGTATAAGAGAGATGCCGTAAAGGGGCTACCAGGTACACATAAAATTGGCCACTTTTAGGCGCTAAACGCTCTCATTTTTCATATTTCTAGTGCAGTAATGCATTTCAAATTTCGTATTTCAAGTTTGTATGTTCTAGCGCTGCAGTGTGCTGCCTTATTTACTTAACTATATACGAGTTGGCGACACTAGGTTCAGCACCTGTTCACACTGAGTCTATGTTTGGATGTGCAGGTCAGGTTTTTGAAATGTATTCTCTAGCCTTCTGATCGTGCACTCCGCCTCCTAGCCTACAGGTGTTTTAATTACAGCAGGTCCAATACCCCTCCATAGAGAGAGAGAATTTTAGTCTAGGAAGAGGTTTCACATGTACCCATTCAGATGGAGATGTTTATTCTCAGCGAGGTAAGGCAAGCGTAGGACCTGGTATAAGAGAGATGCCGTAAAGGGGCTACCAGGTACACATTTAATTGGCCATTTTTATGCGCTAAACGCTCTCATTTTTCATATTTCTAGTGCAGTAATGCATTTCAAATTTCGTATTTCAAGTTTTTATGTTCTAGCGCTGCAGTGTGCTGCCTTATTTACTTAACTATATACGAGTTGGCGACTCTAGGTTCAGCACCTGTTCACACTGAGTCTATGTTTGGATGTGCAGGTCAGGTTTTTGAAATGTATTCTCTAGCCTTCTGATCGTGCACTCCGCCTCCTAGCCTACAGGTGTTTTAATTACAGCAGGTCCAATACCCCTCCATAGAGAGAGAGAATTTTAGTCTAGGAAGAGGTTTCACATGTACCCATTCAGATGAAGATGTTTATGCTCAGCGAGGTAAGGCAAGCGTAGGACCTGGTATAAGAGAGATGCCGTAAATGGGCTACAAGGTACACATAAAATTGGCCATTTTTATGCGCTAAACGCTCTCATTTTTCATATTTCTAGTGCAGTAATGCATTTCAAATTTCGTATTTCAAGTTTGTATGTTCTAGCGCTGCAGTGTGCTGCCTTATTTACTTAACTATATACGAGTTGGCGACTCTAGGTTCAGCACCTGTTCACACTGACTCTATGTTTGGATGTGCAGGTCAGGTTTTTGAAATGTATTCTCTAGCCTTCTGATCGTGCACTCCGCCTCCTAGCCTACAGGTGTTTTAATTACAGCAGGTCCAATACCCCTCCATAGAGAGAGAGAATTTTAGTCTAGGAAGAGGTTTCACATGTACCCATTCAGATGGAGATGTTCATTCTCAGCGAGGTAAGGCAAGCGTAGGACCTAGTATAAGAGAGATGCCGTAAAGTGGCTACCAGGTACACATAAAATTGGCCATTTTTATGCGCTAAACGCTCTAATTTTTCATATTTCTAGTGCAGTAATGCATTTCAAATTTCGTATTTCAAGTTTGTATGTTCTAGCGCTGCAGTGTGCTGCCTTATTTACTTATCCATCTAGAGTTGAGCGACTTTTACTTTTTTCGGAACGAGTCGGGTTTAGCGAAAACCGACTTTGTCAAAAGTCGGGTCGTGTGAAATCGTTCGATTATTGCGAAAAGTCGGGGGCTGACTGAAGCACGAATCCCAATGAAAGTCAATGGGGAGTCAAAGTCGGCAGTGAGTGGAGGACAGGAAAACACCTACAGTGTCCATTTTAATGCCCAAAACATCAATTGTTATTACTTAAGCTTGTCAATCTTAATTTACTTTATAATAATATTTAGGCATTGAAAACTGGGGGTCATTTGGCTAACGTTGTGGGGGGTGGTAGGGCTGGCTCAAGATTTTCGTGGGCCCAGGAAACGAAGAATATGTCACGGCGGTGGAGCAGGGAGAGGTAAGTATTTCAACTTTGCATGTGCTGTGATCCTGAGCAAGCAGTGGGGCCCACTCGTTGGCTCTGGCACAGGGCCCCTCATAGTACGGCGGTGTGTTTGACGGCGGGTGGCGCCTCGCATTGGCAGAGACACTTTTGCATACTATGAGGGGCACTGTGCCAGTGACGTCGCCAACGAGTATGCCCCCTCACCTGATGAAGGAACCTGCACTTTCATCTGCACCTTCCTCTTTGTCCCCGTGTAAGGTGGTATAGTATCCGGGAAGGGGAACCTGACATTCAGCAGGGAAATATTCTGGTTGTGTAGAGTGCAAGGGGAATGTAGTGGTCTGGGTCAATGTTCCAGCAGACTCATCTAGCAGTGGCTGGACAATGGGCAGGATGAGGAGGAAACACAGATATAGGCCCAAATAATAAAGTAAGCTAAATGCAGTTCAAAATTGTTAACAGGACTAAACAGGCGGCATTGCTTTGTTCAGTGGAGGACAACTGCAATAAGTGGCAGACACAGTTAGTAGGCCCAAATAACAAAGTAGGCTAAATGCAGTTCAAAATTGGTAACAGGACTAAACAGGCAGCATTGTTTTGTTCAGTGGAGGACAACTGTAATGAGTGGCAGACACAGTTAGTAGGCCCAAATAATAAAGTAGGCTAAATGCAGTTCAAAATTGGTAACCGGACTAAACGGGCGCCATTGCTTTGTTCAGTGGAGGACAACTGTAATGAGTGGCAGACACAGTTAGTAGGCCCAAACAATAAAATTTGCTAAATGCAGTTCAAATTGGTAACAGGACTAAACAGGTGGCATAGCTAGGTACAGGGGTGGGCTACTCTGCTGAGTAGCAGACAGTGGTAGTAGGTGCCAAGTTTAAACTGGTCTAAATGGAGGCCAGGGCCCCTGTATATTTTAACTATCATCTATCATTTCAACAAATTTGTATTGGCAGTGCCATTGAAGGATTTAACAGCACAGACTGCACAGTGGTGGAGCAGGGAGAGGAAAGTATGCAAGTGGTAGAGCACTGTTCAAGCTGGGGGGAACACTCTCTCATGGGCGGTGGTACTGGCACAGGGCCCCTCATATTACGACGGTGTGTCTGACGTTGGTTGTGTACCACCACCGTCAGATACACTTCATTGTACTATGAGGGACCCTGTGCCAGTGCCATCGCCCAAGAGTGGGCACACCCACCTGTCCAGGTAAACGGCACTCACACGGGTGCTTGCGCCAGGTGGTGACCACGGCCCTGTGGGGGGAGTCAGCCCATTTAGGGAGGTATAAAAATGGCCTATGGTGGACATTCAGCAGCTGCAAATGGAGGAATTGGAGAAGTCAGTAAGAGGAGGCCAAAAGCAAGACATTTTTCCGGCAAGCTACGTGTCAGCAGGGGAAGATGGGGCAAAATAATTTGAAATCCATGATTGGTTCATTTTAATAAAGGTTAGATCATCAACATTCTGGGCAGCCAGACGTGTCCTTTTTTCGGTCAGTATTGAACCAGCAGCACTGAAGACTCTTTCTGATAGCACACTTGCAGCAGGGCAAGCGAGCTCCTGTAATGCATATTCTGCCAATTCTGGCCAGGTGTCTATTTTAGATGCCCAGTAATCAAAGGGGAATGACCTGTGAGGGAGAACATCGGTAAGGGTGGAAAAGTAGTTCGTAACCATACTGGACAAATGCTGTCTCCTGTCACTTTGAATCGATGCAGCAGTACCTGGCGTGTCAGCGGACATTGCAAAATCACTCCATAAACTGGTCAAAAAACCCCTCTGTCCAACGCCACTCTGGATTTAGGCACCTCTAACACCTCTGCCATGTTGCCCCCTACGGCTTGTGTGAGAACCATCACCGCCGCTGTGGGCTGGGAATGCCTGAACCAAACAGTCTACAAGAGTTGCTTGTTTGGTAGCCAATATTTGCTCAAGGTTCTCATGTGGCATGATATTTTGTAATTTTCCTTTATATTGTGGATCCAGGAGGCAGGCCAACCAGTAATCATCATCAGTCATCATTTTGATAATTCGGGGGTCCCTTTTTAGGATATGCAAGGCATACTCAGCCATGTGGGCCAATGTTCCAGGTGTCAATTCACTACTTGTGCTGGGTTGAGGAGCACTTTCTTGCAAATCAACATCAGTTGTGTCCCGCAAAAACCCTGTACTTGACCTTGCAACACCACCAGTTTGTATTGCCCCCTGAGAAGCATCCTCCTTCCAGAAATATTCATCCTCATCATCCTCCTCCTCCTCCTCTTCATCTGCCACCTCGTCCAGGAGAGTTCCCTGAGCAGACAATGGCTGACTGTCATCAAGGCTTCCCTCCTCCTCGGCTGCAGATGCCAGCTCCTTAATGTGCGTCAAACTTTGCATCAGCAGATGCATTAGTGGGATGCTCATGCTTATGATTGCGTTGTCTGCACTTACCAGCCATGTACATTCCTCAAAACACTGAAGGATTTGAGAGAGGTCTTGTAGCTTCGACCACTGCACACCAGACAACTCCATGTCTGCCATCCAACTGCATGCCCGTGTATGTACATCCTCCCACAAATTAATTACAGCACACCTCTGTTCGCACAGCCTCTGAGCCATGTGCAGTGTGGAGTTCCACCTTGTTGCAACGTCGATTATTAGGCAGTGCTGGGGAAGATTCAGCGATCGCTGATGGTTCAGCATATGGCTGGAGTGTCAAAAAACGTTCAAGTGAACTTTTTTTTTTGGCGGTCGCATCTGCCATTTTCTACCATGCATACGCGGCAGAAACTCCGCCCCGTCCTCCCCGGACTTCAGAATGGGCAGCGGATGCGTTGAAAAACTGCATCCGCTGCCCACGTCGTGCACAAATTTCACAACGTGCGTTGGTACGTCAGCCCGAGGCATAGCGACGGAAGCGTACCGACGCAAGTATGAGAGAGACCTTAAAGAGCGGTTAATTTAAAAAAAAATCGGAAAAAAACGGCAATTTTCTGTGCCAGAGGGGGAAAGCTGACGGCAGGGGGCCAATATTTCTAGCCTGCTATGAATATCAGCCCGCAGCTGTCTGCGTAGCCTTTACTGGCTATTAAAATAGGGCGACCCCCCCAAAAAAATGACGTGGGGTCCCCCTATATTTTATAGCCAGAAAAGCTATGCAGACAGCTGCGGGCTGATATTCATAGCCTAGAGAGGGGCCATGGATATTGGCCCCCAGCTACAAATACCAGTCCGCAGCCGCCCCAGAAATGGCGCATCTGTGAGATACGCCAATTCCGGCACTTAGCCCCTCTCTACCTACTCCCGTGTAGCGGTGGGATATGGGGTAATAAGGGGTTAATGTCACCTTGCTATTGTAAGGTGACATTAAGCCGGGTTAATAACTGAGAGGCGTCAATAAGACGCCTATCCATTATTAATCCAATAGTAAGAAAGCGTTAATAAAACACGCACACATGAGGAAAAATGTATTTTAATATTCTTCATTTAACCATACTTACCATACTTCAGCACCTGCAAAAAACGTACTATCAAAAAACGACTATCTCCCCTATAGAACAGTGACATTGGGTGATGTCACTGCTCTATAGGACCCTCAGTGACACACTGACAGGAGACAATGGGTCCTGCAGTGTATCAATGAGAGGTTACCTTAGGACAAAGTCTCACGTTATGGCAATTGCTGCGTGGGAAAATTTCTCACCCAGCAATACCATAAGTGAGACTAGGGACTATTTTTTTACAGCGGTGGAGGAATACAGTGCGGAAGGATACCTTCCTCCCATCATTTTGTTTCTGGAGCCCCTAGAGAGAGAGTGGTCGCAACAGCTGTTGCTGCCGTTGTCAACGGGAGATCGTCGTGGGACACTCGTGGATTTCTGCGGACAGGGAGTATATTTGTTGTTTGTTATTTTAATCATTTTTACAGGTTGACACTGGCTTTGAGGAACAAAGTGACAAGTAATGGTGAGTATGAACTCTATGTTTGTATGTACTGTATGGAGTATGTATGTGTTTTTTTTTTCATTCAACACATTAGCCGGATGATGGGACTACTACTGTCCCATCATTGGCTAATGTGTCAATCACTGTCAGTGTAGCAGGCATCATCCGATGGGACTTGTAGTCCCATCGGACGATGCCTGCACACACGCACAGAGACCCGGCACGCCACACAGAGACCCGGCACGCCGCACAGAGAGCCAGCACACCGCATACAGCCCCGGCAGCCCACATACAGCCACGGCAGGCCCGCATACAGCCCCGGCAGGCCCGCATACAGCCCCGACAGGCCCGCATGGAGCCCCAGCAGGCACGTACAGATCCCCGGCAGGCCCACACAGACCCCTCCCGCACACACAGACACGCACAGTGTCCGCCCATGCACCGCCCACACTCTTACCCCCTCCAGAACAGGATGTAGAAGGACAGAAAGGGCTTATTTACGTTCCGATATTTGTGTCCCATTGACTTGCATTGGTATCGGCTATCGGGTATCAGTATCGGCGATATCCGATATTTTTTGGATATCGGCCGATCCAATCCGATACCGATACTTCTGGATATCGGAAGGTATCGCTCAACACTAATCATAAGTATTCTCCCCTTGTTAAGAAGAAATGAACGAGAAATGCTAGGTATATGATTTGTTGGCTGCTTTGTTTCTGCATGAAGAATTAAACAATATAATCACTATGACACTATAACACTAAAATATTTGCTGCCACATCTGCTATCTCTCTCCCCCACCCTATAGCAATTAAAACTTAGCATTATTTGGTTTCTTCATAGACTACACTCATTTTCATCACTACTGCTATGGTGCAACACAAACTATCTGTAAAATTTGCCTACTATTTTATGCCTTTCCCTATCTGTGTTGCTAAGCTGTGACCTGTTATGTCCACTCAGTATCCAGATTAATTCTAAAATGGCTGTTGCATTCCCTGCCTTTGCTTTTATATAAGCTTTAATAATTAATTATTCGCTGTGCTATACCATGTAATGTGACAGCTGCAAGGCATTTTGTTGAAGCCTGCACAGCCACGCACAAGGTCATGTTAACCATTTTCTAGTCATGCAGTATTCGGAATTATATAAAGTGGTGGCAAGCAATTTTTGCGAATCGTGCAAAACATCACAAAATTTGCCTGGTCCAGAAAATTTCCAAAAATTCAGCACAAACTTCATTTTTTGTTTTTCAAATAATTTTTATTAACAATTTTTTTTTAAACAAAACCAATATAATGCATTTGTGAAATATTAGTATGCATCTACATTAAAGAAAAGGAAGTGGTTGGGAGAAGGGGGGAAGGGGAAAAGGGGAACAGGAGGGGAAGAGGAAGGGGCAGGGGAAACATAATAACAAAACAAGAAAGAACAAAACTAACAGATAAGCAATAACCTTGCTTTTTGGGCCACTGACCTAGTTAGGCCAGAAACAAATTGCCCTAATAAAGAAAGAAAACTTTTAACTTAGTTACTCGTCTTAATTTTATCGTCAACAACACCACAATCCACAGAAAAGATTACTGATTTTGGAATCTGAAGTTCCATTTATTCCATTTTTTTCATATTTTTGTAAACATCCATTCGCTATAGCGAATTTAAGATCTAAGGAATTGTGAAGATTAAGATTGTCCACAACGTCAGGGAAACTCGGAGCCTCAAAGCTCTTCCACATCGCTGCAATTTTGTTTTTAACTATCAACAAGATATGGATTATTACAAACCTCATTGAGTAATGTAATTTTTCGATGTCCACTGACAGAAGAGCCGTCTGGGGAGTCAGGACAAAGTCCTCATTGAGCAGACTACTAATGTATTTGGAGACCTGCTTCCACAGGTTTGTTAATTTTGGACATGACCAAAATATGTGAAGTAAGTCCCCCTTGTTTCCACATCCCCTCCAACACAACGGTGAAGAGCTTCCGCCGAAATGAGTAATTCTATCTGGTGTAAGATACCACCTTGTAACTAATTTGTAATATGTCTCATGGAGTGGAAGCGAGATATTAGAGGCATAAGTGTTTTTTAATGCTTCTTCCCACTGCTCGTCATCTATTTGTAGGCCTAGTGTTTTCCCACATTTTTTCATGTATTTGTTCTTTTTAAATGTATAGTCTTTATTGAAAATATTATATAGGAACTTAGTGCTCCAGAAAACTTTATGATCAAGATTTCTAAGCAATAAATATATTGGTTCGAATTTAGGAGAAGCCTTAGAAATGAAGATCTGAAGGCATTCTTTAACAATGAGGTACTGATTAAATTCTGATGAAGGGATATTAAATTTTTGTTTGATTTCTGAGAAATTTAGTAGTTTATTGTTTGCCAACAAGTCTCCTAATTTTTTTACTCCCTTTTGTTCCCATAATGTTGGAAATTTTTGTCCGAATAGAGAGGTTATTAATGAAATTGGTAGCATTTCCCCAATTGTTGTTTTATTTTTTTCCCCCGGGATTTTAGCTAATTTATCCCATGCTTGAAGAATGGCTGAGATAATCGGATGACTACGTTTATATTTGTCTAAATTTAGGGTATGTTTAATGAGAAGGTTTCCCAAAGAATCAGATTTATTTAAAGACAACTCCATATCGAGCCACACCGGGTTATCTTTTTTATTGAACCATCCCTGGCTATGTTTTATTAAATTAATTTTGTGGTATGCTTGTAAGTTCGGGAGACCTAATCCACCATTTCTTTTACTTTTGTAAAGGATGTCCCTAGATATTCTGGCTTTTTTCCCACTCCAGACAAAAGACAGTATTTTTTTTTGACAGTTTTTGAAAAATTCTGAAGAAAACTTCAAAGGTAATGTTCTAAAGATGTACAGAATTTTTGGAAGTATCATTGATTTGACCGCTAGAACCCTACCCATCAACGATAACCCCACTTTACCCCATGATTGAAAATCTTTATTAATTACTGAAAGAATGTTCTCCCCATTAGTCTTGGCCAATTCGCTAACCCTTTTTGAAAAAGTAATTCCTAAATATGAAATCTGTTCCTCCTCCCAGGTAAAATCTACCATTTGTTTTATTGAATTAATGGTTTCTTCTTGTAAGTTGAGTTGGAGTATCTTTGATTTAATATTGTTTATCTTAAATAGAGAAATTTTAGAAAATTCCTCAAGTATTTCCAGGAGGTTTTTAATGGAATTGTGGGGGTCTGTTAGAGTTAGTAACATATCGTCTGCAAACAGGGATATTTTATATTGGTTGTTACCGATGTCCACTCCTAGAACATTCTTGTTAATACGAATCATTTCTGCTAAGGGTTCAATTGCCAGGGCAAACAACAGGGGGGACAGTGGGCAACCCTGTCTAGTTCCATTACTTATTGGGAAGGATTTTGATAAGTTGTTGTTAATGTATATTTTTGCACTGGGTATCGAGTAAAGCGCAAATACCGATGTGAGCCATTTTTCATCAAAACCGAATTTCTCCATCACCATTTTAAGATACTGCCAATTTATTCGATCAAACGCCTTTTCGGCATCAAGTGTCAACAGGACAGATGAAGTACCATTGGCGTTAATTTTGCTGAGAATGTTGAGTAATCTCCTGGTGGCATCGGAGGTTTGTCTCCCCTCGATAAACCCAGATTGGTCATGTTTTATCACTTTTGGTAAGATTTCTTTTAACCTATTAGCTAAGATTTTCGAATAAACATTAACGTCTGTGTTTATAAGCGAAATAGGCCTATAGTTTTTTATTTCGTCGATGTTGCTCTGTGAGCACAAACTTCATTTGAGCATCAATTTGATCTTCTGCAGTTATCACTTATCCAGTCCTTAGGCAGAAATATCCCTGAATTAATGAAATTATGCACAGACCATATTGACACTGATAAAATGTTATCTACTCCTAAAAAATGGCTTTTCATACAAACAAAATTGGTCCTAAATATATTTTTCCTGCAATGTGAGACTACTTTCAATTTAAGTACATGGGGCGATTAAATAAATGTCTCTTGTATAAACTTGTTATACTAAAACTGCTCCCAATCCTTTAGTTTTATGAAGCAACTATGAATTAAGAGTTTTA
Organism: Ranitomeya imitator; assembly: GCF_032444005.1. Taxonomy (NCBI): domain Eukaryota; kingdom Metazoa; phylum Chordata; class Amphibia; order Anura; family Dendrobatidae; genus Ranitomeya; species Ranitomeya imitator. Next base: position 102,021,092 of record NC_091288.1, read on the forward strand.
TGCATCCATAAATGAGATAAAAACAATTTAACCTTAAAGTAAAGACATCACAAGGTGACTCACAAAGAGACAAAATGAAAGTAAATATATTTACAAGTCTGCTCTATAATGGTTTTATTACACTAATAAAATGTTTGAATGTGTGTTTGATTGAAAATCTATACGTGTTTTTATTACACATGACAAGCCATTTGCTTCATGGAATAACATTTCAGCTGAGGAACTAAATCAGTCATTCTAGGTGGGAAACACAAACGTAATTTACCTTTGATTCAAGAGGTATCGCTGCATAGTCAAAGTGATAATGATGATCTGAATATCTGCAGTCAGTATTCTATTCAGAAGCCAATTGTATTGCGGCTTCTTCAATTTTCCCATAGTTTGTTACTTTTGAATCTTATCTTAACATTTCAAATGTAGAATTTTTTTTCCTCATCAGTCTACACAGAATGCAATATAGTGAGAAATCAATTACAAGTTTGAAGAGAATATCACAGTTTCATTATTATTTAGGCCATTTACTTTAACCCTCCGTCAGGGGCAACTGATCTGACAGGCGCAGCTCACTTAGTTTCATTTCTCTCTTTTCGGCCTGTCTCACACGTCCAGATAATTCTGGTACCGGAAAAATCGGTACCGGAGTTATCCGTGTCCGTGTGTCCGTGTGCTCACGTGGCACATCAGTGTGGCACATGTGTGGCAGCCGTGTGCCGTCCGTGTGCCGACTGGTACCACACGGACCATGCAGGAGACAGTGCTACAGTAAGCGCTGTCCCCTGCTTTGGATGCTGAATCCAGAATTCATTCCTTCTCCCCTGCAGCGTTCGCTGGAGAGAAGGAATGAAAAATCATGTTTTTTTTTTGTGTGTGTTTAAAATAAAGTTCCCGTGTTGTGAATTCTGTTGTCGGGCTCCCTCCTGTGGTCATGAATGGTACTTCGGCTGGTTCTGTCCATGTACTTCCTCTGGTGGGTGTTTCTGAGTTTCCTTCCACAGGTGACGAGGTTAATTCATTAGCTGCTGCTCTATTTAACTCCACTTAGATCTTTGCTCCATGCCACCTGTCAATGTTCCAGTATTGGTCTAGTTCACTCCTGGATCGTTCTTGTGACCTGTCTTCCCATCAGAAGCTAAGTTCCAGCTTGTATTTCTTTGGTTTGCTATTTTTCTGTCCAGCTTGCTATTTAATTTGTTGTCTTGCTTGCTGGAAGCTCTGGGACGCAGAGGGAGCGCCTCTGCACCGTGAGTCGGTGCGGAGGGTCTTTTTGCGCCCTCTGCGTGGTCTTTTTGTAGGTTTTTGTGCTGACCGCAAAGTAACCTTTCCTATCCTCGGTCTGTTCAGTAAGTCGTGCCTCACTTTGCTTAATCTATTTCATCTCTGTGTTTGTATTTTCATCTTTACTCACAGTCATTATATGTGGGGGGCTGCCTTTTCCTTTGGGGAATTTCTCTGAGGCAAGGTAGGCTTTTTTTTTCTATCTTCAGGGCTAACTAGTTTCTTAGGCTGTGCCGAGTTGCATAGGGAGCGTTAGGCGCAATCCACGGCTATTTCTAGTGTGTTTGATAGGTTTAGGGATTGCGGTCAGCAGAGTTCCCACGTCCCAGAGCTCGTCCTTTATTATCAGTAACTATCAGGTCATTCCGTGTGCTCTTAACCACCAGGTCCATTATTGTCCTGACCACCAGGTCATAACATTCCCAGTCAGCTCCCGCCTCCCCCCCCTGTGCGCCTGCCCGCTGGCATTAAAATACTTACCCAGCTCCCTCGACGCTTCCTCTCAGCATTGCAGCTTGTCCTGTATGAGCGGTCACGAAGTGCCGCACATTACAGTGATGAATATGCGGCTCCACCTCCCATAGGGGTAATCTGGCAGGTAATCTTTGGCAGGTATTCATCCATGTAATGTGCAGCACCACGTGACCACTCATACAAGACAAGCTGCGACGCTGAGAGGAAGCGTCGAGGGAGCTGGGTAAGTATTTTAATGCCAGCGGGCGGGCGCACAGGGAGAGGGAGGCGGGAGCTGACCGGGAAATTTATTTTAAACAAACACAAAAAAAACCCTGATTTTTCATTCCTTTTCTCCAGCGAACACTGCTGGGGAGAAGGAATGAATTCTGGATTCAGCACCACACGCTGGAGACAGCGCTTAACTCTAGCACTGTCTCCTGCACGGTCTGTGTGGTACCCAGTCGGCACACGGACGGCACACGGACAGCATCTGTGTGCGGTACATGTTTACATGGACCCATTGACTTTAATGGGTCCGTGTGATACGTGCGCTCCCACGAACACTGACATGTCTCCGTGTTTTTCAAACGGACACATGGTCTGATATGTGCAGAGACACATTTATTTTAATGTGTCTACGTGAGTGAGTGTCTCCGGTACGTGAGAAAACTGTCACCTCACGTACGGGAGCCACTGACGTGTGAAACCGGCCTTCATTGGTTTGTCTGGGAAACACCATCCTCCCAGTACCTTCACAACTTTAAAGGCTGTGTGAAACCTGAGAAGCCTCTTGTGCTGCAGAGCTGCAGGAGATCAGATATCAGTGTTTTGGCTTCTCAGGCTCATTGCCCCTGAATGTGTCACACCTTTGACGATTAGAATTTGCTGTTTTTATTCATCCCAATTGTTTTTTTAGCTTGTTTTATGAATAGCTAGTGCTAGATTTGTGGATTTGTCATAGAAGGTTTTGTTAGAAATAAGAGTTTGCTTCTCAGGCACATTGCGCCCAAACACATTATCTCTCTTGCTTCTGCTTTTCTTATGAAATGGCGAGGAGAATATTTGACTTGTCCAATGCCCTTCATGTTGAGCAAGTGCAAAATATACTGCTTGATGATGAGACAGACCCCTTGCAGCTAGAAGATTTAGGGGAAGAAAGTGACATTGATTCAGAAGATGATGTGGAAGAATGTTCAGATGTGTCTGATACAGATCAAGATGGAGAGAGTGAGGAGGATGCTCAAGACATAGAAACATATTACTTTTCTGGTTATTAAACATTTTTTTTTACACCTCATTATGTGTATTCTCATTTATTACATTCCTATTAAGGTAACTGATCACTTTTACAGCATTGACATTTTTAAAAAAGGAAAATATAGCTAATTTTCTAGCCTGTGCTGAACAGGCGCAATGCCCCTAAACTCGTTATGAAACATATTGCCCCTGACGGAGGGTTAACACTCACACATGAGCTCAGGTGCATCGCTGAGAATTATGTGTCATTTTTAATTATCAAAATAATAAACAATAGTTCCAAATAAATATATTTCTCAGGTATTTTTGCTTTATATAAATAACAATAAAAAACAATTAGCAATTGGTAGCAGGATAACAATAGTTACCAATTAGTAACTGCTTTAATGGTGCACAGAACACTAATTAAATCAAAACAGCAAGATCTTGAATTTTGTCTCCAAATGCTGCCATGGAGGGTTGTAGAAAGCTACTACGTGTGGCACCCCAGGATTTCAGGTACCCCAGTGGTATTGCCTTCCTCTCGGTGAGGGTAATGCCATGCCTGGAGACAGGAGGAATCCCTTTGGCAGGTAATCTTACATGCAACACATTCTGACTCCAGGCCAGAAGGGGGAGCTCTACACCTGACTTGAGGGGAGTTGCTCTCTCTGATCGGGAGAAGTCAGTTGCTAGGCAGACAAGTGACAGTTGACAGTTAGTAACAGACAGTGAAGGAGCACAGAAGGACTTAGGAGCTAGAGGAGGACTGCTACTAGGCCTCTCTAAGCTGAGCGCAGAAACCAGCACTGGAAGCCGGAGGAAATGAGGAATTGCAGGTCCCACAGCAGAAACGGAGGGCAGGAAACTAAAAGGGACTTGCCCACATAATACCTGAGGTACAGCAGCAATCAGAGACTGGAGACCTCGTGGACTGAGACCCCAAAGAGATGGGTCAAGTTGCCTACGGTGCAGGTACTGTCCCTGGACAAGAGAAGAAAGAGGACCTTGTTAGATAACTACAGACAGCAAGGGCCTACAGACCAGCGCATAATGGAAGGCTCCCTAAGTGACCTGTCAAGGGGATTTCCACCTATCTTCTGGCTGCCTGTACTCCATCTACACCTGTTACCGGTACCCGGTACTGAGGCTGCTTAACACTAGTAAACCAGGTAAAGACTGCAACCCTGTGTCCTCCAATTATTTGCGGCATTCACCATCCCTGCCAAATACACCGGGAGCCCTAGGGACACCGCTTCACCTGTGGGAAGTGACACCATCTTTGCTGCAGCACCAAACGATCCCAGAGGACCCCTTTAAGCAGCGTGGGCCACCTCTGACCGAGAACAACAGGTGGCGTCACAAACTTTCCTTATTTCCACAACACCTTTAAAGACTGTCCCTTTTACTTGGGGGCCCAGGGCCAAGGACTGGGACGCTGCCACCGTGACCACCCCTTTAATTGTGACCAGACCCGGTACCGAGTACCCCACGGCCCTGACGGGCGACTCACTAAGTATAATGGGTTCTCACAATTTGGAAGTTTGTACTGATGTATTGCTACAGAGTTGGTTCCTTTTGTAAAATTAGAACAATTGGAGTCAAAGCTACTGTCTTTTGAAAATAGAAAGATAGTGTTTATTCAATAACAAAATAACATAATAAAGTCATCATTCACAACAATATAGTAAAAGCGTATAATCATCTCAGGGTAACTACACAAATGAAGGACACAGGTAACACATCCTCAACTCCACACTAATAAGAGGAATCCGAGCTGAGGCATCAGATTCTTAAAGTATATAGGCCGTATAATAACAGGCACTATATGTCCCAACAGACATCTAATCACATAAATAAGTGCAAGACTAATGCTCACCCGTCATGGTCTTAGTCTGGAAGTGGAATACCAGCCCCTACGGGCGTTTCTTTGGGGGGTTGTGCAGAGTGTGTCACTGGTGGTATTTTATGTGCCTACCTCGCCTGATGCCAATTCTGGGACCGATGAAATGGCGCATGTGCATGCAACGCGAGAGCTGGAACTTGCATCACCACTCAGCCTCCTACGTGCCGCGAGTGGTCAGGGAGCCATAACCATGGCAACCGTGACCCGCAAGCGCCATGCATCTGGTGCCAGCTGCGATGCTCCGGATGACAAGCGTCACGGGAATGTGCACAAGTCCGAGGCAGAGGAATCAGATTGATAAAGTGAGTAAGTAAAAATTCTAAGTATAAGAGAATGTGGTCACATCATTAAGATTATAAGACACAAATATAAAGTGCTTAGTGCCGTGCATAATAAGAATTGAAGTACATTTCAAAATTCTATATAAAAAAACTAAATATTCCATAAGTCATACAATAGATACATACATATCATCTAACAGTGGAACGTGAAAATATAAGATAACAGATAAATCAATCAATCGATCTCTCCACATTAAATACATAGTAAGGAATATAACATTAATATAAATCAATATTCTCTGGACATAATCCATATCTTCAAGAGTATAAATTGGATGATGATATTTGATTCACGCGTCATGCAGCTTTTCATATAGTATGAAGGTGAGGTAGCACACCAGTAGTTTTACAATCCCATCGTAAATAACTATAAAGGAAAATAAACGACACATATATATAAGTAAAAACAGTAAAAAGACACACAAAAATATTAAAACAAGTCCAGAAGCCCAGAAGCAAAATGAAACTAGAGGAATGAGGCAAAGCTAAGCTGTTCATTTAAACCATTGGGTACTAGTGTGTTGAGAACAGTGATCCATCTACATTCATGCTGAAACAATAGGCGCCCCTTATCCCAGCATGAATCCTGTCAATGCCAAATATTTTCAGTTCTTTTGGGTTACAATTGTGTTTCTCCCTGAAGTGCCTAGGTATGGTCTTTAAATGTCCTATGTCACTTTCTTCTCTTGCGGCTATAATATCTCTCATGTGTTCCCGTGTTCTCACACATAGTTCACGTGAGGGCAGGCCAGATAATACCTGAGGTACAGCAGCAATCAGAGTCCGGATTCACTGTGGACAGAGACCCCAAAGAGATGGCTCAAGTTGCCTACCGTGCAGGTACTGTCTCTGGACAGGGAAGAAAGAGGACCTTGTTAGAGAGCTACAGGCAGCAAGGGACCACAGGCCAGCGCATAGTGGAAGGCTCCCAAACTGACCTGTCAAGGGGATTTCCACCTGTCTTCAGGCTGCCTGGACTCCGACTACACCTGTTACTGGTGCCCTGGACTGAGGCTGAATACCATCTCAGTAAACCAGTAAAGATTGCAACCCTGTGTCCTCCAATTATTTGTGGCGTTCACCATCCCTGCCAAATACACCGGGAGCCCTGGGGACACCGCTTCACCTGTGGGAAGCGACACCATCTTTGCTGCAGCACCATCGCTCCCAGAGGACCCCTTTAAGCAGTGTCGGTCACCACTGACCGAAAACTACAGGTGGCGTTGCGAACTCCTTATTTCCACAACCCCTTTAAAGACCATCCCTTTTACTTTGGTGCCCAGGACCACGGACTGGGTCGCTGCCACCGTGATCACCCCTTTAATTGTGACTGGATCCGGTACCGAGTACCCCACGGCCCTGACGGGCGTCTCATTAAGTATAATGGGTTCTCATAGCTTGGAAGTTTGTACTCATGTATTGCTACAGAGTTGGTTCATTTACAGACTAGTAATCCTCAAAAGTTTTTTTATGTCAAATATGCTCAGAGATGCTCTTTAACTCTTTAAAGAACTCTTTAAAGCAACTCTTCCGCACTGCCTGTAGCTAGAGTTGTGTGAATTTATTCAAGTGGAATTGTTACTTACTAACTATGTTAATTGAATTCTACTCGAATTTTACAAAATATTATGTTCTCAAGTATGCAGATTTTTTTGGGAATTCGCTCACTGAAAGACATTTTATTAAACTGTAAGGGGCCAAATAAAGGTTTTAAACAAAATATGAAAAAAAAAATGCCTTACTGCTTACCTCTCAGCCACATCCACTGCACGCTGGTCCATAGCGTGAAGATGCCTGGGGTTTCAGCACACAGCGGCAGGAAAAAGAGACAATAAGGACCATACGGAGAGAGTGAGTAGTGAATGTGAGCAGTGAGGTGAGTATTGGTTGTTTATTTGTTTCAACATCTTACATTTAGTATTCTCTGAGATTTCAATTCACAGAGAAAAAATGCAGTGCAAATTAAGTTTCCCGATAAAATTCGATAGCTATGGGAAAATCAAATCTTGTCAGATCCACTCATCTCTAAGTAATCATAAGCTATTTTTTTAAATATTGTAGAGGCTCTTGTGTATGCCTTTTACATATTTTTTTCAGTTAGTGTGCTATTTATGTGTTGTCTCTCATCTTGATGTTTCTTCTTCCTCTTTCATAGGGTTCCCCTAGTGCAGACTTTATGTCTCTTGATGCCTCTGACTTTGCAGAGGGGTTGGAGTCTGATTATAATGCTTCTGCTGCTATCTAATGGCTAGGGTTGAGCGAAACAGATTGGACAAATTCAAAAATCGCCGACTTTCGACAAAGTCGGGTTTCATGAAACCCGACCCGATCCTAGTGTGGGTTTGGCCATGAGGTCATCGATCTTCGCGCCAAAGTCACATTTCATATGACGCATTCAACGCCATTTTTCAGCCAATGAAGGAGGACGCAGAGTGTGGGCAGCGTGATGACATAGGTCTCGGTCCCCACCATCTTAGAGAAGGGCATGCCAGTGATTGGCTTGCTTTCTGCGGCGTCACAGGGGCTATAAAGAGGCGTGCACGCTGACTGCCATCTTACTTCTGCCGATCGTAGCATAGGGAGAGGTTGCTGCAGCTTCATCAGAAGAAGGGATATAGTTAGGGAGGGAAGATTAAGCTCTGTAGCTTATTAGGCTGCCTTATAAGGCTTCCTGATAGCTGCATTGCTGTTTGCACGCCGCTGTGCAAACCAACTGCTTTTTTAAAAGCAAAAATCCTGTTGCTCCTTTCTGCACAGTTATCTTGTTTATTTGTCCACACTTTTTTGTGCAGCAGTCCTTTTTATTGCTGCCATACTTTTCCTGAGATCATTGTAGGGAGATTGAAATTGTACTACAGTCCTTGTATTTTTTCATATATCTTCAAGCCACTTTCTGCCACTTACATTGTGTTGCTTTATACACTGGGCCTGAGATTTGGTTCAGTCTCCCCCCAAAAAAGTGAGATTCAAATTCTCACAAAGTGGATATACTTCTGTCCTGTTAGTTTGTCATATATCAGCCAGCCACTTTCTGCCACTTAGATTGCGTTGTTATATACACTGGGCCTAAGTTGTGGTTCAGTCTCCCAAAAAAAGGGGGAGATTCAAATTCTCACAAAGTGGATATACTTCGGTCCTGTTAGTTTGTCGTATATCAGCCAGCCACTTTCAGCCACTTACATTGTGTTGTTTTTTGCACAGGGCCTGATTTTTTGTTCAGTCTCCCAAAAAAAGGGAGATTTAAAATCTCAACACGTTTATATACACCTTCTACCTTGTTTTACAATGCCATATAACGGTTGTTATTTTGGTTAGATTTTCCAAAAAATGAGGAAGTCTGGTGGAAGAGGCGTGGGCGGTGGTTGCGAGCTGGTACTGATGGTTGTGGTGGTGCATCTGGTGGTAGTGGCAAAAGCACAATTGCACCTAAGTCTGGAGGTATTGAGCCAGCGTCATCATCTGGCTACACAAGGCCTTGAAGACTCCCTTATCTGGGAGTAGGAAAACGGCTTTTAAAGTCGGAGCAGCAGGAAAAAGTTTTGATTTTCCTTGCTGACTCAGCCTCTAGCTCTTTCGCCTCCTCTTCAGAAAGTTCCAAATATAAATGCAGCGAGTCGTCAGTGGATGCTCCCAGTCAGGAACAAGACGTTTCCTTGAGTCCTTTACCCAAACCAAAAGTGAAGGATGCGTCAGGCGACACTACAGGTTACTCCATGGAGCTCTTTACACATACCGTGCCTTTGTTAGAACGGGAAATTGTTAACTGCCCATTACAAGATGAATCGGACATGGAGTGCACTGATGCGGGAAATTGTTAACTGCCCATTACAAGAGGAATCGGACATGGAGTGCACTGATGCACAGCCACAGCTAGATTATAATGCTGTTCCATTGACTCAGATCACTACATTACCCTCGCAGTGTACTGAGCCAGAATCTGACCCTGATGAGACTATGGTGCCCCGGCCCAAACGCTATAGCACCTTACACGGCGACACAGAGGAAGGTGCCCATGACATTGAAGAGGAGGTGATAGATGACCCAGTTGTTGACCCAGATTGGCAGCCATTGGGGGAAGAGGGTGCCGCTGCCAGTAGTTCTGAAGTGGAGGAAGATGATCCGCAGTAGCCATCTACATAGCAACAGCTGTCATCTGGCAGGCCCGTATCAGACCAAAAATGTTTGTCAAAAACAAAAACAGTTTTAGGACAGCGTGGCCATCAGGTGAAAGTAGCACAGCATGCAATGCCTGAAAAGGTATTCCATAGTAGGAAGAGTGCAGTGTGGCAATTTTTTAACCAAGATCCGAATGATCAGTCAAAAGTTATCTGTAAGAAATGCTCAAAGGCCTTTAGCAGAGGGAAGAATCTTCAAAATTTAAATACAACGTGCATGCTTAGACATTTAACCAGCATGCACTTGCAAGCCTGGACTAACTACCAAACGTCCCGTACCGTTGGTGCACCTGCTCAGAATGAAGGTAGTCAGCAACGCTGACTCTCGTTAGGAAAAGAAAGTACTCATCCTCTCATCCGCGTACACAGGGTTTGAACGCCCACATTGCTAGACTAATCTAGCATATAGTATCGGGGGCATATAGTATGGAGCATCTTATGGGGGCCATAAACCTTTATGGAACAGCGTACCGGGCATACACTATGGAGCATCTTATGGGGCCATAAACCATAATGGAGCAGTGTATGGGGCATATACAATGGAGCATCTTATGGGGTCATAAACCATAATGGAGCAGTGTACAGGGGCATATACCATGGAGCATCTTATGGGGGCCATAAACCTTTATGGAACAGCGTACGGGGCATACACTATGGAGCATTTTATGGGGGCCATAAACCATAATGGAGCAGTGTATGGGGCATATACTATGGAGCATCTTATGGGGGCCATAAACCATAATAGAGCAGTGTACGGGGGCATATACCATGGAGCATTTTATGAGGGCCATAAACCTTTATGGAACAGCGTACGGGGCATACACTATGGAGCATCTTATGGGGCCATAAACCTTTATGGAGCAGTGTATGGGGCATATACTATGGAGCATTTTATGGGGGCCATAAACCTTTATGGAGCAGTGTATGGGGCATATGGATGGGAGCAGCAAATTAAAGAACGGTGGCGCAGGATGGGAGCAGCACATGACAGAACGGGGGCGCAGGCAAATTTTGTCCCCCATTACCTGCACTACCAAGGCGGTGATCTACTATACCACCTGCCCGTGTTCTCTGATTTATGTTGGTTTAACCACTCGCCAACTTAAAGTCAGAGTTCGCGAACATGTCCTTGGCATCATTGCCGCCAAGGATATTGAAGATTTATCTATGCTCAAGACCCTTCCTAAACACTTTAGGATACACCATGGATCTGACGCCTCCTTACTACGGGTCATTGGTATTGATGTAATTAAACCCACTCCTAGGGATGGGAAGGTAAGTATACCATTGGCGAGATTAGAATCTAAATGGATCTGGACCCTTAAAACAGTTTCTCCACTAGGCCTCAATGAGAATTTTAATTTTGCTTCTTTTTTGTGAACCTTTTGGTGTTTTTTATCCCTTTTTAACTGAACCGGTTTCTTTATATTTGTGTGTATATGTGTGTATTTATATATGTATGTACATATGTACATAATATATGTTTTTATTTTATTTTTATTTTTATATTTTATTTTCTACTTATTATTTTTTTATTATTATTTTTTCTATATATTTTTTCTATTTTTATGTCTATTTATGGCCACGGATATGAGTGTATGTATGTATATATATATATTTATATTTTTGTATTTCTATTTTTTTATATAATTGTTTTTAATATAGTTATATATTTTCACGTATATATTTGTGCACTCTATATTGTGGCTATTTTTGGACTCATTATTTTCGTATCATTTAATATACATATAATACCATTACATCATTTTTTTTCACTTATTATTTTCATTTTTATTATATATATTTTTATCCTAATAATTTTTTATCTCTCCTTTTTCCTTCCTTTTTTCTAGTGCGATCCATGCTTTATATGTTATTGTATTGATTTTAACAGTGTTATTTTCATTCCTTTTGTCTAGTTTATCCTTTGCGATTATTTGACATTCCATTCATCTTGACATTATGGTGCCATCCTGGACCGCCTGGTGCATTTCTATTGATCCATCTAACATTGAATTAGATTCATCCATGTGATTTTACATCATCCCCAGGACCAATATGGCGCGATAGTCTTTTCTATTCAATCTGATCTTGTTTATTTGCTTATCTATTTGTTCTTCTTATGTATTATTTTTTTTTGTCCATTCATTTTTTTGTATATGATTTTTGTATAAGGTTATCTGTCACAACTATGTATTGCCCCCCCTTTTGCATATATATGTGTATATTTTCTTGTGCACCAGTTTAATATATCCAGCTTACCCGTTTCACTATATTATTAACAATATCTATAATTTTGATAGTTTTTGGCATTAATTAATGCCTACAATATCTAGACGCTGTTACCTTTTAGACATTATATTTCATACTGCATTTATATTTAATCTCTCATCTTTGTCTATTGGCGCATGATCGGCTGCTGTCGCTGTGCGCGTGCGCCGCCATCGCAGAATAATCTCCATGGTGAAGAGAAACCCCTTCACAACAGCCAACCAAGTGAACAACACTCTCCAGGAGGTAGGCGTATCAATATCCAAATCTACCATAAAGAGAAAACTGCATGAAAGTAAATACAGAGGGTTCACTGCACGGTGCAAGCCACTCATAAGCGTCAAGAATTAAAAGGCTAGACTGGACTTTGCTAAAAAACATCTAAAAAAGCAGCACAGTTCTGGAAGAACATTCTTTGGACAGATGAAACCAAGATCAACCTCTACCAGAATGATGGAAAGAGGAAAGTATGGCGAAGGCGTGGTACAGCTCATGATCCAAAGCATGCCCCATCATCTGTAAAACACGGCGGAGGCAGTGTGATGGCATGGGCATCCATGGCTGCCAGTGGCACTGGGTCACTAGTGTTTATTGATGATGTGACACAGGACAGAAGCAGCCGAATGAATTCTGAGGTATTCAGAGACATATTGTGTGCTCAGATCCAGCCAAGTGCAGCAAAACTGATTGTCCATTTGTAGTATGAAACGACGACCAATGACCCAAAACATAAAGCCAAAGCAACCCAGGAGTTTATTAAAGCAAAGAAGTGGAATATTCTTGAATGGCCAAGTCAGTCACCTGATCTCAACCCAATTGAGCATGCATTTCACTTGTTAAAGACTAAACTTCAGACAGAAAGGCCCACAAACAAATAGCAACTGAAAACCACCGCAGTGAAGGCCTGGCAGAGCATCAAAAAGGGGGAAACACTGCGTCTGGTGATGTCCATGAGTTCAAGACTTCAGGCAGTTATTGCCAACAAAGGGTTTTCAACCAAGTACTAAAAATGAACATTTTATTTAAAATTATTGAATCTGTCCAATTACTTTTGGCCCTTTTAAAAACAGGGTGGCACATGTTAAGGAGCTGAAACTTCTAAACCCTTCATCCAATTTTGATGTGGATGCCCTCAAATGAAAGCTGAAAGTTTGAACTTCAACTGCATCTGAATTGTTTTGCTTAAAATTTATTGTGGTAAGGACTATAACCAAAATTAGAAAAATGATGTTTCTGTCCAAATATATATGGACCTAACTGTATATATATATATATATTTTTTTTTTTTTTAATAAAGGCATTTTATTATATGGTCACTGTTTGACTTCGTCTTTCATTATTATTTTTTTATTATTTATTATTTTTTACTTTTTTATTTATTATTATTAATTTTTGGTCATTATCTATTAGTATTCTATCCACATCTATACATATACGGCTGGTAAGTGCAGATGACGCCATCATAAGCATGAGCATCCCACTAATTCGTCTGCTGATGCAAAGTTTGACGCACATTAAGGAGCTGGCGTCTGCAGCCGAGGAGGAGGGAAACTTTGAAAGCAGTCAGCCATTGTCTGCTCAGGGAACTCTCCTGGATGAGGTGGCAGATGAAGAGGAGGAGGATGATGGGGATGAATATTTATGGGAGGGGGATGCTTCACAGGGGGTAATAGAAACTGGTGGCATTGCAAGGTCAGGTAGAGGGTTTTTGCAGGACACAACTGATGTTGATTTGCAAGGAAGTGCTCCTCAACCCAGCACAAGCAGTGAATTGACACCTGGAACATTGGCCCACATGGCTGAGTATGCCTTGCGCATCCTAAAAAGGGACTCCCGCATTATCAAAATGATGACCAATGACGATTACTGGTTGGCCTGCCTCCTGGATCCACGATATAAAGGAAACTTATAAAATATCATGCCACATGAGAACCTTGAGCAAATATTGGCTACCAAACAAGCAACTCTTGTAGACCGTTTGGTTCAGGCATTCCCAGCACGCAGCGGCGGTGATGGTTCTCACACGAGCCGTAGGGGGCAACATGGCAGAGGTGTTAGAGGTGCACAAATCCGAAGTGGCATTGGACAGAGGGGTTTTCTGACCAGGTTGTGGAGTGATTTCGCAATGACCGCTGACACGACATGTAGTGCTGCATCGATTCAAAGTGACAGGAGACAACATTTGTCCAGTATGGTTACGAACTACTTTTCCTCCCTTATCGATGTTCTCCCTCACAGGTCATTCCCCTTTGATTACTGGGCATCTAAAATAGACACCTGGCCTGAATTGGCAGAATATGCATTACAGGAGCTCGCTTGCCCTGCTTCTAGTGTGCTATCAGAAAGAATCTTCAGTGCTGCTGGTTCAATACTGATCGAAAAAAGGACACGTCTGGCTACCCAGAATGTTGATGATCTAACCTTCATTAAAATGAACCAATCATGGATTTCAAATTATTTTGCCCCACCTTCCCCTGCTGACACGTAGCTTGCCTGAAAAATGTCTTGCTTTTGGCCTCCTCTTATTGACTTCTCCAATTCTGCCATTTGCAGCTGCTGAATGTCCACCATAGGCCATTTTTATACCTCCCTAAATGGACTTACTCCCCCCACAGGGCCGTGGTCACCACCTGGCGCAAGCACCCGTGCGAGTGTCGTTTGCTTGGACAGGTGGGTGCGCCCACTCTTGGGCGACGGCACTGGCACAGGGTCCCTCATTGTACAATGAAGTGTCTCTGACGGTGGTGGTGCACCACCAACGTCAGACACACTGTCATAATATGAGGGGCCCTGTCCCAGTACCACCGCCCACGAGAAAGTGTTCCCCCCCAGCTCGAACAGTGCTCTAACACTTGCAATACTTACCTCTCCCTGCTCCACCACTATGTAGTCTGTTCTGTTAAATCCTTCAATGGCACTGCCAATACAAATTTGTTGAAATGATAGATGATACTTAAAATATACAGGGGCCCTGGCCTCCATTTTGACCAGTTAATACTTTGCGCCTACTGCCACTGTCTGCTACTCAGCAGAGGAGCCCACCCCAGTACCTAGCTTTGCCGCCTGTTTAGTCCTGTTACCAATTTTGAACTGCTTTTAGACTACTTTTGTATTTGGGCCTATTAACCGTGTCTGCGCCACTCATTACAGTTGTCCTCCACTAAACAAAGATAGGCCGCCTTTTTAGTCCTGTTACCAATTTTGAACTGCATTTAGCCAACTTTTTTATTTTGGGCCTACTAACTGTGTCTGCGCCACTCATTACAGTTGTCCTCCACTGAACAAAGCAATGCCGCCTGTTTAGTCCTGTTACCAATTTTGAACTGCATTTAGCATACTTTTGTATTTGTGCCTACTAACCGTGTCTGCACCACTCATTACAGTTGTCCTCCACTGAACAAAGCAATGCCGCCTGTTTAGTCCTGTTACCAATTTTGAACTGCATTTAGCATACTTTTTTATTTTGGGCCTACTAACTGTGTTTGCGCCACTCATTACAGTTGTCCTTCACTGAACAAAGCAATGCCGCCTGTTTAGTCCTGTCACCAATTTTGAACTGCATTTAGCCTACTTTATTATTTGGGCCTATATCTGTGTTTCCTCCTCATCCTGCCCATTGCCCAGCCACTGCTAGATGAGTCTGCTGGTACATTGACCCAGACCACTACATTCCCCTTGCACTCTACACAGCCAGAATCTTTCCCTGCTGAAAGTCAGGTTCCCCTTCCGGCATACTATACCTCCTTACAAGGCGGACAAAGAAGGTGCAGAGGAAAGTGCAGGTTCCTTCATCAGGTCGGGGGGCATACTCGTTGGCGACTTCACTGGCACAGGGCCCCTCATAGTATGCAAAAGTGTCTCTGCCAGTGGGAGGCACCACGCGCCGTCAAACACACCGCCATACTATGAGGGCCCTGTGCCAGTGCCAAATGCCAACAAGTGGTCCCCCCTGCTTGCTCAGGATCACAGCACTTGCAAAGTTGAAATACTTACCTGTCCCTGCTCCACCGCCGTGACGTATTCCGCGTTTCCTGGGCCCACGAAAATCTTGAGCCAGCCCTACCCCCCACAACTTTAGCCAAATGACCCCCTGTTTTCAATGCCTAACTATTATTATAAAGTAAATTAATATTGATTGCATTGGTTTTCTTGTTTCGGTCGGCCCCCGACTTTTCGAAATAATCGGCCGATTTCACCTGACCCGATTTTTGACAAAGTCAGGTTTCGCGAAACCCGACTCGATCCTAAAAAAGTAAAAGTCGCTCAACTCTACTAATGGCATAATGGCAGCCTGCGATAGATCCGTGGTAGAGAGCTGATGTCCCGTGATGTACAGTATATAGCAGAGACTTTTAGCAACACAAGCCCATCAGAAATAAACATCTGGAAAGAACTTATATGTCCTTCATGTGTTTGCGTGGGTTTCTTCCAGCTATTGTGGTTTTCTACCTCATTCCAAAGACCTACTGATAGGGAATCTAGATTGTCAGCCCCAAATAGGACAATGATGATGTCTATGAAGAGTTGTGAAATCACAGGGGTTGTCCAGTCTTTTGATATAAGTCTGCAATCATTTTATGTGACTGAAGACTAATGAATTCTTACAGAGTGTGCAGCACATGCTGTCTAGATTCTCCAGTGTTGAGGCTGAGAGCATGCTGTTTCATGAGCACAGGTACAGTGGGGCAAAAAAGTATTTAGTCAGTCAGCAATAGTGCAAGTTCCACCACTTAAAAAGATGAGAGGCATCTGTAATTTACATCATAGGTAGACCTCAACTATGGGAGACAAACTGAGAAAAAAAAATCCAGAAAATCACATTGTTTGTTTTTTTAACATTTTATTTGCATATTATGGTGGAAAATAAGTATTTGGTCAGAAACAAAATTTCATCTCAATACTTTGCAATATATCCTTTGTTGGCAATGACAGAGGTCAAACGTTTTCTGTAAGTCTTCACAAGGTTGCCACACACTGTTGTTGGTATGTTGGCCCATTCCTCCATGCAGATCTCCTCTAGAGCAGTGATGTTTTTGGCTTTTCGCTTGGCAACACGGACTTTCAACTCCCTCCAAAGGTTTTCTATAGGGTTGAGATCTGGAGACCGGCTAGGCCACTCCAGGACCTTGAAATGCTTCTTACGAAGCCACTCCTTCGTTGCCCTGGCGGTGTGCTTTGGATCATTGTCATGTTGAAAGACCCAGCCACGTTTCATTTTCAATGCCCTTGCTGATGGAAGGAGGTTTGCACTCAAAATCTCACGATACATGGCCCCATTCATTCTTTCATGTACCCGGATCAGTCGTCCTGGCCCCTTTGCAGAGAAACAGCCCCAAAGCATGATGTTTCCACCACCATGCTTTACAGTAGGTATCGTGTTTGATGGATGCAACTCAGTATTCTTTTTCCTCCAAACACGACAAGTTGTGTTTCTACCAAACAGTTCCAGTTTGGTTTCATCAGACCATAGGACATTCTCCCAAAACTCCTCTGGATCATCCAAATGCTCTCTAGCAAACTTCAGACGGGCCCGGACATGTACTGGCTTAAGCAGTGGGACACTTCTGGCACTGCAGGATCTGAGTCCATGGTGGCGTAGTGTGTTACTTATGGTAGGCCTTGTTACATTGGTCCCAGCTCTCTGCAGTTCATTCACTAGGTCCCCCGCATGGTTCTGGGATTTTTGCTCACCGTTCTTGTGATCATTCTGACCCCACGGGGTGGGATTTTGCGTGGAGCCCCAGATCGAGGGAGATTATCAGTGGTCTTGTATGTCTTCCATTTTCTAATTATTGCTCCCACTGTTGATTTTTTCACTCCAAGTTGGTTGGCTATTGCAGATTCAGTCTTCCCAGCCTGGTGCAGGGCTACAATTTTGTTTCTGGTGTCCTTTGACAGCTCTTTGGTCTTCACCATAGTGGAGATTGGAGTCAGACTGTTTGAGGGTGTGCACAGGTGTCTTTTTATACTGATAACAAGTTTAAACAGGTGCCATTACTACAGGTAATGAGTGGAGGAAAGAGGAGACTCTTAAAGAAGAAGTTACAGGTCTGTGAGAGCCAGAAATCTTGATTGTTTGTTTCTGACCAAATACTTATTTTCCACCATAATATGCAAAAAAATGATAAAAAAACAGACAATGTGATTTTCTGGATTTTTTTTTCTCAGTTTGTCTCCCATAGTTGAGGTCTACCTATGATGTAAATTACAGACGCCTCTCATCTTTTTAAGTGGTGGAACTTGCACTATTGTTGACTGACTAAATATTTTTTTGCCCCACTGTATACGATTTGCGAATTACAACCACATTCTGACTAGACCTGCTCGGCCTCTCCTAGTTTACTTGTATTAAGTGAGGCCGATATGTTTAGTTGGCACATAATTGTATGCATGCAAGTCATATACTGGCAGTTACATGACCACCTGCTCTCACCGGCAAAACTGAAGAATCCTGACAGTATGTGGTGCACACACTCTAAGGATTCAGAAGTCTCAGTCACATAGTTAATGCTGACTTTTATCAAAAGACCAGATAATTCCTTTAACACCTTCATGTTTGATGTATATTTAGCTCAAAAGTCATGCCCCTGCATGTGATGTGGGCTCACTCGCTGAACATGCATCTTTCCCCTAAAAAGATGGCTGATTTAATCAGCCATCATATGTCTTTAAATGCCGTGGATTGGGCGGAGGTGTTATATATAAAGTAAATTAATCTGATTGGTAAAAGGAGTAGCGAAAAAAAATCAAAACCCCAGAATTAGGATTTTATGGCTAGCACAACATTACAGTAAAAACATTGTGTCAAAAGCAAAATGGTATCAGCAAAAATGTCAGGTCAGTGAGCAAAAAACAAGCTCTCAGACAGCCCCATATACAGTGAGAAAATTAGAATATCTTCCAGGAAAATCACAACAAATTTAATGCAATCAGAGGAAATATCATTCATAAAATTTTGAAAAACAGCAGGTGCTTTGGATAACCCAAATGTCATGACAAGTTTTTTTTTTTAAAAGACCCTCAGACATAAAGAACATCGTTTTTCCTCTCATCACCCTTCTTTATGCATATCAAATTGTAAGCCCCTCTTAGATCAAGGTTTGAAAACCACTTAGCCCTCAGAAGCTGATTATATAGGTCGGGGATGAGTGGAAGTGGATAAGTATTTTTAACTGTGATTTTGTTTAGTTCTCGGAAATCGAGGCAGGGACGGAGGCCCCATGTTTATTTTTTTACAAAGAAAAATCCAACAGCTACAGGGGAGAAGGAAGGATGAATATGACATCTCCGTGATCCTTCAGGTACCCAGGTAGACCCTTCAGACTAGAAGAGCATATTTGTGCAGACTTTATACATTTTTTGTAACAATTTAATTATCTATTCAACAATTTCCTTCTGACACCAATCCATAACAGGAATGTGAATATGCAACCATGGAAACCCGAGTACCAACCTAGCAGGAAAATTATGAAAACCAAAACAGGAGATGGATTCAGAGTTGAGTTCTCCCACTTGGCCAGATTTGGTCAATCTCTTGACCAGATTTTGTGCTAACGATGTTTTGTCAATGGCGAAAATTTGAATGAGTCTTTCTTAACTAACTTTCCCTAATCCTTAAGGTACCGTCACACTAAGCGATGCTGCAGCGATACCGACAACGATGTCGATCGCTGCAGCGTCGCTGTTTGGTCGCTGGAGAGCTGTCACACAGACAGCTCTCCAGCGACCAACGATCCCGAGGTCCCCGGTAACCAGGGTAAACATCGGGTTACTAAGCGCAGGGCCGCGCTTAGTAACCCGATGTTTACCCTGGTTACCAGCGTAAACGTTAAAAAAACAAACACTACATACTTACCTTCAGCTGTCTGTCCTCCGGCCCTCTGCTTTCCTCTGCACTGTCAGCGCCGGTCAGCCGGAAAGCAGAGCGGTGATGTCACCGCTGTGCTTTCCGGCTGGCTGGCGCTGACACAGGATGCAGGAGGAGTGCAGAGAAGCACAGCGCTGGGGACAGACAGCTGAGGGTAAGTATGTAGTGTTTGTTTTTTTAACGTTTACGCTGGTAACCAGGGTAAACATCGGGTTACTAAGCGCGGCCCTGCGCTTAGTAACCCGATGTTTACCCTGGTTACCAGTGAAGACATCGCTGGATCGGTGTCACACACGCCGATCCAGCGATGTCAGCGGGAAGTCCAGCGACGAAATAAAGTGCTGGACTTTCCTCAGCGACCAACGATCTCCCAGCAGGGGCCTGATCGTTGGTCGCTGTCACACATAACGATTTCCTTAACGATATCGTTGCTACGTCACAAAAAGCAACGATATCGTTAACGATATCAATATGTGTGACGGTACCTTAACTTTTAAACCAGTCCCGAATCAATAGAGCTAGTCAGCAGACCCTCAGTCAATGAAAGGCAATGCTGATAACATCTGGTCCATCAAACATAACACTGTATTCATCAGTACTTTATCTGAGGAAGTAAAAGGTACCTGGAAGTCTGGGTGACCTCCTTGGCCATCACCCAGACTCAGACGACCTGACAGTTTGCTTGCCCAAGGACGCGTTGGGCAATTCTTGAGAAAATGTCCAGAGAGACCACAGTACAGACAAAAATGTTAATTATGGTACTCCTGTGGATGGTACCCAAGTAGGATCCTATCCCATGCAAATCTGTAGTAAACTTGGCACTCAGGTAATTGTTGTAAGCAGATAATTTTATTTTGTGTAGACAATACAAAAATAAAGAAATGTTTCAGACGTACGATGACCTTCATCAGTCAGACAGATTGCAGTGTGCACAGGGTTACAGGTAGAAACGAATGCTCTTTATTTTTGGATTGCCTGCACAAAATAAAATTATCTGCTTAAAATATTTACCTGAGTGCCAAGTTTTCTACAAGATTTACACAGTACAGACAAAGTCAAACATCTTGTCTACATTTTCTCTCCACAACACGAAGATTGGCAACTTTAACCACCAATGGACCTGCTCCTGGGAAGTATAACGGGCAGCCTGGTGTTCACCACTGCTCTCACTGATTCTGCAGTCAAAACGCCTGGGTCATGGCTTCTGCAAGAGGACACAGGGAGTCATGGAGAACCAGAGCGTCTTTAAGAGTTTCAGAAAGACGTTTGTGGAACTAACACCTGAGAGCTACATCATTCCACAGAACTTCAGTGGACCACCTGCGAAACTCAGTGCTGAAGTCCTCAGCAGTGTGGCCCCCTGTGTCTGGTTCATAATCTTTGCCTTGGCGACCTGGATCCTGTCAGGTTCATCATAGATAAGGCCTAAGGCTAGGGTCACATTGCGTTAGTGCAACCCGCTTAGCGCTAGCGCTAGCGGGTTGCGCTAACGCAATGTTTTTAATGTGGCCGCGTCCCGGGGTCGCGGTAACGTCCCCGCTCTCGCAGATCCCTGATCTGCGAGAGCGGGGAACGGACCGCGGGCGCGCCTCGGACGCTGCTCGCAGCGTCCGCGGCGCGCCAGGAAACACCGGCGCGTCGCTAGCGCGTGCCGAACATGGCACGCGCTAGTGCTGCGCGTTCCCATTGCCATGAATGGGCGCGCTAACGGACGCGTTGCACGGCGTTAATTTCGCCGTGCAACGCTGTCCGTTAGCGCTTTCCCATTAACGCAATGGGAACCAAGCCTAAAGCATGAAAAAAGGTTTCCGCACAAGATCTTTCTGGGGTTGGTGGGGAGAAGGAAAATATCAAGGTTTGAGGACCCCCTTGCAGTAGGGACATGATAATTGCCACCTTCTAATGACCGGGATGCAGGGTAAAAAATGACCTACAGCTTATCCTGAAAACCACAAACTGTTTTTTCTCTCCTGAACATTTATCATTAAGGGCAATTACAGGTTCAGGAGAAACCAACTGTATGTTAGAGGGAACTGACGTCACAGCTACTATGGGCAGTGGAGAGCTCAGCACCAACTGAACTGTCAATCCTTGCACAGACAGCTTAGTGCTAAGGCATGAAATGAAATTGTTACAATTGTTACACGATTGCATTTGTCAGCTTTCTGTAGTGTGGAAATGAAATATAGTGAAAAGATAAGAATGTAGCCTTCTGATCAACAGTTGAAAGGGTGCTGGCTAGGGCAGGGAAGACCTCCAGTAGATTTATATAAAATGATGAATCTTAAGGAGAACTGAATTTTATATTCATATATTCTGCCATCATAGACAAGCACTTACAAGATCAGGATCATATACATAATGGGAATATTTGCACAAGGGATTCATTCGCTCGTCTGTGATAATAAGCATGGTTTTCTTCTTTACATTTTTTGAAAAGTAAATATTAAGTGAAGGGTATGGTAACTGCAATTCGACCTCAGTGTAGCTTATAAATAGTAATTGGGCAGACAATCTTTACCAATAACAAAATAATTATCAACAAAATCCTATTTACAACTTCAACTCCAAAAAAGATAGGATGCCTTATAAAATGTGATGGAAAAAAATGCAATGAGTTGGAAAACAGACTTGTAAAAAGGAGATACTACACAATAGTAGACATGATACAAAATCTCAGATACAGAAACCATAATATACAAACACAGTCCCTAATCTGTCTATTGGGACTAAAATAGGTCATAACCCTGTGGACCTCCCAACTACATTTGAACAAAGACACATGGAGGGTATGAACCACTGAACAATATATATTAAAAAAAAGTAAATTTTTATTGATAATTACACAAAATACACAGAATAATAAAGTATCACAAAAGATTAGTCAGTCACAGAGCTATTCAAGTCGGGTACAAGGTGCACCAAATGAGTGGTGTCACCCCAAAGGCATGAACACAGATAGAGGGGCCTTCCCGTTAGCTTATTTAAATACATAGTGTCAGTGCATATATTCATAATGAAAGCCAAACCACGGATGGCAGACTCATATCACAACATTAGGGACACATAGCGTAGTATAAGTATTTAAAAGTCAGTGACCGTTAGAGTATTTCCCTAACGATTAGTGAATCGAGTCACGCCATTGTAGGTTCTCACCTGTATTCATGGCTGCGAGTGTGACTCATGCCCCAACGCACATTTAATGTCGTCTTCCTAAGGGGGCAGGATGGTATGAATGTACCCACATGCCCACCTTATATATCCCTCTCCTCGGTATAAGGTGTTTGCGATTTGACTGTGAAACAGTGCATGTATCTGAGCACCCGAGTGCCAGAAATTACATCACCCCCGGCACCATCATGGCAGTGCAGGTCATGGGGAAATCCCCGATGATGCCAATGACCGGCCCGCATCATTACCAGGCGCCGGAAACAGGCCAGCAATAATCAGTATACATCCATGAAAATATTTAACAACTACTGCACAGTGCCAAGAATCACACACTAGCCAACATTTCATGAAGTTTTCTCCCACCAATAATCATAGGAATCATTCATATGAATATCTGAATTTTAGAAAAATGTACAAGTCACTTGTAACAAATGGTGGGAAATACAAAGGTAAAGCGAGATGAATATTGCTATTACATTGTCACATAACCATTATTATGTCATCTACAGAAAAGTAGCAGAAGAGATCACATCAGAGAACTACATCCCACCCCACATGATTTTCTTATATCAATTTAATTCATACATTGTACTTGGGATGTGTTTCCTTAAATGTAGAATTATTTATTAATAGCAGCCATTAAATCAGAAAATATAATGACTCCTGTTGAAAATGATTAATAAAATACGATTCAACAACTAATTCATTGTTCTACACTCCCTGACAGAAGTTATGTCGCTTATCCATGTTATGTAAATAAAAACTTATAACCTGATGTTAAATTCATCCATTGGTTGTATAAATTATTGTTTTGAAAGCTGAAACCCTCCGAAATGTGGTTTAGGTTGAGAAAATAAATTGTCATCAATGCAGAAATATTGATCAGTTAATGGACACAAAATGGTCAGATTTTGGCAAGACAAAAGTTTTATCGTCCACAGGAGGTAATGTGATATTCAAACAAATAATTAACTAAAATACAAATATATGTTGCATAACATTGGTGAAGGAAGTTGTGGTGCTATTAGAGTCATATCTAATATTTTGTATGACTTCCATGAGCTTGAAGGACTGCATCCATGCGGTTCAACAATGATTCATACAATTTATTAATGAAGTCATCAGGAATAGCAAAGAATGCAGTCTTACATGCCTCCCAGAGTCCATCTAGATTCTTTGGTTTTGTCTTCCATGCTTCCTCTTTCATCCTACCCCAATCATGTTCAATGATGTTCATGTCTGGTGACTGGGCTGGCCAGTCCTTGAGCACCTTGATCTTTTTTGCCTGGAGGAACTTTGTTGTCGAGATGGATGTATGACATGGAGCACCATCCTGCTGCAGAATTTGACCCCTTTTATGATTTGGAAAATAAGAGGTAGCTAATACTTTTTGATATTTTAGGCTATTGATATTGCCTTCCATCTTGCAAATGTTTCACACACCCATACTGAATGTAACCCCAGACCATGATATTTCCACCACCAAATTTAACTGTTTTCTGGGTGTATTTTGGATCCATACGGGCTCCAGTAGGTCTCCTGCAGTATTTGCGGTGGCTGTGGTGTAATTCTACTGAAGATTCATCAGAGAAATCCACCTTCTGCCACTTTTCCTGCGTCCATCTGTTTAGCAGGCCGTGGGACTTTGTAAATGCCACACGGTTTTTTATTTGCCTTTTGTTTAGTGCTGGCTTCTGGGCCTTGATTCAACCATGGAGGCCATTTCGAGACAGAATCCTACAAACTGTTCTAGTTGACACAGGTCTAGTTGACACTGGGACTTGCGGTGACCAGGCCTGTTGGAGCTCTGCTGCAGTGGAAGAGGGGCTTGCTTTGGATCTTCTAACCAATAAACGTTCCTCCTGAGCAGTTGTCTTGCAGGGTCTGCCAGACCTGGGCTTGTCAAACACATCTCCAGTCTCTTCAAATCTTTTTTTAATTCTTTGTACTTGACGCTGAGACACATTAAAGGTGCCAGCCACCTCTGCAGTGGATCTGGTCTTCAGCCTCTTGATAATCCAGGCTTTGGTTGCAAGGTAGATTTTTGGCATGTTGTCAGAGCTCAAGTTGCAGTTCAAGTGAAGGTCTGGGGTGCTGGGTTTCTTTTTATACACACACACTAATTAACCGATCATTTACTGAGTGCAGGTGAGGCTGTAAACTAGGATTGGGTGCATAATATGACCAGGCGACAAAACCTTTGTCTTGCCAAAATCTGACCATTCTGTATCCATGTTTTTTATATCTTTTTATAGCTGTTTTGTTAGTGATGCTGTTAAGAGAGTCTCTGACTTGTCCATCTGATTATAAGAAGCTGTAAGGTGCGCAGGGTGTTAGTCCTGATTGAGGCGCTGCGGCACCACACAGAGAAATTGTGTCCTGGTCCCAGTATGCCATCTCATGTATTGTGCAAAACACTTCCCTGACATAGGCCTTTTATGTCTTCAGTTGTGTATACTCAGGAACAGCAGCACACATCTCAGGGGACACCCAGTTCATTACAACATTTAACAGCTTACTTGATGGATGAAGCACATGAGATTGTATCATGCAGTATCGGGTACAGCACTCTGTTTCTTGTTTTAGTAACACAATACATTTCCCACTTTACTTTTGTTTCTGCCTGACCTATCCCTGCTGTAACAGGTCCTGTCAGCCCCAGAAATTTTCCATCAGGCCCCGCAGTATTGCCGAGATCGATAACCCTTCCTCATGTGGTTCCACTTCCAATTCCCTCTGTATGGCAGGGGTGTCGGTGATCTCCATATACATCAACTCCAGCCTTGAGCTCCGAATGTTGCAAAAAATCCACACGGAGTTTGGTAAGGCCTCACACCACCCAGCAAAACTTGTACTTGCTTCTACTAACAGCCCACTGCACCTTGAACTCTCCCTAGAAACTATCAGCAACTAATTCATTCACTAACAAAACCAGGAAGTGGATGCCTTTTACTGTCTGTAATCCCTCCCACTTTAGTCTGGACCAATCATTAATTGTCTCTTTATTCTGTTTGCCCCAGCAGTCGGTTGCTGGGAAAGCTTAAACTGTGCACTATGCTTCCTATATTTAGTATGCCCACACTTTCCCCTTTCTAACTTAATATTTAATTCTCTGCTATGCCTTATACTCTAAACCTAAAGCTAGATCTCTAGAGCTTTTATAGGTACAGGTGGAAACACTGCATTACTGGATGTTCTTACTTTAAACTCTAGGGAGACACTACTAGCCGTTTTTTGATTTATAGCAATACTATAAAGCCCTAAATAGACTGGAAAATAAGTGTATAACCCTGAGTTTTACTAGGAATATACTGAACCTGTTTTGAGCACTTTAATGCAATCACAGTCTTATTAATGTTCTGATGACTTCAACCTATATGGCAAGGAGAAAACGGATGGTAACCAGTGATAATTAACAGCAATGGGTGACATGTACAGCTGTAATATTGGGCTACTACAAAAAAAATAAAATGCAGTTTAAAAATTATATATTTTGTTTTTATTATTTTTTATTACAGCACTCACAATTTATGAGGAAGACAGTTTTCCTAAATAAAATAAGGCTTGCTCGTCTAACAATGCAGCAACACACTTTATCTGCGACACAAGCCTTGGTTTCAGAATTTTGGTTTAGTAGCACTGAAGGGTTAACTATCACCCTCCTTGTTTGTAGTGTGTAAGTAATACAAAATACTGTTATTAAGGTGCTGTTACTGCAGTATATGACAAAACAATCAATTCACATCACACTGATTGATCTCCCTATATCACTTGAATCTTTTGATTCATATTTCCATTTTATCCCCCTCATTTTTAATCTGCTGCAGCAGTACAGTGGTACACTACAATCAGATTAGGCCTTTTTCTATCCCTGTGGGCAGGGCCGGCTCCAGGTTTTCGAGGGCCCCGGGCGAAAGAGTCTCAGTGGGCCCCCCCCCCTTTAACACATACCCCGATTTATGATGCACAGATACGGCAGAGAAATGTATAGTACAATGCCAGATTTCACTTCTTACATGAGTGACAGCTATTGTAGATTCTGCAGTGTATATATACAGGAGGAAAGGTGCTGTGCAGTGTATATACAGGAGAGGTGCTGTGCAGTGTATATATACAGGAGGAAAGGTGCTGTGCAGTGTATATATACAGGAGAGGTGCTGTGCAGTGTATATATACAGGAGGAAAGGTGCTGTGCAGTGTATATATACAGGAGAGGTGCTTTTCTGTTTTGAGTTTTTCTATGAAACAAAGACTTTTCTGTTGTGAATTCTGTGGCTGAATTCACTCCTGTGGTCACAAGTGGTACTGCAGCTTCTGAGCCTCCTCCCTCAGGTGTTCTGGTGAGCTCGTTAACTGCTTCATTACTTAACTCCGCCTGATGCTGCTATCCTTGCTCCTTGTCAATGTTTCAGTGTTGGATCTGAGCTTCTCCTGATTGTTCCTGTGACCTGCTGCTCTGTATAGCTAGTGCTTTTTGCTTTTTTGTTGCTTTTTTTCTGTCCAGCTTGTCTTTTGTTTTGCTGGAAGCTCTGAGACGCAAAGGGTGTACCGCCGTGCCGTTAGTTCGGCACGGTGGGTTTTTTTTGCCCCCTTTGCGTGGTTTTGCTTTAGGGTTTTTGGTAGACTGCAAAGTTCGCTTTACTGTCCTCGCTCTGTCCTAGAATATCGGGCCCCACTTTGCTGAATCTATTTCATCCCTACGTTTTGTCTTTTCATCTTACTCACAGTCATTATATGTGGGGGGCTGCCTTTTCCTTTGGGGAATTTCTCTGGGGCAAGTCAGGCCTATTTTTCTATCTTCAGGCTAGCTAGTTTCTTAGGCTGTGCCGAGTTGCCTAGGTAGTTGTTAGGCGCAATCCACAGCCGCTTTTAGTTGTGTTTAGGATAGGATCAGGTGTGCAGTCTACAGAGTTTCCACGTCTCAGAGCTCGTTCTTGTATTTTTGGGTATTTGTCAGATCACTGTGTGCGCTCTGATCGCTAAGCACACTGTGTTTCTGGATTGCCTTCATAACACCTGTCATTAGCAAACATAACAGTACAAGGAGCCAAACTAATGATTCTCAATAGAGGGAAAGAAAAAGTTCTGACATCATTTTTTTTTTTTTTTTCTGCTCTGTGTTCATTTTTTTTTTTTCCCCTAGACATTTGGGTGATTCTGGACACAGGTGTGGACATGGATATTCAGGGTCTGTGCTCTTCAATGGATAATCTCGTTATAAATGTACAAAAAATTCAAGATACTATTGATCAGAAATCTATGTTAGAACCAAGAATTCCTATTCCTGATTTGTTTTTTGGAGATAGAACTAAGTTTCTAAGTTTCAAAAATAATTGTAAGCTATTTCTGGCCTTGAAACCTCATTCTTCTGGTAATCCTATTCAACAGGTTTTGATTATTATTTCTTTTTTGCGCGGCGACCCTCAAGACTGGGCATTTTCTCTTGCGCCAGGAGACCCTGTATTGAGTAGTGTCGATGCGTTTTTCCTGGCGCTCGGATTGCTGTACGATGAGCCTAATTCAGTGGATCAGGCTGAGAAAAATTAGCTGGCTTTGTGCCAGGGTCAGGATGATATAGAAGTATATTGTCAGAAATTTAGGAAATGGTCAGTACTCACTCAGTGGAATGAATCTGCGCTGGCAGCTTTGTTCAGAAAGGGTCTCTCTGAGGCTCTTAAGGATGTCATGGTGGGATTTCCTATGCCTGCTGGTTTGAATGAGTCTTTGTCTTTGGCCATTCAGATCGGTCGACGCTTGCGCGAGCGTAAATCTGTGCACCATTTGGCGGTACTGCCTGAGGTTAAACCTGAGCCTATGCAGTGCGATAGGACTATGACTAGAGTTGAACGGCAGGAATACAGACGTCTGAATGGTCTGTGTTTCTACTGTGGTGATTCCACTCATGCTATTTCTGATTGTCCTAAGCGCACTAAGCGGTCCGCTAGGTCTGCCGTCATTGGTACTGTAAAGTCCAAATTCCTTCTGTCCATTACCTTGATATGCTCTTTGTCGTCGTTTTCTGTCATGGCGTTTGTGGATTCGGGCGCTGCCCTGAATCTGATGGATTTGGATTATGCTAAACGTTGTGGGTTTTTCTTGGAGCCATTGCGGTGTCCTATTCCATTGAGAGGAATTGATGCTACACCTTTGGCCAAGAATAAACCTCAATACTGGGCCCAGCTGACCATGTGCATGGCTCCTGCACATCAGGAAGTTATTCGCTTTCTGGTGTTGCATAATCTGCATGATGTGGTCGTGTTGGGGTTGCCATGGCTACAAACCCATAATCCAGTATTGGATTGGAATTCCATGTCGGTATCCAGCTGGGGTTATCAGGGGGTACATGGTGATGTTCCATTTTTGTCGATTTCGTCATCCACCCCTTCTGAGGTCCCAGAGTTCTTGTCTGATTATCAGGATGTATTTGAAGAGCCCAAGTCCGATGCTCTACCTCCGCATAGGGATTGTGATTGTGCTATCAATTTGATTCCTGGTAGTAAATTCCCTAAAGGTCGATTATTTAATTTATCCGTGCCCGAACACGCCGCTATGCGCAGTTATGTGAAGGAATCCCTGGAGAAGGGACATATTCGCCCATCGTCATCACCACTGGGAGCAGGGTTCTTCTTTGTAGCCAAGAAGGATGGTTCGCTGAGACCGTGTATTGATTACCGCCTTCTTAATAAGATCACTGTTAAATTTCAGTATCCCTTGCCATTGTTATCTGACTTGTTTGCTCGGATTAAGGGGGCTAGTTGGTTCACTAAGATAGATCTTCGTGGTGCGTATAATCTGGTGAGAATCAGGCAAGGAGATGAATGGAAAACTGCATTCAATACGCCCGAGGGTCATTTTGAGTATCTAGTGATGCCGTTCGGACTTGCCAATGCTCCATCTGTGTTTCAGTCTTTTATGCATGACATCTTCCGTGAGTATCTGGATAAATTCCTGATTCTTTACTTGGATGACATTTTGATCTTCTCAGATGATTGGGAGTCTCATGTGAAGCAGGTCAGAATGGTTTTTCAGGTCCTGCGTGCTAACTCTTTGTTTGTGAAGGGATCAAAGTGTCTCTTCGGTGTGCAGAAAGTTTCATTTTTGGGGTTCATCTTTACCCCTTCTACTATCGAGATGGATCCAGTTAAGGTCCAAGCCATCCAGGATTGGATTCAGCCGACATCTCTGAAAAGTCTGCAAAAGTTCCTGGGCTTTGCTAATTTTTATCGTCGCTTCATCTGTAATTTTTCTAGCATTGCCAAACCATTGACCGATTTGACCAAGAAGGGTGCTGATTTGGTTAATTGGTCTTCTGCTGCTGTGGAAGCTTTTCAGGAGTTGAAGCGTCGTTTTTGTTCTGCCCCTGTGTTGTGTCAGCCAGATGTTTCTCTTCCGTTCCAGGTCGAGGTTGATGCTTCTGAGATTGGAGCAGGGGCGGTTTTGTCACAGAGAGGTTCTGATTGCTCAGTGATGAAACCATGTGCTTTCTTTTCCAGGAAGTTTTCGCCCGCTGAGCGTAATTATGATGTGGGCAATCGAGAGTTGCTGGCCATGAAGTGGGCATTCGAGGAGTGGCGTCATTGGCTTGAAGGAGCTAAGCATCGCGTGGTGGTATTGACTGATCATAAGAACTTGACTTATCTCGAGTCTGCCAAGCGCTTGAATCCTAGACAGGCCCGTTGGTCGTTATTTTTTGCCCGCTTCGACTTTGTGATTTCGTACCTTCCGGGCTCTAAAAATGTGAAGGCGGATGCTCTGTCTAGGAGTTTTGTGCCCGACTCTCCGGGTTTATCTGAGCCAGCGGGTATCCTCAAGGAAGGAGTCATTGTGTCTGCCATCTCCCCTGATTTGCGGCGGGTGCTGCAAAAATTTCAGGCGAATAAACCTGATCGTTGTCCAGCAGAGAAACTGTTCGTCCCTGATAGGTGGACTAATAAACTTATCTCTGAACTTCATTGTTCGGTGTTGGCTGGTCATCCTGGAATCTTTGGTACCAGAGAGTTAGTGGCTAGATCCTTCTGGTGGCCATCTCTGTCACGGGATGTACGTACTTTTGTGCAGTCCTGTGGGATTTGTGCTAGGGCTAAGCCCTGCTGTTCTCGTGCCAGTGGGTTGCTTTTGCCCTTGCCGGTCCCAAAGAGGCCTTGGACACATATTTCGATGGATTTCATTTCTGACCTTCCGTTTCTCAAAAGATGTCAGTCATTTGGGTGGTCTGTGATCGCTTTTCTAAAATGGTCCATCTGGTGCCCTTGGCTAAATTGCCTTCCTCCTCTGATTTGGTACCTTTGTTCTTTCAGCATGTGGTTCGGTTGCATGGCATTCCTGAGAATATTGTTTCTGACAGAGGTTCCCAGTTTGTTTCAAGGTTCTGGCGAGCCTTTTGTGGTAGGATGGGCATTGACCTATCCTTTTCCTCGGCTTTCCATCCTCAGACTAATGGCCAGACCGAACGAACCAATCAGACCTTGGAAACATATCTGAGATGTTTTGTTTCTGCAGACCAGGATGATTGGGTGTCCTTTTTGCCGTTGGCTGAGTTCGCCCTTAATAATCGGGCCAGCTCGGCTACCTTGGTTTCTCCTTTTTTTTTGCAATTCTGGGTTCCATCCTCGTTTCTCTTCAGGACAGGTTGAGTCTTCGGACTGTCCTGGTGTGGATTCTGTGGTGGATAGGTTGCAGCAGATCTGGACTCAGGTAGTGGACAATTTGATCTTGTCCCAGGAGAAAGCTCAACTTTTCGCTAATCGCAGACGCCGTGTGGGTCCCCGACTTCGTGTTGGGGATCTGGTTTGGTTATCTTCTCGTCATATTCCTATGAAGGTTTCCTCTCCTAAATTTAAACCTCGTTTTATTGGTCCGTATAGGATTTCTGAGGTTCTCAATCCTGTGTCTTTTCGTTTGACCCTCCCAGACTCCTTTTCCATACATAATGTATTCCATAGGTCGTTGTTGCGGAGATACGTGGCACCTATGGTTCCATCTGTTGAGCCTCCTGCCCCGGTTTTGGTGGAGGGGGAATTGGAGTACATTGTGGAGAAGATTTTGGATTCTCGTGTTTCTAGACGGAAACTCCAGTATCTGGTTAAATGGAAGGGTTATGCTCAGGAAGATAATTCCTGGGTTTTTGCCTCTGATGTTCATGCTTCCGATCTTGTTCGTGCCTTTCATGCGGCTCATCCTGGTCGGCCTGGGGGCTCTGGTGAGGGTTCAGTGACCCCTCCTCAAGGGGGGGGGTACTGTTGTGAATTCTGTGGCTGAATTCACTCCTGTGGTCACAAGTGGTACTGCAGCTTCTGAGCTTCCTCCCTCAGGTGTTCTGGTGAGCTCGTTAACTGCTTCATTACTTAACTCCGCCTGATGCTGCTATCCTTGCTCCTTGTCAATGTTTCAGTGTTGGATCTGAGCTTCTCCTGATTGTTCCTGTGACCTGCTGCTCTGTATAGCTAGTGCTTTTTGCTTTTTTGTTGCTTTTTTTCTGTCCAGCTTGTCTTTTGTTTTGCTGGAAGCTCTGAGACGCAAAGGGTGTACCGCCGTGCCGTTAGTTCGGCACGGTGGGTTTTTTTTGCCCCCTTTGCGTGGTTTTGCTTTAGGGTTTTTGGTAGACTGCAAAGTTCGCTTTACTGTCCTCGCTCTGTCCTAGAATATCGGGCCCCACTTTGCTGAATCTATTTCATCCCTACGTTTTGTCTTTTCATCTTACTCACAGTCATTATATGTGGGGGGCTGCCTTTTTCCTTTGGGGAATTTCTCTGGGGCAAGTCAGGCCTATTTTTCTATCTTCAGGCTAGCTAGTTTCTTAGGCTGTGCCGAGTTGCCTAGGTAGTTGTTAGGCGCAATCCACAGCCGCTTTTAGTTGTGTTTAGGATAGGATCAGGTGTGCAGTCTACAGAGTTTCCACGTCTCAGAGCTCGTTCTTGTATTTTTGGGTATTTGTCAGATCACTGTGTGCGCTCTGATCGCTAAGCACACTGTGTTTCTGGATTGCCTTCATAACACCTGTCATTAGCAAACATAACACTTTTCTACATAAACAACGTTGTTTGGTTTTGCGGCCCCAACAGATCTGTGCTACAAAGTAACAGGCGGCTCGGGCATTAATGAGGGACCTGATGCTGAATCCTTTCCACAAACCCTAATGACCCAATTAGTGCCCTGTCATTAGAAGCTCATTAAACGCCTCCCTGTCCCGAGCAGTCATGTACAGTATGGGGGGATCCTGCAGCCCACCCCCTGACTGCTCCATACCATACACTGCCCTCTGTCACGCTCACTATTATCCTGTGCATTTCTCCATCATCGTTACCCCATGTTACACTTGTCACCCCCCACTACAGAGTAGCCGGGCAGCCAATGTCACCCCCTCCCGGACCCTAATGGCAGCAGGAAATGTCTGCTCCTCTATTGGGTTGGAAACTGATTTAATCAAGGAATAATGTGGATTTGTTGCCTGTGGCTGCAGGGGAAGGGTTAAGTTATGCCATGTCCTTGGTGGGAGCAGTGGCAGCTGCTGGGACCTGGACAGAGACAACCAATGTTGCTGTGACTGCACAGTGTGACCTGGAGGAGAGAAGCTGAGACTCCGGAGCAGAAATCACCCACATGCCAGCACTGGGCAGAGTCCCTCCAGTCACCAGCCTGGGGCCACGGGGCCCCAACCTACAGCCCACAGCTCAGATTTATCCATGGCAGCAGCTCCCCTTCCTCCTGGCATCTGGTTAACCCCATTTATGCGGGTCGGATTGTTATCTTTAAGGTTCAGCAATAACCTTCATACAGATGGGAAGAGGTTAAGCTTCTTCCTACCCCACTGGTGCAGGTTTGGTGCAGCATGCATGTATTCTGGGTGAGCTAGGCGGCTACAGGCTGCACCCCATCAGCTGCTCCTCCAGACATCACCCACATTTTTAGGCAGCGGAGACAGACAGCAGCAGACTGAGCCACAACTGCAACCACTGCTGGATACCTTTGCACTCACTCAGTCGCTAGTAGGACGGAGCTCCTCCGGAATCTGCCTGATAAGTTCAGCTCAGCACTGTCTGCAGCCACCCAGGGGGGAGAGCAGAGAACGTGCTCTCTCCGCCCACAATGTCACACTGGCTGCCTTCTGTTAACCCCTATGTGTGCCTGCCTGGCTGCACTGACTGAGTGAGAAGATGCTTGTGTCAGAGCTGGCACATAGGGGTTAAGAGAACGCAGCCAGCAGTGACTTTGTGGGGAAAGAGAGCATGTTATCTCCTGCTCTGCTCTCCCAGCTGTATCTATGACAGCATGAGTGGGCCCCCCCCCTCTCCCCAGGGCCCCGGCATTTGCCTAGAGTGCCGGGTGCTGACGCCGGCCCTGCCTGTGGGTAATGATCTGTGTGCACTATGCTGGAAAAGGCTGAAATTAAGCTGTTTTTCTGGCCTTCAGCTTCTATACTGTTAGGACTGGCGAAACGCACCAAGTACAAGATGTAATGGAACTAGGTGCGTTCGCAGTCCGAGGTCCACCGTGCAGGTAAAAACCCTGCTGCTAGTAAGACGGACTATATGGCGGTACTACAAGTATACACGCATGGGTTAACTACACCCTGCGTGAAGGAAGCGATCCTGTTGCGTCACAGGACCGCGGTACCGCACATAGAGCGCGAGCAAGTAGTCAGCGAACTCAACCCCAACTAGGATTGAAGTCCGATTAGACACTTGCTGGCACAACACCGCAACTGGGTGTGTAAGGAAACTAAATAAGAATATAAAGGCACAAGAGTGCGTGCGGTGCCGCACAGACGGACGCCACTAACCACCCAGGCTTGGGTCAGGAAAGCGCAGAGCAAGCGCACGGCGCCGTACAGGCGGACACAGCAACTGGTAGCTGTAATGTGTGTTACGTGCTGTTGGATAAGTCGGGCGCTAGATAGCAAACATACACCTTCCGTGAACAGACATTCAATAGGGAGGGTTATTTAAAGAGCGACTTTCACTCACAACACACACACATATTTACAAGACAATACTAGCGCATGGCCGTGCGTTGAGAAGTGGGGAATGAACTGGCGGTAATAGTTTATGAACCCCATAAAGCGCTGCACCGCTTTAAGAGAATGGAGCTCTTGCCAGTCCATCACAGCCTGTAGTTTGGCAGGATCCATAGCCAATCCCTGGGCGGAGATGATATAGCCCAGGAAAGGTAAAGACTCCTGCTCAAACATACACTTCTCCAAATTTGCATAAAGAGAGTTTGCCCGTAGGAGGTCGAAGACTCTGCTAACATCTCTCCGGTGGGAGTCAATATCTGGAGAAAAGATGAGAATATCATCCAGATAGACTACAACTGAGGTGGAAAGCATATCCCGGAAGATGTCGTTGACAAAGTCTTGGAAAATGGCTGGGGCATTACAGAGCCCGAAGGGCATTACCAGATACTCATAGTGCCCATCTCTGGTGTTAAACGCCGTTTTCCATTCGTCCCCCTCACGGATGCGAATCAGGTTGTAAGCACCCCGCAGATCTAGTTTAGTAAACACCCTTGCTCCCCGAAGCCTATCGAAAAGCTCAGATATCAAGGGCAAAGGATACTTGTTCTTAACGGTGATAGCGTTAAGACCCCTGTAGTCTATGCATGGACGTAGTTCCCCATTCTTCTTCTGCACGAAAAAGAACCCTGCCCCAGCAGGTGACACCGACTTCCTGATGAACCCTCTTGCCACATTCTCTTGAATGTACTGAGACATTGCCTCCGTCTCCGGGAGAGATAATGGATAGACTCGACCCCGGGGAGGCTCAGCACCAGGCAAGAGATCAATAGGACAGTCATAGGGGCGATGGGGCAGAAGGGTCTCCGCCGCCTTTTTGGAGAACACGTCTGCATAAGACCAATATTGCTTGGGGAGAGAGGATAGATCTGCGGGTACCTCTGTAGTAGCAACCTGAACGCACTCTCGGTGACACCTACCCCCACAAGATTCACCCCATCCCAGAATTCTGCCTGAGGACCACTCGATGTGAGGAGAGTGGTACCGTAGCCAAGGTATCCCCAACAGGACCTCATCAATTTCCTCAGGAATGATGAGCAGAGATATAATCTCTTGATGGGATGGCGACACGGACAGGGTAAAAGGGATGGTCTGATGTGTTATCTGTGAGGGCAGTGTCGACCCATTCACCACTCGTACCGTTACTGGTTGAGGTAGCATAACCAGGGGTATTGCGTGATGTTGGGCGAAGGCAGAAGACATAAAATTGCCCTCCGCCCCAGAATCCACGCAGAGCTCTACCGAGTGGGAGGATGAGCCTAATGTTATTGTCCCCTTAAAGGACAATTTGGAGGCAAACGTCGCCGTGTCTAATGTACCTCCACCTACTACCACTAGACGCTGACCGCTGGGGACATCTGGTGGCAAGATGTCCTGACTGCTGGCACACATGACAAACCTGGAGTGCACGAGCGGTCCGGGACTTAGATCCCGCTCGTGACACTACCATAGGCTTATGGGACTCAGGAGCCTGGACTGGAGATTCCAAAGATTTGGCGAAGGTGGGAGCTAGCCGAAACCTCTGCCTACACTGGGCTCGCTCTAACCTCCGCTCGTGAAAACGGAGGTCAATACGAGTGGATACTGTTATTAATTCCTCCAGTGTGGCGGGAATCTCCCTAGTGGCCAGGGCGTCCTTAACGTGGTCAGCCAGCCCCCTCCAAAATATAGGAATGAGGGCTTTATCCGACCACTCCAGCTCAGATGCTAGGGTGCGGAAGTGTACGGCAAAATGGCTGACCAAGGACGAGCCCTGAGTCAATGCCAACAGTTGGAGCGCCATATCATTGGTGACATGAGGTCCTAAAAAGAC
The DNA here is from genome assembly GCF_032444005.1 of Ranitomeya imitator. Taxonomy (NCBI): domain Eukaryota; kingdom Metazoa; phylum Chordata; class Amphibia; order Anura; family Dendrobatidae; genus Ranitomeya; species Ranitomeya imitator. The sequence continues at coordinate 102,057,613 of NC_091288.1, forward strand.
CTGTTTCAGAGTGCTCAGGAATAACGGAGCACTCTGCACCACATGATCGCCACGCTCCCACAGCGGCGTAGCCCACTGCAACGCCCTGTCCGACAGGAGAGACAAGATAAACCCCACCTTTTCCCGCTCTGTAGGGAAACGAGAGGCCAGAAGCTCGAGATGTATAGAGCACTGACTCACAAAACCCCTACAAGACTTACTGTCACCAGAAAATTTCTCTGGTAGCGGGAGGCGAAATAGAGTCGGAACAGAGGTGGCAGTGGACAAGGTAGCTGCAGCCACGCTAGCAGCCTGAACAGCGACAGCAGTGACATCCACAGCTGAGGTTGAACGCTCTAGAGCCGCCAACCTTCCCTCCAGCTGCTGGATGTACCGCTGTAAACGCTGATCGTCCGCCATTTACTAGCCAGACCTTGGCGCTAGTATTATGTTAGGACTGGCGGAACGCACCAAGTACAAGATGTAATGGAACTAGGTGCGTTCGCAGTCCGAGGTCCACCGTGCAGGTAAAAACCCTGCTGCTAGTAAGACGGACTATATGGCGGTACTACAAGTATACACGCAAGGGTTAACTACACCCTGCGTGAAGGAAGCGATCCTGTTGCGTCACAGGACCGCGGTACCGCACATAGAGCGCGAGCAAGTAGTCAGCGAACTCAACCCCAACTAGAATTGAAGTCCGATTAGACACTTGCTGGCACAACACTGCAACTGGGTGTGTAAGGAAACTAAATAAGAATATAAAGGCACAAGAGTGCGTGCGGTGCCGTACAGACGGACGCCACTAACCACCCAGGCTTGGGTCAGGAAAGCGCAGAGCAAGCGCACGGCGCCGTACAGGCGGACACAGCAACTGGTAGCTGTAATGTGTGTTACGTGCTGTTGGATAAGTCGGGCGCTAGATAGCAAACATACACCTTCCGCGAACAGACATTCAATAGGGAGGGTTATTTAAAGAGCGACTTTCACTCACAACACACACACATATTTACAAGACAATACTAGCGCATGGCCGTGCGGTCATGCGCAGTTTATATAGCTGCAGCACAGGAAACAGCTACAGAAGTATTGCCCTTTCAGGACCTGCCAAAAGGACCAATGGGATGTGCTGCAGTACCTGAGCATGTGACCCTCGATCTCCAACAGGAGAACTTGCCCTGGGCATGCTCAGTGTGTGCAAATAAGGACTTAGATCCAGAAACGTCCACTCGCCGCTGCCCAGCACTGGCTTCAATGGCAGAAGCAGGAAAAGCAGCAGTAACTCTTCGCACAGAGTCAGACTGAGCGAGACGCTGGGATCGACGTCCCTGCTGAGCAGACTCCACTGCGGCTGGAGGAGAATGGGAGACCGCAGCGGAGACGGATCGAGATTCCCCCTGTGCAGCAGAGGAAACTCGACTCCTAACATATACTAGCTTTGATATTCCAATCTGATTGGCTGGGCTAGACCATGTCATAGCTAATTGTGGTCATTGTTGGGCATTATGGAGACCAATGCAGCCATGCCTGCTGTCATTAAGGCTAGTTTCACATTTGCGTTAAAAAACGCAGCGTTTTTAATGCAAACGCATGTGGTGCAAAAAACGCATGTAAACACGTGCAAACGCTGTGTTTTTTAGACGCATGCGTTTTTGCATGTGGTAAAAAAACGCGGCGTTTTGACGCATTTACATGCGTTTTTTCCTGCGTTTGCATTTTTGAAATGCATGATGAGAAGTGTGTGACAGATGCCAATCATCAAAATCAACTAGAAAACCCACTATAAACAGAAATAGCTAGGGTTAGGGCTAGGGTTAGGGTTAGGATCCCTAGGGTTAAGGATAGGGTTAGGGTTAGGATCCCTAGTAACCCTAGGGATCCTAACCCTAACCCTAACCCTAGGGATCCTAACCCTAACCCTAACCCTAGGGATCCTAACCCTGACCCTAACCCTAGGGATCCTAACCCTAACTGTAACCCTAACCCTAACCCTAGGGATCCTAACCCTAACCCTAACCCTAACTCTAACCCTAACCCTAGGGATCCTAACCCTAACCCTAAACCCTAACCCTAACCCTAACCCTAGGGATCCTAACCCTAACCCTAACCCTAGGGATCCTAACCCTAACCCTAACCCTAACCCTTGGGATCCTAACCCTAACTCTAACCCTAACCCTAGCGCGTTTTGATGCGTTTACATGCATTTTTTCCTGCGCTTGCGTTTTTGAAACGCATGATGAGAAGTGTGTGACAGATGCCAATCATCAAAATCAACTAGAAAACCCACTATAAACAGAAATAGCTAGGGTTAGGGCTAGGGTTAGGGTTAGGATCCCTAGGGTTAGGGTTAGGATCCCTAGTAACCCTAGTGATCCTAACCCTAACCCTAACCCTAGGGATCCTAACCCTAGGGATCCTAACCCTAACTCTAACCCTAACCCTAGGGATCCTAACCCTAACTCTAACCCTAACCCTAGTCCTAGGGATCCTAACCCTAACCCTAACCCTAGGAATCCTAACCCTAACCTTAAGGTTAGGGTTAGGATCCTAACCCTTAGGGTTAGGGTTAGGATCACTATGGTTACTAGGGATTCTAACCCTAACCCTAGGGTTAGGGTTAGGGTTAGGATCCCTAGGGTTAGGGTTAGGGTTGAGGGGTGGCTTATCAGTGTGTATTCTTGTGTTTTTCTATTGAAACGCATGCGTTTAAAAATGCATGCAAACGCATGTGCTTAAAAACGCATGCGTTTACATAGACAGCAAAACGCCGCTAGAAATTACTACATGTTGCATTTCCGCAACAAAACGCAAGCATAGAAATGACGCATGCGTAAGCAAAAGGCGGCAAAACGCATGCAAAAAAATGCATGCGTTTTTAATGTTAAGTATAGAAAAAAAACACATGCCTTTTTGTGCGCTAAAACGCAGCGGCAAAAAACGCAAATGTGAAACCAGCCTTACCTGCTCACTAAGTGTTCAGCAGAGTGTGATATTACACCAGGTCTTTTTTCTTTGAGCAATCCTCAAGCTGCTGTTCACCTAAGAAATGAGCAGAAATCTCTTTCGTAGCGTGAAATGATTTTTACGTTTGCTTAACCCCTTAATGACCACCGATACACCTTTTAATGACGGCAGTTAAGGGTACTTATGCCTCAGTGCTGCTTTTTAACTGTGCTGAGAAATAAGTATATAGAGCCCCCCAAAGTTGCAATTTCTCTAGGGTCTACTTGAGACCCCAGAGAACATGATTTTGGTTGGTTTTTACCAACCCCAGTGTTGCGATCACCATTATTAACATTATAACGGCAACCGCAAAAAAAGTCTGATTTCCCATTTAATTTCTCTCTCCTCTGATGTGATCGCACACCAGAGGAAAGAGACATGGGGTCCCCTGATCCCCCTGGTACCTCAGTAGCCCCTGCAACCCCCTATAAAGTCCGCCTGGCACCTGGCAACAATAGGACATTTTTCCTATTGGTTCTTTTTGATCACTGTGAGAGACCCTATCAAAATAAAAGAAAGAAAATGAAACCCCGTGTCAATCCCTTAGTTAGGTAAAAATAATTTTTTTAAAATGTATTTTTTTCCATTTTTCTATTAGGGTTAGAGTTGGGCTAAAGTTATAGTTGGGCTAAAGCAGGGTTAGGGTTGAGCTAAAGTTAAGTTAGGGTTAGGGTTGGGCTAGGGTTAGGGTTGGGGTTATGGTTGGGATTACGGTTACGGTTGGGATTAGGGTTAGGGGTGTGTTGGGGTTAGGGTTGTGGTTAGGGTTGGGATTAGGTTTAGGGGTGTGTTGGGGTTAGGGTTTGGAGTTAAAATTGTGGGGGTTCCACTGTTTAGGTACATCAGAGGGTCTCCAAACGCGACATGGTGCCACCATTGTTTCCAGCCAATTTTGAGTTCAAGAAGTCAAAAGGTGCTCCCTCCCATCTGAGCACGGTCATGTGCCCAAACAGTGGCTTTCTCCTACATACGGGGTATTAGCGTTCTGAGGAATAATTGCACTACAAATTTTGTGGTCCAATTTCTCCTGACACCCTTGTGATAATGAAAAAAATTTGTTCCAAAGTAAATTTTTTGCGAAAAAGGTAAAATGTTTGTTTTTTCCTTCCACATTGCTTTAGTTCTCGTGAAGCAACTGAAGGGTTAATAAACTGCTTGAATGTGGCTTTTCACACCTTGAGGGGTGCAGTTTTTAGAATGGTGTCACTTTTGAGTACTTTCTGTTATACTGACCCCCAAACTCACTTCAAATGTGAGGTGGTCCGTAAAAAAATGGTTTTGTAAATTTTGTTGGAAAAAATAGAAATCGCTGGTCAAATTTTAACCCTTATAACATCCTAACAAAAAAAATAAAGTTTCCAAAATTATGGTGTTGTAAAGTAGACGTGTAGAAAATGCTATTTATTAACTATTTTGTGTGACACCACTCTCTGATTTAAGGGTACAAAAATTAATAGTTTAAAAATTGCTAAATTTTCAAAATTTTTGCCAAATTTCCATTTTTTTCATAATTAATCGCAAGTTATACCAATGAAATTTTACCACTAACATGAAGTACAATATGTCATGAAAAAACACTCTCAGAATCAGTGGGATACATAGATGGGTTCCAGAGCTATAACCTCGTAAAGTGACAGTGGTCAGAATTGTAAAAATTGGCTTGGTCGTTAAGTATTAAATTGGCTCTGTCACTAAGGGGTTAAGACGATGTGTGCACGTTGAGTATTTGATGATTTTTTTACCTCAGTATTTGTAAGCCAAAACCAGGAGTGGGTGATAAATACAGAAGTGGTGATTAGTGTTGAGCATTCCGATACTGCAAGTATCGGGTATCGGCCGATATTTGTGGTATTGGAATTCTGATACCGAGTTCCGATACTTTCAGTATATCGGATACTGGAATCGGAAGTTCCCATAATTCAAACAGCCAGAATTCAGCCAATGAGGAATGATTAGAAGTGTGGGAACATCCTGTTCTGCATGGTAGGCATGTTACTACTGGCATGGCTGTGATTGGCTGCTGAAATGATGTCATGATGCACTATAAAAGTCGCTGCTTCCATTTTGGGTTCACTCTGCTGTGAATTCAGTTAGGGACAGGACGCTGTGTTCTGACTGAGGGCCAGTTTAGAGATAGCAATTTGCTTCATTGTGCTTTACCCAGGCTAATTTAGCAACCGCTGTGTGAGAACCATGTTTTTGCCTTGCACCGCTGTTCACAGGTGTCTGCAAAGTGTCTGTGTGAGAGCAGCTCACTCTGTAGTCTGGTCTGCAGCCACCACTGGTTGTAGTCAGCTCAGGGTGCATCACTGCCTCATTCCGTTCCATTGTCAGTTTTTCAATTAGTGCAGCCTGCTGCACATTTGTTCAAATTTATCCTATTAGTGGCTTTCCTTTCGTATCCTGCTAGATTGTGGAAAAACACTATATAGGAGTACATAGAGGAGCTTTTTTTGGCCTTGCAGCGCCGCTCACGGCTGTCTGCACGGTCTGTGTGTGAGTGCAGCTCACTCTGTAGTCTGTTCTGCAAAAAAAAAAAATTAATACAGTTCACCAAACACACCACTTTACAGTTGTGTAGGCCACATTAGCTCATATAAAAGTCTAGTCCACACTTTTCAAAATTAGTGTTTCTTATACCTGTTAGGAGCTGTTCAGGAATAAGCACACTAAGCCCTTAGTACTTTTCTGCCTATCTTTGTCAGTCTACCAAGATGGAGAAGGCAGGGAGTAAGGCACATGGGCAGGGAGAGGATGTAGGGATTCTGTGCCTGCTGCGGGCACCCGTTAATATGACAAAAATGTATAAATAAAAAAACAGGGAAAATAATAAGCTGTGTAACATGTAATCCCTTCAAAATTAAGTTTCAGTTTCAGCAGGGAACAGTCCTTCATGCGCAGCTTTGCAGGAGATCGCTGTACCCCGCTGCTGCGGGAAGAATAAATTGAAGCCATTGTCGAATGGATGGCAGCTAACGCATCGACTTCAATTAGTGCCACATCCTCTGAGGCACAGAGCACTGGAGAGCACCCATCTGTCTCTTCACCGCCTGCGAAATTGCCCAGGCAGTCAGAGAGCCCAGGACAGGAGCCATCTCTACTTCTCTTCTCTGAATCTCTTGGCTTGGAAAGAGGGGGCCAGCCAAGCAGCATTGGATAAATGGAAGTTGAGGCAGTATGCAGTGATGCCCAAAAGCTTTGTCTCTCTGATTCTAAAGAGGCGGGTGGGCCAGTGCCTCCAGTCAGCACACCTCAGTACACATCTGATGATGAGACTCAGGTGCCACTTTCAGGTGGCACACTCTACAGCCATCGGTAGCTCAGGCATGGGAGAAAAGGCAGCCATTCTCGGCAAACCACCCCCGAACACAGGCTCTGAATGCTGGCATTGCAAAACTACTGTCCCTTGAAATGCTGTCATTCAGGCTGGTGGAGACTGACACCTTCCGTAACTTGATGGCATTGGCAGTCCCACAATACAACGTACCCAGCCACTTTTATTTCAGCAGGCAAGCCGTCCCTGCCCAGCAAAAGCACGTGGAGGGAAACATTCAACATGCGCTACTAAACGCCGTCAGTAGCAAGGTTCACCTCACCACCGATGCGTGGACCAGTCACTGCTCATTGGGTCAATGTTGTGGAGCCGGGTACAGATCTTGCGAGTGGTGCTGTACGTGTTCTGCCAACTCCAAGGATTGCAGGAATCCATTCTGTACACATTGCCTCCTCCTCATACTCCAGTTCCTCAGAATCATTGCTGCCGGAGCAGTCACGGTCTACCTCCACCTTGCCCTGTGAACGCTTACCTGTTACGACCGATATGAGCACAGCCATGGCCAAACTTCAACAGGCCGTACTGAAATTAATTTCTTTTGGGAATCGAAGCCACACAGTGCAGGAGCTCTGGAATGCCATCAAGCAGGAGAGCGATGTGTGGTTTGTGCCAGCGAATCTACAGCCAGGCATGGTAGTATGTGACAATGGCCGAAATCTGGTGGCAGCTCTGGCCCTAGGCAACCTCACTCAAATCCCATGTCTGGCACATGTGCTCAACTTGGTCGTGCAGAGTTTTTTAAGGGACTATCCGGATCTTGCTGCACTGCTGCACAAGGTCCGCTTAGAGTGTGCTCACTTGTGGCGTTCTAGCATGGCAAGATCGCGCTTTGCAGCTCTCCAGCGCCGATTACGCCTTCCAGAACATCGCATCATATGTAACCTACCCACCAGGTGGAATTCAGCATTACATATGTTGGAGCGGTTGTGTGAGCAGCTGCCAGCAGTAAGGGAGTACCAGCTGCATCAGGCGCAAAGAAGTTGCACTGCGCGCCGTTCAGACTTCACAATCACTGAGTGGGGCACTATGAAGGACATCTGCCAGGTTTTGCATGCTTTTGATGATTCCACGCGAATGTAGAGTGCAGATGATGCACTAGTCAGCATGACTCTCCCCCTTATCTGCCTGCTTGAAAGAACACTGCAAGCGCTAAGGGATGATGTTGTGGAAGAGGTGGAGGATGAGGAGTCAAAAATGCCATCTGCTTCTGGACAGTCTGCGCGACTTGGTTCCTCACAAAGGCCTAGGCAGGGGACACTTTGTGAGGAGGATGAAGAGGAGTCTTTTGAGGAGGAAGACATCTCTCCAGAGGAGGGAGTTACACAATTCTCCAGTAGTCAGTGTGTAGAGCGAGGGTGGGGTGATGCTGAGCAGGCAGAGGTCACGCCTCAAGCAAGGGACAGCGTTTCTTGGCCAGTTGGCAGTCTGCAGCACATGGTTGATTTCATGCTGCAGTGCCTGAGAAACGACCGCCGCATCGCCCACATTCTCAACACGGCTGATTATTGGGTGTACATCCTCCTAGATCCTCGCTACCGGGACAACTTTCAAAGCCTCATAACACCTTTGAACTGGGAGCGTAAAATGTGGGAGTACCAAGACATACTGGTGCAGTCCATCATCTTCTCCAGTCCAATCAAGAGGAGTTCTGCTAGTGCTTTACAAAGCAGCTCTGTTCGTCAAGGCAGTGGAGGAAGCTCAGCACAAACAAGTAGCAGAAGCAGTGCCTCAGCACAAGGCAAGACCAGTATAGCCCATCAGTGGCAAAGTTTTTTGTGCCCGCCACAAATGTCTACACCATCACAGACGGATAACAAAAAACGTCAGTAAAAATTGAAACGTGCACATATATGGCGACTCAAAATTAGATAATCTAAATTAGGAGAACCAAGAGTCAAAACTAGCCACAAAAGTATCACAAAAGGTAATGTTTATTAAACAACTTATAAACAAAAATACAATAATCAATAATCAAGGATATAAAGTGCATAGTAACTGTATCCTAAAATACATCCATGTCAGCCAGGTACATAGGGCAGGAACATACAATTAGTCATAGACGTCAGTGTGAAGTACTATTGACACATAGGCTGCATTATCTCAGTACTGTGGTGATCTAATTAGAAGGTGTATTCTCAGTGGCCATATATCAAAAGATCCCCACAGAAACTGGGTTTGCAAATGATCACATAAAAAAGAAATACATACGTAAGTAAATTACCCATGTGTATAATGAAGTCCTGTCCGAGTCCTGGACGACGTTCCCCAACGCGCGTTTCGCGTTCTATTGTAACCGCTTCCTAAGGGGGCTCCAGTCAGCAGGAGGCAGCGTTTCCATCAGATGGTGACAGACTACATGGCTTGCCCTCAGTGTACTCGCAGACAGCTCTTCCCCCTTCAAGTTTTGGGTCTCAAAGCTGGATACATGGCCAGAGCTTAGCCAGTATGCATTGCAGGTGCTGGCTTGCCCTGCTGCTAGTGTATTATCGGAATGCGTCTTTAGTGCTGCAGGTGGTGTACTAACAGACTGTCGCATGCGACTATCAACCGATAACGTTGACTGGCTTACTTTTCTGAAAATGAACAAGGCCTGAATCTCGCAGGAATTTGCCACTCCTCTTCCAGATTAAATAATTGGTTGGCAACAGTATCCAGGTCTCCTGTTGTGTTCATGTTTCTACCACCTGAACTGTAATCCCTGGGCTCCAACCCCGCCAGTTGCTGCTCAGAAGTGCTGTCTGCACAGTCAACACCTGACGCAGTGTTATTGGGTTTCAGTAACATCAGCTGTTTCCCTGCTGTGTGTGCAGCAATAACTAAAGTCGGCTCCTACTGCTTTCCCTGGGCTTCAACACTGCCAGTTGTTGCCCGGAAGTGCTGTCTGCACAGTCAAGTCGCTCCTCTGCTATTGGGGTTCAGTAACAACAGCTGCTCCCCTGCTGTGTGTGCGGCAATAACTAAAGTCTGCTCCTCCAGCTTTCCCGGGGCTTCAACACCACCAGTTGTTGCCCGGAAGTGCTGTCTGCACGTGTCAACAGTCGCTCCTCTGTTATTGGGGTTCAGTAATGTCAGCTGCTCCCCTGCTGTGTGTGCGACAATAACTAAAGTCTGCTCCTCCTGCTTACCCTGGGCTTCAACACCGCCAGTTGTTGCCTGGAAGTGCTGTCTGCACAGTCAACAGTGGCTCCACTGTTATGGGGGTTCAGTAACGTCAGCTGTTCCCCTGGTGTGTGTGCGGCAATAACTAAAGTCTGCCCCTCCTGCTTTCCCAGGGCTTCAACATCGCCAGTTGTTGCCCGGAAGTGCTTTCTGCACAGTCAACAGTCGCTCCTCTGTTATTGGGGTTCAGTAACGTTGGCTGCTCCCCTGCTGTGTGTGTGGCAATAACTAAAGTCTGCTCCTCCTGCTTTCCCTGGGCTTCAACACCGCCAGTTGTTGCCTGGAAGTGCTGTCTGCACAGTCAACAGTCGCTCCTCTGTTATTGAGGTTCAGTAACGTCAGCTGTTCCCCTGCTGTGTGTGCGCCAATAACTAAAGTCTGCCCCTCCTGCTTTCCCTGGGCTTCAACATTGCTAGTTGGTGCCCGGAAGTGCTGGCTGCACAGAGAAATATACTCGCTCATGTGTCAGTGGGGTTCAGTAACGCCAGCTGCTCCCCTGCTGTGTATCCGGCAATGTGTCCTGCGACCGCAATGCTGGCACAACAACAGACATTAAACTGCCTCCCGTGCAGACCTCGGCCTACACTCTGCTCCTCCTGGATTCCCTGGGTACAAACACTGCCAGTTGGTGCCCAGAAGTGCTGGCTGCACAGAGAGAAATACTCGCTCATGTGTTAGTGGGGTTCAGTAATGCCACCTGTTCCCCTACTGTGTATCCAGCAATGTGTCCAGCGACCGCCACGCTGACACATCAACAGACATTAAACTGCCTCAAGTGCAGGCTTCGGCCTACACTCTTCTCCTCCTGCTGTCCCTGGGCTCCAACACTGCCAGTTGCTGCCTGGAAGTGCTGTCTACACAGTCAACAGCAACGTTTCCAGCAACTGCCACGCTGACACAACAACAGATATTAAAGTGCCTCAAGTGCAGGCTTCGGCCTACACCCTGCTCCTCCTGCTGTCCCTGGGCTCCAACACCGCCAGTTGCTGCCTGGAAGTGCTGTCTGCACAGTCAACAATAACTGCTGTGTTATTGGGTTTCAGTAACGTCAGCTGATCCCCAGCTGTGTATCCGGCAACGTGTCTTGCGACCGCCACGCTGACACAACAACAGATATTAAACTGCCTTGAGTGCAGGCTTCGGCCTACACTCTGCTCCTCCTGCTGTCCCTGGGCTCCAACACTGCCAGTTGCTGCCTGGAAGTGCTGTCTGCACAGTCAACACTAACTGCCGTGTTACTGGGTTTCAGTAACGTCAGCTGATCCCCAGCTGTGTATCCGGCAATGTATCCTGCGACGCCACGCTGACACAACAACAGATATTAAACTGCCTCAAGTGCAGGCTTCAGCCTACACTCTGCTCCTCCTGCTGTCCCTGGGCTCCAACATCGCCAGTTGCTGTCTGGAAGTGCTGTCTGCACAGTCAACACTAGCTGCCGTGTTATTGGGTTTCAGTAACGTCAGCTGATTCCCAGCTGTGTATCCGGCAATGGGTCCTGCGACCGCCACGCTGACACAACAACAGATATTAAACTGCCTCGAGTGCAGGCTTCAGCCTACACTCTGCTCCTCCTGCTGTCCCTGGGCTCCAACACCGCCAGTTGCTGCCTGGAAGTGCAGTCTGCACAGTCAACACTAGCTGCCGTGTTATTGGGTTTCAGTAGCGTCAGCTGATCCCCAGCTGTGTATCCGGCAATGTGTCCTGCGACCGCCACACTGACAAAACAACAGATATTAAACTGCCTCGAGTGCAGGCTTCAGCCTACACTCTGCTCCTCCTGCTGTCCCTGGGCTCCAACATCGCCAGTTGCTGTCTGGAAGTGCTGTCTGCACAGTCAACACTAGCTGCCGTGTTATTGGGTTTCAGTAATGTCAGCTAATCCCCAGCTGTGTATCCGGCAATGTGTCCTGCGACCGCCACGCTGACACAAAAACAGATATTAAACTGCCTCGAGTGCAGGCTTCGGCCTACCCTCTGCTTCTCCTGCTGTCCCTGGGCTCCAACACCACCAGTTGCTGTCTGGAAGTGCTGTCTGCACAGTCAACACTAGCTGCCGTGTTATTGGGTTTCAGTAACGTCAGCTGTGTCCTGCGACCGCCACGCTGACACAACAACAGATATTAAACTGCCTCGAGTGCAGGCTTCAGCCTACACTCTGCTCCTCCTGCTGTCCCTGGGCTCCAACACCGCCAGTTGCTGCCTGGAAGTGCTGTCTGCACAGTCAACACTAGCTGCCGTGTTATTGGGTTTCAGTAATGTCAGCTGATCCCCAGCTGTGTATCCGGCAATGTGTCCTGCGACTGCCACGCTGACACAACAACAGATATTAAACTGCCTCGAGTGCAGGCTTCAGCCTACATTCTGTTCCTCCTGCTGTCCCTGGGCTCCAACACCGCTTGCTGCTGCCTGGAAGTGCTGTCTGCACAGTCAACACTAGCTGTCGTGTTATTGGGTTTCAGTAATGTCAACTGATCCCCAGCTGTGTATCTGGCAATGGCTCCTGCGACCGCCACGCTAACACAACAACAGATATTAAACTGCCTCGAGTGCAGGCTTCGGCCTACACTCTGCTCCTCCTGCTGCCCCTGGGCTCCAACACCGCCAGTTGCTGCTCAGAAGTGTCTTTGGCACAGGTACTCCCTCCTGCCCAGCTCAGTTCCAGCACGCCAGCTGTTTCCGGGTAGTGTCAAGGTCACTTTGCCTCCAATACGTTGTCCTGTCGTGCTGAGGTCTAGTTAGCTGACTCTATGGTGCCTGCAGTTTAGATGCTTTCTATGTGGGCTGGCAATGAAGGCTGGTTCCATTGTGCCAATAGGACAAGCTTCCCTGTAGGACTGTGGATTTTTGGTAACTACGGCGGCTCGCCACCTAGCTATTTTTTTTCCTGTGGACCTTCTGCTGCCTATATGAGTTCAAGCACCATTAGCTGGTTCTTAGGAACACAAGCTTGAATAGGCCCCCCTGGTTCCAGTACAGTCAGCTGGTTCCAGGCAGAGCCTTTGGCTTAGGTACCTCCTTCTGGGTGTCCGAGTTCCACCAATGTCAGGTGGTCCTTGGTAATGCTTTCTGGCACGGGTACCTCCTGCTTAGTAACCAGGTTCCAGTAACGTCAGCTGGTCCTCAGTAGTTCCATTGGCTCTTTTACCTTCGGCTAGCCATCCGGGACCCAGTACCGTCAGCTTGCTCTCGGCAGGGTCTTTTGCTCTTGTACCTTCTGCTCCCCATCTTGGTTCCAGTACCGTCAGCTGGTTCCGGGCAGAGCCTTTGGCTTAGGTGCCTCCTTCTGGGTATCTGAGTTCCACCAACGTCAGGTGGTCCTTGGTAGTGCTTTCTGGCACGGGTACCTCCTGCTTCGTAAGTGGGTTCCAGTAACGTCAGCTGGTCCTCGGTAGTTCCATTGGCTCTTGTACCTTCGGCTAGCCATCCAGGTTCCAGTACAGTCAGCTGGTTCTCGACAGGGTCTTTTGCTCTTGTACCTTCTGCTACATTTCCAAGATCAAGAACCTAAAGATGACGACCCTGAAGACCGAGAAGCAGAAGAACAAGAAGCTGCAGAACAAAAAGCAGAAGAACATTAGGATAAGACTAAAAATCAGAGCAAAATATATTATCTAAATTATAAGCAGAAGAAGACTAAGCAGTGTGTGGGGGTGAGTCTATTCCTCCTCGTGGTGCCCCTGGAAAAAACCTGCTGCTGCAGGCCAAACTGAACGCAGACAAATCCTGTTGTAAATCTTTTGTGACAGGCAGAACAGAAGGTGTGATCAATACAGTGCATCTAACCATGTAAGGTCAGCCATATACTGTGTAGTAGCTACAACTACCTTCTATAGATATTGGAGGCTTATAATTGTGGTTCAGTCTTTATTATAGGTGTTTTATAATGTATAAAACTTCCAGCATCATTACTATTTATGCTGTTTAACAAAATTATTTTTGATATTTTTTATACAGCTCTTATACAGTAAGGAAAACAAGTATAGAGTCAGCCACCAATTGTGCAAGTTCTCCCACTTAAAAAAATGAGAGGCCAGATTTATTTTTCAAATTATGATGGAAAATAAGCATTTGGTCATTAACAAAAGTTCCTCTCAATATTTTGTTATATATCCTTTGTTGGCAATGGCAGAGGTCAAACATTTTCTGTAAGTCATCACAAGGTTGGCACACACTGTTTGTGGTATATTGGCCCATTCCTCCATGCAGATCTCCTCTAGAGCAGTGATGTTTAGGGCCTGTCGCTGGGCAACATGGACTTTCAACTCCTTCCAAAGGTTTTTTTGGGGGTTGAGATCTGGAGACTGGCTAGGCCACTCCAGGACCTTCATATGCTTCTTACGAAGCCACTCCTTCATTGCCCTGGTGGTGTGCTTGGGATCATTATCATGCTGAAAGACTCATCCATTTTTCATGTTCAATGCCCTTGCTGATGGAAGGAGGTTTGCACTCAAAATCTCACGATATATGGCCCCATTCATTCTTTCATGAATATGGATCAGTCGTCCTGGTCCCTTTGCAGAGAAACAGCCCCAAAGCTTGATGTTGCCACCCACATGCTTCACAGTAGGTATGGTGTTCTTTGGAAGCAGCTCAGCATTCTGTCTCCTCCAAACACGATGAGTTTTGTTTTTGCCAAACAGTTTTACTTTGGTTTCATCAGACCATATGACATTTTTCCAATACTCTTCTAGATAATCCTAATGCTCTCTAGCAGACTTCAGACAGGCCCGGAGATGTACTGGCTTAAGCAGGAGGACATGTCTGCCACTGCCGGATCTGAGTGCCTGGTGGCGTAGTGTGATGGTAGCCTTTGTTACGGTGGTCCCAGCTGTATGCGGGTAATTCACTAGATCTCCCCGTGTGGTTCTGGGATTTTTGCTCACCATTCTTGTGATCATTTTGACCCCACAGGGTGAGATCTTGCATGGAGCTCCAGATCAAGGAGGATTATCAGTGGTCTTGTATGTCTTTCATTTTCTTATTATTGCTCCCACAGTTGATTTCATCACACCAGGCTGTTTGCCTATTGCAGATTCAGTCTTCCCGGCCTGGTGCAGGGCTACAATTTTGTTTCTGGTGTCATTTGACAGCTATTTGGTCTTCATCATAGATGAGTTTGGAGTGTGAATTTTTGAGGTTGTGGACAGGTGCCTTTTATACTGATAACAAGCTTAAACAGGTAATGAGTGGAGGACAGAGGAGCCTCTTATAGCCTTGTTGCTAGGGAATCCCCACATGCACTTATGCTGGCTAACAGATGTAAATCATTCAGCTGCAGCAAGAAAAACTAAATCTCCCAGCACTAAAAAATACTCGGAGGACCCCCGAGCATGCTCAAGAAATCTCGAGTAACGAGTATATTCGCTCATCACTAATGCTCTCCAATCCTACTCACCCATTCTGGAATATGCTCCCTCATCTTGGTCTCCCATCCTGGTATATGCTCTCCTATACTGTTCCCCCATCCTGGAATATGCTTCTCCATCCTGTTATATGATCCCTCATCCTTGTATATGCTCCCCCCATCCTGGTATTTGCTCTTCCCTCCTTCTCACTCATGCTCCCATTCTTCCTGTGCTGCTGCTGCTGTTCCACCCATCTATACATACAAAAAACAAGAAAAGAAAAATCACTTCTACTCAAGTTTCACCCGCTCCACCGCAGCGCGTAATCTGCATTATTCAAATAAAATGGTCAGCAAGTGCGCATACAACCCTAACTGGCTCCATTTTGTTGAAGACCCTGTGTGCAACTTTATCTTCAATAAAATGGCATCTGAGATTCCACCATGCGAAGGTGCTGGCTCGGGCTCCGGCGCCACACTCTGCATCCTGCCTCAGCAGAGATCACGGTATGTCTTCATGACGCTGGAGATGCATGCCATGATCTCCAATGCCATACTCCTCCATCCTCATCCTCTTTCCTATCACCTCTGAACACTTGATGCGTTCTTCTGGTCTGGCCATACTACTTAGGCGCTGTCTTTAGTGGCTACGGACAGAAGGACGCATCCAGCGTTATATTATAGATAAAAATGTGTTAATCTGATTCCATTTTGGCATATCTCTTTTCTCCTTTGTATTCTAACTGAGGTAAATCCTGTCGCAGAGAAGAAGGAGGAGGTTACAGCTTTAGAAATTGCATTTATTGATTTAAAAAAGGGGTTCCATCATGAGGGTAGACACAGCTACACGTTTCGAACATTCATTGCATTAACAAAGCTTTTTTAAGGAATGCAATGGATGTTCAAAACGCATGGCTGTGGTCTCATTAAAAAACTGATGGGTACCTGACCTCCCTGTCCAAATGTGAACACTTACCGAAGGCTAATGCCTGCATGCTTGGGTGAATATGGACACCTCTCTCAGCAAAGCCTACATATGGGTTGGCCGGAACCAAGTGTGAATAGATGTAATTAAAAACCAGATGGTGGGGGGCGCATGCGCGGACTTTCGCGGAGTCAGACATGCTCTGCTGAACTCCGCAACCCGGCATCCTAACTTACCCTTCCAGAGTGCCGGTACCGGGGTAATTTTAGCACCGACGGGTCCCCCTTACAGCTGGGAAACGGGTGACTTGAAATGCCTAAGAAAGGAGGCACAAATCAATCGGCGAACCGCACAATACCTGAGCTCCTGATAAACGCCAGTGCGGGTAAAATGGCCGCCGCGTCTCCTTCCCTCCCCACCCTCGCTCCCTCCTCACAGCCGAGCGCAGATGGAAGCACAGAGAAGCTGTGTGGGGCAGGAGAAGCCACCATATCCACCGCAGCTTTAACTAAGTCGCTACAGGCAACTTTTCGTGCTGAACTTACTGCAGCTATGCACTCCATCACCACGCAGCTGCAGGACATCGCTCAGCGTACAACAAACTTGGAGGAGAAGATGGACGCCACAGCGGACGCCCTCGAGGAGGACCAAGAGACCCTCAGGTACCATGCTGACCGCATTACGGAACTTGAGCTAAGGAGCGAGGATTATGAAAACAGATCCCGCAGGGGGAATGTGCGCATATGTGGCCTGCCTGAAACCAATATGGCGCTTAAGGAAACAGCCACCACACTTTTCTCTGCGTTGCTGCCAGATATAGACCCTTCTCTTTTACAGATTACGAGGATTCACAGAGCACTTGGCAGACCCCGCTCCCCAGATTTCCCAAGAGACATAGTCCTAAAATTACATTATGAGGAATCCAGAGATCTGATTCTAAATGCAGCAAGGCCTCTTTCCTCACTACCTGGCCTCCCTGACTCAGTCCGTCTATATGCAGATATAGCTCCAGCTACCCTCTCCAGGAGAAGAGCCCTCAAGCCTGTCACAGCTGTCTTACAAACGGCGCAAGTTAAATATCGCTGGGGATACCCATTCTCGCTAGCTTTTACCCATGGAAATGAGTTACATGTTTGCCGCTCGCTGGACGAGGTTAAAAAAGCCTTAGAACAAGCCGGAATACCAATTCCTGATGTTATACCACCCCAGCCACAAAGGAAGTTAAGACCAGCTAGAGAATGGAAGCCAGCTCCTAAAACAAGGAGCCAAACCGCATCTACTACATGACTGGACTTTGGACCCAACCCGTCGGTCTTCTCAGGCTAACCTGCTGTTAAAAAACTGAGCATCACAAGTTATGCTAAATCTCACTAATTTAGAGATACTCTTCAAATACATGCTTTATTCTTTTAAATGCCCCCCCCGGTTCCGAGTTATACAACAATAGCCCGACCCTACCAAACTCCCTCCACAACTTTCCTACCTTCCACCCCCCCTTCCTCCCCCCCCCCTTTTTTTTTTTTTCTTTTTCTTACCTCCCCCCTACCCCTCCCCTATTTTCCCTCCCCTGACCTCCCTATCAGGGTCCGCTACGGCAAGGGTTGGATACTCGGGTGTTCTACATGTCGCCCAACCTTGGTGATGCCCGGATTTTCCCCTAATATGAATCTCTGGGTCACCACACTCTTTGGGCCTTTGACCCAAGTCTTTGCATTTTATGTGTTATTTGTCTTTGTTTCCCCCCGTTTTGTATCTTTCCTATTGTTTCCTTTTAGAGCTGTACAAAGCTGTTCATCGAGTTGGCACCAACTCAGGTGGCCTTTCAGGTCTGGTCGGAGAGGGGCTCGAGACTACTGGATTGTAAGCGGTAATTATATAGCTAGCCATGTGTAGGGTTTTATCTCATAATGTTAGAGGGCTCAATTCACCGATAAAAAGGAAAAAAGCCTTTTTAGACTATCAAAAATCCAAGCCAGACATTTTGTGTCTGCAAGAAACTCATTTTTCTAACACATCTTACCCCAAATATTTTGACTCTAAATATTCCCGTTTCTTCTTGGCCTCTTGGAACCGCAAAACTAGAGGAGTAGCTATATTTCTCAAAAATAACTTTCCATACCATATAACCAATTCCTATTCGGACCCAGAGGGCAGATTCTTAATTTTACAAGGAACATTACAAGGCCATAATCTCTGTATTGTAAATAGTTATCTTCCCGCCGCCACCCAATTAGCGGTCTTCAAAACAATTCTTTCTAAACTCTCCACAATCCCTTACCACTAGTGTTGAGCATTCCGATACCGCAAGTATCGGGTATCGGCCGATATTTGCGGTATCGGAATTCCGATACTGAATTCCGATACTTCCCGCGTATCGGATACCGGAATCGGAAGTTCCCAGAATTCAAATTGAACGCAGCAGCCAATGAGGAATGAATGAAAGTGTGGGCACATCCTGTTTAGCATGGTGGGCATGTAAGTACTGGCAAGGCTTGGATTGGCTGCTGAAATGATGTCACTCTGCACTATAAAAAAGCGCTGCCGCCATTTTGCGCTCACTCTGCTGTGATTTCAGTTAGGGACAGGACGCTGTGTTCTAACTGAGGGCCAGTTGAGCTTGCTAATTGCTTTATTTTCCTTTCCAAAGGCTAATTTAGCAAAACGCTGTGTGTTCTTCACTGTTCACCTTGCTCTTGCCTTGCAGCGCTGTTTTAACAGCGTTCTGCAAGGTCTCTGTGTGTGTGTGTGTGTGCAGCTCACTCTGTAGTCTGTGTGCAGCCATATACCCGGTTGTATTCAGCTCAGGGGGGGTTCACACTGCCTCACACAGTTGTTCTTTTTTGCTCTTAGTGCAGCCTGCTGCACATTTTTTCTCAAATTTCCTATTAGTGTTTTTCCACCAGTCTCCAGCTCTATTGTGGAAAAACACTACATAGGATAACCTAGAGGGGGGTTTTTGGGCCTTGCAGCGCCGTTTACGGCTGTCTGCACGGTCTCCGTGTGAGCCCAGCTCGCCCTGTAGTCTGTGTGCAGCCATAGCCGGTTGGATTCAGCTCAGGGTTCGTTACTGGCTCATACCTTGAGAAAAATTTTCCTTTTTTTCAAATAGTGCAGCCTGTTTAAAATTTGAAAAAAAAAATTCCTATTAGTGTCTTTCCACTCGTATCCAGCTAAATAGTGGAAAAACACTATATAGGATAACCTAGAGGAGGGTTTTTTGGCCTTGCAGCGCCGTTTACGGCTGTCTGCACGGTCTCCGTGTGAGCCCAGCTCGCCCTGTAGTCTGTGTGCAGCCATAGCCGGTTGGATTCAGCTCAGGGTTCGTTACTGGCTCATACCTTGAGAAAAATTTTCCTTTTTTTCAAATAGTGCAGCCTGTTTAAAATTTGAAAAAAAAAAAATTCCTATTAGTGTCTTTCCACCAGTCTCCAGCTCTATTGTGGAAAAACACTACATAGGATAACCTAGAGGGTTTTTTTGGGGCCTTGCAGCGCCGTTTACGGCTGTCTGCACGGTCTCTGTGTGAGCGCAGCTCGCCCTGTAGTCTGTGTGCAGCCATAGCCGGTTGGATTCAGCTCAGGGTGCGTTACTGCCTCATACCTTGAAAAACAATTTCCTTTTTTTCAAATAGTGCAGCCAGTTTAAAATTTGAAAAAAAAAATTCCTATTAGTGTCTTTCCACTTGTATCCAGCTAAATAGTGGAAAAACACTATATAGGATAACCTAGAGGAGGGTTTCTTGGCCTTGCAGCGCCGTTTACGGCTGTCTGCACGGTCTCCGTGTGATTTAAACTAGCTCTGTAGCCCGATCTGCACCAAAAAAAAGGTTAAGTTCACCAAACACAACTTACACTTGTGTAGGCCACATTTGAAAAATAATAAAGTTTAGTCCACAATTTACAACATTAGTGTTTCTTACACCTGTTAGGAGGAGCATTACAGGAATAAGCACACTAAGGCCTTAGTACTTTTCTGCTTATCTTTATCTGTCAACCAAGATGAAGAGGGCAGGGAGTAAGGCACGTGGGCGTGGGCGCGGAGCAGGGAGAGGAGCAGGGAGAGGACGTGGTGATTCTGTGCCTGCTGCGGGCGCCGGTGACTCGTCGTCACTCAGTTTCAGCAGGGAACAGTCCTTCATGCGCAGCTTTGTCGGAGAGCGCCGTGCACCGCTGCTGCGTGAAGACCAAATTGAAGCCGTTGTCGGGTGGATGGCAGCTAACGCCTCGGCATCGACTTCAGTTAGTGCCACATCCTCTCAGGCACAGAGCACTGGAGAGCAGCCATCTGTCTCTTCACCACCTGCCAAATTGGCCAGGCAGTCAGAGAGCCCAGGACAGGAGCCGTCTCTACTTCTGTTCTCTGAATCTCTTGGCTTGGAAACAGGGGGCCAGCCAAGCAGCATTGGAGAAATGGAAGAAGAGGCAGTGTGCAGTGATGCCCAACACCTTTTTCTCTCTGACTCTGAAGAGGCAGGTGGGCCAGTGCCTCCGGTGACCACAGCGCAGTACGCATCTGATGATGAAACTCAGGTGCCGCTTTCTCGTGCGTACTGTGCTGCTGAGACTACCCAGGAGGAGCAGTTGGTGGCAGAGGGTAGTGGAGATGATGAGGTCCTTGACCCATCGTGGCGTGAGGAACAGGAAGGTGGTGGGAGCAGCTCAGAGGAAGAGCTTCCTCTTACGGGCCAAAGAGGGAGAGGGAGGGGGAAGACTGCGGAGCCTGTAGCCTCCACTTTGGCACCCGTTAGGAGCCTGTCTCTTTCCAAAGCCAAAAAGGGCGCTCCCAAGACTTGCAGTGCCTGGTCCTTTTTTGACACAGTTGCAGATGACATTTGTTTTGTCAAATGCAAGCTGTGTCATCATAAAGTAAAAAGAGGGAAAAATGTCAGCAACCTCAATACCACAAATATGTGGAAACATGTGCGGACCAGGCACGCGGTGGAGTTACAGAAACACACTGAAGATGTAGGCCAACCAACAGCGGCAGCTACCACCTCTTCAGCTCGTGTTGCCTCTTCCTCCAGCTCACGCACAGCTGGTTTGGCTTCCTCCCAGAGACCTTGTGTAATTCCACCCACAGCACCACCTTCCCAGTCATCCTCACACTCCCAGTCTACTCTACAGCCATCGGTAGTACAGGCATGGGAGAAAAGGCGGGCATTCTCGGCCAACCACCCCCGAGCACAGGCTCTGAATGCAGGCATTGCCAAACTGTTGTCCCTGGAAATGCTCTCGTTCAGGCTGGTGGAGACTGACAGCTTCCGTGACTTGATGGCATTGGCAGTCCCACAGTACAAGGTGCCCAGCCGCTTTTACTTCAGCAGGCAGGCTGTCCCTGCCCTGCACAGGCATGTTGAGGCAAACATAAAACATGCGCTACTGAACGCCGTCCACCTCACCACCGATGCGTGGACCAGTCAGCATGGACAGGGGCGATATGTTTCCCTCACTGCCCATTGGGTTAATGTTGTTGAGCCAGGTACAGATCGTGCGAGTGGCGCAGGACGTGTCCTGCCCACTCCAAGGATTGCAGGAATCCAGTCTGTACGCATCGACTCCTCCTCTTACACCAGTTCCTCTGATTCCTCTCTGCAGGATCCGTCACAGTCCACCCCCACATGGACCCGTGAACGTTTACCTATGACCGACATGAGCACAGCCGTGGCCAAACGTCAGCAGGCCGTCTTGAAACTAGTTTCATTGGGGCATCGAAGCCACACAGCGCAGGAGCTCTGGAATGCCATAAAGCAGGAGAGCGATGTGTGGTTACTGCCAGCGAATCTCCAGCCAGGCATGGTAGTGTGTGACAATGGCCGAAATCTGGTGGCAGCTTTGGCCCTTGGCAACCTCACTCACATCCCATGTCTGGCACATGTGCTCAATTTGGTTGTGCAGAGTTTTCTGAGGGACTATCCGGATCTTGATGCCCTGCTGCACAAGGTCCGCCTAGAGTGTGCTCACTTGCGGCGTTCCAGCTTGGCCAGATCCCGCATTGCTGCTCTGCAGCGCCGATTCCGCCTTCCGGAACACCGCATCATATGTGACCTACCTACCCGGTGGAATTCCACGTTACATATGTTGGAGCGGTTGTGTGAGCAGCAGCAAGCAGTTATGGAGTACCAGCTGCATCAGGCGCAAAGAAGTCGCAGTCAGCGCCGATCAGACTTCACAACCACAGAGTGGGCCACTATGAAGGACGTCTGCCAGGTTTTGCGTCCTTTTGATTATTCCACGCGGATGGCAAGTGCAGATGATGCACTAGTCAGCATGACTGTCCCCCTTATCTGCCTGCTTCAGCAAACTTTGCAAGGGTTAAGGGATGATGTGGTGGAAGAGGTGGAGGATGAGGAGTCACCTTTACCATCAGCTTCTGGAGAGTCAGCGCCACGTGGTTCCTCACAAAGGGGTACGCAGGGGCCAATTTGTGAGGAGGATGAGGAGGAGTCAATGGAGGAGGAAGAGCTCCGTCCAGAGGAGGGAGCGACACAATTGTCCAGTGGTCAGTGTGTACAGCGAGGGTGGGGTGATGACGAGCGGGCAGAGATCATGTCTCAAGCAGGGGACAGCGTTTCTGGGCCGGTTGGCACTCTGCAGCACATGGTGGATTTCATGCTGCAGTGCCTGAGAAACGACCGCCGCATCGACCACATTCTCAACATGCCTGATTATTGGGTGTTCACCCTCCTCGATCCTCGCTACCGGGACAACGTCCAAAACCTCATCCCTGCGTTGACCCGGGAGCGTAAATTGCGGGAGTACCACGACACACTGGTGAATTCCATCATCTTCTCCTGTCCAACTGAGAGGAGTGCTGCTAGTGCTTTACAAAGCAGCTCAGTGCGTCGAGGCAGTGGGGGAGGCTCTGCCCAAAGAGGGAGCAGAAGCAGTGCCTCTGCCCAAGGCAAGCCCAGTATGGCACAACTCTGGCACACTTTTGTGTGCCCGCCCCAAATGTCTACACCATCACCGGCGGCTCCAGTCAGCAGGAGGCAACGGTTCCGTCAGATGGTGACAGACTACATGGCTTGCCCTCTTACTGTACTCCCAGACGGCTCTTCCCCGTTCAAGTTTTGGGTCTCTAAGCTGGATACATGGCCAGAGCTAAGCCAGTATGCATTGGAGGTGCTGGCTTGCCCTGCGGCTAGTGTCTTATCGGAACGTGTCTTTAGTGCCGCAGGTGGTGTACTAACAGACCGTCGCATGCGACTATCCTCCGATAACGTTGACCGGCTTACTTTCCTGAAAATGAACCAGGCCTGGATCTCGCAGGAATTTGCCACTCCTCTGCCTGATTAAGTAATTGGGTGTCATCCAGGTCTCCTGCTGTGTTCATCTTTCTACCACCTGAACTGCTATTCCTGGGCTCCAACACCGCCAGTTGCGGCTCAGAAGTGCAGGCTGCACAGTAAAAACATACGACCCAGTGTTATTGGGTTTCAGTAACGTCAGCTGATCCCCAGCTGTGTAGCCGGCAATGTGTCCTGCGACCGCCACGCTGGCACAACAACCTAAATGTAAGGGAACCTGTCCCCCTCCCCCCCCCGTCGTTTGTTACTGAAAGAGCCATCTTGTGCAGCAGTAATGCTGCGCAAGGAAAAGGTAGCTCTTTTTTTTTAGCTCTTTGCACACGCAGAACTTAACACTTATAAAATGTGTTCACTGATACCGTTATACCGTCCCGGAGCTGGGACTTTCCTTCGTAATGTGACGCAGCACAGCCGTCATTCCTACCCCCTTGGTGCCATGCGCTGCCTCCTCAGCGTTGTTTTAAGCTGTCACGGAGCCTGCGCTGTTCTGTTATCCCTTGGGCATGCCCTATTTGCGCTGCCTGTCTTCTGACATAATTTGGTGTCAGGCTGGCTGCGCCTGTGCGGCCGCGGTGCCCGAGATCCCGCCTCGCAGTGTCTTCTGATTGAGTCACACTGCGGGCCTGGGATCCATGGGCATGCGCAGTGCATATCTTCCCCTCGGGCTCTCGCTCATTTCCCTCCGCCTTCTTTAGACTGTGCGCCGTCAGCTGATCCCTAGCATGCCACGGCCGTGACACCGCACAGTCTGAAGAAGAGGGAAGGAGGGGAGTGAGAGTCGAGGTTATGCACTGTGCATGCCCATGGTTCCAAGGCCCGCAGTGGGATTACGTTAGATGAGACTGTGAGGTGGGATCTGGAGCAGCGTGGACGCACAGGCACTGACAGCCTGACACCAAATTATGTCAGAAGACAGGCAGCGCTAATTGGGCATGGCCAAGGGCTAACAGAACAGCGCAGGCTCCGTGACAGCTTAAAACAACGCTGAGGAGGCAGCGCACGGCATCAAGGGGATAGGAATGACAGCTGTGCTGTGTCCCATTACGAAGGAAATTCGCACCTCCGGAACGGTTTAACGGTATAAAGGGACACATTTTTAGTGTTTACTTCGGTGTTTGCAAGGAGCATAATTAAAAGAGCAACCTTTTCCTTTTGCATCCTTAGTGCTGCACAACATGGCTCTTTCAGCTACAAACGTCTTGGG
The DNA here is from genome assembly GCF_032444005.1 of Ranitomeya imitator. NCBI lineage: Eukaryota > Metazoa > Chordata > Amphibia > Anura > Dendrobatidae > Ranitomeya > Ranitomeya imitator. Next base: position 102,081,867 of record NC_091288.1, read on the forward strand.
GGGGGGGGTTAAAGGTTTCCTTTCAACTTGCTCCAATCAGGCTTCGGCCTACACTCTGTTCCTCTGCTCCTCCTGCTGTCCCTGGGCTCTAACACCGCCAGTTGGTGCCTGGAAGTGCTGTGTGCACAGTCAACAGTCGCTCCTCTGTTATTGGGGTTCAGTAACGTCAGCTGATCCCCAGCTGTGTGTGCGGCAATACCTCCAATCTGCTCCTCCTGCTGTCCCTGGGCTCTAACACCGCCAGTTGGTGCCTGGAAGTGCTGTGTGCACAGTCAACAGTCGCTCCTCTGTTATTGGGGTTCAGTAACGTCAGCTGATCCCCAGCTGTGTGTGCGGCAATACCTCCAATCTGCTCCTCCTGCTGTCCCTGGGCTCTAACACCGCCAGTTGGTGCCTGGAAGTGCTGTGTGCACAGTCAACAGTCGCTCCTCTGTTATTGGGGTTCAGTAACGTCAGCTGATCCCCAGCTGTGTATCCGGCAACGTGTCATGCGACCGCCACGCTGGCACAACTAAAATGTAAGGGGACCTGTCCCCCCCCCCCCTAGGCGTTTGTTACTGAAAGAGCCACCATGTGCAGCACTAATACTGCACAAGGGAAAGGTCGCTCTTGAAATTATGCTCCTTGCAAACGCTGAACTACACACTCATGTAATGTGTCCCCTCACACCGTCCAACCGTCCCGGAGGTGGGACTTTCCTTTGTAATGTGACGCAGCACAGCCGTCATTGCTACCCCCTTGGCACCGTGCGCTGCCTCCTTAGCGTTGTTTGATTCCGTCATGGACCCTGCGCTGTTATGTTATCCCTTGGCCATGCACAGTTTGCGCTGCCCGTCCTCTGACATCATTTGTTGTCGTCCTGGCTGCGCCTGTGCGTCCACGCTGCCCGAAATCACACCTCGCAGTGTCGTCTAATGTGATCCCACAGTGGGCCTGGTATCCATGGCCATGCGCAGTGCATATACTAGCCTCTCACTCCCCTTCTTCACGCTTCTTCAGACTAGGCGGCGTCAGCTGATCCCTAATAGCATGCCACGGCCGTGACGCCGCACAGTCTGAAGAAGCAGGAAGGAGGTGAGTGAGAGGCGATGATATGCACTGCGCATGCCCATGGATCCCTGGCCCGCAGTGGGACTACATTAGATGACACTGCAAGGTTGGATCTCGGGCAGCTTGGACGCACAGGCACTGCCAGCCTGACACCTACATGATGTCAGAAGACGGGCACCGCTAACTGTGCATGGCCAAGGGATAACATTACAGTGCGGGCTCCGTGACAGAACCAAACAACGTTGAGGAGGTGGTGCCCGGCACCAAGGGGGTTGGAATGACGGCTGTGCTGTGTCACATTACAAAGGAAAGTCCCACTTCCGGGATGGTTTGACGGTGTGAGGGGACACATTATATGAGTGTGTACTTCAGCGTTTGCAAGGAGCATAATTTTCGGAGCCACCATTTTCCATGTGCAGTATTACTGCTGTACAAGATGGCTCTTTCAGCAACAAATGCCTGGGGGGGGGGGGTTAAAGGTTCCCTTTCAACTTGCTCCACTGCAGGCTTCGGCCTACACTCTGCTCCTCTTTGATTCCCTGGGTTTCAACACTGTCAGTTGCCACCTGGAAGTGTTGTCTACACAGAAAAAAACACTAGGTGATGTGTCAGTGGGGTTCAGCACCGCCAGCTGTTCCCCTGCTGTGTAGTCGGCAACGTGTCCAGCACAAGCCACGCTGGCACAACAGAACAAAAGCTGCCACCAGTGCAGGCTTCGGCCTACACTCTGCTCCTCTCCTCCTCCTGCTGACCCTGGGCTCAAACACCGCTAGTTTTTGCCCGGAAGTGCTAGCTGCACAGAGAAAAACACCAGCCAATGTGTTAGTGGGGTTCAGCAACGCCAGCTGTTCCCCTGCTGTGTAGCCGGCAACGTGACCTGCAAACGCCATGCAGGCACAGGAACTGAAATTAAAAGGGAACCTGGCCCCACCCCCCCAGGTGTTTCTATGTATAACAGCCACCTAGTACAGCAGTACTGCTGCATTTGTACAAGGTGGCTGACTTTTTCTCCTTGCCCACGTGGAACTCAACACGTACAAAATGTGTCTCATTGAGACCATTCCACTGTCCCTGAGGTGTGACTTTCCTTTGTAATGATACGCAGCACCCCCCTTGGTAGCGTTTCCCGTCTTTTGTCATCATGGTTAGCTGGCTGCGCCTGTGCATCCGCCCTGCTAGAAACAACGCCCCTCGTTGTCATATTTATTTTGTCAGCGAGGGTGTGGTTTATGGGCACGAGCAGTGCATATGTTCGCCTGTCTTAACTCATCTCCTTCCGCCTTCTTCAGACTGTGCGGCCTCCTGGCCGTGGTAGGCGATAAGGGATCAGCTGAGGCCGCCCAGTCTGGAGCAGGTGTAAGGACATGTGTAAGCGGCAAACCTATTTACTGCACAAGGCCACGAATCCCAGCCACGCAGTGTGATTTTTTGAAAACACACTGTGGGTCTGGGATTCATGTCCATCGCTAACCGCAACGGCCGACATGAAATGAGGTCAGAAGACAGGAAGCGCTCACAGCGCATGGCCAAGGGATCACAATAGCACAGACTCCTGTACAGCAAATAACAACGCTCAGGAATCTGCGCCCAGTACCTAGGTGCAAATTTTGACACCTGTGCTGCGTCTCGTTAAAAAGACAAGTCACGCCTCCACAACTGTTTGACAGTATAATGGGCTAAATAGTGTACGTGTTTTAGTCAGCGTGTGCAAGGAGCAAAACAAATAGAGCAACCTTTTACTTGTGCAGCATTAATGCTGCACAAGGTGTGGCTCTTGTACCTTGCAACACCTGAGGGGGGGGTTAAAGGTAACCTTTGAAATTGGTTCAACTAGGCTTCGGCCTACACTCTGCTCCTCTACTCCTCCTGCTGACCCTGGGCTCAAACACCGCTAGTTTTTGCCCGGAAATGCTAGCTGCACAGAGAAAAACACCAGCCAATGTGTTAGTGGGGTTCAGCACCGCCAGCTGTTCCCCTGCTGTGTAGTCGGCAACGTGTCCAGCACAAGCCACGCTGGCACAACAGAACAAAAGCTGCCACCAGTGCAGGCTTCGGCCTACACTTTGCTTCTCTCCTCCTCCTGCTGACCTTGGGCTCAAACAACGCCAGTTTCTGCCCGGACATGCTAGCTGCACAGAGAAAAACACCAGCCAATGTGTTAGTGGGGTTCAGCACCGCCTGCTGTTCCCCCGCTGTGTAGCCGGCATCGTGTCCAGCACAAGCCACGCTGGCACAACCGACCAAAAGCTGCCACCAGTGCAGGCTTCGGCCTACACTTTGCTCCTCTCCTCCTCCTCCTGCTGACCCTGGGCTCTAACACCGCTAGTTTTTGCCCGGACATGCAATCTGCACAGAGAAAAACACCAGTCAATGTGTCAGTGGGGTTCAGCAACGCCAGCTGTTCCCCTGCTGTGTAGCTTGCAACGTGACCTGCAAACGCCACGCAGGCACATGAACTGAAATTGAAGGGAGCCTGCCCCCCACCCACAGGTGTTTCTATGTATATCAGCCACCTTGTACAGCAGTACTGCTGCATTTGTACAAGGTGGCTGACTTTTTCTCCTTGCCCACGTGGAACTCAACACGTACAAAATGTGTCTCATTAGAGACCATTACAATGTCCCTGAGGTGTGACTTTCCTTTGTAATGACACGCAGCACCACCCTTGTTAGCGCTGCCCGTCTTTTGACATCATTGGTTAGCTGGCTGCGCCTGTGCATCTCCCCTGCTCGAAACAACGGCCCTCGGTGTCTTATTTTTTTGGACAGCGAGGGTGTGATTGATGGGCATGTGCAGTGCATATGTTTGCCTGTGTTCACTCATCTCCTTCCGCCTTCTTCAGACTGGGTGTCCTCATGGCCGCGGCAGGCGATAAGGGATCAGATGAGGCCGCCCAGTCTGAAGCAGGTGTAAGGACATGTGTGAGCGGCAAACATATTTAGTGCACCAGGGCACGAATCCCAGCACCGCAGTGTGATTTTTTAAAAACACACTGTGGGTCTGGGATTCATGTCCATCGCTAACCGCAACGGCCGACATGAAATGAGGTCAGAAGACAGGAAGCGCTCACAGCGCATGGCCAAGGGATCACAATAGCACAGACTCCTGTACAGCAAATAACAACGCTCAGGAATCTGCGCCCAGTACCTAGGTGCAAATTTTGACACCTGTGCTGCGTCTCGTTAAAAAGACAAGTCACGCCTCCACAACTGTTTGACAGTATAATGGGCTAAATAGTGTACGTGTTTTAGTCAGCGTGTGCAAGGAGCAAAACAAATAGAGCAACCTTTTACTTGTGCAGCATTAATGCTGCACAAGGTGTGGCTCTTGTACCTTGCAACACCTGAGGGGGGGGTTAAAGGTAACCTTTGAAATTGGTTCAACTAGGCTTCGGCCTACACTCTGCTCCTCTACTCCTCCTGCTGACCCTGGGCTCAAACACCGCTAGTTTTTGCCCGGAAATGCTAGCTGCACAGAGAAAAACACCAGCCAATGTGTTAGTGGGGTTCAGCACCGCCAGCTGTTCCCCTGCTGTGTAGTCGGCAACGTGTCCAGCACAAGCCACGCTGGCACAACAGAACAAAAGCTGCCACCAGTGCAGGCTTCGGCCTACACTTTGCTCCTCTCCTCCTCCTGCTGACCCTGGGCTCAAACAACGCCAGTTTCTGCCCGGACATGCTAGCTGCACAGAGAAAAACACCAGCCAATGTGTTAGTGGGGTTCAGCACCGCCAGCTGTTCCCCCGCTGTGTAGCCGGCATCGTGTCCAGCACAAGCCACGCTGGCACAACCGACCAAAAGCTGCCACCAGTGCAGGCTTCGGCCTACACTTTGCTCCTCTCCTCCTCCTCCTGCTGACCCTGGGCTCTAACACCGCTAGTTTTTGCCCGGACATGCAATCTGCACAGAGAAAAACACCAGTCAATGTGTCAGTGGGGTTCAGCAACGCCAGCTGTTCCCCTGCTGTGTAGCTTGCAACATGACCTGCAAACGCCACGCAGGCACATGAACTGAAATTGAAGGGAGCCTGCCCCCCACCCCCCCAGGTGTTTCTATGTATAACAGCCACCTTGTACAGCAGTACTGCTGCATTTGTACAAGGTGGCTGACTTTTTCTCCTTGCACACGTGGAACTCAACAAGTACAAAATGTGTCTCATTACAGACCATTACAATGTCCCTGAGGTGTGACTTTCCTTTTTAATGACACGCAGCACCCCCATTGTTAGCGCTGCCCGTCTCCTGACATCATTGGTTGGCTGGCTGTGCCTGTGCGTCCCCCCTGCCCGACACAACGCCCCCCGTTGTCTCATATATTTTGACTGCGAGGGTGTGATTGATGGGCACGAGCAGTGCATATGTTCCCCTGTTTTCACTCCCCTCCTTCCGCCTTCTTCTGACTGTGCGGCCTCATGGCCGCGGCATGCGATAAGGGATCAGCTGAGGCCGCCCAGTCTGAAGCAGGTGTAAGGACATGTGTGAGCGGCGAACATATTTACTGCACAAGGCCACGAATCCCAGCACCGCAGTGTGACTTTAGGAAAAGCCACTGTGGGTCTGGGATTTATGGCCATCGTTAACCGCACCGGCCAACATGAAATGAGGTCATGAGACGGCCTGCACTAACAGGGTATTGCCAAGGGATAACACAAGAGCGCAGTTTCCTGTACTGCAAATAACAACGGTAAGGAATCTGCGCACAGCACCTAGGTGTAAATTTGTACACCTGTGCTGCGTCTCCTTAAAAAGACTAGTAGTCACGCCTCCACTACTGTTTGACAGTATAATGGGCTAAATAGTGTACGTGTTTAATTCAGCGTGTGCAAGGAGCAAAATTAAATAGAGCAACCTTTGACTTGTGCATCAATAATGCTGTTCAAGGTGTGGCTCTTGTACCTTGCAACACCTGAGGGGGGGGTTAAAGGTAACCTTTGAAATTGGTTCAACTAGGCTTTGGCCAACACTCTGCTCCTCTACTCCTCCTGCTGACCCTGGGCTCAAACACCGCTAGTTTTTGCCCGGAAATGCTAGCTGCACAGAGAAAAACACCAGCCAATGTGTTAGTGGGGTTCAGCACCGCCAGCTGTTCCCCTGCTGTGTAGTCGGCAACGTGTCCAGCACAAGCCACGCTGGCACAACAGAACAAAAGCTGCCACCAGTGCAGGCTTCGGCCTACACTTTGCTCCTCTCCTCGTCCTGCTGACCCTGGGCTCAAACAACGCCAGTTTCTGCCCGGACATGCTAGCTGCACAGAGAAAAACACCAGCCAATGTGTTAGTGGGGTTCAGCACCGCCTGCTGTTCCCCCGCTGTGTAGCCGGCATCGTGTCCAGCACAAGCCACGCTGGCACAACCGACCAAAAGCTGCCACCAGTGCAGGCTTCGGCCTACACGTTGCTCCTCTCCTCCTCCTCCTGCTGACCCTGGGCTCTAACACCGCTAGTTTTTGCCCGGACATGCAATCTGCACAGAGAAAAACACCAGTCAATGTGTCAGTGGGGTTCAGCACCGCCAGCTGTTCCCCTGCTGTGTAGCTTGCAACGTGACCTGCAAACGCCACGCAGGCACATGAACTGAAATTGAAGGGAGCCTGCCCCCCACCCACAGGTGTTTCTATGTATATCAGCCACCTTGTACAGCAGTACTGCTGCATTTGTACAAGGTGGCTGACTTTTTCTCCTTGCCCACGTGGAACTCAACACGTACAAAATGTGTCTCATTAGAGACCATTACAATGTCCCTGAGGTGTGACTTTCCTTTGTAATGACACGCAGCACCACCCTTGTTAGCGCTGCCCGTCTTTTGACATCATTGGTTAGCTGGCTGCGCCTGTGCATCTCCCCTGCTCGAAACAACGGCCCTCGGTGTCTTATTTTTTTGGACAGCGAGGGTGTGATTGATGGGCATGTGCAGTGCATATGTTTGCCTGTGTTCACTCATCTCCTTCCGCCTTCTTCAGACTGGGTGTCCTCATGGCCGCGGCAGGCGATAAGGGATCAGATGAGGCCGCCCAGTCTGAAGCAGGTGTAAGGACATGTGTGAGCGGCAAACATATTTAGTGCACCAGGGCACGAATCCCAGCACCGCAGTGTGATTTTTTAAAAACACACTGTGGGTCTGGGATTCATGTCCATCGCTAACCGCAACGGCCGACATGAAATGAGGTCAGAAGACAGGAAGCGCTCACAGCGCATGGCCAAGGGATCACAATAGCACAGACTCCTGTACAGCAAATAACAACGCTCAGGAATCTGCGCCCAGTACCTAGGTGCAAATTTTGACACCTGTGCTGCGTCTCGTTAAAAAGACAAGTCACGCCTCCACAACTGTTTGACAGTATAATGGGCTAAATAGTGTACGTGTTTTAGTCAGCGTGTGCAAGGAGCAAAACAAATAGAGCAACCTTTTACTTGTGCAGCATTAATGCTGCACAAGGTGTGGCTCTTGTACCTTGCAACACCTGAGGGGGGGGTTAAAGGTAACCTTTGAAATTGGTTCAACTAGGCTTCGGCCTACACTCTGCTCCTCTACTCCTCCTGCTGACCCTGGGCTCAAACACCGCTAATTTTTGCCCGGAAATGCTAGCTGCACAGAGAAAAACACCAGCCAATGTGTTAGTGGGGTTCAGCACCGCCAGCTGTTCCCCTGCTGTGTAGTCGGCAACGTGTCCAGCACAAGCCACGCTGGCACAACAGAACAAAAGCTGCCACCAGTGCAGGCTTCGGCCTACACTTTGCTCCTCTCCTCCTCCTGCTGACCCTGGGCTCAAACAACGCCAGTTTCTGCCCGGACATGCTAGCTGCACAGAGAAAAACACCAGCCAATGTGTTAGTGGGGTTCAGCACTGCCAGCTGTTCCCCCGCTGTGTAGCCGGCATCGTGTCCAGCACAAGCCACGCTGGCACAACCGACCAAAAGCTGCCACCAGTGCAGGCTTCGGCCTACACTTTGCTCCTCTCCTCCTCCTCCTGCTGACCCTGGGCTCTAACACCGCTAGTTTTTGCCCGGACATGCAATCTGCACAGAGAAAAACACCAGTCAATGTGTCAGTGGGGTTCAGCAACGCCAGCTGTTCCCCTGCTGTGTAGCTTGCAACATGACCTGCAAACGCCACGCAGGCACATGAACTGAAATTGAAGGGAGCCTGCCCCCCACCCCCCCAGGTGTTTCTATGTATAACAGCCACCTTGTACAGCAGTACTGCTGCATTTGTACAAGGTGGCTGACTTTTTCTCCTTGCACACGTGGAACTCAACAAGTACAAAATGTGTCTCATTACAGACCATTACAATGTCCCTGAGGTGTGACTTTCCTTTTTAATGACACGCAGCACCCCCATTGTTAGCGCTGCCCGTCTCCTGACATCATTGGTTGGCTGGCTGTGCCTGTGCGTCCCCCCTGCCCGACACAACGCCCCCCGTTGTCTCATATATTTTGACTGCGAGGGTGTGATTGATGGGCACGAGCAGTGCATATGTTCCCCTGTTTTCACTCCCCTCCTTCCGCCTTCTTCTGACTGTGCGGCCTCATGGCCGCGGCATGCGATAAGGGATCAGCTGAGGCCGCCCAGTCTGAAGCAGGTGTAAGGACATGTGTGAGCGGCGAACATATTTACTGCACAAGGCCACGAATCCCAGCACCGCAGTGTGACTTTAGGAAAAGCCACTGTGGGTCTGGGATTTATGGCCATCGTTAACCGCACCGGCCAACATGAAATGAGGTCATGAGACGGCCTGCACTAACAGGGTATTGCCAAGGGATAACACAAGAGCGCAGTTTCCTGTACTGCAAATAACAACGGTAAGGAATCTGCGCACAGCACCTAGGTGTAAATTTGTACACCTGTGCTGCGTCTCCTTAAAAAGACTAGTAGTCACGCCTCCACTACTGTTTGACAGTATAATGGGCTAAATAGTGTACGTGTTTAATTCAGCGTGTGCAAGGAGCAAAATTAAATAGAGCAACCTTTGACTTGTGCATCAATAATGCTGTTCAAGGTGTGGCTCTTGTACCTTGCAACACCTGAGGGGGGGGTTAAAGGTAACCTTTGAAATTGGTTCAACTAGGCTTTGGCCAACACTCTGCTCCTCTACTCCTCCTGCTGACCCTGGGCTCAAACACCGCTAGTTTTTGCCCGGAAATGCTAGCTGCACAGAGAAAAACACCAGCCAATGTGTTAGTGGGGTTCAGCACCGCCAGCTGTTCCCCTGCTGTGTAGTCGGCAACGTGTCCAGCACAAGCCACGCTGGCACAACAGAACAAAAGCTGCCACCAGTGCAGGCTTCGGCCTACACTTTGCTCCTCTCCTCCTCCTGCTGACCCTGGGCTCAAACACCGCTAGTTTTTGCCCGGAAATGCTAGCTGCACAGAGAAAAACACCAGCCAATGTGTTAGTGGGGTTCAGCACCGCCAGCTGTTCCCCTGCTGTGTAGCTTGCAACGTTTCCTGCAAACGCCACGCAGGAACATGAACTGAAATTGAAGGGAGCCTGCCCCCCACCCCCCCAGGTGTTTCTATGTATAACAGCCACCTTGTACAGCAGTACTGCTGCATTTGTACAAGGTGGCTGACTTTTTCTCCTTGCACACGTGGAACTCAACAAGTACAAAATGTGTCTCATTACAGACCATTACAATGTCCCTGAGGTGTGACTTTCCTTTTTAATGACACGCAGCACCCCCATTGTTAGCGCTGCCCGTCTCCTGACATCATTGGTTGGCTGGCTGTGCCTGTGCGTCCCCCCTGCCCGACACAACGCCCCCCGTTGTCTCATATATTTTGACTGCGAGGGTGTGATTGATGGGCACGAGCAGTGCATATGTTCCCCTGTTTTCACTCCCCTCCTTCCGCCTTCTTCTGACTGTGCGGCCTCATGGCCGCGGCATGCGATAAGGGATCAGCTGAGGCCGCCCAGTCTGAAGCAGGTGTAAGGACATGTGTGAGCGGCGAACATATTTACTGCACAAGGCCACGAATCCCAGCACCGCAGTGTGACTTTAGGAAAAGCCACTGTGGGTCTGGGATTTATGGCCATCGTTAACCGCACCGGCCAACATGAAATGAGGTCATGAGACGGCCTGCACTAACAGGGTATTGCCAAGGGATAACACAAGAGCGCAGTTTCCTGTACTGCAAATAACAACGGTAAGGAATCTGCGCACAGCACCTAGGTGTAAATTTGTACACCTGTGCTGCGTCTCCTTAAAAAGACTAGTAGTCACGCCTCCACTACTGTTTGACAGTATAATGGGCTAAATAGTGTACGTGTTTAATTCAGCGTGTGCAAGGAGCAAAATTAAATAGAGCAACCTTTGACTTGTGCATCATTAATGCTGTTCAAGGTGTGGCTCTTGTACCTTGCAACACCTGAGGGGGGGGTTAAAGGTAACCTTTGAAATTGGTTCAACTAGGCATCGGCCTACACTCTGCTCCTCTACTCCTCCTGCTGACCCTGGGCTCAAACACCGCTAGTTTTTGCCCGGAAATGCTAGCTGCACAGAGAAAAACACCAGCCAATGTGTTAGTGGGGTTCAGCACCGCCAGCTGTTCCCCCGCTGTGTAGCCGGCATCGTGTCCAGCACAAGCCACGCTGGCACAACCAACCAAAAGCTGCCACCAGTGCAGGCTTCGGCCTACACTTTGCTCCTCTCCTCCTCCTCCTGCTGACCCTGGGCTCTAACACCGCTAGTTTTTGCCCGGACATGCAATCTGCACAGAGAAAAACACCAGTCAATGTGTCAGTGGGGTTCAGCAACGCCAGCTGTTCCCCTGCTGTGTAGCTTGCAACGTGACCTGCAAACGCCACGCAGGCACATGAACTGAAATTGAAGGGAGCCTGCCCCCCACCCACAGGTGTTTCTATGTATAACAGCCACCTTGTACAGCAGTACTGCTGCATTTGTACAAGGTGGCTGACTTTTTCTCCTTGCCCACGTGGAACTCAACACGTACAAAATGTGTCTCATTAGAGACCATTACAATGTCCCTGAGGTGTGACTTTCCTTTGTAATGACACGCAGCACCACCCTTGTTAGCGCTGCCCGTCTTTTGACATCATTGGTTAGCTGGCTGCGCCTGTGCATCTCCCCTGCTCGAAACAACGCCCCACGGTGTCTTATTTTTTTGGACAGCGAGGGTGTGATTGATGGGCATGTGCAGTGGATATGTTTGCCTGTGTTCACTCATCTCCTTCCGCCTTCTTCAGACTGGGTGTCCTCATGGCCGCGGCAGGCGATAAGGGATCAGATGAGGCCGCCCAGTCTGAAGCAGGTGTAAGGACATGTGTGAGCGGCAAACATATTTAGTGCACCAGGGCACGAATCCCAGCACCGCAGTGTGATTTTTTAAAAACACACTGTGGGTCTGGGATTCATGTCTATCGCTAACCGCAACGGCCAACATGAAATGAGGTCATAAGACAGGAAGCGCTCACAGCGCATGGCCAAAGGATCACAAGAGCGCAGACTCCTGTACAGCAACTAACAACGCTCAGGAAGCTGCGCCCATGCAAAAAGGTGTTGTTTTCGACACCTGTGCTGCTTTTCTTTAAAAAGACAAGTCACGCCTCCACTACTGATTAACAGTATAATGGGCTAAATAGTCTACGTGTTGCATTCAGCTTGTGCAAGTAGAAAAATTAACAGAGCAACCTTTTACTTGTGCAGCATTAATGCTGCAGAAGGAGTGGCTCTTGTACTTTGTAACACCTGAGGGGGGGTTAAAGGTAACCTTTGAAATTGGTTCAACTAGGCTTCGGCCTACACTCTGCTCCTCTCCTCCTCCTGCTGACCCTGGGCTCTAACAACGCTAGTTTTTGCCCGGAAATGCTAGCTGCACAGAGAAAAACACCAGCCAATGTGTTAGTGGGGTTCAGCACCGCCAGCTGTTCCCCCGCTGTGTAGCCGGCATCGTGTCCAGCACAAGCCACGCTGGCACAACCGACCAAAAGCTGCCACCAGTGCAGGCTTCGGCCTACACTTTGCTCCTCTCCTCCTCCTCCTGCTGACCTTGGGCTCAAACACCGCTAGTTTTTGCCCGGAAATGCTAGCTGCACAGAGAAAAACACCAGCCAATGTGTTAGTGGGGTTCAGCACCGCCAGCTGTTCCCCTGCTGTGCAGCTTGCAACGTGACCTGCAAACGCCACGCAGGCACATGAACTGAAATTGAAGGGAGCCTGGCCCCCACCCCCAGGTGTTTCTATGTATAACAGCCACCTTGTACAGCAGTACTGCTGCATTTGTACAAGGTGGCTGATGTTTTCTCCTTGCCCACGTGGAACTCAACACGTACAAAATGTGTCTCTTTGAGACCATTCCACTGTCCCTGAGGTGTGACTTTCCTTTCTAATGATACGCAGCACCCCCCTTGGTAGCGCTTCCCGTCTTCTGACATCATTGGTTGGCTACTTGCGCCTGTTCGTCCGCCCTGCCTGAATAAAATGCTCCTCGTTGTCTTAATTATTTGGACTGCGAGGGTGTGATTGATGGGCACGAGCAGTGCATATCTTCGCCTGTCTTAACTCATCTCCTTCCGCCTTCTTCAGACTGTGCAGCCTCATGGCCGCGGCATGCGAGAAGGGATCAGCAGAGGCCGCCCAGTCTGAAGCAGGTGTAAGGACGTGTGTGAGCGGCCAAAATATTTACTGCTCAAGGCCACGAATCCCAGCACCGCAGTGTGGCTTTATGAAAAGACACTGTGGGTCTGGGATTTATGGCCATCGTTAACCGCACCGGCCAACATGAAATGATGTCATAAGATGGGCAGCGCTAACAGGGCATTGCCAAGGGATAACACAAGAGCGCAGACTCCTGTACAGCAAATAACAACGCTCAGGAAGCTGCGCCAAGCACCAAGGCGTTATTTTGGACACCTGTGCTGCGTCTCATCAAAAAACCAAGTCACGCATCCACTACAGTTTGACTGTAGAATGGGGTAAATTGTGTATGTCTTTCATTCAGCGTGTGCAAGTAGACAAATTAATAGAGCAACCTTTCACTTGTGCAGCATTAATACTGCACAAGGTGTGTCTCTTGTACTTTGTAACACCTGAGGGGGGGGTTAAAGGTTTCCTTTGAAATTGGTTCAACTAGGCTTCGGCCTACACTCTGCTCCTCTCCTCCTCCTCCTGCTTCAACACGGGCTCTAACATCGCTAGTTTTTGCCCGCAAGTGCTAGCTGCACAGATAAAAACACACGCCATTGTGTTAGTGGGGTTCAGCAACGCCAGCTGTTCCCCCAGTGTGTAGCCGGCAAAGTGTCCTGCAAACGCAACGCAGACACAAAGCTGCCTCCAGTGCAGGCTTCGGCCTACACTCATCTCCCCCTGCTTACCCTTTGCTCCAACACCGCTAGTTGGGGCTCTAGGAAGACAATCTTTAATAGGCAAGGCAACGCATCCGGGTTCCAGCACCGCCAGCTGGTTCTCGGCAGTGTTCTTGTCACAGGTACTCCCTCGTGCCAAGCCTGGTTTCAGCACCGTCAGCTGTTTCCGGGTTGTGTCAACTTCACTGAGACGCCTATGCTTGCCCCGTCGTGGGGCGGTCGAGTTAGCCAACTCCAGGGTGCCTCCAGTTTAGGAGCTTCCTATGTGGGCTGCGTGAACTGGTAGTCAAGGCTGGTTCTGTAGTGCCAGTAGGCCCAGCTCCCCCTGTAGGACTGTTGGGGTTCGGTAACTGCGGCTGCCTCGCGGCCTAGCTGTTCTCTCCTCTCCTGTGGGCCTTGGGGTCCACCACCTGGTTCCAGCACCGTCAGCTGGTTCCGGGCCGAGCCTTTGGCTTAGGTGCCTCCTCCTGGGTATCCGAGTTCCGCCAACGCCAGGCGGTCCTTGGTAGTGCTTTTAAGCGCGGGCACCTACAGCTTAGTAACCGGGTTCCAGCACCGTCAGCTGGTCCTCGGTCGTGCCATTGGCTCTTGCACACTGGGGCAACGCATCCGGGTTCCAGCACCGCCAGCTGGTTCTCGGCAGTGTTCTTGTCACAGGTACTCCCTCGTGCCAAGCCTGGTTTCAGCACCGTCAGCTGTTTCCGGGTTGTGTCAACTTCACTGAGACGCCTATGCTTGCCCCGTCGTGGGGCGGTCGAGTTAGCCAACTCCAGGGTGCCTCCAGTTTAGGAGCTTCCTATGTGGGCTGCGTGAACTGGTAGTCAAGGCTGGTTCTGTAGTGCCAGTAGGCCCAGCTCCCCCTGTAGGACTGTTGGGGTTCGGTAACTGCGGCTGCCTCGCGGCCTAGCTGTTCTCTCCTCTCCTGTGGGCCTTGGGGTCCACCACCTGGTTCCAGCACCGTCAGCTGGTTCCGGGCCGAGCCTTTGGCTTAGGTGCCTCCTCCTGGGTATCCGAGTTCCGCCAACGCCAGGCGGTCCTTGGTAGTGCTTTTAAGCGCGGGCACCTACAGCTTAGTAACCGGGTTCCAGCACCGTCAGCTGGTCCTCGGTCGTGCCATTGGCTCTTGCACACTGGGGCAACGCATCCGGGTTCCAGCACCGCCAGCTGGTTCTCGGCAGTGTTCTTGTCACAGGTACTCCCTCGTGCCAAGCCTGGTTTCAGCACCGTCAGCTGTTTCCGGGTTGTGTCAACTTCACTGAGACGCCTATGCTTGCCCCGTCGTGGGGCGGTCGAGTTAGCCAACTCCAGGGTGCCTCCAGTTTAGGAGCTTCCTATGTGGGCTGCGTGAACTGGTAGTCAAGGCTGGTTCTGTAGTGCCGGTAGGCCCAGCTCCCCCTGTAGGACTGTTGGGGTTCGGTAACTGCGGCTGCCTCGCGGCCTAGCTGTTCTCTCCTCTCCTGTGGGCCTTGGGGTCCACCACCTGGTTCCAGCACCGTCAGCTGGTTCCGGGCCGAGCCTTTGGCTTAGGTGCCTCCTCCTGGGTATCCGAGTTCCGCCAACGCCAGGCGGTCCTTGGTAGTGCTTTTAAGCGCGGGCACCTACAGCTTAGTAACCGGGTTCCAGCACCGTCAGCTGGTCCTCGGTCGTGCCATTGGCTCTTGCACACTGGGGCAACGCATCCGGGTTCCAGCACCGCCAGCTGGTTCTCGGCAGTGTTCTTGTCACAGGTACTCCCTCGTGCCAAGCCTGGTTTCAGCACCGTCAGCTGTTTCCGGGTTGTGTCAACTTCACTGAGACGCCTATGCTTGCCCCGTCGTGGGGCGGTCGAGTTAGCCAACTCCAGGGTGCCTCCAGTTTAGGAGCTTCCTATGTGGGCTGCGTGAACTGGTAGTCAAGGCTGGTTCTGTAGTGCCAGTAGGCCCAGCTCCCCCTGTAGGACTGTTGGGGTTCGGTAACTGCGGCTGCCTCGCGGCCTAGCTGTTCTCTCCTCTCCTGTGGGCCTTGGGGTCCACCACCTGGTTCCAGCACCGTCAGCTGGTTCCGGGCCGAGCCTTTGGCTTAGGTGCCTCCTCCTGGGTATCCGAGTTCCGCCAACGCCAGGCGGTCCTTGGTAGTGCTTTTAAGCGCGGGCACCTACAGCTTAGTAACCGGGTTCCAGCACCGTCAGCTGGTCCTCGGTCGTGCCATTGGCTCTTGCACACTGGGGCAACGCATCCGGGTTCCAGCACCGCCAGCTGGTTCTCGGCAGTGTTCTTGTCACAGGTACTCCCTCGTGCCAAGCCTGGTTTCAGCACCGTCAGCTGTTTCCGGGTTGTGTCAACTTCACTGAGACGCCTATGCTTGCCCCGTCGTGGGGCGGTCGAGTTAGCCAACTCCAGGGTGCCTCCAGTTTAGGAGCTTCCTATGTGGGCTGCGTGAACTGGTAGTCAAGGCTGGTTCTGTAGTGCCAGTAGGCCCAGCTCCCCCTGTAGGACTGTTGGGGTTCGGTAACTGCGGCTGCCTCGCGGCCTAGCTGTTCTCTCCTCTCCTGTGGGCCTTGGGGTCCACCACCTGGTTCCAGCACCGTCAGCTGGTTCCGGGCCGAGCCTTTGGCTTAGGTGCCTCCTCCTGGGTATCCGAGTTCCGCCAACGCCAGGCGGTCCTTGGTAGTGCTTTTAAGCGCGGGCACCTACAGCTTAGTAACCGGGTTCCAGCACCGTCAGCTGGTCCTCGGTCGTGCCATTGGCTCTTGCACACTGGGGCAACGCATCCGGGTTCCAGCACCGCCAGCTGGTTCTCGGCAGTGTTCTTGTCACAGGTACTCCCTCGTGCCAAGCCTGGTTTCAGCACCGTCAGCTGTTTCCGGGTTGTGTCAACTTCACTGAGACGCCTATGCTTGCCCCGTCGTGGGGCGGTCGAGTTAGCCAACTCCAGGGTGCCTCCAGTTTAGGAGCTTCCTATGTGGGCTGCGTGAACTGGTAGTCAAGGCTGGTTCTGTAGTGCCAGTAGGCCCAGCTCCCCCTGTAGGACTGTTGGGGTTCGGTAACTGCGGCTGCCTCGCGGCCTAGCTGTTCTCTCCTCTCCTGTGGGCCTTGGGGTCCACCACCTGGTTCCAGCACCGTCAGCTGGTTCCGGGCCGAGCCTTTGGCTTAGGTGCCTCCTCCTGGGTATCCGAGTTCCGCCAACGCCAGGCGGTCCTTGGTAGTGCTTTTAAGCGCGGGCACCTACAGCTTAGTAACCGGGTTCCAGCACCGTCAGCTGGTCCTCGGTCGTGCCATTGGCTCTTGCACACTGGGGCAACGCATCCGGGTTCCAGCACCGCCAGCTGGTTCTCGGCAGTGTTCTTGTCACAGGTACTCCCTCGTGCCAAGCCTGGTTTCAGCACCGTCAGCTGTTTCCGGGTTGTGTCAACTTCACTGAGACGCCTATGCTTGCCCCGTCGTGGGGCGGTCGAGTTAGCCAACTCCAGGGTGCCTCCAGTTTAGGAGCTTCCTATGTGGGCTGCGTGAACTGGTAGTCAAGGCTGGTTCTGTAGTGCCAGTAGGCCCAGCTCCCCCTGTAGGACTGTTGGGGTTCGGTAACTGCGGCTGCCTCGCGGCCTAGCTGTTCTCTCCTCTCCTGTGGGCCTTGGGGTCCACCACCTGGTTCCAGCACCGTCAGCTGGTTCCGGGCCGAGCCTTTGGCTTAGGTGCCTCCTCCTGGGTATCCGAGTTCCGCCAACGCCAGGCGGTCCTTGGTAGTGCTTTTAAGCGCGGGCACCTACAGCTTAGTAACCGGGTTCCAGCACCGTCAGCTGGTCCTCGGTCGTGCCATTGGCTCTTGCACACTGGGGCAACGCATCCGGGTTCCAGCACCGCCAGCTGGTTCTCGGCAGTGTTCTTGTCACAGGTACTCCCTCGTGCCAAGCCTGGTTTCAGCACCGTCAGCTGTTTCCGGGTTGTGTCAACTTCACTGAGACGCCTATGCTTGCCCCGTCGTGGGGCGGTCGAGTTAGCCAACTCCAGGGTGCCTCCAGTTTAGGAGCTTCCTATGTGGGCTGCGTGAACTGGTAGTCAAGGCTGGTTCTGTAGTGCCAGTAGGCCCAGCTCCCCCTGTAGGACTGTTGGGGTTCGGTAACTGCGGCTGCCTCGCGGCCTAGCTGTTCTCTCCTCTCCTGTGGGCCTTGGGGTCCACCACCTGGTTCCAGCACCGTCAGCTGGTTCCGGGCCGAGCCTTTGGCTTAGGTGCCTCCTCCTGGGTATCCGAGTTCCGCCAACGCCAGGCGGTCCTTGGTAGTGCTTTTAAGCGCGGGCACCTACAGCTTAGTAACCGGGTTCCAGCACCGTCAGCTGGTCCTCGGTCGTGCCATTGGCTCTTGCACACTGGGGCAACGCATCCGGGTTCCAGCACCGCCAGCTGGTTCTCGGCAGTGTTCTTGTCACAGGTACTCCCTCGTGCCAAGCCTGGTTTCAGCACCGTCAGCTGTTTCCGGGTTGTGTCAACTTCACTGAGACGCCTATGCTTGCCCCGTCGTGGGGCGGTCGAGTTAGCCAACTCCAGGGTGCCTCCAGTTTAGGAGCTTCCTATGTGGGCTGCGTGAACTGGTAGTCAAGGCTGGTTCTGTAGTGCCAGTAGGCCCAGCTCCCCCTGTAGGACTGTTGGGGTTCGGTAACTGCGGCTGCCTCGCGGCCTAGCTGTTCTCTCCTCTCCTGTGGGCCTTGGGGTCCACCACCTGGTTCCAGCACCGTCAGCTGGTTCCGGGCCGAGCCTTTGGCTTAGGTGCCTCCTCCTGGGTATCCGAGTTCCGCCAACGCCAGGCGGTCCTTGGTAGTGCTTTTAAGCGCGGGCACCTACAGCTTAGTAACCGGGTTCCAGCACCGTCAGCTGGTCCTCGGTCGTGCCATTGGCTCTTGCACACTGGGGCAACGCATCCGGGTTCCAGCACCGCCAGCTGGTTCTCGGCAGTGTTCTTGTCACAGGTACTCCCTCGTGCCAAGCCTGGTTTCAGCACCGTCAGCTGTTTCCGGGTTGTGTCAACTTCACTGAGACGCCTATGCTTGCCCCGTCGTGGGGCGGTCGAGTTAGCCAACTCCAGGGTGCCTCCAGTTTAGGAGCTTCCTATGTGGGCTGCGTGAACTGGTAGTCAAGGCTGGTTCTGTAGTGCCAGTAGGCCCAGCTCCCCCTGTAGGACTGTTGGGGTTCGGTAACTGCGGCTGCCTCGCGGCCTAGCTGTTCTCTCCTCTCCTGTGGGCCTTGGGGTCCACCACCTGGTTCCAGCACCGTCAGCTGGTTCCGGGCCGAGCCTTTGGCTTAGGTGCCTCCTCCTGGGTATCCGAGTTCCGCCAACGCCAGGCGGTCCTTGGTAGTGCTTTTAAGCGCGGGCACCTACAGCTTAGTAACCGGGTTCCAGCACCGTCAGCTGGTCCTCGGTCGTGCCATTGGCTCTTGCACACTGGGGCAACGCATCCGGGTTCCAGCACCGCCAGCTGGTTCTCGGCAGTGTTCTTGTCACAGGTACTCCCTCGTGCCAAGCCTGGTTTCAGCACCGTCAGCTGTTTCCGGGTTGTGTCAACTTCACTGAGACGCCTATGCTTGCCCCGTCGTGGGGCGGTCGAGTTAGCCAACTCCAGGGTGCCTCCAGTTTAGGAGCTTCCTATGTGGGCTGCGTGAACTGGTAGTCAAGGCTGGTTCTGTAGTGCCAGTAGGCCCAGCTCCCCCTGTAGGACTGTTGGGGTTCGGTAACTGCGGCTGCCTCGCGGCCTAGCTGTTCTCTCCTCTCCTGTGGGCCTTCGGGTCCACCACCTGGTTCCAGCACCGTCAGCTGGTTCTCGGCAGTGTCTTTTGCTCTTGTACCTTCTGCTCCCCATCCTGGTTCCAGTACCGTCAGCTGGTTCTGGGCAGAGCCTTTGGCTTAGGTGCCTCCTTCTGGGTATCCAAGTTCCACCAATGTCAGGTGGTCCTTGGTAGTGCTTTCAGGCACGGGTACCTCCTGCTTAGTAACCGGGTTCCAGTAACGTCAGCTGGTCCTTGGTAGTTCCATTGGCTCTTGGACATTCGGCTACCCATCCGGGTTCCAGTACCGTCAGCTGGTTCTCGGCAGTGTCTTTTGCTCTTGTACCTTCTGCTCCCCATCCTGGTTCCAGTAACGTCATCTGGTTCCGGGCAGAGCCTTTGGCTTAGGTGCCTCCTTCTGGGTATCCGAGTTCCGCCAACGTCAGGCGGTCCTTGGTAGTGCTTTTTAGCACGGGTACCTCCTGCTTAGTAACCGGGTTCCAGTAACGTCAGCTGGTCCTCGGTAGTTCCATAGGCTCTTGAACCTTCGGGTAGCCATCCGAGTTCCAGTTCCATCAGCTGGTTCTTGGCATTTTCTCAGCCTTCTTGTACCTTCTGCTACATTTCCAAGTTGAAGATCCTAACGTCGACAACCCGGAAGACCACCCCGATGACGACGACCCGGAAGACCACCCCGATGACGACGACGACGACGGCGGAGACGACGACGGCTGAGACGACGACGGCGGAGATGACGACACTGGAGACGAAGACCCTGGAGACGACAACATGGAAGACCGAGAAGCAGAAGAACAAGAGGCTGCAGAACAAAGAGCAGAAGAACATTAAGCATAAGACTTAATATCAGAGCAAAAGATATTATCTAAATTATATGCAGAAGAAGACTAAGCAGTGTATGGGGGTGAGTCCGTTCCTCCTCGTGGTGCCCCTGGATAAAGCCTGATGCTGCAGGCCAAACTGAACGCGGACAAATGTAACTTTTGTGACTGGCAGAACGGAAGGTGTAATCTTCCAACTTTTATAGATAACAACTACGGGAATGCCTGTCACAAATGAGAATATGATGAAGAAGTAGAATAGGAAGAATAATAACAGTGGAATAAAAAGAATATGTAGAATAGGAAGAATAATAATAGTTGAAGAAAATGAATATGAAGAATGTAATAAAAAAAAAAATAGGTAGAAGATGAAGAAGAAGATGAATAAGGTGAAGAAGTTGATGTCAAGGATGCTGATGATGATGAAGATGAAAGTGTGGGAAAAGAAAAAAAAAAAAAGAAAAAAAAGAAGGGGAAGGGCGTGGAATAGTGAAACATCAATATCTGACAAAATAAAAAAAATTTACATAGTCAATATCTTTTTCAATCCGAACGTCTTTAAAAAAAACAAAAAAACATGCTATTCTATTTGATTGGACTAATCCTCATTGCCTTTAATGTCTCCGCCACCTCCCCCATACATCCTACATTATTCTTAGTTGTTTTCCTTCATGTAGAATGAACCTACAAGGAAAGAAAGGGTTTATTTTAATTCCGATATTTTGGTCCCATTGACTTGCATTGGGATCGGGTATCGGTATCGGCGATATCCGATATTTTTTGAATATCGGCCGATCCAAACCGATACCGATACTTTCCGATATCGGAAGGTATCGCTCAACACTACTTACCACCACTTGATTTGGTGTGGCGACTACAATTTCACGCTAAACCCTATCCTAGATAGCAGCTCATCGAAACGTTCGGACATCTCGAAGGCGGATAGGAAAAAAATTCATCGTATGATGACTGACAATCGGTTAGTTGATATTTGGAGAGAAATTAATGGGCCCACGAGAGGGTACACTTACTTTTCTCCAGTTCACGGATCGTACTCCCGAATAGATCTCCAAATTACTGCGGCAAATTCTCTCCCAACTGTTTTGTTTTCGCGTCATGTCCCGTCAGCATGATGCTGTTCTATCCGTTTTTAAATTTGATATTGTTACATTCAATCTTTTTAGATGGCGGCTAAATGAATCTCTTCTAGCTGACCCTATGATAGCCTCTCAAATTGTGGAGGAACTAAAACTCTTTTTCCAAACCAATGTTACTGAGGAATCCTCACCTGGGAATGTCTGGTTGGCTCATAAAAAGTATATTACTGGCACAATAATTAAAATAGCATATACTAAGAAAAAAAACAGATCTGAGCTCCAAAACAAGTTGGAAACTAAATTATTTAAACTAGAACAGGCAAACCAGATGTCTACATCCCGTTACTTAATCAAACAAATACATGACATCAAACTACAATTAGATGTAGTCTTAACCACCAAAACGGAAAAAGCTCTTGCTTGGACCCAAGCTACTTTTTATAAGCAGGCAAATAAACCCTCCAAAATGCTTGCCCGCCAATTACGATCAAAACAACTTGTTAACGCTATACCCTCTATTAGAGATCCTGCGGGACACGTATCGGCCCATCCAGAGATCATTTACAAAGCATTTTACGAATTCTATCAGAAACTCTACTCTGCTCCCGAAACACTCCCCCCCCCCGCACCTTCTACAAGCATTCCTACAGGATACACCCCTGCCCAATATCACTGAGCAAATATCCCAGCAGCTCCAATCAGAAATTCTAACTGAAGAAATAGACTTAGTGATCAAAAAACTAAAAACAGGAAAAGCCCCCGGTCCAGATGGACTCACTGCCTTGTACTATAAAAAATTTAATAAATTATTAACACCCCACATTAAAACATTCTGCAATGCCCTTCTTAACGGTTCCCAAATGCCCCCCGAATTCTATATAGCCCACGTAACGGTCATTCCCAGACCAAAGAGTGATCACTTACTAGTTAAAAACTATAGACCCATCTCATTATGAAAATGTCGACCTCAAAATATTTACTTCAATTATCAACGATAGACTCAGTAAACTTCTTCCCTCACTGATACACCAGGACCAAGTGGGCTTCATACCCCAAAGACAAGGCCCTGATAACATAAGGAGAAATCTTAATATTATACACTCAGCAAATCATTTACACAAACCACTCATGATGTTAGCCCTAGACATTGAAAAAGCTTTTGATTCCCTCTCCTGGCCATACCTCTTTTTGGTCCTAACTAAATTTGGCTTTCCTCAAAAATTTATCTCATGTCTTCAACTAATTTATGATAATCCAACTGCATATCTTAAGCTCCCAACTACCAGGCCCTCCCCTATAAACATACAGCGAGGTACACGTCAAGGATGCCCGTTATCGCCAACGTTATTCGCCCTAGCAATGGAACCTCTGGCCCATGCTATAAGGAATAATCCTAATATATTAGGCCCTGCAGATCTCGGGGATCAATATAAAGTCAGCCTTTTCGCGGATGATCTCCTCTTGGCCTTAACGAACCCTTACTCCACCCTCCCTAACCTATTCTCTCTTCTACGCATGTTCAAACTGGTATCTGGCCTCAAAATTAACGTCGAAAAGTCGGAAGCATTATTTGTTAATACCTCTAAAGAAGACCAAGATAATCTGGTGGCCCAGTTCGGATTTAGCAAAAAAGATCACTTTCTAACCTATCTAGGGATTAACTTGACATCTCACAAATCAACCCTATACAAATGGAATTATCTCCCTTTAATTAAAAAATTTCAGGCCAATGTGACCAGATGGTCTTCTCTGAATCTATCACTACTGGGTCGACTACATGCTATTAAAATGATATCTCTTCCGAGATTTTTATATCTCTTTCGATCCCTCCCTATCACAATACCGTCAAAAAATCTTCGGGATATACAAACGCTTATCGCAAAATTCGTATGGAATGGTAAGAGGCCAAGGATCAAACAAAATGTTATGTTTTTGCATAGAAAGATAGGCGGGCTGTCCCTACCCAACCTCAATTTATACTTTAAATCAGCCCAAATAGCCCAACTAACTAGTGTCAACTCTGGTAGCAGACGCCCTAGGTGGGTACATTTAGAATCCTATCTCCTTAGGCCATATTCTCTCCAGGGTCTCCTCTGGTCCACTGGAAAACTACCGCATAATATTTCTGACACTGCCCCTTTTACTGCCCACTCCTTAATACTATGGAGGAAGGAAAGATTCAAGTCTGGATTACAATCAGATCCCTCTCCACTCACCTCCCTTTTTTATAACCCCATGTTTTTACCAGGCCTAGAGCCCTCTCTTTTTGCTTGGTGGATCCTGAAAGATATCACTACCTTGAAACACCTATGCACCCCATTCAATGTCCTACTCACCAGGCAAGAATTTATTCAAAAGCATGAACCACCATTTAGGGAAGCTCTCCGCATAAATCAAGTGCTCCACTTCGCCAAGCATATTACGCCACATGGAACACCACTTCTGGCATCTGGGTTTGAGAATAGGTGCCTACATGACCCCATGGGGAAGGGATTGATCTCCCTAGTATACTCTGCCCTTAATACACCCCGCACTAAAGGGAAGTTAAAATATATGTTACAATGGGAGGAGGATTTAGGCCTAGTACTGCCTATAGAGAAATGGCACATGTCTTGCGATACATTGACAAAGGGCAGTCATCAGGCCTCGTTAGCGTAAAAAACGTCGATTAAAGTCCTCCACAGAGCATATTACGTCCCAGCGAGACTTCATGCCATCCACTCACACATACCTAGCAATTGCTTTAGAGGTTGAAATGCTTTAGGTGACATGTTGCACATATGGTGGAGCTGCCCTATTGTCGAGGCTCTGTGGCGAGAAGTTAAATTAATTATAGATCAAATCTATGGTAAGACAATCTCCATGGATCCTTCAGTTTTCCTGTTGGGAGCAAAATATCCCGGCTTCTCCAAAAGTCTACATAAACTTGTGACCATTATACGTATGGCCACGAAAATTCACATTGCGGCCAGATGGAGAACCACGTCACTCTCTATTTCGCTAGTTAAAGACAGAATAAACTCGATTCTACTGCATGAACGCATACAAGCTACCAGGAATGATGATTGGAACACTTTCTTTCGGACTTGGAGTCATTGGATTGATCTTGACCTGGATTCCGTCGCTCAACTGACCCAAGCTCTCAGGATCTCCCCATAATGTGAACATATATGGTTAGAGGGTCTGGAGACGAACACTTCTAGGTGGGATTAATATCCCTATCATGTACTTACAATGTTATATATTCTTGGTGCCCCTCTATTGTTTGCTATATTTGGATTGTTCCTGATAATGGCTAACCAGACTAACGAGACCTTTAGTTTCTGACCTACCTGATACATATATGCTAGCCACCTTAGGAATTGGTTGGCTGTGTAAATTTAGAAACTAATCCGCAGCATTGCACGCTTGGCGGTTCCAAGCGCTGTGGATTAGACTGGGGTGGAAAGAGATGATTTGCATAGCTCCGCCTACTGCAAAGGATTCTGGGTAAACCTGCTATTCTTTGTATTATGCTGCTTGCAAGTACTTTCCGTTTCAGGAAAGCATCCACTTTGTATGACCTACCTGAGTAATTTCTCATGTTATGTTAAAGTTGTTGCTTGTTTGATGACTGATTAGATACCCCCCTCCCTGATGTCTCCATCCTTTGTCTCTCTGTATTGTCTATGAGTCTTTGTACGTTTTGTTTGTCCCCTCTAAGGCTAATTATTTGTACAGAACAATTATTACATTTCTCATTTTTTGTTGATGCACATTTCTCTTCTGTATGGAAGTTTGCCTAGCCTTGGTTGTATTGAAAACTTTAAATAAATATATTGAAACTAAAAACCAGATGGTGAAGGGAGGAGTGCTCAGTCAATAAGCTAACATAGAAATGACAGAAAAAAGACTGGCACATCCAAACTAGTGTGAATAGGTGCATACCAGGAGCAGCTACCTCCATATATAATATACAAAAAAAAGTTGCACTCTATCATGCCAAAACACGTCAAATATGAAATACATGAAATATGAATAGCAAAATTGCTTTTTGAACATTAGGAAAAAAATTTTTTGAGACGCTTAGCACAGAATTTGGCCAAATAGTGTGAGCCCATCAACCATCGTCAAGGTGGTTTCATTAAAAAAATGATGGGTACCTGACCTCCCTGTCCAAATGTGAACACTTACCGAAGGCTAATGCCTGCATGCTTGGGTGAATATGGACACCTCTCTCAGCAAAGCCTACATATGGGTTGGCCGGAACCAAGTGTGAATAGATGTAATTAAAAACCAGATGGTGAAGGGAGGAGTGCTCATTCAATAAGCTAACAGAAATGACAGAAAAAGACTGGCACATCCAAACTAGTGTGAATAGGTGCATACCAGGAGCAGCTGCCTCCATATATAATATACAAAAAAAGGTTGCACTCTATCATGCCAAAACACGTCAAATATGAAATACATGAAATATGAATAGCAAAATTGCTTTTTGAACATTAGGAACAAATTTTTTTGAGACGCTTAGCACAGAATTGGCCAAATAGTGTGAGCCCATCAACCATCGTCAAGGTGGTCTCATTAAAAAACTGATGGGTACCTGACCTCCCTGTCCAAATGTGAACACTTACCGAAGGCTAATGCCTGCATGCTTGGGTTAATATGGACACCTCTCTCAGCAAAGCCTACATATGGGTTGGCCGGAACCAAGTGTGAATAGATGTAATTAAAAACCAGATGGTGAAGGGAGGAGTGCTCAGTCAATAAGCTAACATAGAAATGACAATCCGCAAACTATTCTAGGAAAATCTGCCTTCCAGGTGGCAAATAGCCCTCCATCCCTCCAGAGTATCAACGTATGGCTAAGTGGTACTGTACAGCCACATATGGGGTATTGCCACATTCAGTAGAAATTGTTGGACAAATTTCAGTGCCATTTTTACCCATTTCACAGTATGAAAATGTAAAACTTGGGACTAACACACAATCTCGGTGGTTAAAATATAAATTATTTTATCTTCAGTGCCCAATGGCATAAAAGTCCGTGACACACCTGTGGTGTCAATATAATCACTTCACCCCTAGATGAATTCATTGAGCAGTTTAGTTTGTAAAATAAGGTCACTTATGTGGGGGTTCTGCTGTGTTGGCTATGGTTGAGCGAAACAGATCGGTCATTTTCATAAGTCGCCGACTTTTGGCAAAGTCGGGTTTCATGAAACCCGATCCGATCCCTGTGTGGGGTCGGCCACGCGGTCGGCGACCTTCACGCCAAAGTCGCGTTTCAATGACGCGTTCAGCGCCATTTCTTAGCCAATGAAGGTGGACGCAGAGTGTGGGCAGCGTGATGACATAGGTCCTGGTCTCCATCATCTTAGAGAATGGCATGGCAGTGATTGGCTTGCTTTCTGCGGCGTCACAGGGGCTATAAAGAGGCGTGCACGCCGACCGCCGTCTTACTGCTGCCGATCTGAGTATAGGGAGAGGTTGCTGCCGCTTTGTCAGAAGCAGGGATAGCGTTAGGCAGGGTACATTAACCCCCAAACCGCTTGTGCTGTAGCAATTTCCACTGTCCAATACCACCTTTTGTTTGCAGGCACAGTGGAGGCTAGATTTTTGTTCATCAGCTCTGTAGCTTATTGGCCTGCCCTAGAAGGCTCACTGATAACTGCATTGCTGTTTGTACGCCACTGTGCAAACCAGCTGCTTTTTTCAAAGCAAAAATCCTGTTGCTCCTTCCTTTCTGCACAGCTATCTTGTTTGTTTGTCCACACTTTAGACTTTTGTGTGCAGCAGAGCAGTCCTTTTTATTGCTGCCTGCCATACTTTTCTGAGATTACTCTAGGGAGATAGTAATTGTAGTACAGTCCCTTTTTTTTTTTGTTATATCTCTTCAAGCCACTTTCTGCCACAGAAAATATACTCTAATACTCAAAACCAGGGATACAAGCTTGAGGAGGATAATTTGCATATTCCAGGTGCCTTCTCGGAAAAGCGAAGAGTCTCCCTCAGCAAGAAGATCGTTGGGTACAGCCGGGACCAGCTTCTTGGAAAGCATCACCAAACCAGGGATTCAAGCTTGAGGAGGATAATTTGCATATTCCAGGTGCCTTCTGGGAAAAGCGAAGAGTCTCCCTCAGCAAGAAGATCGTTGGGTACAGCCGGGACCAGCTGCTTGGAAAGCATCACCAAACCGCGTGCCTTACGGTGCGCAAATTTTTGCCTGTAGGACATTATTGCAAGAAAGCTTGGCTGAATAGATTACACAAAAAGGAAAACACACAGCAAGTCAGCAGGATCTAGGAGCAACATGGCTGGTGTGACAACCTACATGGTGAGCTGCAGCATGTGCTACATGTTCACAGATCGACCAGAAGAAGAATCCAATTTCACCTGTCAGAAGTTTAGACTAGTGGCCCTTTTAGAAGAAAAGGTGCGGGGTCTGGAAGAAAGAATAGCAACTTTGAAACTCATCAAAGAGAATGAAGACTTCCTAGACAGAAGACCGAGACTCACTACTGAGAGGCACAGAAGCAGCCATCTGCAGACCGGACATAACCGCAAGAGAAGTATGCTGCCTTCCAGGTGCGATGATCAAGGATGTGACGGATAGGATACCAAAGCTCTTCAGCTCCAAGGACGTCCACCCATTTCTTCTGATACATGTTGGCACCAATGACACGGCAAGGAAGGGCCTACCGACAATCTGCAAGGACTTTGAAGAGTTGGGGAAGAAAGTAAAGGAACTGGATGCACAGGTAGTTTTTTCTTCTATCCTTCCAGTAGACGGCATGGTACCAGGAGATGGAACAGGATCCTTGATGCGAACAACTGGCTAAGACGATGGTACAGACAACAAGGATTCGGATTCCTGGACCACGGTGTGAATTACTTGTACGATGGACTCCTCGCCAGAGACGGACTACACCTCAACAAACCTGGGAAACACCCATTCGCCAGAAGACGCGCTACACTCATCAGGAGGGCGTTAAACTAGAAGAAGAGGGGACGGGAAGAAAAACATTCGACTCGAACAAAGAAGACCCAGGAAAACATACTCAGAAGGGAGGTAAGAACATTTCTAAAACAATCCACAGCGAGGAGATTGGAACAAAACAAAATCCTCTAAACTGCATGCTTGCAAACGCCAGAAGTCTGACAAACAAGATGGAAGAACTAGAAGCAGAAATATCTACAGGTAACTTTGACATAGTGGGAATAACCGAGACATGGTTAGATGAAAGCTATGACTGGGCAGTTAACGTACAGGGTTACAGTCTGTTTAGAAAGGATCGTAAAAATCGGAGAGGCGGAGGGGTTTGTCTCTATGTAAAGTCTTGTCTAAAGTCCACTTTAAGGGAGGATATTAGCGAAGGGAATGAGGATGTCGAGTCCATATGGGTCGAAATTCATGGAGGGAAAAATGGTAACAAAATTCTCATTGGGGTCTGTTACAAACCCCCAAATATAACAGAAACCATGGGAAGTCTACTTCTAAAGCAGATAGATGAAGCTGCCACCCATAATGAGGTCCTGGTTATGGGGGACTTTAACTACCCGGATATTAACTGGGAAACAGAAACCTGTGAAACCCATAAAGGCAACAGGCTTCTGCTAATAACCAAGAAAAATTATCTTTCACAATTGGTGCAGAATCCAACCAGAGGAGCAGCACTTTTAGACCTAATACTATCTAATAGACCTGACAGAATAACAAATCTGCAGGTGGTCGGGCATCTAGGAAATAGCGACCACAATATTGTACAGTTTCACCTGTCTTTCACTAGGGGGACTTGTCAGGGAGTCACAAAAACACTGAACTTTAGGAAGGCAAAGTTTCACCAGCTTAGAGATGCCCTTAATCTGGTAGACTGGGACAATATCCTCAGAAATAAGAATACAGATAATAAATGGAAAATGTTTAAGAACATCCTAAATAGGCACTGTAAGCGGTTTATACCTTGTGGGAATAAAAGGACTAGAAATAGGAAAAACCCAATGTGGCTAAACAAAGAAGTAAGACAGGCAATTAACAGTACAAAAAAAAAGGATTTGCACTACTAAAGCAGGATGGCACCATTGAAGCTCTAAAAAACTATAGGGAGAAAAGTACTTTGTCTAAAAAACTAATTAAAGCTGCCAAAAAAGGAAACAGAGAAGCACATTGCTAAGGAGAGTAAAATTAATCCCAAACTGTTCTTCAACTATATCAATAGTAAAAGAATAAAAACTGAAAATGTAGGCCCCTTAAAAAATAGTGAGGAAAGAATGGTTGTAGATGACGAGGAAAAAGCTAACATATTAAACACCTTCTTCTCCACGGTATTCACGGTGGAAAATGAAATGCTAGGTGAAATCCCAAGAAACAATGAAAACCCTATATTAATGGTCACCAATCTAACCCAAGAGGAGGTGCGAAACCGGCTAAATAAGATTAAAATAGATAAATCTCCGGGTCCGGATGGCATACACCCACAAGTGCTAAGAGAACTAAGTAATGTAATAGATAAACCATTATTTCTTATTTTTAGGGACTCTATAGCGACGGGGTCTGTCCCGCAGGACTGGCGCATAGCAAATGTGGTGCCAATATTCAAAAAGGGCTCTAAAAGTGAACCTGGAAGTTATAGGCCAGTAAGTCTAACCTCTATTGTTGGTAAAATATTTGAAGGGTTTCTGAGGGATGCTATTCTGGATTATCTCAATGAGAATAACTGTTTAACTCCATATCAGCATGGGTTTATGAGAAATCGCTCCTGTCAAACCAATCTAATCAGTTTTTATGAAGAGGTAAACTATAGGCTGGACCACCGTGAGTCATTGGATGTGGTATATCTTGATTTTTCCAAAGCGTTTGATACCGTGCCGCACAAGAGGTTGGTACACAAAATGAGAATGCTTGGTCTGGGGGAAAATGTGTGTAAATGGGTTAGTAACTGGCTTAGTGATAGAAAGCAGAGGGTGGTTATAAATGGTATAGTCTCTAACTGGGTCGCTGTGACCAGTGGGGTACCGCAGGGGTCAGTATTGGGACCTGTTCTCTTCAACATATTCATTAATGATCTGGTAGAAGGTTTACACAGTAAAATATCGATATTTGCAAATGATACAAAACTATGTAAAGCAGTTAGTACAAGAGAAGATAGTATTCTGCTACAGATGGATCTGGATAAGTTGGAAACTTGGGCTGAAAGGTGGCAGATGAGGTTTAACAATGATAAATGTAAGGTTATACACATGGGAAGAAGGAATCAATATCCCCATTACACACTGAACGGGAAACCACTTGGTAAATCTGACAGGGAGAAGGACTTGGGGATCCTAGTTAATGATAACCTTACCTGGAGCAGCCAGTGCAAGGCAGCAGCTGCCAAGGCAAACAGGATCATGGGGTGCATTAAAAGAGGTCTGGATACACATGATGAGAGCATTATACTGCCTCTGTACAAATCTCTAGTTAGACCGCACACGGAGTAGTGTGTCCAGTTTTGGGAACCGGTGCTCAGGAAGGATATAATGGAACTAGAGAGAGTACAAAGGAGGGCAACAAAATTAATAAAGGGGATGGGAGAACTACAATACCCAGACAGATTAGCGAAATTAGGATTATTTAGTCTAGAAAAAAGACGACTGAGGGGCGATCTAATAACCATGTATAAGTATATAAGGGGACAATACAAATATCTCGCTGAGGATCTGTTTATACCAAGGAAGGTGACGGGCACAAGGGGGCATTCTTTGCGTCTGGAGGAGAGAAGGTTTTTCCACCAACATAGAAGAGGATTCTTTACTGTTAGGGCAGTGAGAATCTGGAATTGCTTGCCTGAGGAGGTGGTGATGGCGAACTCAGTCGAGAGGTTCAAGAGAGGCCTGGATGTCTTCCTGGAGCAGAACAATATTGTATCATACAATTATTAGGTTCTGTAGAAAGACGTAGATCTGGGGATTTATTATGATGGAATATAGGCTGAACTGGATGGACAAATGTCTTTTTTCGGCCTTACTAACTATGTTACTATGTTACTATGTTACTAATACAGTGAGCCTGATTTCTTCACAATTCTCCCAGAAAAAATAAAACAAGTGGGAGATTAAGATTGGCAAATCTGCATCACTGCCAGTCCTGTCTGTGGCATCTGTCTTTCATTTTCTGCCACAGAAAATATACTCTAATACAGTGGCCCTGATTTCTTCACAATTCTCCCAGAAAAAAATAAAACAAGTGGGAGATTAAGATTGGCAAATCTGCATCACTGCCAGTCCCATCTGTGGCATCTGTCTTTCATTTTCTGCCACAGAAAATATACTCTAATACAGTGGCCCTGATTTCTTCACAATTCTCCCAGAAAAAAAAAACAAGTGGGAGATTAAGATTGGCAAATCGGCATCACTGCCAGTCCTGTCTGTGGCATTTGTCTTTCATTTTCTGCCACAGAAAACCTACTGTATAAGAGTGGGCCTGATTTATTCACAATTCTCCCAGAAAAAATAAAACAAGTGGGAGATTAAGATTGGCAAATCTGCATCACTGCCAGTCCTGTCTGTGGCATCTGTCTTTCATTTTCTGCCACAGAAAATATACTCTAATACAGTGGACCTGATTTCTTCACAATTCTCCCAGAAAAAAATAAAACAAGTGGGAAATTAAGATTGGCAAATCTGCATCACTGCCAGTCCTGTCTGTGGCATCTGTCTTTCATTTTCTGCCACAGAAAATATACTGTAATACAGTGGCCCTGACTTCTTCACAATTCTCCCAGAAAAAAAAAACAACAAGTGGGAGATTAAGATTGGCAAATCTGCATCACTGCCAGTCCTGTCTGTGGCATCTGTCTTTCATTTTCTGCCACAGAAAACCTACTGTATAAGAGTGGGCCTGATTTCTTCAATATTCTCCCAGAAAAAATAAAAAGGGGGAGATTTTTATTGGTAGTGTGTGCATCTGCGTCAGTCCTGTTAGTGGCAAATCTGTCTGCCACTTAAGCTGTGTACTGTTATACAGTGGGCCTGATTTTTTCCCTGCAGTCTCACCCACCTATAAAGGGAGATATAAATTCACCACAAGTTTGAGTACACCTTGTAATTGGTTTTACAGTAACAAATACCATTTGTTTGTTTGGTTACGTTTTTCAAACAATGAGGAAGTCTGGTGGAAGAGGTCGTGGCCGTGTGCGGTCATTGCCAGCTGGTAATGATGGTAGTGGTGGTGGAGCATCAGGTGGTCGTGGGAAAAACAATATAGCACCTAAGTCTCGAGTTGTTGAGCCAGCGTCATCGTCTGGCTACACAAGGCCTCGAACGCTCCCTTTTCTGGGAGTAGGAAAACCGCTTTTAAAGCTGGAGCAGCAGGAACAAGTTTTGGCTTTCCTTGCTGACTCTTCCTCTAGCTCTTTCACCTCCTCTTCGGAAACTGCTAAATGTAAAAGCAGCTCGTCGTCAGTGGATGTTCCCGGTCAGGGACAAGTCGCTTCCTTGTCTTCTTCACCAAGAACAACAGAGAAGGATGCATCAGGCAACAAAACGGGTTACTCCATGGAGCTCCTTACACATACCATTCCTGGGCTAGAAAGGGAAATTGTTAACAGGCCATGCCCATTACAAGATGAATCAGACATGGAGTGCACAGATGCACAGCCACAGCCAGATTACTATGCTGTTCCTTTGACTCAGATCAGAACATTGCCCTCGCAGTGTACTGTTCCAGAATCTGACCCTGATGAGACTATAGAGCCCTGTCATGAACGCTATAGCACCGGCTTACACTGTGATACAGAGGAAGTTGCACACGACATAGAAGAGGAGGTCGTAGATGACCCAGTTGTTGACATGGATTCGCAGCCATTGGGGGAACAGGGTGCAGGCGGCAGTAGCTCTGAAGCGGAGGAGAAGGAGCCGCAGCAGGCATCAACATCGCAACAGGTTCCATCTGCCAGGCCCGTATCTGGCCAAAAACGTGTGGCAAAACCAAAACCAGTTGTAGGACAGCATGGACATCCGGTTAAAGAAGCTCAGTCTGCAATGCCTGAAAAGGTATCCGATAGTAGGAAGAGTGCAGTCTAGCATTTTTTTAAACAAGATCCAAATGATCAGCGCAAAGTCATCTGTCAAAAATGTTCAAGGACCTTCAGCAGAGGTCAGAATGTTAAAAATCTAAATACAAGTTGCATGCGTAGACATTTAACCACCATGCACTTGCAAGCCTGGACTAACTACCAAACGTCCCTTAAGGTTGTAGCACCCTCTGCCAATGAAGCTAGTCAGCAACGCTACATCCCTTCCCTCACTGTAAGCCCACCGTTTACCGCACCACCTGCAGTAAATGTGGAGGTTTCGTCGCAAGGCCAAAGCAGTCAGGGAATCACCAGGTTCGTGGTAGGAAACACTGTATGTAGGGCACCAGCAAGAATACCATCTCCAACCCTCTCTCAGTCTGCCATGTCCACCGGTACCCCCGCTAGTTCCACCATCTGCAGCTCTCCAGTCCAGCTCACCTTACATGAAACTCTCGTTAGGAAAAGGAAGTACTCATCCTCGCTTCCGCGTACACAGTGTTTGAACGCCCACATTGCTAGACTAATCTCGTTAGAGATTATGCCCTACCGGTTAGTTGAAAGCGAAGCTTTCAAAGCCCTGATGGACTACGCTGTACCATGCTACGAGCTACCCAGTTAACACTTCTTTTCGAGAAAAGCCTTCTCAGCCCAGTACAAAGGTGCACCTGACAACAGATGCATGGACCAGTAGGCATGGCCAGGGACGATACGTGTCCATCACGGCACACTGGGTTAATGTGGTGGATGCAGGGTCCACAGGGGACAGCAATATTGGGACAGTTCTGTCTAGCCCACAGTCTAGGAAACAGTTGGCTGTAGGCGTTCGCCCCCCCTCCTCCTCCTCCTCGTCCTCCTGCAGAAGCGAGAGCTTGTCCACAGACCGCAGTCGCACGAGCACTCCATCCGCAGCTGCCACTGTTGCACAAGAGGTGTCCCATTATGGGACAGCTAGTGGCAAGCATCAGCAGGCTGTATTGGCAATGAAGTGTTTGGGCGACAACAGACACACCGCGGAAGTTCTGTCCGAGTTCTTGCAGAAAGAAACTGTTAGGGTTGGCGGAACGCACCAAATATATAATTTATTAAATGGAATTGGTGCGTTCGCAACCCGGGATCCACCGTGCAGGAAAGCACCTGCTGCTAAATAATGGCGGCTCTATATGGCGGTATATACCAACTCTGTTAGCTTCACAGAGTAACCGCGAGAGGAAAGCTCTGTGCCCTGTTAGACTTTCACAGAGGCACAGGCCAACTACCCAGATGTGAGCAGTGAGTGGTCATGCATGCATACAAAACTCCTCGCCGGAGATGCCAGCATTCTAGGGGCTTATTTCAGCCGGGTCCCTGAACACACTTAAACACAATCTCCTCGCCGGAGGTGCCAGCATTCTAGGGGCTTATTTCAGCCGGGTCCCTGAACACATTCAAACACATGACCACATTGGCGCAAAGCATATAGCATAAGACGATACTAGCGCATGGCCGTGCGGTCATGCGCAGTTTATATAGTTACAGCACAGGAAGCTGCTACTGAAGTTTTTGCCCTTTCAGGACCTTCCAGAA
The DNA here is from genome assembly GCF_032444005.1 of Ranitomeya imitator. Classification (NCBI taxonomy): domain Eukaryota; kingdom Metazoa; phylum Chordata; class Amphibia; order Anura; family Dendrobatidae; genus Ranitomeya; species Ranitomeya imitator. The sequence goes on from NC_091288.1 coordinate 102,116,499, forward strand.
GGACCAATGGAAAGTGCTGCAGTACCTGAACATGTTTTGCCCTTTTAGGACCTTCCAGAAGGACCAATGGAATGTACTGCAGCACCTGAGCATGTGACCGAACATGTGGCCCTCGACCTCCAATGGGAGACCCTGCCCTGGGCATGCTCAGTGTGAGTAAACAAGGACTTAGTCAAAGAGAGGCTCGCTCGCCGCAGATCAGTGCAGGGTACCATAGGAAAGCCAGAAAAGGCAGTAGTGACCCTATGCACCGAATCAGCCCCAGCGAGATGCTGGGAGCGACGTCTCCACTGAGCAGAGCCCACTGCGGCCGATACCGAATGGGAGACCGTAGCAGACACGGATCGAGATTCCCCCTGTGCAGCAGAGGAAACTCGACTCCTAACATTACCCCCCTTCCTAGGGCCCCCCCTCCTTGAGCCTCACTACACTCAAAAGCTGCGATAAGCAGCGTAGCCCGAATGTGCTCCACAGGCTCCCAGGTTCTATCCTCTGGGCCGTGACCCTTCCAGTCCACCAGATAAAATTTCTTGCCACGTACCACCTTGCACCCCACAATAGCATTCACCTCAAACTCATCCGTGGATGAACCCGATATCCCAGCAGATGACTCGGAAAACCGGGACAAATGAACGGGCTTTAAGAGGGAAACGTGGAAAGTATCGGTGATACCAAGGCGTGGAGGAATAGCCAAACGGTAGACCACAGGGTTGACTTGTTCAAGAACCTTAAACGGGCCAATGTATCGAGGAGCAAGCTTAGTGGACTCATCTCGCAGCCTGATGTTACGGGCGGAGAGCCACACTAAGTCGCCAGGAGCAAAGACCGGAGCGGGGCGCCGGTGTGTATCAGCCGAAACCCTCATTCTCTCCTTGGAGGCCCGGATGGCATCCTGTGTGCGGTCCCAGATGTCACGTGCCTCCACCGCCCAGTCTGCCACCCTAGAATCGGTGGATGACACGGGCATGGGCACAGGGACACGCGGATGCTGGCCGTAATTAAGGAGAAAAGGAGTTTGACCAGTGGAATCGGCTACGGCGTTGTTCAGGGCAAATTCCGCCCAAGGTAGCAAAGATGCCTAGTCATCCTGCCTAGCAGAGACGAAATGTCGCAAATATGTCACCAGAGTCTGGTTGGTTCTCTCCACCAACCCATTCATCTCGGGATGGTATGCAGAGGAGAGGTTTAACTCTATGCTGAGTAAACGGCAGAGCTCTCTCCAAAACCGAGATGCGAACTGGGGACCCCGATCGCTGACAATCTTATCAGGCATACCATCCAAACGGAAAACGTGTTTAATGAACAACACCGCCAAGGCCCGTGCTGAGGGTAACCGAGGAAGCGGCACCAAATGCACCATCTTGGAGAAATGGTCGGTGACAACCCAAATAATGGAGCAGCCACGCGACTTGGGTAGACCCACCACAAAGTCCATCCCGACCATCTCCCAGGGCCTGTCTGCCACCGGTAGAGGGTAAAGCAACCCAGCAGGCCGTTGCCGAGGAGACCGATTCTGGGCGCAAGAAACGCACGCCTGAATACAAGAGAGGCCTGGATGTCTTCCTGGAGCAGAACAATATTGTATCATACAATTATTAGGTTCTGTAGAAGGACGTAGATCTGGGTATTTATTATGATGGAATATAGGCTGAACTGGATGGACAAATGTCTTTTTTCGGCCTTACTAACTATGTTACTATGTTACTAATATAGTCCTTGACATCTCGGGCCATATGCGGCCACCAGTATGTTCTCGCCAGAAGCTCAGATGTCCTCTTGGTCCCAAAATGCCCACCCACTCTGGAGGAGTGAGCCCAAGAGAGAACCTCCGGTCGCAAGTTAGCTGGTACGAAAGTCTTGCCCAGGGGCACAGACTCTAGCGAAACCGGAGCTACAGTTCTCAGGCTCTCAGAAGGGACAATAAGCCGAGGCTCCTCCTCCTCCTCCTCCGATGACACCACGGAGCGGGAGAGAGCATCAGCACGAACGTTCTTCTCCCCGGAGAGGAAATGGAGAGTAAAATGGAACCGGGAGAAGAACAGGGACCATCTAGCCTGGCGAGAATTCAGCCGCTGGGCCGTTTGCAGATACACCAAGTTCTTGTGGTCAGTGAAGACTTGGAAGGGAAAGCGAGCTCCTTCCAAGAGATGTCTCCACTCTGAAAAAGCCAACTTCATGGCCAGCAACTCCCTGTCCCCGATGGAATAATTCCTCTCCGCTGGTGTGAAGGTCTTGGAGAAGAAGAAGCAAGGATGCTTCCGATCTTGAGCATCCTTTTGGAAAAGGACTGCTCCAGCACCAACGGATGAGGCATCCACCTCCAAGATAAATGGCTTATGAACATCGGGCGATGTAGGATGGGAGCGCTAGCGAAGTGTGACTTGATCGAGAGAAAGAATTTGGAGACCTCCTCTGACCACAACTTGGGATTTGCTCCCTTCTTGGTGAGGGCAACCAAGGGAGCTACCAAAGTTGAGAAGTGTGGAATGAACTGGCGATAGTAATTAATGAACCCCATAAAGCGCTGCACCGCTTTAAGAGAATGGGGTTCCTGCCAGTCCATTACAGCCTGTAGCTTGGCAGGATCCATAGCCAAACCCTGGGCAGAGATGATATAACCAAGGAAAGGCAAGGACTCCTGCTCAAACACACACTTCTCCAACTTGGCGTAGAGGGAGTTTGCCCGTAAGAGGTCGAAGACTTTGCGAACATCTCTCCGATGGGAGTCAATATCTGGAGAGAAGATGAGAATATCATCCAGATAGACTACGACCGAGGTGGTGAGCATATCCCGGAAGATGTCGTTCACAAAGTCTTGGAAAACGGCTGGGGCATTACAGAGCCCGAAGGGCATCACCAGATATTCATAGTGCCCATCCCTGGTGTTAAAAGCCGTCTTCCATTCATCCCCCTCACGGATGCGAATCAGGTTGTAAGCACCCCGCAGATCTAACTTTGTAAATACCGTCACTCCCCGTAGCCTATCAAACAGCTCAGATATCAGGGGTAGTTGGTACTTGTTCTTAACAGTGATGGCGTTAAGACCCCTGTAGTCTATGCATGGACGTAAGTCTCCAGTCTTCTTCTGTACGAAGAAGAACCCTGCCCCTGCCGGTGACACTGACTTCCTAATGAATCCTCTTGCCAGATTCTCCTGGATGTACTGGGACATTGCCTCCGTCTCGGGAGAGATAACGGATAGACTCGACCCCGGGGAGGCTCAGCACCAGGCAAGAGGTCAATAGGACAGTCATAGGGGCGGTGAGGCGGAAGGGTCTCCGCAGCTCTTTTGGAGAACACGTCTGCATAGGGCCAATAGTGCTTGGGGAGAGAGGAAAGATCTGCGGGTACCTGTGTGGTAGCAACCTGAACGCACTCCCTCAGACATCTAACCTCGCAAGATTTACTCCAACCCAAAATTCTCCCAGAGGACCACTCAATATGAGGAGAATGGTAGCGAAGCCATGGTATTCCCAACAGGACCTCATCAATTCCCTCAGGAATGACTAATAGGGAGATTATCTCCTGATGTGATGGAGACACAGATAGCGTGAAAGGAATGGTTTGGTGGGTAATCTGTGAAGGTAGTGTTGACCCATTTACCACTCGAACAGTTACCGGCTTGGCGAGCATCACCAAGGGTATTGCGTGACGCTGGGCAAAAGCGGAAGACATAAAGTTACCCTCTGCCCCAGAATCCACGCATAGCTCGACCATAAGAGTGGATGGGCCTATGGTAATTGTCCCCTTGAAGGACAACTTTGAGGCAAACGTCGCCGTGTCTAGTGTAACTCCTCCAACTGCCACTAGACGCTGACGTTTCCCCGACCGCTGAGGACCCTTGGAGGCAAGGTGTCCTGACTGCTGGCAAACATGACGGACCTTATGTGCACGGGCAGACTGAGACTTGGATCCCGCTCGTGTCACCTCTAAGGCCTCATGTGACTCGGATGCCTGGACTGGAGATTCCAAAGGTTTGGCGAAGGTGGGAGCCAGCCGAAACCTCTGCCTACACTGGGCTCGCTCCAACCTCCGCTCGTTAAAACGGAGGTCAATACGAGTAGATATGGCTATGAACTCCTCCAGTGTGGCGGGAATCTCCCTAGTGGCCAAAGCGTCCTTCACATGGTCAGCCAGCCCCCTCCAAAATACGGGAATGAGGGTTTTATCTGACCATTCCAACTCAAACGCTAATGTCCGGAAGTGAACAGCAAAATGGCTGACCATGGTTGAACCCTGAGTCAAAGCCAGCAGTTGGAGTGCTGTATCATGGGTGACTTGAGGTCCTAAAAAGACCTGTTTCAGAGTGTCCAGAAACCTAGGAACACTCCGCACCACATGATCGTTGCGCTCCCACAGCGGCGTAGCCCACTCCAACGCTCTGTCCGACAGTAGAGAGATTATGAATCCCACCCTTGCCCGCTCAGTAGGGAAACGTGCAGCCAGAAGCTCGAGGTGTATACCACATTGGCTCACGAAACCCCTACAGGACTTACTGTCCCCAGAGTATCTCTCAGGCAAAGGAAGGTGAGATAGGGTCGGAACAGAGGTGGCAGTGGGTAAAGCTGCTGCAGCCACGCTAGCAGCCTGAACAGCTATTGCGGTAACATCCACCGCCGAGGTTGCACGCTCAAGAGACGCCAACCGGCCCTCCAGCAGCTGGATGTACCCCTGCAATCGCTGTTCATCCGCCATTACTTAGCCAGATCCTGGCGCTAGTATACTGTTAGGGTTGGCGGAACGCACCAAATATATAATTTATTAAATGGAATTGGTGCGTTTGCAACCCGGGATCCACCGTGCAGGAAAGCACCTGCTGCTAAATAATGGCGGCTCTATATGGCGGTATATACCAACTCTGTTAGCTTCACAGAGTAACCGCGAGAGGAAAGCTCTGTGCCCTGCTAGACTTTCACAGAGGCACAGGCCAACTACCCAGATGTGAGCAGTGAGTGGTCATGCATGCATACAAAACTCCTCGCCAGAGGTGCCAGCATTCTAGGGGCTTATTTCAGCCGGGTCCCTGAACACATTCAAACACATGACCACATTGGCGCAAAGCATATAGCATAAGACGATACTAGCGCATGGCCGTGCGGTCATGCGCAGTTTATATAGTTACAGCACAGGAAGCTGCTACTGAAGTTTTTGCCCTTTCAGGACCTTCCAGAAGGACCAATGGAAAGTGCTGCAGTACCTGAGCATGTTTTGCCCTTTCAGGACCTTCCAGAAGGACCAATGGAATGTACTGCAGCACCTGAGCATGTGACCGAACATGTGGCCCTCGACCTCCAATGGGAGACCCTGCCCTGGGCATGCTCAGTGTGAGTAAACAAGAACTTAGTCAAAGAGAGGCTCGCTCGCCGCAGATCAGTGCAGGGTACCATAGGAAAGCCAGAAAAGGCAGTAGTGACCCTATGCACCGAATCAGCCCCAGCGAGACGCTGGGAGCGACGTCTCCACTGAGCAGAGCCCACTGCGGCCGATACCGAATGGGAGACCGCAGCAGACACGGATCGAGATTCCCCCTGTGCAGCAGAGGAAACTCGACTCCTAACAGAAACTCAGTCATGGCTGGGCACTGAACATCTTGAGGCAGGCAAGGTAGTGAGTGATAACGGAAGGAATTTTATGGCTGCCATAGCCCTTTCACAACTGAAACACATTCCTTGCCTGGCTCACACCTTAAACCTTGTGGTGCAGTGCTTCCTGAAAAGTTATCTGGGGTTACCTGACCTGCTCCTCAAAGTGCGCAGACTTTGCTCGCATATCCGCCATTCGCCCGTACACTCCAACCGTATGCAGAACCATCAGCGGTCTTTGAACCTTCCCCAGCATCGCCTAATCATCAAAGTTGCAACAAGGTGGAACTCCACACTGCACATGCTTCAGAGACTGTGCGAACAGAGGCGTGCTGTTATGTATTTGTGGGAGGATACACATATACGGGCAGGCAGTTGGATGCCAGACATGGAGTTGTCAGGTGTGCTACAAGACCTGTGTCAAGTCCTTCAGTGTTTTGAGGAATGCACACGGCTGGTTAGTGCAGACAATGCCATAATAAGCATGAGCATCCCCCTAATGCGTCTGCTGATGCAAAGTTTGATGCACATAAAGGAGCAGGTGTCTGTAGCCGAGGACAAGGGAAGCCATTGTCTGGTCAGGGCAGTCTACAGGACGAGGTGGCGGGCGAAGAGGAGGAGGATGAGGAGGATAATGGGGATGAGTATATTTTGGATGAGGAATCTTCTCAGGGGGCAATAGAAACTGGTGGCGTTGCAAGGCCGGGTTCAGGGTTTTTGAGGGAGACAAGTGACGTTGATTTGCCAGAAACTGCCCCTCAACCCAGCACAAGCGTAGATTTGACAACTGGAACATTGGCCCACATGGCGGATTATGCCTTGCGTATCCTCAAAAGGGACCCACGCATTATAAAAATGATGACTGATGACGATTACTGGTTGGCCTGCCTCCTTGATCCTCACTATAAAGGCAAATTTCAAAATATCATGCCACATGAGAACCTCGAACAAATATTGGCAACCAAACAAGCAAGTCTTGTAGACTGTTTGATTCAGGCATTCCCAGCACACAGCGCCGGTAATGGTTCTCACACGAGCTGCAGGGGGCAACAGGGCAGAGGTGTTAGAGGTGCACAAATCAGAAGTGGCATTGGGCAGAGGGGTTTTCTGACCAGGTTGTGGAGTGATTTCACAACGACCGCAGACAGGACAGGTACTGCATCATCAATTCAAAGTGACAGGAGACAACATTTGTCCAGTATGGTTACTAACTATTTTTCATCCTTATCGATGTTCTCCCTCAACCGTCATTCCCATTTGATTGCTGGGCATCCAAAATAGACACCTGGCCTGAATTTGCCAAATATGCATTGCAGGAGCTTGCTTGCCCAGCAGCTAGTCTGCTTTCAGAAAGAGTATTCAGTGCTGCTGGTTCAATATTGACCGAAAAAAGGACTCATCTGGCTACCCAAAATGTTGATGATCTAACCTTCATTAAAATGAATCACTCATGGATTTCTAATTATTTTGCCCCACCTTTCCCGAATGACACGTAGCTTTCCTATAAAAATGTCTTGCTTGTGGACTGGTCTTACTGACTGTTCCAATCTCTTAATTTGCAGCTGCCGTTTGTCCAGCATATGAGATGTTTACACCTCCCTAAATGGGCTAACGCCCCCCACGGGGCCGTGGTATCGCCTCTTGGTGCAAGCACCCGTGAGAGTGCCATTTGTCTGAAGAGGTGGGTGTGCCCACTTTTGGTCGACGGCACTGCCACTGGGTCCCTCATAGTACAATGAAGTGTCTCTGGCGGTGGAGGCGCGCACCCAACGTCAGACACACCGTTGTAACATGAGGGGCCCTGGGCCTGTACCGTCGGCCGCAAGAGAGTGTTCCCCCCAGCTCAAACAGTGCTCTACCACTTGCAAAATTATCTCTCACAGCTCCACCAATGTTTAGTCTATGCGCTGAAATCCTTCAATGCCTGGCACTGACAATACCAATTTGTTGACATGTATGATGCTAGTTAAAATAGTCAGGGGCTGTGTCCTATAGTTACACCAGTAAATACTTTGCGTAAAATTACTATGTCTGAAAGTCAGCAGAGGAGCCCACCCCTGTACCTAAGTATGCCACCCTTTTTTTTTTGTTTTGTTGTTTTGCTAGACATTAACATCTATTTATTTTTTGGGAGTACTAACTGTGTCAGACACTCCTTCCAATTGTCCTCCGCTGACCACACCAATGTTGCCTGTGTACCCCTACCACATAATAGAAGCTGCATTGAGCCTAATTTCTTTATTTTAGGCCTACTAAGTCTGTCTGCGGTCCCTCCTTCAAATTGCCCTCCGCTGACCACACCAATACTGCCTGTGTACCCCTGCCACATAATCGAAGCTGCATAGAGCCTATTTTGTTATTTTAGGCCTACTAAGTCTGTCTGTGGTCCCTCCTTCAAATTGCCCTCCGCTGACCACACCAATGATGCCTGTGTACCCCTGCCACATAATAGAAGCTGCATGGAGCCTATTTTGTTACTTTAGGCCTACTAAGTCTGTCTGCGGTCCTTCCTTCAAATTGTCCTCCGCTGACGACACCAATGCTGCCTGTGTACCCCTGCCACATAATAGAAGCTGCATAGAGCCTATTTTGTTATTTTAGGCCTATTAAGTCTGTCTGCGGTCCCACCTTCAAATTGCCCTCCGCTGACCACACCAATGCTGCCTGTGTACCCCTGCCACATAATAGAAGCTGCATAGAGCCTATTTTGTTATTTTAGGCCTACTAAGTCTGTCTGCGGTCCCTCCTTCAAATTGTCCTCCGCTGACCACACCAATGCTGCCTGTGTACCCCTGCCACATAATAGAAACTTCATAGTGCCTATTTTGTTATTTTAGGCCTACTAAGTCTGTCAGCGGTCTTTCCTTCAAATTGCCCTCCGCTGACCACACCAATGTTGCCTGTGTACCCCTACCACATAATCGAAGCTGCATAGAGCCTATTTTGTTATTTTAGGCCTACTAAGTCTGTCTGCGGTCCTTCCTTCAAATTGTCCTCCGCTGACCACACCAATGCTGCCTGTGTACCCCTGCCACATAATCGAAGCTGCATAGAGCCTATTTTGTTATTTTAGGCCTACTAAGTCTGTCTGTGGTCCCTCCTTCAAATTGTCCTCCGCTGACCACACCAATGCTGCCTGTGTACCCCTACCACATAATCGAAGCTGAATTGAGCCTATTTTGTTATTTTAGGCCTACTAAGTCTGTCTGCGGTCCCTCCTTCAAATTGTGTCCACTGACCACACCAATGCTGCCTGTGTATCCCTACCACATAGTTCTAACTGCATTGAGCCTAATTTTTTAATTTTAGGCCTACTAAGTCTGTCCGTGGTCCCTCCTTCCAATTGTCCTCCGCTTACCACACCAATGCTGCCCGTGTACCCATATAACCTTTTTTAAACCTGCAGCCTGCCAACATTGTGGTGTAAGGCCTACTAGCAGTGTCTGTCTGCGCCACTCAATGCAGCTGTCCTCCTCCTAAAAAAAAAGCTGCAATTGTCTGGTTTTCAGCCTGTCAGAATTTTAAAACTGCATTGGGGTCCAAGTTTCGTTGGGGTCTACAAACTGAGTCTTCCGCTCCAAGGTGTTCTCCATGTTGCCTATCCCTAGCTTCTATCTTCAAGCTCTCGTTAAGTAGTTGTTGAAACAACACTGCATTAGGCCTACAAGTTGGGTCAGGGTTCTAGAGACGGTGTCTGCCGCTCCAAGGTGTTCTCCAAGTTGCCTCTCCCTAGCTTCTATCTTCAAGCTCTCGTTAAGTAGTTGTTGAAACAACACTGCATTAAGCCTACAAGTTGGGTCTGGGTTCTAGAGACGGTGTCTGCCGCTCCAAAGTGTTCTCAAGGTTGCCTCTCCCTAGCTTCTATCTTCAAGCTCTCATTAAGTAGTTGTTGAAACAACACTGCATTAGGCCTACAAGTTGGGTCTGGGTTCTAGAGATGGTGTCTGCCGCTCCAAGGTGTTCTACAGGTTGCCTTTCCCTAGCTTCTATCTTCAGGCTCTCGTTAAATTGTTTTTAATATTACACTGCATTTGGCCTACTTGTTTTGTTGGCCCTACTAACGGTGTCTGCCGCTCCTTGCTGTTCTCCTCCACGGAACAAACCAGTGCCACCTGTTTACTTCTGTTACCAATTTTGAACTGCATTTAGCCTACTTACTGATTTGGGCCTACTCACTGTGTCAGCCTCTCATTACAATTGTACTCCACTGAACAAAGCAATGCCCCCCGGTTAGTCCTGTTACCAATTTTGAACTGCATTCAGCCCACTTTATTATTTGGGCCTATATCTGTGTTTCCTCCTCATCCTGCCCATTGCCCAGCCAGTGATAGATGAGTCTGCTGGTACATTGACCCAGACGCTACATTCCCCGTGCACGCTACACAGCCAGAATATGACCCTGCTGAAAGTCAGGTTCCCCTTCCCGCATACCATACCACCTTACACGGGGACAAAGAGGAAGGTGCAGATGAAAGTGCAGGTTCCTTCATCGGGTGGGGGGGAGGAATACTTGTTAGCGACGTCACTGGCACAGGGCCCCTCATAGTACGTAAAAGTGTCGCTGCCGGTGGGAGGCGCCCCCGCCGTGCAAACACACCACCGTACTTTGAGGGGCCCTGTGGCAGTGCCAATGCCAACGAGTGGGACCCCCCTGCTTGCTCAGGATCACAGCACTTGCAAAGTTGAAATACTTACCTCTCCCTGCTCCACTGCCGTGACGTGGTCCACATTTCCTGGGCCCACTAAATACTTGAACCAGCCCTACCCCCCACCATTTTAGCCAAATGACCCCCAATTCCCAATGCCTAACTATTATTATATGGTAAATAAATAACACAGTATACCCACAATTGGTGTGTAGAAATTTTAACGGTATAATATCATCCACAAAAAGCAATATATATAAATATATATAAAATCAACCACCAGGGTGCGCTGTGCCCGATTGCAGTGAAACCACTGCACAAGAAGGTAAAAGCAAAGCAATACTACAAGGACCCGAAAAGAAGAAAAACATACAAGGCAAAGAAATGTTAGAAATATGGCTTTATTAAAGGAAATGGCAATGATTTATACAATCATAAAAAAATATAATATAAAAACAGAAAAACCACATCCGCGCAGCAGCAGGATTACAGAGCTATATATATTTACGAGCAATATGGCCCCCACAATATCAGGATAAAAATAATTAACAAGCTGTACAACAGGCACTATAATGTGTAAGAATAAAAAAGGAAAACGGAAAAAGGGAGTGCTATAAAATTCTCCCTGTGTAAATATATGTAAAAAAATCCTTTTGTGTAAAAAAAATACTATTATAAATATAATATCATATGCAAAATACAGCAGATAAGGTGGAATAATAGTCACCTGACTACGAAATCGCATATATATAGTGTGTACATAAATTTCTGCTGCACAATTAACAGTGAAAAAAACTCCAGTATGTAAAAAAACAGAAAACAGGGGCGGAAAAAAACAGGGGGTTAATAAAACCCACTAATATAACCACCAATACTACAATAAGGTGCAAATAATATTAAAGTAATAGTGTGCCACCACTCAACCAAAATCAAATAAAGTGCACTCCTGCTATCACACAGACACAGTGATAACGCCTGACTGAATTAGCGTGATACAAAGTGCGGCTGTACAGCCAAAATATAAAAGATCTCTATACCTGGGGGGCTCTCTCCTGTGCCAGCGCGTACCCGACGCGCGTTTCGGTATTTAACCTTCGTCAGGGGGTGGCTTATTGCATGTGGCTAGAGGTTTATATAGTGTGCGTCTTCAATCTACAACGCTGCAGCCCAGGTGGATCCAGCGCGTGCGCAGTCAGGAGGCCCCAGAGTTCCGGTCCCCGCGTCACATGACCGGCTGTATGGGAACGGAGTACCCAGCGTTGCCACGGTTACATGCACGCAGGGAACCAGAACTCCCAGGCACAGACCGCGCACGCACGCAGCCAGGGGCACAGCGTGGGAGCAAGTACGTCACACAGGTACTACGGAATATAGCGCTAAATTAACCATGTGGGCTCAGAGGTTACTTACAGTAACTAGGATTGCCAAATACAGCATATAGAGAACAATAAAGAAAAATTGTAATTGAGAGATAAATCCAGTATAATCACCCAGTATGGGCATATTAAGATTACAATACCAAACACCGCATATGTGTCATAATACTCAATTATTAAGTAGAACAAGAAAAACGGAAAATAATACAAAGAGAAAATAATACACTATAATAATAAAGGAGTTCTATGAAACGAATTGAATATGTCTCCCAGAATAGTATTCAAAAAAGGAAAACATATGGATTCTGTATGCAACCGGTCATTAAAAATAAACAAGAAAAAGAGGGAAGGGGCGGGGGGAAAGGGGGGGAAGATGGGGGGGGGAAGGGGAAGAAAGGGAGAAAAGGGAAAGAAAAAAGGAAGGGAAAGGGGGAAAATTGAAAAATAAAAATGGATGTACATAATAAGAATATGAATTATATGATGACAATTGACCATGCTTTTATATCCAATTGATAATGTGTGCAAAACTGTAAAGCGCTGCGGAATATGTTAGCGCTATATAAAAATAAAGATTATTATTATTATTATTTATTAATTGGGGACTTTTTTCTATAAATGTTCATGTTCATTTCTCTTCAGGCTCGGTGCGCCTCATCCAAGATCTCCAATCAAGGCTTCACCAACAGTCAACCGATCGATAGGCTGAACAGGCCCACAATCCACACAAGGTAAGTACTACAATGCATAATGAAATAAATAAATTAAACACATTCATAAAATATGGATATTACCACATGAAAAGCCAATGATATAAAAAATGTTTAAAACAGTAAAACGATAAAAAATCGTACTCATAAAGAGGTCTTATATTTAAAAAAAATATATATATAAAAATATTTTAAAAGACTATACAAAACACTATAAAATACTAAAACAGATGGTTGTTACAAAAAAGGTGCAAAACTTAGGTTTTCGTTTAATCCCGTTGGTGAAACGGTATCCAGTGTCCAAATCCACTTGGTCTCTTTTTTGGCTAATAATACACTTATTTTACCACCTCTCTCATTCACCCTTACCATGTCTATGCCAGTTACCTTCAATAGTGATGCATCACAATCATGATGTAATTTGAAATGCTTAGGAATTGTCTTCAATAGTAATGCATCACTCACTTCCTTGGCAGCCAAAATACCCAAAATATGTTCCCTGGCACGAACCTTTAGTTGCCTCGTTGTCATGCCCACATACACTAGGCAACAAGGGCATGTAGCGTGATAAATCACCGCTTTAGACGAACAGGTTATGGCATGTTTGATTTTATATACAACCGTACCATCATGATTCTCAAATGAGTCTGTTCTCTGAATATTTGGACAAGCGATGCATTGGCCACAAGGTTTGCATCCCACAGCAACTCTTGTGTTTGTAAGAAAGGTAGGGATCACTGGGTTATAAGTATAGTGGCTCTTAACCAGTTGATCTTTTTGATTTTTGGATCTATGGTACGTGATGTTGGGTCTATCCCCTATATATTGTGTTAGGACCGGGTCAGATTTTAAAATAGCCCAAGATTTTCTTAAAAACGACCTCATCATCTCGGTTTGGCCATGGTACTGGGTGATATATCTGGTCACTTGATTAGATTTGGATGGCTTATTTTCATATAGGGCTTGGTGTCGTGTTATATATTTAGCCCGATTATACCCTTTCTTAATGGAACGCCTACTATACCCACATTCTAAAAACCTCTCCTTCATGTCCAAGGCTTGTTTCTCAAAGTCTACTTCATTCGCGCATATCCTACGTAGGCGTAGAAATTGGCCTATCGGAATAGATCTAATCATTGCTGGCGGGTGTGAAGAGGAAGCATGAAGGAGGGAGTTGACGGCCGTAGATTTACGAAAAATATTGGTGTACAGGCAGCCATTCTCGTCTTTATGTACACCCACATCTAAAAATTCCATAAAGTTTGTATCACACCTATATGTCAAGTGTATGTTAAGGGAATTAGTGTTCAACTGTTCCATAAATTCATGGAGAGATCCCACAGACCCTTGCCAGATAAAGAATATGTCATCGATGAACCGCACCCAAATAGGGATGCGGTCCATCGATGACACCGACTCAGTGTGAAAGAGGTCCCTCTCCCACAGCCCCAGGAAAAGATTTGCATATGCAGGCGCAAAAGAAGCACCTATTGCTGTGCCCTGGAGCTGTAGGTAGAGGGACCCCTTAAAAAGAAAAAAATTCTTCATTAAAGCAAACTCGAGGAGTTGTATTACAAATTTCCTCATAGACGTGGGCATAATTGATGTCTCTAAAAAATAACTTGCCACCTGTACACCATCTTGATGGCGAATATTTGTATATAGACTTTCGACGTCACATGATACCAAAAGTGTGTCATCACCTACATATAGGCCATCAATTTTCTTTAGAAAATCATTAGTGTCCTTAATAAAGGACGGTAGGTTTTCAACCAAGGGTTGTAACCTAGAATCAAGGAATTTGTTTATATTTTCCAGATAGTTCCCGCAACCGTAAACAATAGGTCTGCCAGGTGGAGTTATTTGGTTCTTATGAACCTTTGGTAACAAATAAAATGTTGCCACCGTCGGTTCAGGTACCTGAAGTGCTAAAAATAAATCTCTATTAATAACTTCAGTGTCAAGGGCTTTATTCAAAATCAATAAGAGTTTGGCTCGAAATTTGTTTAGGGGATTAAAAGTCAATTTTTTATAAAAAACAATATCACTCAACTGTCGAAACACCTCATGTTCGTACATTTTTATAGGCCAAATCACGACGTTGCCCCCCTTGTCAGCCGGTTTGATAACCACATCAGATAAACTCTCTAATTTTTTAAGGGCCATTTTTTCATCTCTACCAAAATTGTCACTAGATGGAAAACGTGGAATCTTGTCAAATTCCTTACTCACTGTTTTGACGAAAGTATCGATGATGGGACAGGCTGACAAGGGGGGAAACTTACGCGACTTAGGAAGAATGGATGACGGGATCTTACCTCCCAAGGGCTCATTGTGCTCCCGCTCCAGCTCATCAAGGATACCTAGTGCCTCCTGCTCCGCCTCTGTGGGAAATAATCGTAACATTTCCTCATTGTGAAAATGTTTTTTAAAAAGTAGCTTCCTAGCAAATAAGTGTAAGTCCTTTATGGCTACAAATTTGTCAAATTGTGCCGTGGGGCAAAATGTAAGGCCCTTTTGTAGAACATTAATCTCAACCTCAGATAAGACATGAGTACTTAGATTAATCACCTTTAAATTATTTCGTGGGTTCTCCGGTGAATGTCTGAAGTTGCGTTTAGCTGGTGCATACCGTGGTTCCCTTTTACGCTTTGGAGTAGATACAATTGAGGCCGAAGTAGACACAGAGGCGGAGGAGGAGGCACCAGAGACATCCACCATTGCTTGATTGGATGAGGCTGAATCCATCCGGTCACGTACACTCTCATTCTGGTTATGCTTTCGCCACTTATAGATCCTCCCTCTAGAAAAATCGTCCTGATCTCTTGCCAATTTGTTTTTTTGAGTCGTTTGAATGCCCTTTATCCACTGATCCATTTGTTTTTCTAATAAACTGTCCATAGACATCAATTGTTCAGTGGAAAGACATGCTTTGGCCTTTCCATACATTTCGTCCAGGGATTTATCAATAATTTCAATATTGTTAGAATTATATTTGATCAATAGTTCCATTAATTGTTTTGAGGCGGTATTACACGTTTCCTCCCACTTCTTTATGAATTCCCCACTGACAGGGAAGAATTTTTTTCTTTTTAAGGGGTCCCTCTACCTACAGCTCCAGGGCACAGCAATGGGTGCTTCTTTTGCGCCTGCATATGCAAATCTTTTCCTGGGGCTGTGGGAGAGGGACCTCTTTCACACTGAGTCGGTGTCATCGATGGACCGCATCCCCATATTCTTTATCTGGCATGGGTCTGTGGGATCTCTCCATGAATTTATGGAACAGTTGAACACTAATTCCCTTAACATACACTTGACATATACGTGTGATACAAACTTTATGGAATTTTTAGATGTGGGTGTACATAAAGACGAGAATGGCTGCCTGTACACCAATATTTTTCGTAAATCTACGGCCGTCAACTCCCTCCTTCATGCTTCCTTTTCACACCCGCCAGCAATGATTAGATCTATTCCGATAGGCCAATTTCTACGCCTACGTAGGATATGCGCGAATGAAGTAGACTTTGAGAAACAAGCCTTGGGCATGAAGGAGAGGTTTTTAGAACGTGGGTATAGTAGGCGTTCCATTAAGAAAGGGTATAATCGGGCTAAATATATAACACGACACCAAGCCCAATATGAAAATAAGCCATCCAAATCTAATCAAGTGACCAGATATATCACCCAGTACCATGGCCAAACCGAGATGATGAGGTCATTTTTAACAAAATCTTGGGCTATTTTAAAATCTGACCCGGTCCTAACACAATATATAGGGGATAGACCCAACATCACGTACCGTAGATCCAAAAATCTAAAAGATCAACTGGTTAAGAGCCACTATACTTATAACCCAGTGATCCCTACCTTTCTTACAAACACAAGAGTTGTTGTGGGATGCAAACCTTGTGGCCAATGCATCGCTTGTCCAAATATTCAGAGAACAGACTCATTTGAGAATCATGATGGTACGGTTGTATATAAAATCAAACATGCCATAACCTGTTCATCTAAAGCGGTGATTTATCACGCTACATGCCCTTGTTCCCTAGTGTATGTGGGCATGACAACGAGGCAACTAAAGGTTCTTGCCAGGGAACATATTTTGGGTATTTTGGCTGCCAAGGAAGTGAGTGATGCATCACTATTGAAGACAATTCCTAAGCATTTCAAATTACATCATGATTGTGATGCATCACTATTGAAGGTAACTGGCATAGACATGGTAAGGGTGAATGAGAGAGGTGGTAAAATAAGTGTATTATTAGCCAAAAAAGAGACCAAGTGGATTTGGACACTTGATACCGTTTCACCAAAGGGATTAAACGAAAACCTAAGTTTTGCACCTTTTTTGTAACAACCATCTGTTTTAGTCTTTTATAGTGTTTTGTATAGTCTTTTAAAATATTTATATATATATATATTTTTTTAAATATAAGACCTCTTTATGAGTACGATTTTTTATCGTTTTACTGTTTTAAACATTTTTTATATCATTGGCTTTTCATGTGGTAATATCCATATTTTATGAATGTGTTTAATTTATTTCATTATGCATTGTAGTACTTACCTTGTGTGGATTGTGGGCCTGTTCAGCCTATCGATCGGTTGACTGTTGGTGAAGCCTTGATTGGAGATCTTGGATGAGGCGCACCGATCCTGAAGAGAAATGAACATGAACATTTATAGAAAAAAGTCCCCAATTGGATATAAAAGCATGGTCAATTGTCATCATATAATTCATATTCTTATTATGTACTTCCATTTTTATTTTTCAATTTTCCCCCTTTCCCTTCCTTTTTTCTTTCCCTTTTCCCCCTTTCTTCCCCTTCCCCCCCTCCCCCCCCCCCATCATCCCCCCCTTCCCCCTCTCTTCCCTCTTTTTCTTTTTTATTTTTAATGACTGGTTGCATACAGAATCCATATGTTTTCCTTTTTTGAATACTATTCTGGGAGACATTCAATTCGTTTCATAGAACTCCTTTATTATTATAGTGTATTATTTTCTCTTTGTATTATTTTCCTTTTTTCTTGTTCTACTTAATAATTGAGTATTATGACACATATGCGGTGTTTGGTATTGTAATCTTAATATGCCCATACTGGGTGATTACACTGGATTTATCTCTCAATTACAATTTTTCTTTATTGTTCTCTATATGCTGTATTTGGCAATCCTAGTTACTGTAAGTAACCTCTGAGCCCACATGGTTAATTTAGTGCTATATTCCGTAGTACCTGTGTGACGTACTTGCTCCCACGCTGTGCCCCTGGCTGCGTGCGTGCGCGGTCTGTACCTAGGAGTTCTGGTTCCCTGCGTGCATGTAACCGTGGCAACGCTGGGTACTCCGTTCCTATGCGGCCGGTCATGTGACGCGGGGACCGGAACTCTGGGGCCTCCTGACTGCGCACGCGCCAGATCCACCTGGGCTGCAGCGTTGTAGATTGAAGACGCACACTATATAAACCTCTAGCCACATGCAATAAGCCACCCCCTGACGAAGGTTAAATACCGAAACGCGCGTCGGGTACGCGCTGGCACAGGAGAGAGCCCCCCAGGTATAGAGATCTTTTATATTTTGGCTGTACAGCCGCACTTTGTATCACGCTAATTCAGTCAGGCGTTATCACTGTGTCTGTGTGATAGCTACCTGCAGGAGTGCACTTTATTTGATTTTGGTTGAGTGGTGGCACACTATTACTTTAATATTATTTGCACCTTTTTGTAGTATTGGTGGTTATAATAGTGGGTTTTATTAACCCCCTGTTTTTTTCCGCCCCTGTTTTCTGTTTTTTTACATACTGGAGTTTTTTTCACTGTTAATTGTGCAGCAGAAATTTATGTACACACTATATATATGCGATTTCGTAGTCAGGTGACTATTATTCCACCTTATCTGCTGTATTTTGCATATGATATTATATTTATAATAGTATTTTTTTACACAAAAGGATTTTTTTACATATATTTACACAGGGAGAATTTTATAGTACTCCCTTTTTCCGTTTTCCTTTTTTATTCTTACACATTATAGTGCCTGTTGTACAGCTTGTTAATTATTTTTATCCTGATATTGTGGGGGCCATATTGCTCGTAAATATATACAGCTCTGTAATCCTGCTGCTGCGCGGATGTGGTTTTTCTGTTTTTATATTATATTTTTTTATGATTATATAAATCATTGGCATTTCCTTTAATAAAGCCATATTTTTAACATTTCTTTGCCTTGTATGTTTTTCTTCTTTTCAGGTCCTTGTAGTATTGCTTTGCTTTTATATGGTAAATTAAGATTGACAAGCTTCAGTAACAAGAATGGATGTTTTTGCCATTAAAATGGGCACTGTAGGTGTTTTCCTGGCCCTCACTCACTGCCGACTATGCTTCCCCATTGACTTGCATTGGGTTTCGTGTTTCGGTCGATCCCCGACTTTTCGAGAAAATCGGCCGATGTCACTCGACTCGACTTTTGAGTCGAGTGAAAAGTCGCTCAACCCTAGTGTTGGCACCTCAGGCGTTCTGCCAGTGTAACATGGCACCCTCAAACAAGTGCAGCAAAATCTTTTCTATAATATGGTGTTTCTTCCCTTCTGAGCTTTGCACTGTGCCTCAAAATTAGTTATTGATGACATATGGGGTATCAGTAAACTCAGGAGAAGTTGCACACACAACAAATTTTAAGATCTATTTTCTCCTATTATCTTTTGTGAAAATACAAAATTTGTAGCTAACAAAGATTTTTGAAGGAAAAATGTGATTTTTTTTTATTTCAACAGCTTAACATTACTAACTTCTGGGGGGGTTCAAGGTGTTCAATACATATCTAGATAAGTTCCCAAAGTGGTTTAGTTTCCAAAATGGTGTCACTTGTGGGGGGTTTCCACTGTTTAGGCACATCAGGGGCTCTCCAAATGCGACATGGCGTTCGCTAATTACTCCAGAAAATTTTGCATTCCACAAGTCAAATGGGGCTCCTTCCCTTCCAAGCCCTGCCGTGTGCCCAAACAGCTGTTTTCCCCATCATTTGGGGTATCAGTATACTCAGGGGAAATTGGACAACAAATTGCATGGTCCATTTTCTCCTGTCACCCTTGTGAAAGTAAAAGAAGAAAAATAGGTCTAAAGGAACATTTTTGTGAAAGAAACGTAAATGTTTCTTTTTTCCTTCCACATTCCAAAAATTCCTGTGAAGCACCCGAAGGATTAATAAACTTCTTGAATGTGGTTTTGTGTACCTCAAGGGGTGCAATTTTTAGAATTTTGGGTATTTTCTGTCATATATAGTATGCCACTCAAAGTCACTTCAAATATGAGGAGGTCCCTAAAAAATGGTTCTACACATTTTGTTGCAAAAATGAGAAATCACAGGTTAACTTTCAAACCTTACAACTTCCTAACAAAAAATACATGTTTCAAAAATTGTGCTGAGGTAAAGTAGACATGTGGGAAATGTTATTAATTAACTATTTTGTGCAATAAGACTCTTTGAGTTAAGGGGATAAAAATTAAAATTTGGAGAATTGCTAAATTTTCAAATCTTTTGCCAAATTTCAATTTTTTTCCACATATAAATGCAAGTCATATCAAATAAATATTACCATTATCATGAGGTACAATATGTCATGAGAAAACATTCTCAGAATCACCAGGATCGATTGAAACGTTCCAGAGTTATGACCTCATAAATACACAGTGGTCAGAATTTTAAAACTTGGCCTGGTCAGCAAGGTGAAAACAAGCTTCGGGGAGAAAAGGTTAAAATGTAGAGAAAATAAGTGCTAAGGAGCCCTTTTTTGCATTGTTAACCCCTTAAGCCCCAAGGGTGGTTTGCACGTTAATGACCGGGCCAATTTTTATAATTCTGACCTCAGTCCCTTTATGAGGTTATAACTCTGGAACGCTTCAACAGATCGTAATGATTCTGACATTATTTTCACTTCATTCTGTAATGCTGTAGATAAGCCCCCGATGTATCCTAAAAGATGAGAAAAAGAGGTTAGATTACACTCACCCAGGGGCGTTCCCGCTGCGGTCCGGTCCGATGGGTGTCGCGGTCCGGGGCCTCCTATCTCCATCAGATGACATCCTCTTCTTGTCTTCAAGCTGCGGCTCCGGCGCGGGCGTACTTTGTCTGCCCTGTTGAGTGCAGAGCAAAGTACTGCAGTACGCAGGCGCCGGGCCTCTCTGACCTTTCTCGGTGCCTGCGCACTGCAGTACTTTGCTCTGCCCTCAACAGGGCAGACAAAGTAATCCTGCACCGGAGTCGCAGCGTGAAGACAAGAAGAGTACGTCATCGTAAGAAGATGGGAGGCCTTGGACCCGGACCGTGACGCCAATCGTACCGGGATCGCCCCTGGGTGAGTATAGTCTAACCTCTTTTTCTCATCTTTTAGGATACATTGGGGGCTTATATCCAGCATTCCAGAATGCTGTAGATAAGCCCCTGATGCTGGTGGGCTTAGCTCACCTTCGATTTTAAGGGTGACAGGTTCCCTTTAAAGGTAATCTGTCAGCAGCTTTTTGCTATTTATTCTGAGAGTAGCAAAATATAGGGCACAAGAGCCTGATTTCAGGGGAGTCATTTATTATGCTGTGTTGTAGTGTCAATACAATCAGTATTTTATCAGCAAGATATTAAAACTACAGGACTTCATCTCACATGTCATGCAGTCTGTATAATCTATGTATATCTGCCCCACTCCTAATCAGCAGCTTGCTGACAATTCACTGTGTACACAGGAAGATGCCAATCAGGGGTGTGGGTCAGGTTATACACAGCTCAAAACTTTTAGCTCTGCTTCATGTATATAAGACAAAACAAGGATTCTATCAACCTCTTAGTGACCAAGCCAATTTTGGCCTTAATAACTAGGCCAATTTTTACAATTCTGACCACTGTCATTTTATGAGGGTATAGCTCTGCAACCCTTCTAAGGATCCAACTGATTCTGAGAATGGTTTTTCATTACATATTGTACTTTCTTATGTCAGTGGTAAAGTTTCTTCTATATAATTTGTGTTTATGTATGAAAAAAACTCAATTTTGGCAAAAATTTTGAAAATTTTGCAATTTTAAAACTTTTAATTTTTGTGCCCTTAAATCAGACTTATGTCACACAAAAAAAAGTTAATAAATAACATTTCCCACATGTTTATATTACATCAGTACAACTTTGGAAACATAATTTTTTTGTTAGGACGTTATAACGGTTAAAAGTTGACCAGTGATTTCTTATTTTTACAATAAAATTTACAAAACAATTTTTTTTGCCCTCAACACATTGAAGTGATTTGAGGCGTCAATATGACAGAAAATACCCAAAAGTGACACCATTCTAAAAACTACACCCTTCAAGGTGCTCAAAACCATTCAAGAAGTTTATTAACCCTTCAGGTGCTTCATGAGAACTAAAGCAATGTAGAAGGAAAAAATTAACATTTAACTTTTTTCACAAAAAAATTACTTTAGATACAAACTTTTTTTTTTCACAAAGGTATCAGGAGAAAATGGACCACGAAATGTGTTGCGCAATTTCTCCTGAGTACGTCGATACCCCATATGTGGGGAAAGCCACTGTTTGGGTGCATGGCATGGCTCAGAAAGTAGGGAGCACCGTTTCAAAATTGGCTGGAATCAATGACGGCACCATGGCACTTTTTGAGACCCCCTGATGTTCCTAAACAGTGGAAACCTCCCAATTCTAACTCCAACCATAACACAGCCCTAACCTCAACCCTAACCCCAACACACTCCTAACCCTAAAGCTAATCACAACCCTAACTCTAACCACAACCCTAACACAACCCTAACCCCAACCCTACCCCATGGCCCCAACACAACCCTAACCCCAACCCTAATCCCAACACAAACCTAACCTCAATACAACCCTCACCCCGTCCCTAACACAACACTAACCCTAACACAACCCTAACCACAGCTCTAACCCCAACCTTAATTCCAACTTCAAGCCCTTCCCTACCCAAACCCCCATTCCAAGCCTAGTTCTAACCCTAACTGCAAAGAATGAAAATATATTTATATATTTTATTATACTTATTTAACTAAGGGGTTGACAAGGGGGACGGAGGGGTTGATTTACTATTTTTTTGTTTTTGATCGCTGTGATAGTATCTATCACAGTGATGAAAATGAACCAAAAGGAAAAATCTCTTATTGTTGCCGGGCACCGGCCAGCAGATGTAGGTGGGCGCATTATGCATGCGCCCTCCATTTTCTTCCAGGAGATGATGTGGAGGGCCAGTGGACAGAGCAGGAGGACCCGGGTATGGCGGAGGTACCAATGGGCTCAGGGGACTCAATTTCTCCCATTTCTGATATGCTATGGACTTTTTTGTGATTTCTGATATTCGGTAAATAACGGCAATCACGAGACAGAGTACCGTAAAAACCAGTCCTGATCATGTTCTCCAGGATCTCGGCTACCCCCGATAGATGAGACCCAGGAGATTTTTGAACGCAGTGGGGTGCTATATCATTATTTCTCAGCACTGTTAAAAAGCAGCGCTGGGACATAAGTACCATTAACTGCCCCTGTTGAAAGGCGTATCGGTGGACGTTAAGGGGTTAAAGCAACACCAAGTAGCCCAGTAAGTGATACTACATCTCTGGAATCAGGCTTTCTTTCATCATGCTGCTCTCAGATTATGTAGCATAAACCTGCTGACAGATTCCCTTTAAAGTAGACCTTATGATGCATAATCAGAACATTTTTTTTGTCCAGGTCAGTTAAAATTTGCTATAGTGATGAAAAGAAAGGTTTGTTGTATCATTGTTTAGTCCAGAGCCTCTACAATGTTCTCATCCTCATCTTTCTCTGGAGAAGCTGGAAACCTTTATTTGTGAGTTGTGACTAGATTAGAGATTTATAGCTAAAACCATTCTGATCGAAATTAAAGCCACTTACATAAATTATATTGCATTTCAGAGAAGCAGACTTGATTTGCAAAACATTTCAACTGCAATTCAATTGTATGTATTGAAGCAATGCCAAGGAAATAATTAGTCCTTTTTGTGTTCCTTTATCTTCAAGTATTTATTCATTATTTGATTATTATGCTTATTGAAGAGTTCACAATTAGTGTTGGTGTTTTGAAGATGTGGAAATACGTAACTTTTAAAAATCTATATATGAATCAACTCAGATAAAAAAGTACAATTAGATTAGTTACATACTGCACGTAAAAAAATGAAAAGCAATATCTTACACTTGATTGACTTTTGCAAAGAGTTAAATTCTTTATGTACATCCACCTGTGTGGTTACACAACGACTCTTTCACATTAAAGAATATCACTGTTTATGGAATCTTTTTATTTTGACGTTAATGTGTACATTTTCCTGTTCCTTAACATCACTGAGGCTTAAAGGGACACTGTCACCTGAATTTAGAGGGAACAATCTTCAGCCATGGAGGCGGGGTTTTGGGGTTTTTGATTCACCCTTTCCTTACCCGCTGGCTGCATGCTGGCTGCAATATTGGATTGAAGTTCATTCTCTGTCCTCCATAGTACACGCCTGCGCAAGGCAAGATTGCCTTGTGCAGGCATGTACTACGGAGGACAGAGAATGAACTTCAATCCAATATTGCAGCCAGCATGCAGCCAGAGGGTAAGGAAAGGGTGAATCAAAAACCCCAAAACCCCGCCTCCATGGCTGAAGATTGTTCCGTCCAAATTCAGGTGACAGTGTCCCTTTAAAAGGAATCTGTCACCACATGGGAGTGATCTGATCTTTTAATTTAGGCATACAGATTATAGATTGCTGAGAATATTACTACTTGTATCCCTCATGGATGATGCCTTGTGAAAGAAATCACCTTTTATTGCTTTATGGAAATGAGCTCTTCCAGGCTATGTGTCAGGTCGCCATTATCACCGCCGCGGCCCCTGCTGTCCGCTTTTACTTACCGCTCCTCGGCATCCCGGCGCGCTCCTGTTCCAGCGCCGCCATCTCTGCTCGCTCTCCTGGCTCCTGCTTCCTGTCGGGCGCGCGCGCACTAGGGTGTCCTGCGCACGCGCACTCTGCCTTCCCTGCTCCGGTCAGCCCTGTGTCTCGCTGGCAGCGCTGACGTTACTAGCAGCGCTCCTGCGCGTCCAGAGCGCCCTCTACTGGGAGCACTTGTATGCGCACTCTGCCTTTTTCTTTGGACACTCTTTCCCCTGCTCTCTGTGGTCCTGGAGGACCATGACCCGGAAGGTATGCTGCCACTCTGCATTTAAGGCCGCCTCTTCCTTTTGGCTGTGCCTGTCTGTCATTTGTTTTCTGGCAAATGCCTCTGGCTCCCTCGCTTCCTAGCACACCTTACGTTCTCCCTGCTGCTTGTCTCTGACTTTTCGTTTCTGTGTATTATCTTTAACTGTCTCCGTGCTTCCCTTGCAGCTCCAGTTCTCCTGTACCTTCGTTTCTTCCCGGTGTTCCAGATCCTCTGCCTAATCCTTCCGCCATCGTCTCCTGCGCTTCCGTGGTCTCGTGTCTCCATCCTGTCTTCCGGTTTGTCCTTCCATTCTCTGTCTGTCTTGTCAGTTCCCGTTACCCGTTCCGCTTCTCCTTCTTCGTTCTCTTTTCCGTCGTCCCTGCCCTGACCTTTTCCTTTCTTTGTACTTTGGTACCGGCTGCCGTTCAGTAGTCTCCCCTGGGCCTGCTCCTAACGCTCCCTGTATAGGGGGCGGTCCACCTGGTCCACTTGTCCTGGGGAGGTTCGCTGTTTCGGTCCAGTGGGTCCACTTATCTCGCTTTCCTGGTCCCTGAGCGTAACAGTACAGACAGGCCATGGATCCCGCTGGTACCTCTGCTTCCACCCAAAAGGAACTCTTGTTTTTACGGGAGAACCAAAGCCGGATTATGGGTTTTCCTAAATCTATGGAGTCCCGTTTAGCTGCTCTTCAACCCTCCGACCCGGGGAGCGCAACCCAGCTGGCCAGTCTCCAGCAAGAGCTCGCCCAGCAACGTGATACCCAGGGCCACATACTGAGTTACATGGCTTCTGTGGATAATCGTCTGCTCGCCCTTCAAACTGCCACCTCAGCCCCTGCCCAGGCTCCGGCTTCGCACCCTCCTCCTCGTCTGGCTAGGCCGCCGCGATACGGGGGAGATCCTAAATTGTGTCGAGGTTTCCTAAACCAATGCCAGATGCACTTTGAACTTCTGCCACAACAATACCCCACTGACCAAGCTAAGGTGGCGTTTATTGTGTCTCACTTGGAGGGTGTGGCCCTGGCCTGGGTTAACCCCCTTTGGGAACGTGATGATCCTCTCGTCTCCCAACTCTCTTCTTTTCTAGAGACCTTTCGTAAGGTCTTCGATGAGCCGGGACGGTTGGCTTCTACTACCGAGTCTCTTTTTAGTCTCCGCCAGGGTACTCTTTCTGTCGGCCAGTACGCCATTCAATTTCGCGCGGTCTGTCTGGTCGAATTAAGGACGAGTTGGCGGGTAGAGACACTCCTACAATTCTGGAGGATCTGATTTCCCTGGCGACCCGCATTGACTTGCGTTTTCAGGAACGTCTCCGTGAATCGGCCAGGGTGAGGAGACCGCCTCGTCCAGTCCTATCTTCTTGCAGTCCTCCTCGCTCTCCTCAAGTCTCTCCTTCTGTGGTATCTGCTCCTGAACCTATGCAGGTGGACCGTATCAAGCCGGCGGAGCAGCGTCGTAAGGAGAGACTGGCACAGGGTCTCTGCTTTTACTGTGGCAGTGCCTCCCATCTTCTGCGTTCCTGTCCGGTGAGGCTGGGAAACGCTTCCGCCTAGGTCAGGTAAGGGAGGCTTACCTGGGTGATAGTGATTCCTCTCTACCTTTTACTCTTTCAGTTCAGTTGCATATCGGTTCCGCTCACTTTTCTGAAGTAACGTATGTTGATTCTGGAGCGGCTGGAAATTTTATTCAACTCGAGGCGGTCAGTAGGTTTCAAATTCCTGTCAGATCCTTGGAGTCTCCTCGGCAGTTAGCTTCAGTTGACGGTCGGCCCTTGCAGGAGACCATTACTTTGGTCACAGAAGAAGTGGAACTGCAAATCGGAGCTTTACATCGGGAGAAGATTGCCTTCTACGTGTTGCCATCTTTATCTCATATGTTTCTCCTGGGTCTTCCGTGGTTAAGAATACACGAGCCAGTTTTAGATTGGCGTTCTGGTGATGTCCTCCGTTGGGGTCATTCCTGTCAAACTAAATGTCTACGTCCTGTTCTTCCTTTAAGGTCATCCATGTCTACTTCTCCTCCGGCAGGTTTGCCTTCAGCCTATCACTCCTTTGCTGATGTCTTCGATAAGAAAGAAGCGGAGAACTTGCCCCCGCATCGCCCATATGACTGCCCGATCGACCTCGTTCCTGGTTCAACTCCACCCAGAGGACGAATCTATCCACTGAATCTTCTTGAGTCTCAAGCCATGTCCGAGTATGTTCAGGAGAATTTGGCCAAGGCTTTCATCCGGAAGTCCTCCTCACCTGCAGGTGCAGGTTTCTTTTTTGTTAAGAAGAAGGACGGAACCCTCCGTCCCTGCATCGACTACCGTGGTCTTAATTATATTACTATTAAGAACAAGTATCCACTGCCTCTTATTCCTGAACTTTTTGATCGGCTACGGGGAGCTCGAATTTTTACTAAGCTGGATCTTCGCGGGGCCTACAATCTTATCCGAATTCATTCCGGAGATGAGTGGAAGACCGCTTTCAACACCAGAGATGGTCACTACGAGTACCTCGTCATGCCCTTTGGCTTATGCAATGCCCCCGCGGTATTCCAAGAATTTGTGAATGAAATTTTCCGTGATCTTTTGTATTCTTGCGTGGTGGTATATCTGGACGATATTCTCATTTATTCTCCTGACCTGTCTACTCACAGAAGGGACGTTCGTCTTGTTCTTCTGCGTCTGAGGGAGAATCGTCTATTCGCCAAGATCGAGAAATGCGCCTTTGAGCAGTCATCTCTTCTTTTCCTGGGATACATTATCTCCGACTCTGGTCTATGCATGGATCCGGAAAAGGTGTCCGCCGTGCTCAACTGGCCACGTCCTCTTGGTACCAAAGCTATCCAGCGATTCGTCGGTTTCGCGAATTACTACCGACAATTCATTCCTCACTTTTCTTCTCTAATCAAATCCATCATCTCCTTGATTCACAAGGGATCCGATCCTCACATCTGGACCCCTGAAGCTGAAGATGCCTTTCTTTCTTTGAAACAAGCCTTCTCCACAGCTCACGTACTTGATCGTCCTGAAGTCAATAAACCTTTTATTCTCGAAGTGGATCTTTCTGCAGTAGGAGCAGGGGCAGTACTGTCTCAAGAATCCTCGTCTGGGCGATTTGTCACCTGCGGTTTCTTTTCCAAGACCTTCTCTCCTTCTGAGCGAAACTATTCTATTGGTGACAGGGAGTTATTGGCCATAAAATTGGCTCTACAAGAGTGGAGATACCTTTTGGAGGGAGCTGTTCACCCGTTCAGGATCTATACGGACCACAAGAATCTAGCTTATATTCGTTCGGCTCAGAGACTTAATCCCCGGCAAGCTAGATGGTCCCTTTTCTTTGCTCGTTTTAATTTCGAGTTACATTTTCGTCCTGGCAATAAAAATCTTAAGGCCGACGCTCTCTCCAGATCCTTTTTGCCTATCGACTCAGAGGAAGAGGCTTCGCATATTCTGGATCCCTCCAAGGTCATCGTAGTAGCTCCCGTCAATCTGTCTTCGCTGCCTCCGGGCAAGACCTTCGTCTCTGAGCGCAACAGAAGGCGAGTTTTACGTTGGGGCCATGCCTCCAAGTTTGCTGGTCATGCCGGTCTTAAGAAGACACTCTTGCTTCTTTCTCGCTACTACTGGTGGCCGACTCTTTCCCAGGATGTTCAAGATTTTGTTGCTTCTTGTCCGTCTTGTGCCAAGAACAAGATTCCTAGACGACGGCCCTCAGGACTTCTTCATCCGCTGCCAGTTCCTTCAGCTCCGTGGCAAAACATTGCAATGGATTTCATCACCGATTTGCCTCGCTCTTCCAGCTGCACTGTCATCCTTGTTGTTGTGGATAGGTTCTCCAAAATGGCTCATTTTTTATCCCTTCCTGGTTTACCCTCTGCACCTGAACTGGCAAAAATTTTTGTCTGCCATATTTTTTGTATTCATGGCTTTCCTCAACATATCGTTTCGGATAGAGGAGTTCAGTTTACATCTCAGTTCTGGAGAGCGCTCTGTAAATATATGAACATCTCACTTGACTTCTCTTCTGCCTACCACCCTCAGTCTAACGGTCAAGTGGAACGCACCAATCAGACTCTGGTAACTTATCTTCGTCATTTTTCCAATGCACATCACAGTGACTGGTCTGATCTTCTTCCTTGGGCAGAATTTGCATACAACAACCATCCCAGTGAATCTTCTTCCAAGTCGCCCTTCTTTATCGTCTACGGTCAACATCCTGGTGTACCTCTACCGGTTCCTCCTGTCTCGGGGGTGCCGGCGGCTGATCTTTTGTCTGGGGAGTTCTCCAGGATCTGGCAGGAGACCAAGACCGCTCTTGAATTTGCGCGAGACAGAATGAAGAGACATGCTGACAAGAGGCGCCTAGACCCTCCGTTATATCATCCCGGTGATAGGGTATGGTTATCCTCTAAATTTGTTCGCTTAAAGATTCCTTCTCGTAAATTGGGTCCTCGTTATATTGGGCCTTTTGAGATTCTGACCCGTATTAATGATGTCTCCTACAAGTTAAAGCTGCCCTCCTCGCTACGCATTCCTAATTCCTTCCATGTTTCCCTTCTGAAGCCACTTGT
Source organism: Ranitomeya imitator (assembly GCF_032444005.1). Taxonomy (NCBI): domain Eukaryota; kingdom Metazoa; phylum Chordata; class Amphibia; order Anura; family Dendrobatidae; genus Ranitomeya; species Ranitomeya imitator. The sequence goes on from NC_091288.1 coordinate 102,145,588, forward strand.
TCTCAATCAGTTTCATGCCTCTACTGCGCCTTCTTCCCGGCCGGTCTCCGCTAATGATGTTTTTGAGATTAAGGACATCCTTGCCATGAAGAGAGTGAGGGGGAGGACCTTTTTTCTGGTAGACTGGAAGGGTTTTGGTCCAGAGGAGAGATCCTGGGAGCCTCGGGAGAACATCCAAGCTCCTCGAGTTTTGGCTAGATTTCTTTCTGGTCTTAGAAAGGGGGGAGGTAAGGAGGGGAGTACTGTCAGGTCGCCATTATCACCGCCGCGGCCCCTGCTGTCCGCTTTTACTTACCGCTCCTCGGCGTCCTGGCGCGCTCCTGTTCCAGCGCCGCCTTCTCTGCTCGCTCTCCCGGCTCCTGCTTCCTGTCGGGCGCGCGCGCACTAGGGTGTCCTGCGCATGCGCACTCTGCCTTCCCTGCTCCGGTCAGCCCTGTGTCTTGCTGGCAGCGCTGACGTTACTAGCAGCACTCCTGCGCGTCCACAGCGCCCTCTACTGTGAGCACTTGTATGCGCACTCTGCCTTTTTCTTTGGACACTCTTTCCCCTGCTCTCTGTGGTCCTGGAGGACCATGACCCGGAAGGTATGCTGCCACTCTGCATTTAAGGCCGCCTCTTCCTTTTGGCTGTGCCTGTCTGTCATTTGTTTTCTGGCAAATGCCTCTGGCTCCCTCGCTTCCTAGCATACCTTACGTTCTCCCTGCTGCTTGTCTCTGACTTTTCGTTTCTGTGTATTATCTTTAACTGTCTCCGTGCTTCCCTTGCAGCTCCAGTTCTCCTGTACCTTCGTTTCTTCCCGGTGTTCCAGATCCTCTGCCTAGTCCTTCCGCCATCGTCTCCTGCGCTTCCGTGGTCTCGTGTCTCCATCCTGTCTTCCGGTTTGTCCTTCCATTCTCTGTCTGTCTTGTCAGTTACCGTTACCCATTCCGCTTCTCCTTCTTCGTTCTCTTTTCCATTGTCCCTGCCCTGACCTTTTCCTTTCCTTGTACTTTGGTACCGGCTGCCGTTCAGTAGTCTCCCCTGGGCCTGCTCCTAACGCTCCCTGTATAGGGGGCGGTCCACCTGGTCCACTCGTCCTGGGGAGGTTCGCTGTTTCGGTCCAGTGGGTCCACTTATCTCGCTTTCCTGGTCCCTGAGCGTAACACTATGGGGCAGACTCTGCACGGAAAATAACTCTGTCTCCTCACTTGATCATCCTATCTTTCTCCTCCCACATTGTCAGTGTGTCCCTGTGATGTCAGGTGTACGTGTGGAAACCCTGCACCTCCCCATTACGACTGCCATCGCTTCTCTTCACTTTGCTGCCCTTCTATGGAGATTGGCTTCACTTTTGTTCTGCGCAGGTGCAGGAGAGTCATTGTAACTTCGGCCCCCAGTGTTCTCCAACGAGCAGAAAAGGTGTAAATGACATGTGTACTTTGCAGGCCGGGAGGAAGCAAGCTTGGAGTGCTACTTTTCAGCATGCCGGAGAACACTGGGGCGAAAGTTAAAGTGACTCTCCGGCGCCTGCCAATACTGGATAACTCCTTCTTAACTGCTAAATCTTAGTCTTTGTGCCATAATATCGTGTTGTAATTATTATTAGGTGGAGTATTTAAAAATAGATTTATGCCAAATGACTGATCTGCATTATAGCAATGGAAGCCCAGAGGATGCTCCAGACTAATCAGTTATGTGAGTTACGATTCAGTAATGTGTGTCAGGTTAATTAAATTTGTCTTTTAACAGATCATACTTTGATGATAAAAGTGGTTATCTACTACATAATTGTCTAAGGGTCACTTCCGTCCTTCTGTCTGTCTTTCTGTCTGTCTGTCACAGAAATCCAAAGTCGCTGATTGGTCGCGGCAAAACAGCCACGACCAATCAGCGACTGGCACAGTGCAACGGCAAAATGGCCGCTCCTTCATCCCCGCAGTCAGTGCCCGCTCCATAATCCCCTCCAGTCAGCGCTCATACAGGGTTAGTGGCAGCGTTAATGGACCGTGTTATGCCGCGGTGTAACGCACTCCGTTAACGCTGCTATTAACCCTGTGTGACCAACTTTTTCCTATTGATGCTGCCTATAATAAAGTTGTGACACACATATTACACACATGGAGCACACAGATTATAGTACATAAACACTAATACTAGCATTGATATACCATGTGTGTATGTTAGGACCAAAAAAATAGAAACAACTGTCAAACAGAAATCCTAACACTCCACAGAGAAACACAGTCCATAAGTCCCATAAAAAAATTCCTTTATATAAATATATATATTTAAAAAAAACAAGGGAAAAGATACATCGGGACAAGTTTGGCTAGTGAAAGAACTGTACGGCAATACTACACATAGGGCTGCAAGGTACTGCCCATCGTATCAGAACATCATGTATTATTGATATAAACCACAGTAGGTGGATAAGGCAAATGCACATACACTGATAACTCTGGTAGCTCTAATATGGCCAATAGAAAGTATATAAGATAAGGTGCAAGTGCACATACAGTATAAAATCACTGAATAACAGCCATTACCTGAGCCCACCCCGATGCGCGTTTCAGAGCCTAACAGGAAGGAGCCCTGTTAGGCTCCGAAACGTGCGTCGGGATGGGCTCAGGTCCCCCACTGTTGAGTGAACATCATGTAAATGCCTTTATAATATATCTAACGATGGTAATTGGCTGTTATTCAGTGATTTTATACTGTATGTGCACTTGCACCTTATCTTATATACTTTCTATTGGCCATATTAGAGCTACCAGAGTTATCAGTGTATGTGCATTTGCCTTATCCACCTACTGTGGTTTATATCAATAATACATGATGTTCTGATACGGTGGGCAGTACCTTGCAGCCCTATGTGTAGTATCGCCGTACAGTTCTTTCACTAGCCCCACTTGTCCCGATGCATCTTTTCCCTTGTTTTTTTAAAATATATATATTTAATAAAGGATTTTTTTATGGGAATGATGCTGCCTATGCAGCATCAAAAGTAAAAAGATCTAATGTTAAAAATAATTAAAAAAATTCAAAATAGTTATATACTCACCCTCCGTCGGCCCCTCAGATCCAGAACAGGCCTTTTCCGCTCCTCGCGACGCCCTGGTGACCGCTCCATGCATTGCGGTCTCGTGAAATGATGACGTAGTGGTCTCGCGAGACCGCTATGTCATCATCTCGCGAGACCGCAATGCACTCTCGGGACCGGAGCGCGCAAGGAGCATCGGTAAACGCTTTGCCTGGATCCGGGGGCCAACGGAAGGTGAGTATAGAACTATTTTTTATTTTAATTCTTTTTTTTAACAGGGATATGATGCACACATTGCTATATACTACGTGGGCTGTGCAATATACTACATGGGCTATGCAATATACTATGTGGGCTGTTATATACTACGTGGGCTGTGCTATATACTACGTGGGCTGTGCTATATACTACGTGGGCTGTGCAATATACTACGTGGGCTGTGCAATATACTGCATGGCTGTGCAATATACTACGTGGCTGTGCAATATACTACGTGGCTGTGCAATACACCATGTGTCTGTGTTATACACTACATAGACTGTTATATACTACATGGGCTGTGCTATATACTACGTGGGCTGTGCTATATACTACGTGGGCTGTGCTATATACTACGTGGGCTGTGCTATACACTACGTGGGCTGTTATATACTACGTGGGCTGTGTTATACACTATGTGGGCTGTGTTATACACTACATGGGCTGTGTTATACACTACGTGGGCTATGTTATACACTACGTGGGCTGTGTTATATACTGCGAGTATGGGCTGTTATATACTACGTGAGCTTTGTTATATGCTATGTGGGCTGTTATACACTCCATGGGCAGTGTTATATACTATGTGGCTGTGCTATATACTCCGTGGGCTGTGTTATATACTACGTGGCTGTGCTATATACTACGTGGCTGTGTTATATACTACATGGCTGTGCAATATACTACGTGGCTGTGCTATGTACTACGTGGCTGTGCTATTTACTATGTGGGCTGTTATATACTATGTGGCCGGCCGCGAACAATCAGCGACAGGTGCAGTCCGGCCGCGAATTGGCGCGGGAATGTGAACCACGCTTCGCTAATTGGTTGTGGTTGGCCGAATCCTGTGTATTCAATGTATTATTCTAAAATCTTCATAATAAACTACATACATATTCTAGAATACCCAATGCATTAGAATCGGGCTACCATCTAGTACCAAATATGTTTGTTTATCAATTTTTTTTTTGTTTCTTTTTTTATGGGAAAAAGTGGAGTAATTTGAACTATCATTTATTTGTTTGTTTTTTTACATTTTTGAAATTTTTTTTAGTTTATCTACTTAATATTCTATATTCTTTAGTGGACTTGAACCTGCAATCATCTGATTTCTTATATTGCAGCATATACTGCAATACCACAGCATTACAGTATATAGTGAAAATCTCGGTCTCCTTTTAAGCTCGAAATATACTGCTAAGCTTCAGAGAACTACCAAGATGGCAGCAATAGTGCTCTTCAACAGGTACCCAACTACCACAGTAATAAATCGTCGATCCACAAATGCATCACAGGACCCTGATCGGAGATGGTAAACGCAAGTATCGGCGCACCATAAGTTTAAATGCCGCAGTCAGAGCTCATCTCTGGTCACATCTGTTAGAGACAGATGCTGGCTACCTAACATAGCTATCATGGCTGAAATTTTCCCATGACACTCGCATTGATGTCAGAAAGGTGAAGTGAGTTCACTCGCTGAACTGGCTGTGAACTCCCAGAACCAGTCTGATGGCATCACAAGCAGTAAAACTTTCTCACGCTCGCGGTGCTGTCAGATAGGTAATAGGAGGCCACAGGAAGACACTGAGCACATGGTGCTGGATGACAAGCTGCATGGTCAATTCATGCAACCATGCAGCCTGCCATCTAGATGTAGCTGAACTAGATCCATTGTGGGACAAATGGATTAGCAGCATCTCTACAGAAAGGTGAGGAATATTGTTGTTTGTTTTTTTAACTCTTTTGCAGATGATGAGGGCATTGGGGGAATTGGCAAGGTCATAAGTATGGCTTAATTAAGATTATTAAAGGAGTCTGTGTCATTCTTTAAGTTAAAGGACTTTTTTCAAAGTGTCTGTGTTTTCATACAATGTGTCTATGGGGTTAGTAAAGGGGGCAACTTATTTACGCCTCTCCATTACTCTCGGAAGATTTACGCATAAATCGCAGCATGCTGCGATTTTACACGCACGCTGAATAAGCCCGAGAAAATAAACGGTGATGTGAGCTGCCACATAGATTAAAAATGGGCTAAATGCTATGCAATGTTTTCTCACATAGCACTCACCCATATTCTACGGTAGTGTGATGCTGGCCTAAGTAACAAAATCAGAATGTGTTCCTCTCTGAAGAGAATGCATTTTGCAAATTGGGTACTTAGCAATAAATACAAGTTTATTGCATGATGTATATTCTGTAACTATTTATATTGAATAATGAACTGTTTATTCACTCTTCCACTACACTTGGGCCTCAAATCTGGCATAAATCACTTGAGTCTGCTCAAAAATGTTATGACTTCTGTTTTACAAAAGCATACTTTATGCCAAAAATCTTACTACAAAAGAAAAAATGCTTGACAAAGACCGTATACCGGTCGAAACGTTGCTTGATTATGGCTTTAATAAATTTGTTCTAAGAAATTCTACACCCGGATGGAGCGCTGTTCTTTCTACGTTTCTCAAAAATCTTACTACAGTCACTTACTGGGTTAAAATTTGTGGCAAGGTGCACACTTTTCAGATGTGCCTGATTCATTATGAGACACATGCATATTCATCAAGACTGGTCTGAACAATGTCAGACTTTATGAATTGTGGCCTTTATGTTTACATTTTTACCAGTTTGCAAGATGGTCTACTTACTGTCAATCGGTGGGAGCGTATAACAAAGATGTAAAATAGAGCTTCACAGCAATGTAATCAGCTACAACAAATAAACTGACTGCACCATACACAATTGTTTAGGGCACATTCAGAAATCTTCCCCCTCTGTTTTTACAAATCAGAATTGACCATTCAAATCTACAGGTATCTGTTTAAAATGATCCATTTTTAATCATGCAAAATTCCTTAAAGAAATATACTTCTTTGGAAAAGGTGGCGACTGTGCCCAGAAGAGTATCTTGGCATTTCAAATGTTCTTACGTGGAAAAGCATGCCTTTCAGACTTTGCAAAACCAACATTTTGTCGTTGCACTGTGTTGGAATTGAACAATGTTGGAGCCTCTTTTATAGAAGCATGAAGCTGAGAATGATTATACAGTAAGGCTGGAGTCACACACAACGTATAAAAAAATCGGTCCGTTTTACACGGACGAGAATCGCACAAATGTTTCCTGAACAGTGATCCATGTGCAGTGCGAGGATGCGATTTCCTTGTATCAAACTATCCGTGTGACATCCGTATAGCATCCGTATGGCATCCGTATGGTGAGATTTTCTTGCCGGCTTGCAAAATGGACATATAACGGTTTTTTAACCTCAAAGTAATTTAAATCATCATCAAGAACACTATTTATTGGCCCTAAAACAGGTGGCAGCCACCAATCTATGCAGTAGAGTCCCTGCTTGTGTTGGTGTATTTCTTCTTTCTGAGCAACATGTCAGATCTACTTACTTTTAACACCACAGAGCGTGTGCTTTACAACTGGGTACTGTCCCAACGTTTTGGGCAGCCATACCTAGTGATTGTGGATCTGAGGAGGCGGAGACGGATGTGGGTACATCAACTTTTGAAGCAACGGATCAATAAAGGCCATTTCAACCGTCTGTATTTTGCTCTGAGGACAAATCCGGACAAGTTCTTCAACTATTGTCGGATGAGGATTCAAACGTTTGACATTTTGTTGGAGATTTTGCGGCGAGGGATCACCAAGAAGGACACCAGGATGTGCAAATCTATTTCTGCAGAGGAGCGCCTTATCCTTACATTACGGTATGTATTCATCCTCTGTTGTATTTTTTTTCATGGCCTTATCCCTTTTTTGGAAAATCACCTTAATTGTTATGTGGCTTCAACATCATTTGTGCTATAATAATATGTTAGTGTTTAGAACATCAAAGCCATCGCACTCAGCCGCACAATCACTCGCAGTGACCGAGTTCATATACCAGGGGCCATCACGGACTGGAGTGACAACATGTAGGTTTGTATGGTAATAATTTTAATTTCCCACCGCCACAACCTCTTTCGAACACTAAAGGACCGCCAATGCTGTCTGTTGTGGTTGGGGATGAGGCTTTTCAAATGTGTGCCAACCTCATAAAACCATACTCGAGTCGGGACTTGAATCACATCAAAAGGGTTTTCAACTACTTTCTGACAAGGGCACGAAGAACTGTGGAATGTGTCTTTGGTTTGCTGGCATCAAAATGGCGTATTTTGGGAACACCAATCAATCTAAAAACTGAGACAATTGATGATGTGGTCAAAGTGTGTGTTGTTGTGTAGAATTACACTCCGGAAAAAGAGTGACTGCAATTAGAACTTGACAAACCTGTTGATACCACTTTGCAGGATTACCATGATCACCCTCTGAGGACTACAGTGGAAGTTGCCAACATAAGGGATAAGTTTGTTGCTTATTTTGTTTTGGATATTGGATGTCTTGCATGGCAAGATGATATGGTTTAATACACCTTTAAGTAAATGTTATTTGTTTGCTGACTTTACTACATATGTTTGCTGACTTTACTACTAAAAAAACACCTCCAGTTAAACACCCGTTACAACTTGACTCAACAATACAGTACACATGTGTGTGTTTTTGCATAAAGAAACAAAGAAAACAGGGATTGTGCAAACAAAATAAAAATTTTACTTAACAACAAACAAACAATTGGTTTTATGCTTGGGGTCTGCATGACAGTGATATATTGTGGACCTTGGGGGTGTTGAGCTGTGATGATTGAGTAATATTTGATTATTGAGGGGTTACTGGGGAAGGGGCAATTAATGTGAAGCTGGGCAGTGTATGAGACTTGGCAGAGCAAAATAGTACACACTCATACTTACACAGGGCCACAGGTGCAATCCACAACAGGTAATCATGGAAATGAAGGAGCAAGCCAGGCAAGGATTTAAGGACAGGAAAAAAACACAGGCTAGAAGGAACAGAAAACAAAACATAAGTACAGAGTACAGAATGCAGTGAGAGACAGACATACATTTTCAAAGCTTCTATACTTACATTCAGAGTCTTGTCCAGAGTCTTGTGCGTGCATCCAGAGTCTTGAGAGTAATGGACTACCTGTCTCCAGACCCCCTTTTATACATCAGGGATTTTGCAGGTGGTGACATCATTTCCTGGACATGATTAGTGTGAAGTACGTGTGTGTATCGAACGCATGCGTGCGCATGTCCTTGCGTACCAATGCGTTCCCATAGACAGTAATGCGTTGTTTTGACGTACTCATCCACATGCAGACGTCTGTGCTAAATTGACGCCTCAAAAAATGCAACATGTTGCAGACGCCGCACACTGCGAAACAACGCATGCATATGCATCCGCATGAGAACGCATGCTGGCGTATGTCCCTTCATACACAATGTTAAATATATGTACGCAAGAAGCATGTGGATTTAGGGGTTACTAACTTATTGCGGTCCTGTATACGTGCACATTGATTTTCTGTAATTTTTAATGTAAGTTTTAATTGTCATTATTTTGCAGGTGGTGACATCATTTCCTGGACATGATTAGTGTGAAGTACGCGTGTGTATCGAACGCATGCGTGCGCATGTCCTTGCGTACCAATGCGTTCCCATAGACAGTAATGCGTTGTTTTGACGCACTCATCCACATGCAGACGTCTGTGCTAAATTGACGCCTCAAAAAATGCAACATGTTGCAGTCGCCGCACACTGCGAAACAACGCATGCGTATGCATCCACATGAGAACGCATGCTGGCGTATGTCCCTTCATACACAATGTTAAATATATGTACGCAAGAAGCATGTGGATTTAGGGGTTACTAACTTATTGCGGTCCTGTATATGTGCACATTGATTTTCTGTAATTTTTAATGTAAGTTTTAATTGTCATTATTTGTCACCTATTTATTAAAAATAAAATATTTCTTCACCTATTTTCCTGTCTGGGCTTCTCTGCTTATCCATTAGTTCTGGATTTGTTGGTATACTCATTTATTAAGTGATTTCCACTTTTTCTCTCACTGAGCACCATAATGGTCCATATATTATTGTAGATACAGGTCCTTTTCAAAAAATTAGCATATAGTGTTAAATTTCATTATTTACCATAATGTAATGATTACAATTAAACTTTCATATATTATAGATTCATTATCCACCAACTGAAATTTGTCAGATCTTTTATTGTTTTAATACTGATGATTTTGGCATACAACTCCTGATAACCCAAAAAACCTGTCTCAATAAATTAGCATATTTCACCCATCCAATCAAATAAAAGTGTTTTTTAATAACAAACAAAAAAACCAACAAATAATAATGTTCAGTTATGCACTCAATACTTGGACGGGAATCCTTTGGCAGAAATGACTGCTTCAATGCGGCGTGGCATGGAGGCAATAAGCCTGTGACACTGCTGAGATGTTATGGAGGCCCAGGATGCTTCAATAGCGGCCTTAAGCTCATCCAGAGTGTTGGGTCTTGCGTCTCTCAACTTTCTCTTCACAATATCCCACAGATTCTCTATGGGGTTCAGGTCAGGAGAGTTGGCAGGCCAATTGAGCACAGTAATACCATGGTCAGTAAACCATTTACCAGTGGTTTTGGCACTGTGAGCAGGTGCCAGGTCATGCTGAAAAATGAAATCTTCATCTCCATAAAGCATTTCAGCCGATGGAAGCATGAAGTGCTCCAAAATCTCCTGATAGCTAGCTGCATTGACCCTGCCCTTGATGAAACACAGTGGACCAACACCAGGAGCTGACATGGCACCCCACACCATCACTGACTGTGGGTACTTGACACTGGACTTCAGGCATTTTGGCATTTCCTTCTCCCCAGTCTTCCTCCAGACTCTGGCACCTTGATTTCCGAATGACATGCAAAATTTGCTTTCATCAGAAAAAAGTACTTGGGACCACTTAGCAACAGTCCAGTGCTGCTTCTCTGTAGCTCAAAAGTGGCTTCACCTGGGGAATGCGGCACCTGTAGCCCATTTCCTGCACACGCCTGTGCACGGTGGCTCTGGATGTTTCCACACCAGACTCAGTCCACTGCTTCCTCAGGTTCCCCAAGGTCTGGAATCGGTCCTTCTCCACAATCTTCCTCAGGGTCCGGTCTCCTCTTCTCGTTGTACAGCGTTTTCTGCCACATTGTTTCCTTCCAACAGACTTACCATTGAGGTGCCTTGATACAGCACTCTGGGAACAGCCTATTTGTTGAGAAATTTCTTTCTGGGTCTTACCCTCTTGCTTGAGGGTGTCAATGATGGCCTTCTTGACATCTGTCAGGTCGCTAGTCTTACCCATGATGGGGGTTTTGAGTAATGAACCAGGCAGGGAGTTTATAAAAGCCTCAGGTATCTTTTGCATGTGTTTAGAGTTAATTAGTTGATTCAGAAGATTAGGGTAATAGGTCGTTTAGAGAACCTTTTCTTGATATGCTAATTTATTGAGACAGGTTTTTTGGGTTATCAGGAGTTGTATGCCAAAATCATCAGTATTAAAACAATAAAAGACCTGACAAATTTCAGTTGGTGGATAATGAATCTATAATATATGAAAGTTTAATTGTAATCATTACATTATGGTAAATAATGAAATTTAACACTATATGCTAATTTTTTGAGAAGGACCTGTATATATATATATATATATATATATATATATATATATATATATATATATATATATGAGATATATACATATTTGCATGTATATACATATACATATATGTATAATAATGAAGGGTATCGGATTTATTATTATCCATTATGTATACTTTCTGGTGCTTGTGTTGTTCTTTTAACCCAATTTGACATCGCTTCAGATACAGTATTTGTGGATAGCTATTATGTCTCCTCTTAGCTTTCTCTTTTGCAAGCTAAACATTCCCAGATCCTTTAACCGTTCCTCGTAGGACATACTTTGCAGTCTGCTTACCATCCTGGCAGCTCTTCTCTGAACTCGCTCCAGTTTTTCAATGTTTTTTTAAAGTGTGGTGCCCAGAACTGGACCAAGTATTCCAGATGAGGACTGACCAAGGAGGAGTAAAGGGGGATAATTATTTCACGTGATCTGAACTCTATGCTTCTGCTAATACATCCTAGAACTGCGTTTGCCTTTTTTTGCTACTGCATCACTCTGTTGATTCATGTCCAATCTTTCATCTATTAGTATACCCAAGTCTTTTTCACACGTGCTGTTGCTTAGTTATATTTCTCAAATTCTTTAGATATAATTTTCTCTTTTCTTGCCCATATGTAGAATTTTGCACTTCTCCCTGTTAAATACCATTCTATTAGTCGCTGCCCATTATTCAAGTTACATCGTTGAGATCTTTTGATTTATCAATTTTCTCTGAGCCCAAATTTGATTGAGATCTAGTGGATCTTAGTGGTGTTTATAATATAATCAATCACGTACTAAGATCCAGTATACAACCTTAGTGGATATATGGTTATTTAATTTTATATCAATATATCAATAAAGTATCATTTTAATTCACATTTTCCATTTCCCTTCCTCTTCTTTTGTCTATTCTATCTTTGGTGGTGTCCACCCATGTGAATTGTCCTATGATATCTGGTCCTTTGTTGTTCTTCATTTAAATTGGCTGTTAACTTATTGCAATACCAAAAACCCTGTGCCCAAAGCTGGTGGGTTTTGGCATCTTCATTTGCTAAATGGGAGTCTGGACAGGGCTTCTTCGTTACTAGGTAACTTTCCAGGCCTGTGCTCCACATGAAAACTTAAGTCCTGGAGTGCTAGAAACCACCTAGTGAGCTGGGCATTCTTCACCTTATTTTTCCTCATCCATCTCAGAGGCGAATGATCTGACATTAATCTGAATTTCCTGCCTTACAGGTAGTATCTCAGGGTGTCGATTGCTCACACGAAAGCTGAGCACTCTTTTTCTACGATAGCATAGTTATTTTCACAGGAGGAGCATTTCCTACTCAGGTATAGTACTGGATGTTTGTCCCCATCTATTTCCTGGGACAACACAGCTACAAAACTGACCTTGGAGGCATCCCTCTGCAGCACGTACCCCTTAGTGCAGTTAGGTGCAACAAAGACCAGCTGTTTGCATAGGGTAAGGTTCAACTCCTGGAATGCCACCTCAGCTTCTGAGGACCATTTGGCCATCAACATCTTAATACCCTTGAGAAGATCAGTCAGGGGGGTGGTATCATGGTGATATTTGGGATAAATCGCCGATAGTATCCCACAATTCCCAGAAACTCCCTAACCTACTTTTTGGAGACCGGCTGTGGCCAAATTTGGATTGCCTCCACCTTGTATCATCGCCCCTTCCAACGATGTAGCCCAAGTATTTTGCCTCTTGTTTTCCCAGCGCGCACTTCTTTGTGTTTATGGTAAACCCTGCCTTCCTGAGTGCATCCAATACCACCTGGACCTTCTGAAGGTCACAATGTTGTCCAAATAAGCAGCAGCATAATTATTGTCAGGAGCTAGGATCCGGTCCATGGCCCTTTGGAAGGTAGCTGGGGCTCCTTGTAGTCCGAATGGCATACTGCTATACTGAAAGCACCCATCAGGTGCAGAGAAGGCTGTCTTCTCCTTGACACTTGGGGACAGGAGAATTTGACAGTACTCTTTCCTTAAGTCCAGGGTGGTGATATATCTGGATAACCATAGCATTAAATGAGCTCATTGACCCAGGGCATCAAATATGCTTCGAACATGGACTCCTCATTTAGCTTTCTGTATTCATTACAAAAGCACCACTCTCCATTTGGCTTCAGCACAAGGACTATAGGGCTGGACCAGCCACTCTTTGACTCCTCAATGACGCCAAGGCTCAACATTCTCCTCACCTTCCTGGAGATCACCTCTCAGCAGAATACGGGAATCTGGTTCGTTTTTTTGATTGACCCTCATATGCGATTCAGTCAGGATTTTGTGATCCACTTCCTGCATATAACCTGGTACCTCTGTGAACAGGTCCCGGTTCCGGTGTCTCTGCCACTGTGACATCCCTTGCCCTGGCTTCAGGACTGACTCCCAGGCATGTAACTTCCACTGGTTACCTGTCTCACCACAGTTTGAGCAGGTTGATGTGGTACGACCTTCTTCTCCCTGGTTGGTGGACCTTGACTTCACTCAACTTTTCGACCACCTCGTATGGTCCTTGCCACATGGCCAGGAACTTAGTTTCTCCTGTGGGGATGAACACTAACACCCGTCTCCAGTGCTAAACTGTCTCAGTCTTGACGATCGATTGTAGACCCTTGCCTGACATTTGCCATCACCCGCACGATCCTGTCCTGCATTTGTGCCACATGTTCGATGATGTTTCAGTGGGATGTAACCTCCGCATCCCAGGTCTCCTTTGCAATGCCCAGAAGTCCTCAAGATTGCCATTTGTATAACATCTCGAATGGTGAGAACCCCGTAGAGGCCTGTGGGACTTCTCTAATGGAGAACAGTAGGTATGGCAGGAAGCAATCCCTGTCTCAGCCATCCTTCTCCACGACCTTCTGCAGCATAAATTTCAAGGTCTTGATGAACCTTTCCACTAGGCCGTCTGTCTGCGGATATTACACTGACGCCCTGAGTTGGGTAATCTGGAGGGCCTCACACAACTACCTCATTACCTTGGACATGAAAAGTGTCCCTTGGTCTGTCAGGATCTCCTTTGGCAGGCCCATTAAGGAGAAAATATGAACTAACGCTCACACTATTCTCCTAGAGAAGGAGTTTCTCAGTGGTACCACCTCTGGGTACCGTGTAGCATAGTCCATTACCACCATGTATTGCTGTCTCCTGGCAGACTTAACAAAGGACCCGACCAGATCCATGGCAATACAGCCAAATGGGACTTTGATTATGGGCAATGGCACTAGGGGACTGCGAAAATTGGATATGGGAGCAGTTAGCTGACAGATAGGGTAGGATCGGCAGAAATTAACAATGTCTTGGTGACACAAAGGCCAGTAGAACCTCTGAAATACCCACTTTTGAGTTTTGTCTACTCCCAGATGCCCATCCAAGACATGAGAATGGGCCAAATCTAATACCCTATGCCTATAAGGCCTCGGCATCTGCAACTGCTCTATCACTTCCTCTCTAGGTTTAGTGGCCCAATAAAGCAGTTCTTCATTTAAAGTGAAATATGGAAACCTAGTGTCAGCCCCCGTATTTTGAACAACCCCATTTATCACAGTCACATTGTCAAACACATTTTTTAAAGTAAGATCTCTGCCTTACTGGTCACTGTCTCTTCCTCATCACCAGCGAGGACACATAGGGGGAACTCCTTCACCTCCGACTGCGATGGGGAATTTTCATGAGTGGATCGGCTCCTGTCTGCGCTAGTGGGTATACTCGCCTTTTCCCACAAGTCTCAGAACAGACTAAAGCCCCACCCGATGATCACCAGGTGTATCAAGTCTTTGACAAACCCAAACTCATGGGACTCAGTAGCATGGTTCATTTTTATCATTATTCTGGCAACGAGGTAGGCCTTGGCATCACCATGGATACAGCAGATGCCCACATGTTTCCCTGAGATCAACTGGAGGGGGAGTGTAGTATTTATCAGGGTGTAAAAAGTCCCTGATTCCAAGAGTCCTGACATCAGCTCTCCATTTATTGCCACGGGACATGCCTGCGGCCCCTCACTGGGCTTATAGTCACACTGTAGGTGGGAGAGGCATATTATGAGCAGCGCCTCCCTAGGCTGCAGTCCATCTCCTCAGGGGACAAAGGACAATGGGCGGCTATATATTATTATTATTATTATACATTTTTATAGCGCCATTTATTCCATGGCGCTTTACATGTGAATACGGGGCAAATATAGACAAATACATTAAACATGAGCAAATAACAAGGCACACAGGTACATAAGGAGGGAGGACCCTGCCCGCGAGGGCTCACAGTCTGCAGGGGATGGGTGATAAAACACTAGGAGAGGGTAGGGCAGGTTGTGCGGCGGTTCAGTAACTTCAGGATCACTGCAGGCTGTAGGCTTGTCGGATGAGGTGAGTCTTCAGGTTCTTTTTGAAGGTTTCTATGGTAGGCGAGAGTCTGATGTGTTGGGGTAGAGAGATCCAGAGTATGGGGGAAGCACGGGAGAAGCCTTAGATGCAGTTGTGGGAAGAAGAGATGACAGGGGAGTAGAGAAGGAGGTCTTGAGAGGATCGGAGGTTGCATGTAGGTAGGTACCGGGAGACCATGTCACAGATGTATGGAGGAGACAGGTTGTGGATGGCTTTGTATGTTATTGTGAGGGTTTTCAACTGGAGTCTCTGGTGCGATAGGAAGCCAGTGAAGGGCTTGACATAGGGGAGAGGCTGGGGAATATCCCAAACCGTGAGATCTCCAGCAAATCAAGTGTTTACCAACGGCTCTTGAAAACCCCTCAGCGACCCCTTGGGATCTAGGACTCCCCCAGTGGTGACTCTACTACCCCTCTTTTGGGACTTGGGCTCCAGCTGGGTATCCCAGTATGGGGATACACCACCCTCTGGCTTTCTACGGGACCTCTTGAACACCTGGTACCATTCCACTAGGTCCACCAGTTTGTCCGCATACTGAGGACCTCCCTCGGCATCCCAGGTTTGCAAGGGAGTGAACAAATCTGTCCATGACAACCCACTTGACCATCTGGGCTGGAGTGGAGGATCCCAGCTGCAACCATTTTTGCACAAGATGCAGTAAGTCAAACATTTTGGATCAAGGCGGTTTGTCACCATAATATGCCCAGTGTTGAACGCTTTGTGCCTTGACCGACATAGTCACTCCCGCGTGTGCCAAAATGTAAGTTTTTAATTTGGCATACTCCTGCGCATCCTGAAATGCCAAATCATAATAAGCCTTTTGGGGATCATGAGTTGGATAGAGGGGCAAGACCTCTGCCCTCTGCTCTGGCGGAAACTTCTCACACTTTGCTATCTGCTCAAATACAGTAAAAAATGCTTCTACGTCATCACCTGGGGTCATATATTGCATGGCTCGTCTTACTGCCATCTGGATGTATGTCTCATCACCTGGGCTTGTGGCCAGCCTTCCACAAACCGCCTCTGCGAGCAAGTCAATCTACTGCTGTTGCTGCTGTTGCAACTGTTGTGTAAGTAGCTTACTTGTCTCCTATTGCGCCACGTGTTGCTACTGTAATTGCTACTCATACTGTTGGTGCTGTTGATGATGTGCTAGTACCAGATGTTTGAGCAGGTCCTCCATTTTACCTGAGGTCGCATGGTGGCTTGTGGCCTCCTTCACCCAGGACATGCAGTACCTCTTGTAGCCATTACACATGTTCTCTGGAAATGCTGACCGAACGTCTAACACCACCTGTGATAGATTGGGTCACTCAGCTGTACATGGAGGAAGACATGGTAACACTGGCTCTTTAAGCCCAAGACCACACCCTGGTGTTTAGACAAGGTGGAAAACCTCCCACCCGCTTTAAGGTTGTCCACAAAAAAATCAAACCCTTTATTTAAATTGGCTATTAACTCCTTGCAACATTGTGCAAGTAGCCCATGTGTTTCTGGTTCTGTAATTGTTCTCTTGTTTCTACAAGACTAGGGAGTCCACCACTCCTTATGGGTCATTTGCATCAAAGCTGTTCCATCCAGCATGTCCACATGATAATTCCCTCTCTGAACCCTGCTTATACAGGTACTATACAGATGATCAGGTTTTTAAATACATCAGATAGGGATTATATATGTTAGGTAGGACTGCTCTATATGGGTATACCTTGACGATTGGTGGAGCAGCTTAGTATATATTTTTTTGCAAAAAAACGTATCAACTAAATACCCTGTTTGTTTCCATCTTTTGACTAGCACTTGCTTATTACTGTGATTTTTTTACAACAGAGTATTTTTGACCTCACTGTGCTCTTTTGTGTCTTCAAACTTATATTTGTCTAGGAATTGTTGATCAATCAAATTAAGTGCAGAACCACACTCCAAAAAAGAAAAAAAAAAAAAGCATGAACCGCACATCCCAAAATCATACGTTGATCTAAAGCCGCTAGGCAAAAATTAATATAACTGAATATGAGGTTTTCAGTTTAACATTCTGATCAGACTGTATGAAGCCCACTGCCCCTTCACGGCAAACCTCGTAGTGGGTCCTATCGCCCTAACGGAGCGGAGCCGTGCGGCGCCCACTGCCACAGCGGCCATGCACCAGCAGGGCGGACGGCCTGTTGCCCCACAGCACCCATGCTGCAAGACTGAGTCCCCAAGACTCCAGACCGCGTCGCCCCACCAGCACAAAGCCACAGCAACAATGGCCGCCACACAGCACCAACACCAAAATGAAAGGAGCACTTAAACTCACCTTCCTCCAGCTCTTCAGTGAGAGCCAAAATGGGCTAGACCCCTTACTTTGCAGTCTAATGCTAATTAAAATCACCTGAGCCAAATGGGAGGAGTGCTGGTCCAAGAAGAAGACTAGAACATGCTTTGCAAAACAGAAAAAAAAAAAAAAGAGCATGAACCGCACATCCCAAAATCATACGTTGATCTAAAGCCGCTATTACCTGAAAATCAATGGAATGACCATGATATGTGGTATTACCAGAAAAAAACTCCTGCTGATCGTAAAAATGCAATAAGAACTGGAGTGTAACTCCTACAGACCTTTTTTTTCTTTCCTTATGCAAACCTCACATTGCTTAATAAAATGGACAGCCTTACCACAATACAAGCATAGCCCTTCAGCGAACCTCTTCTCCCTCTCCTGGGAAAGAGAGGACATCGCCCCCAAGTTGCATCGGTTCCCTGCTATCGACGGGGCTATCCTGAGAGACTGGGTCCAGCGTTATAAGAATCTTC
Source organism: Ranitomeya imitator (assembly GCF_032444005.1). Classification (NCBI taxonomy): domain Eukaryota; kingdom Metazoa; phylum Chordata; class Amphibia; order Anura; family Dendrobatidae; genus Ranitomeya; species Ranitomeya imitator. The sequence continues at coordinate 102,163,621 of NC_091288.1, forward strand.
TCTTCACTCTGCCTGTCTCTTAATCTTCTATCCACACGGATAGCTAACTGCATAGCAGTTTCCAAAGTATCAGGTGCAGGACATGCAATGAGCAAATCTTTAACTCTTTCACTCAAACCTGCTAAAAACTGACTCTTGAGCTCTGGGTCATTCCACCTGACCTCTGCGGACCATCGTCTGAACAGGGTGCAATACCTCTCAGCATCCAGAGAGCCCTGTTTAAGCAGTCTGAGCCTACCTCAGCTGATGTGACCCGATCAGGATCATCATATAACAACCCCATAGCAGAAAAAAAATGCGTCCACTGATGTCAAACAAGGATCTTCAGGATGTAATGAAAAACGCCCAGATTTGAGGTTTACTTCGCAATAAAGACATAATAATCCCCACACGCTGTAATTCACTCCCTGAAGATCTGGGTCTAAGCCAAAAATATAGTAAACATGTATTTTTAAGCGTAAAAAATTCCTGCAGTTTACCAGAAAAAAACTCAGGTAATCCTACCTTAGGTTCTTCAGGAAGTGCTCCAGAGCAATTACTCACGTGCTGTTGAAGGTTGGTGACTTCCAAAGTTAACCCTTGCAAGCGCTGAGCAAGTTCCTGAACGCTGCACATATTGAAAGAATCCAGGAATTTTTTTTTTATATATGTGTTGCTAGACAAACTGTTACGAAACTGCAGCACAGAACTAGGAGAGATGGGGAAAGCTGACCCTGCACTAAGAATAGACTGAAACCCTACGATGGAGTGGGCAACCCATTCCTTGCGAATAGACCCACCGACGATCCTAGTCTAAACTCAGCGAAGACCTATAGATAAAGGGAAGGAGGTCTCTAAAAGATCTAAGGACTGGGTACAAAAAAAAGGTCACCTCCTAATAGGAAACACAGAGAAGGCTGCAGAAACAAACTGAAAACAGAAACAAAAGATAGCAAAACCAGAGATCCCAGAACTGCAAAATATAAGACACAGAAAGCTGTCTAAGCACCTAGCCAGAACTCTAGTGGATAAACACTGTTGTCCAGCAAGGAATGGGAGGCAGGTGCTGGGTTATACAATCACCTGATCAAGACAACCCAGCAGCAGAAGAAAAAGACCAGCAGCCGGAAAACCACAACAAGATGGCGGATGGTCAAAACAAAACAGATTCTAACAATCAGACCCGGCCATCGGCAATCTCCAGCAACACTACACATACTAATACAAACTAAGGCCCCTTTCACACATCAGTTTTTTGCCATCAGTCACAATCTGTTGGCTCGACGGATCTGTTGCAGATTGTGTAAAACTGACGCGACAGATTTGTTTTTTCGACGGATCTGACTAGCGGATCTGGCTAAATAAATCGGAGCATGCTCAGTTAGAAAAACAGAATCTGTCGCAGGATTCTGTCATTTCACGGATCTGGCGCCCATAGGCTTCCATTCGAGCAAATGACGGATGGCGATGGATCTGTCGTCGTCCGTTTTTTCGCCGTATACAAAAAGTGTTACTTTTTTGTCCAGACGCTGGAGAAAAATTTTTGATGGATCTGGCAAATGATAATAATTATAATAATAATAATTTTTATTTATATAGCGCCAACATATTCCGCAGCGCTTTACAAATTATAGAGGGGACTTGTACAGACAATAGACATTACAGCATAACAGAAATACAGTTCAAAACAGATACCAGGAGGAGTGAGGGCCCTGCTCGCAAGCTTACAAACTATGGGGAAAAGGGGAGACACGAGAGGTGGATGGTAACAATTGCTTTAGTTATTCGGACCAGCTATAGTGTAAGGCTCAGGTGTTCATGTAAAGCTGCATGAACCAGTATGTAGCAGTACAGACACAGAGGGCTAATACTGCATAAAGTGTATGAGAACATGATGCGAGGAACCTTTTTTTTTTTTTTTTATTATTTTATTATAAATAGGCCACACAGGGATCGTTAGGTTAATGCATTGAGGCGGTAGGCCAGTCTGAACAAATGAGTTTTTAGGGTACGCTTAAAACTGTGGGGATTGGGGATTAATCGTATTAACCTAGGTAGTGCATTCCAAAGAATCGGCGCAGCACGTGTAAAGTCTTGGAGACGGGAGTGGGAGGTTCTGATTATTGAGGATGCTAACCTGAGGTCATTAGCGGAGCGGAGGGCACGGGTAGGGTGGTAGACTGAGACCAGAGAGGAGATGTAGGGTGGTGCAGAGCCATGGAGTGCTTTGTGGATGAGGGTAGTAGTTTTGTACTGGATTCTGGAGTGGATGGGTAGCCAGTGTAATGACTGGCACAAGGTAGAGTAATCGGTGTAACGGTTGGTGAGGAATATGATCCTGGCTGCAGCATTCAGGACAGATTGGAGCGGGGAGAGTTTTGCAAGAGGGAGGCCGATTAGTAGAGAGTTACAATAGTCCAGACGAGAATGAATAAGTGAAACAGTCAGAGTTTTTGCAGAGTCGAAAGTAAGAAAAGGGCGAATTCTAGAAATGTTTTTGAGATGCAGGTAAGAAGAGCGAGCCAGTGATCGGATGTAGGGGGTGAATGAAAGGTCAGAATCAAGGATGACCCCAAGGCAGCGGGCATGTTGCTTTGGAGTAATGGTGGAACCGCACACGGAGATGGCAATGTCAGGCAAAGGTAGGTTAGTAGAGGGAGAGAACACGAGGAGTTCAGTTTTTGACAGGTTTAGTTTCAGATAGAGGGAGGACATGATGTTAGAGACAGCGGTAAGACAATCACTGGTGTTTTCTAAAAAGGTCGGTGTGATATCAGGAGCAGAAGTGTATAATTGGGTGTCGTCAGCATAGAGATGGTACTGGAAACCAAATCTACTGATTGTTTGTCCAATAGGGATAGTATACAACGAGAAGAGTAGGGGGCCTAGGACTGATCCTTGAGGAACCCCAACAGTAAGGGGAAGGTGAGAGGAGGAGGAACCAGCAAAACATACAGTGAAGGATCGGTCAGAGAGATAGGAGGAGAACCAGGAGAGAACGGTGTCCTTGAGGCCGATGGAGCGGAGCATAGTGAGGAGGAGCTGATGATCCACAGTGTCGAATGCTGCAGAGAGATCCAAGAGAATTAGCATGGAGTAGTGACCATTAGATTTAGCTGTTAGTAGGTCATTAGAGACTTTAGTGAGGGCAGTTTCAGTAGAGTGTAAAGAGCGGAAGCCAGATTGAAGAGGGTCGATGGATGAAACGTGAGGCCATCCGTTGCAATTCGTCACTAATACAAGTCTATGAGAAAAAACGGATCCGGTGGCATTCATTTTTTTCAAAATTCAACGGATTGCGACTGATAGCAAAAAACTGATGTGTGAAAGGGGCCTAAGAAATGTGCATTTCAGTGCACCATGTTATTTAATGCAGGTCAACTATGAATGAGTCTAGTCTCATGCCCAGCCATTAATCCAGACCAGACCTTCCTAGAGATTGCACTTGTGAAGTGAGGACATCAGCACTAGTCTAGTAATTTGTAAAAATAATTAAAAAGTGGATAACTCTTTTAGGATACCACTTCTAAATGAAATTGTAGTGTATATTGCTACAGACCCTAGCATTTTCTTAGTTGCATTTTACAGCAAATTACATGGTCCAAAACAGGTTACAACACAGAAAAGGGATCTCCTTATTGTTACCAGGAGAAAGATACAAAAGTATTTCTAAGGCATTAGATATACCTCTTAATACTATGAAAATGGTCATGAAGAAGTTACTTTATTTGGTACTACAGTGACATAACCTACACATGATTGAAAGAAAATTGTGGATGACACTGAGAATGGAAAAGGTTCTGAAATTATTCTTCTTGAAATGATTTTTTCACGCAACAAAAACCTTGCATTGTAACATGGGTTTGTAGATGTTGTACTGTATATCCACTGTATTTTGTAGAAGAATCATTCAAAACCGAAGTTGCTATATTCACTTAAACTATCTGTATTTGTGCAGCAGTTTTGTGACTGTTTAGGCAATAATTTCTGACGATGCCTGTCGAAATTGAGGTTGCAATTGTGAATGTGTAAGAGGTTTATAAGGCCTAGAATATCCATAAAAATATTAAATTATTAAAAATTATACAAATTATAAAAAGATATGCAAAAAATTAAAATATTAAAATGAATTGTAAATCATTTGCATCTTTATAATATTCATATTTATTTATCTGAAATAAAATCTCCCAAATATTTAATTCTATATTAATTGGGCAGCACGGTGGCTTAGTAGTTAGCACTGACTGTAGCCTTGTTGGGATCTTGGGCTCAAATCCCACCAAGGACATCTGCAAGAAGTTTGTATGTTCTCCCCATGTTTATGTGGGTTTCCTCCTGGTTCTCTCACACTCCAAAAACCATACTAATAGGGAATCTAGATTTTCAGCCCCAATGGGAACAGTGATAATGACGTCTGTAATTAACCCCTTTCTGCCATTAGACGTACTATTGCGTCCATGTGGGGTGGGCTTTACTTCCCAAGGACGCAATAGTACGTCATATGCGATCGGCAGCGCTCACGGGGGGAGCGCCGCCGATCGCGGCCAGGTGTCAGCTGTTTATCGCAGCTGACATCCGGCACTATGTGCCAGGAGCGGTCACGGACCGCCCCCGGCACATTAACCCCCGGCACACCGCGATCAAAGATGATCGCGATGTGCCGGCGGTACAGGGAAGCACCGCGCAGGGAGGGGGCTCCCTGCGGGCTTCCCTGAGCCCCCCGCAGCAACGCGATGTGATCGCGTTGCTGCGAGGGTCTCACCTCCCTCCCTGCTCCCTCCAGCCCCGGATCCAAGATGGCCGCGGATCCGGGTCCTGCAGGGAGGGAGGTGGCTTCACAGAGCCTGCTCAGAGCAGGCACTGTGAAGGCTGCAGCGCTGCATGTCAGATCAGTGATCTGATAGAGTGCTGTGCAAACTGTCAGATCACTGATCTGTGATGTCCCCCCCTGGGACAAAGTAAAAAAGTAAAAAAAAAAAATTTCAAATGTGTAAAAAAAAATTAAAAAAAATATTCCAAAATAATGAAAAAAAAAATAAAAATATTATTCCCATAAATACATTTCTTTATCTAAATAAAAAAAAAAAAACAATAAAAGTACACATATTTAGTATCGCCGCGTCCGTAACGGCCCGACCTATAAAACTGGCCCAATAGTTAACCCCTTCAGTAAACACCGTAAGAAAAAAAAAAAAAAAACGAGGCAAAAAACAACGCTTTATTATCATACCGCCGAACAAAAAGTGGAATAACACGCGATCAAAAAGACAGATATAACTAACCATGGTACCGCTGAAAATGTCATCTTGTCCCGCAAAAAACGAGCTGCCATACAGCATCATCAGCAAAAAAATAAAAAAGTTATAGTCCTGAGAATAAAGCGATGCAAAAATAATTATTTTTTCTATAAAATAGTTTTTATCGTATAAAAGCGCCAAAACATAAAAAAATGATATAAATGAGGTGTCGCTGTAATCGTACTGACCCGAGGAATAAAACTGCTTCATCAATTTTACCAAACGCGGAACGGTATAAACGCCTCCCCCAAAAGAAATTCATGAATAGCTGGTTTTTCGTCATTCTGCCTCACAAAAATCGGAATAAAAAGCGATAAAAAAAGTCACGTGCCCGAAAATGTTACCAATAAAAACATCAACTCGTCCCGCAAAAAACAAGACCTCACATGACTCTGTGGACCAAAATATAGAAAAATTATAGCTCTCAAAATGTGGTAACGCAAAAAATATTTTTTGCAATAACAAGCGTCTTTCAGTGTGTGACGGCTGCCAATCATAAAAATCCGCTAAAAAACCCGCTATAAAAGTAAATCAAACCCCCCTTCATCACCCCCTTAGTTAGGGAAAAATTAAAAAAATGTATTTATTTCCATTTTCCCATTAGGGCTAGGGTTAGAGTTAGGGCTAGGGTTAGGGCTAGGGTTAGGGCTAGGGTTAGGGTTAGGGCTAGGGTTAGGGCTAGGGTTAGGGCTAGGGTTAGGGTTAGGGTTAGGGTTAGGGCTAGGGTTAGGGCTAGGGCTAGGGTTAGGGCTAGGGTTAGGGCTAGGGCTAGGGCTAGGGCTAGGGTTAGGGTTAGGGTTAGGGTTAGGGCTAGGGTTAGGATTAGGGTTAGGGCTAGGGTTAGGGCTAGGGCTACAGTTTGGGTTGGGGCTAAAGTTACAGTTAGGGTTTAGATTACATTTACGGTTGGGAATAGGGTTGGGATTAGGGTTAGGGGTGTGTCAGGGTTAGAGGTGTGGTTAGGGTTACTGTTGGGATTAGGGTTAGGGATGTGTTTGGATTAGGGTTTCAGTTATAATTGGGGGGTTTCCACTGTTTAGGCACATCAGGGGCTCTCCAAACGCGACATGGCGTCCGATCTCAATTCCAGCCAATTCTGCGTTGAAAAAGTAAAACAGTGCTTCTTCCCTTCCGAGCTCTCCCGTGTGCCCAAACAGGGGTTTACCCCAACATATGGGGTATCAGCGTACTCAGGACAAATAGGACAACAACTTTTGTGGTCCAATATCTCCTGCTACCCTTGGGAAAATACAAAACTCGGGGCTAAAACATATTTTTTGTGGGAAAAAAAAAGATTTTTTATTTTCACGGCTCTGCGTTATAAACTGTAGTGAAACACTTGGGGGTTCAAAGTTCTCACAACACATCTAGATTAGTTCCCTGGGGGGTCTAGTTTCCAATATGGGGTCACTTGTGGGGGGTTTCTACTGTTTAGGTACATTAGGGGTTCTGCAAACGCAATGTGACGTCTGCAGACCATTCCATCTAAGTCTGCATTCCAAATGGCGCTCCTTCCCTTCCGAGCTCTGCCATGCGCTCAAACGTTGGTTTCCCCCAACATACGGGGTATCAGCGTACTCAGGACAAATTGGACAACAACTTTTGGGGTCGAATTTCTCCTCTTACCCTCGGGAAAATACAAAACTGGGGGCTAAAAAATAATTTTGGGGGGAAAGATTTTTTTTTTTAATTTTCACGGCTCTGCGTTACAAACTGTAGTGAAACACTTGGGGGTTCAAAGCTATCACAACACATCTAGATGAGTTCCTTAGGGGGTCTAGTTTCCAAAATGGTGTCACTTGTGGGAGGTTTCTACTGTTTAGGTACATTAGGGGCTCTGCAAATGCAATGTGACACCTGCAGACCATTGCATCTAAGTCCTCATTCCAAATGGAGCTCCTTCCCTTCCGAGCCCTCCCATGCGCCCAAACAGTGGTTCCCCCCCACATATGGGGTATCAGCGCACTCAGGACAAATTGGACAACAAATTGTGGGGTCGAATTTCTCCTGTTACCCTCGGGAAAATACAAAACTGGGGGCTAAAAAATAATTTTTGTGGGAAAAAATTTTTGTTTTATTTTTACGGCTCTCCATTATAAACTTCTGTGAAGCCCTTGGTGGGTCAAAATGCTCAGCACACATCTAGATAAGTTCCTAAGGGGGTCTACTTTCCAAAGTGGTGTCACTTGTGGGGGGTTTCTACTGTTTAGGTACATTAGGGGCTCTGCAAACGCAATGTGACACCTGCAGACCATTCCATCTAAGTCTGCATTCAAATGGCACTCCTTCCCTTCTGAGCCCTCCCATGTGCCCAAACAGTGGTTCCCCCCACATATGGTGTATCATTGCACTCAGGACAAATTGGGCAACACATTTTGGGGTCCAATTTCTCCTGTTACCCTCAGGAAAATACAAAACTGGGGGCTAAAAAAATAATTTTTGTGGGAAAAAAATTTTGTTTTATTTTTACGGCTCTGCATTATAAACTTCTGTGAAGCACTTGGTGGGTCAAAGTGCTCACCACACCTCTAGATAAGTTCCTTAGGGGGTCTACTTTCCAAAATGGTGTCATTTGTGGGGGGTTTCAATGTTTAGACACATCAGTGGCTCTTCAAACGCAACATGGCGTCCCATCTCAATTCCTGTCAATTTTGCATTGAAAAGTCAAACGGCGCTCCTTCCCTTCCGAGCTCTCCCATCCACCCAAACAGTGGTTTACCCCCACATATGGGGTATCAGCGTACTCAGGACAAATTGTACAACAACTTTTGGGGTCCAATTTCTTCTCTTACCCTTGGGAAAATAAAAAATTGGGGGCAAAAAGATAATTTTTGTGAAAAAATATGATTTTTTATTTTTACGGTTCTACATTATAAACTTCTGTGAAGCACTTGGTGGGTCAAAGTGCTCACCACACCTCTAGATAAGTTCCTTAGGGGGTCTACTTTCCAAAATGGTGTCACTTGTGGGGGGTTTCAATGTTTAGGCACATCAGTGGCTCTTCAAACGCAACATGACGTCCCATCTCAATTCCTGTCAATTTTGCATTGAAAAGTCAAACGGCGCTCCTTCCCTTCCGAGCTCTCCCATCCGCCCAAACAGTGGTTTACCCCCACATATGGGCTATCAGCGTACTCAGGACAAATTGTACAACAAGTTTTGGGGTCCAATTTCTTCTCTTACCCTTGGGAAAATAAAAAATTGGGGGCGAAAAGATAATTTTTGTGAAAAAATATGATTTTTTATTTTTACGGTTCTACATTATAAACTTCTGTGAAGCACTTGTTGGGTCAAAGTGCTCACCACACCTCTAGATAAGTTCCTTAGGGGGTCTACTTTCCAAAATGGTGTCACTTGTGGGGGGTTTCAATGTTTAGCCACATCAGGGGCTCTCCAAACGAAACATGGCGTCCCATCTCAATTCCAGTCAATTTTGCATTGAAAAGTCAAATGGCACTCCTTCGCTTCCGAGCTCTGCCATGCGCCCAAACAGTGGTTTACCCCCACATGTGGGGTATTGGCATACTCAGGACAAATTGTACAACAATGTTTGGGGTCCATTTTCTCCTGTTACCCTTGGTAAAATAAAACAAATTGGAGCTGAATTAAATTTTTTGTGAAAAAAAGTTAAATGTTCATTTTTATTTAAACATTCAAAAAATTCCTGTGAAGCACCAGAAGGGTTAATAAACTTCTTGAATATGGTTTTGAGCACCTTGAGGGGTGTAGTTTTTAGAATGGTGTCACACTTGGGTATTTTCTATCATATAGACCCCTCAAAATGACTTCAAATGAGATGTGGTCCCTAAAATAAAATGGTGTTGTAGAAATGAGAAATTGCTGGTCAACTTTTAACCCTTATAACTCCCTAACAAAAAAAAATTTTGGTTCCAAAATTGTGCTGATGTAAAGTAGACATGTGGGAAATGTTACTTATTAAGTATTTTGTGTGACATATCTCTGTGATTTAATTGCATAAAAATTCAAAGTTGGAAAATTGCGAAATTTTCATAATTTTCGCCAAATTTCCGTTTTTTTCACAAATAAACGCAGGTACTATCAAATAATTTTTACCATTGTCATGAAGTACAATATGTCACGAGAAAACAATGTCAGAATCACCAGGATCCATTGAAGCGTTCCAGAGTTATAACCTCATAAATGGACAGTGGTCAGAATTGTAAAAATTGGCCCGGTCATTAACGTGCAAACCACCCTTGGGGGTAAAGGGGTTAATGGCGCTATATAAGTGAATAAAATAAATTATAAATTCTAGGGGCATTAAACCAATTACTGATCATATCTGAAATATTGTATATCTCTTTACAATGTGCATTTTGAATTCTATAAAAGGACATGATTTCTCTTTCGCAAGAAAAATGTATAATTTTTTAATGGAACTTTGTAATTTTAAAGCAGTTAAGATTTTATTTGCCTTTATTATAAACTCTTCATTTACTGCAAGTGCTCACAGACTGGGCTGGATAGTGTTATTTCTATGGTATATGGTATCGCTTTGTTAGGTAATACACTGATTGATCCTTGATTTATTACACACAAACTGGCACAAGCTCATTATTTATCACAAAGTTACATTAAGATTGCAGAAAGATTACTGATGACCTTTCTTAGATACTGTGCCAGTGGACGTAACATAGGAGACAATGACTGGAGCAGGTGCTGTATCAATTATGCAACCAAGACGGACTAGGAGCCATTCACAGAGTAATCAGATTACAAATCAGAGGAGAAATCACTACTTCCTCACAGGCTCCATTTACTTCTATGCAGCGATTGAGATGGCAGGTATTGCTTCTCCTTGTGCTGCAAGTCTAGTTGGCATTAAGCAAATATATGTCTACAATATGATGCACACTAATCTAAAAAGTATGCATTAGGCCTTTGAATGAAACCAAAAATAAATTGCAAATGAGAAAAAGGACAAGAGGTTCATTGCATAAGTAAAATATCTAATGTACAATACATACATTTGAGCACTTTGGCTTTGATAGTAGAGACAGCAGTCAACATAGAGGCACATATTTATGAAAAATTGCATAAATTATGCTAAATCTTTATTATGCTCACTTCCACTCTGCTACTCCATATTTATCGGGTGTCATAGTGGCATACATTGCCCTTAGGCTTCAATGTAAGAATAAAAATGTATACCAAATAGTATATGTTTAATGCTAATGCTGGAAGCTGACTTCAATTATCATGTAAAAAAAAGGTTTACCTGAAAAAGTATTCATAAGCTGTAAATTTTTCAATATTTTTTAAAGTTACACCTATAAACCTAAAAGTAAAATTTGGAGATATTATGTGATATACCAACACAAAGTAGCATATACTTGTGAAATGTAAAGGAAATGATTGTTTGCTTTTTAACTATTTTAAAAATATACATTTAAAATGGTGACATGCATATGTGCTCAGCCCCCCTGGGTCAATACTTTGCAGAACGACTTTTTGCTACAATTACTGCTGCAATTATTTTGAGGTATGTCTCTACCACCTTTGCACATCGAGAGGCTGACATTTGTGTCCATTCTTTTCTGCAAATTGCAAACTAGCTCTAGCTCAGTGAGATTGGATGGTGAGCGTCTGTGAAGAGCAATTTTCAAGTCTTACCACAGATTCTCAATGGGATTTAGGTAGGACTTTGGACCTTTCACACACATGAGTATGCTTTCATCTAAGCCAGTTTATTGTAGCTCTGGCAGTAGGTTTAGGGTTGTTGTCCGGCTGAAAGGGCTGAAAGGTGAACCTATGTTCCAGGCTTATGTCTTTTGCAGCCTGTAACAGGTTTTCCTTCAGGAATGCCCTGTATTTAGCTCAATGCATCTTCTTATCAAATCTGTCCAGCTTTCCTGTCCCTGCTTAAGAAAAGCATCCCCATAGATGCTGCTGCCACCACGTTTGACGGTGGTGATGTTATTTTCCTGGTGATTTGCAGTGTTTTTTTATCCGACACATATAGCCCAAAATGTTCTACTGCTTTTTTAGTAAATACTCTCATTGCTGGGGATGTAAGTTTAGTTGGACAGCCGTGTTTTTGTAGGTTTGCAGTTGTGCCCTACTCCTTAAAGCTTTGAATGATGGATTGAACAGTGCTCTGTGAGTTGCTCAAATCTTGGGCTATATTTTAGTTTTGGATTAGTGTGACATCAGTGATTTTCACTGATGCATAAGTAAATAAATTGCAAGGCTTCTCCTTTCCTTTTTCAATGATAAATACAGACAGCACATGGATGCCATCCGTGTGATGTATGTGTTTTTCACAAGCCCTTAGACTAATATTGGCACTTTTCATCTGTGGTCCATGAAAAAACACAGACATGTAAAGCACCAAAGATTAAGTCGAGTACGTGTTGTGTCTGTTAAAAAATGGATACAACACTTGTGTGCAATACCGATATCTGAATGAGGCCTTAGAACAAAATGCTTCTGTAAAATAATGTGATTTATACATTAGGTATGATGTATATCTGGGCTTAGAGCAGACGTGCCAACTCCTCGGGACGAAACTGCTCTTGATAAACAAAGTGCATGTTCCTCCAAGCCCATAAGGAGGAAGGAACTCTCAGAAGCAATGCTTTTGGGGACATTTTTAGAGGAATTAATGGTGCCCAGGTGATCTCCTAACTCTTCCTGGAATCCTGGAGAAGTTCCTCTTTTCCAGGAGTGTCCTGTATGTCCCCGGGAGGTTGGAATTATGACCTAGAGAAAATGGTAGAAATGCTGTTATTAAATTGACATATCATTGGGCCTCCTTCCACCTGACTGGCATAATTTTCTCCCACTATTACTTTTACAAGGCCCATTTTCTTTTGTAATAAGAATTGTGTACATTTTGTATAAATTATTGATGACCAAATACATATACTAAAAGTTGAAAACAATAAAGCAGATAAAATGTCCAGTTTATACAATAAAGCCCTTTACAATAACTGCTGAAATATGTTGTATTACCAGAAAAGACATCCATTTGTATTCAAGTAAGACACAATCCTAATACCTCTAATGAAGACGCCTTCATTACACCGAGGAAACTCTTGTTCCATTTTAAGTTTGTTTTAATAATAAATGTAAAGTACAAATGTTATTAATAATGAATCGCTGAGGAAAAATACTGCTGTTCATACATTATTACTGCTTTATATAGCACTGCTATGAGAAAATTCTTTCTTGCATCCTTTAAAGACAGTAAAAATGACAGAGTTACCAAAGCTCTCAGTGTTACTGAGCACTTTTCTCATTTTCAGAGATGCCAGTAAACATGTACAGTACGTAGTTTGTGTTTTGTCTGCAGCAAATGCCAGAAAATGGATCTTATATGCGAATCAATATTTGACAACTGCTGTTGGGCCTAGCGTTGCTATGGTTACAAGATGACACATGGCAACAGTCACCTAACAGGTCACAGCCTCTGCTGCGTTACAGTGTCTCTAGAGAGATGACCTTTAGCTTCTCTTCTTTCATTTTTTTTTTTACTGTCTCAATGAAAAAAACATCTATTCTCGCCCATGTCACTAAGCTCTAAATTGGCGAAGTGAGCACAATTATAGATTGGGGAAAAAAGTCCAATTGTAGAGAACACCTGTCATGACCGAGCTTCTTATTCAGCTCGCAAATGTGTGTGCAATGACAATTACATGCTTATCGACAGGAGGACAAGGCACATGCTATATTAACCAGGCAGGCAGACAAACTGACCCTATTGTGGGGCAATGACACAGTGCTATCCAGATTGTTCAAACGTACAATGCAGACTAGATCTCCTAAGAACAGATACACCGATGTAAAAGACATGCTGATCCTAGCTGGGCCATTCATCAGTAGATGATGCCTTGGCTGACCCTAGGAGCAGGCTCTACAAGCACCGCTTAAGGGTTTATTCATACATCAGTATTTGGTCAGTATTTATCATCAGGTTTTATATCTTAAAACCAGGAGTGGAACTTGCAAAGAAAAACTATAATTGAAAGATTGACACGTTTTCTGTGTTATGGAAACACTGCTGGTATTGGCATTCAAATACTGATGAAATAGTGATCATAATGTTGAATTATGAAATGATGAAACCTTGATAACCAGAAACTTTGGAATACCATGAAGGATATGCATGTATAGAACCATCTGATAAACCTCATTAGAAACCTATACATCAACCAAGAATCAACAGTCCGAAAGGAACACGGCATTGTACAAAGTAGAGCGAGGTATCAAACAAGACTGCATCCTGTCACCATTTCGTTTCAATTTATATGCATAAACTATTTTCAGGAAGGCTAGACTAGGCTAAAGAGAAAAAGAAATAAAAAATGCTGGATGAATCATCAATAATCTTAAATACACAGACAATGCGACATTGATAGCAACAAGTGTGGATGGAATGAAGGACTTGTTGCGGAGTGTCAAGATGGAAAAATTGACATGTTGAAGCCTTCAAAAGCACAGCAGTTTTTCAAATCAATCAGGAAAAAAAAAATAGCTACAAAGCACAAAATCAAAACTAAACAGAATATTAAAACTGAATTTCAGTCAAAGAGTAAAAATGACATTGAGGAAACTAACCCATGGGTGATGCTTATCAGCCATGTATTCTTTGTTGTCTGCTTTTATCTCTTCTCCATTTTGACACAGCTCTGATCAGTGACTTTAGCTTGCCTGCATGGAAGTAAAAGATCATCTGAAATCCACAGTGGTCCTGGCTACTCCTCTAATGCTTCATAATGTAGATATGTGTGCTTTAATTAATTTCTGCTCACAGGCCCAACAGAAAATCAGTTATCACAAAAAAAAGAATCTGTGCAAAAATCACAAAAGTCAAATTAATTATTTTAGTGAAAAAAATAGAAAGATGAAAGTTAGATTATAGGTGCTGTGGGTAACACTGACATTTGTTAGAAGATTTGTTTCATAAGGTGCTTCACAAGAATATTTTGAAAGAAAAAATAATTAACTTTTTTTCACATAAAAAATGAATTCAGATCCAAATTTTTTTATTTGGCAAGGGTAACAGGAAAAAATGAACCCAAAAATTTGTTGTACAATTTCTTCAGAGCCCCATATGAGGGAGAAAACCAATGTTTTGGCGCACAGCAGAGCTTGGAAGGGAAGGATCATCATTTGACATTTTGACTGCAAAATTTGCTGGATCAATTGGCGGATGCAATGTTGCATTTGGAGAGCCCCTAATGTGCCTAAACAATGAAAATCCCCAACAAGTGACCCCATTTTGGAGGCTAGGCCCCTCAAGGAACTGATCTAGATGTGTGATGAGAACCGTCAGGTGCTTTACAGAAGCTTATAATGTTGAGCCTTAAAAATGTGAAAAATCACATTTTGCCCACAAATACACTATCATTCAAAAGTTTAGGGTCACTTTGAAATTTCCCCATAGCGGCTGCGTGATTTGCCGCTAGCTGGGTGCTCCTGGGGGAGCGGGGGCCCTATAGCTGCCTGCCTGCAGGGGCCCCCTAGAGCCTCCGGGCCCTGGTGCAGCCACACCGGTTGAACAGGCGGTATGTCCACCCATGTGCACTACCATTCAAAAGTATAGGGTCACTTAAAATTTTCCTTATTTTTGAAAGAAAAGTAGTTTTTTCCAATGAAGCTAAGAATAAATGATTCAGAAATACACTCAATACATTGTGTATTAAATGACTATTTGCACCATACAATTTGTTTTGCAATTTCTCCTGAGTATGCTGATACCCAACATAAAGGAGAAAACGACTGTTTGGGTGCACGGCAAAGCACAGAAGGGAAGGAGCGTCATTTGACTTTTTGAATGTAAAATTTCCTGGAATCATTAGGGGACGTCATGTCCCATTTGGAGAGCCCCTGATGTGTCAAAAAAGTGGAAACCTCCCACAAGTGACCCCATTTTGGAAGCTAGACCATTAAAGGAATGTATGTAGATGTGTGGTGAGCACCTTTAACCCCCATGTGCTTCACAGAAGTTTATAATATTGAACCTTGAAAATATTAAAAAACTCATTTTCCCCACAAAAATGTTTTTTTTTGGCCCCAAATTTTGCATTTTTATAAAGGTTACAGGAGAAATTGCACCATACAGTTTGTTGCGCAATTTCTCCTGAGTACACCGATACCCCATATGTGGGGGAATACTACTTTTGATGCACAGTGCAAAGCTCAGAAAGGAAGAAGCATCATATTGGAGTTCAAATTTTTCTTTGAATGGCTTGAGGGTGCCATGTCACATTGACAGAGCCCCTGAGGTGCCAGAACAACAGAAACCCCTTATATGTGAACTCATTTTACAGACTACACTCTGTAATGAATTTGTCTAGTGGTTCAGTGATCATATTGACACCACATGTGCCTCATGGAATGTTATACCAATAAGCAGTGAAAAAATTATAAATTACATTTTTACCACTAAAATGTTTTTTTAGCCCCAAGTTTTTAAACTTTTCTGAGAGCTAATGTGAATTTTTTTTAAAGACAAACTGAGGTCTATTTCTTCCTGAGTGCGCCAATACCCTATATGTAGTTGGGAAATATTTTTCAGGCACAGTGTAAAGCGCAGAAGGCAAGGAGCTGTTATGGTTTGCATGTGCCATGACCCACTAGGAGAACCTATTAGGTACCAAAACAACAGAGCTCCCCATAAGTGACCCCATTTTATAAACTACACCTTCCAATGAATTCATCTAGGGGTGCAGTGATCATATTGACACCACAGGTGTGTCACAGAATTTTATACCATTGGGCAGGGAAGAAAAAATACCTACATTTTTAAAACCAAAATTTAGTTTTAGCCAGAGATTTTATATTTCCAGACAAGAAGTGGTAAAAATGGCACTAAAATTTGTCCCACAATTTCTACTGAGCCTGGCAATACCCCACATGTGGTTGCACAGTACTACTTAGCCATACTGGGAGACTCTGGAGGAACGGAGCGCTATTTGCCTCCTGGAACACACATTTTCATAGAACAGTTTGCAGATTCCATATACAGAGCTACTAATTGCTAGAAGAGCAGAATCCCCCCTCAAGTGACCCCATTTTGGAAACTATACCCCTTGGGAAATTAACTTACAGATGTAGTGACGATTTTGACTCCATAGGTATTTTCCAGAAACAATCAGCAATGAATGTTGCCAAGTGAACATTGCAAACTGCAGGCCCTCATCGCTTTAGCAATGCCAAACATGAATGCATTATGTGGTTTAGGTACAATGTGGGGCTCAGAAGGGAGGGGGGCATATGGATTTGGGAGCACAAAATTTGTTGAATTTCTTTTGGCGGGTGAGGAGCTATTTCACTTTTCCAGTGCCTTTGTACTACCAGTAACGTGGAAACCCCCTATAATTCCATTAACAGAAGACAGACGTGAGTGGGGACTTCCTTTTTTTGTGGACTGAGTTGAAGCTTTCATTGCTGTAGAAACTGTCAGCTCAGCACTGACAGAGAAACTTGATCATCATGAACTGGCCTTGATCTGCAAGATTTCTAGCTCTGGTGACCTGGATGTCGTCATGAGCTGTACATTCAACACATTCTGACTCCAGGCCAGAAGGGGGAGCTCTTAACCCGGTTTTAGGGAAACTTCCCTATATACATTCTGGTCTGGAGGAGGAGTTACTTAGTCTGGTGCAGACAAGGAACAGGGAAGAAGTGCAGGAGAACTACAGGGCTGGAAGGGAGCATGACTGGGCTCCTTCCAGTTAGAGGCACAGACACCGGGCACCGGGAGCCCGAGGCTGTGTGGAACTACAAGTCCCACGGCAGAACCGGAGGGCAGGAAGCTGAAAGTCACTTGCTCACACTACACCTGATGACCGGTACAGCAACATCCAGAGCCTGGAGTCCCCGTGTACAGAGACCCCAAGAGAATGGCACGCATTGCCTTCCACGCAGGGACTGTCCATGGACAGAGAGTAAACGAGGACCTTTTCAGGAAGCCACAGGCAGCAAGGGACTAGTACCCAGCGCATAGTGGAAGGCTCCCAAGCTGACCTGGCAAAGGGATTCCCACTTGTTTTCATGCTGCCTGGACTCCATCGACACCTGTTGCCAGTACCCTGGACTGAGGCTGTCTACAACAGTAAACCAGGTAAATAAACTGCAACCTCAAGTCCTCCATTTATTACCGGCACCACACCATCCCTGCCCAGAACATCGGGAGCCCTGGGGACCCAGCTTTACCTGTGGAAAGCGATACCATCTTGCTGCCATACCATCACCCCCAGAGGACCCCTTTAAGCAGCATCAGGCACCCCTGACCGACTATCACAGGTGGCGTCACAAACTTTTATTGCTTTACAACTCTCTTCAAAAACTATCCCCTTTACTTGGGCGCCCAGGGCCACAGACCAGAGGCAAGTCAGTCACCAAACCACACTTTTTTCCGGTCGGTACTCAAGCAAATGGAGAAGCTATCTACTGATCAGCAGATGCAAGTAATGGAAGCCTGCCAGTCTACTCTAGCACTCATTGCCTCCAAAGCCACCGCACTTTCCACCCCTCCTGCACCTGCCCCCCCTTCAGCCACTGTCCCTTACTACAGCCACTACCATCCTCCTGACCTGTACCAGCAACGTGCCCGAGCCCCGTCCCACCACCACCATCCAGACCACTACCAGCATCCCACTCGTGCCTCTTCCCACCATCCAGACCAGTATTAACATCCCTCCCCATACCAGTTTCCAACAACATCTTCCACGCCTCTTCTACCTAAATTCATTGAATATTTGAATTCCAATCAATACAACATTCGTTTCACATACAGGCAAGATCCGGCTCATATTCAATTTTTGGATTTAAAATTAAAAGGTATAAATAATTGTTTCATTTCTACTAGCACATACCATAAGTCGTTAAGTGGAAACACTATACTACATGCCAGCAGCGGCCACCCCAGACACACCATCCGGTCTGTGCCGGTTGGTGAATTTGTTAGAATTAAACGTAATTGTAGCGATCAGGGTGATTTAAATGCGGAGATAGATTTGGTCTCTAGCAAATTGAAAACGTCGTAACTATCCAGATTGGACACTCAAAAGAGCTAAAAAGATTCTCGATAATAAAAATCGTGAAGATCTTATTGCACGGAAAGAGAAGAAAATATCAACATCGACATCTCCCACATACAGAAAGCCCTATGTGTGCTTTCAATTTAGTCGACAATTTTACCAAATTAAAGGGATCATAAATAAATTCCTTCCCATATTATATGAGGATGCAAATTTAGCAGAAATTTTGAAAACTGGTGTCAATGTTGTTGCAAGAAAAGCACCATCCATAGGTAACAGAGTCTCACCGAGTTTTTTCTGCACAGATAAAAAAAGAAAAAAAACATGGCTAGAGTGCAATGGTTTTTTCAAGTGCGGTACTAATAACTGTAGAACATGTGCACATGCTGTTATTACCAAAAAATTTTCTAATTATAATAACACACAATGTTTTAATATCAAGCAGTATATTAACTGCAATACTAAATGTGTTATTTACAAAATTGATTGTACTGCATGTCAGTTGTCCTATTTTGGATGTACGTCACGAAAGTTGAAAATTCGTATCAATGAACATCTTTATGATATAGGTTATACAGGTGAATCTACACGTACCTTATCAGCGGCTTCCAGACACTTTGTAACTGCTCATGCTCGCAGCACCAAATTCTTTCGGGCATACGGGATTGAACGTGTTAATAAACCTCTACGGGGTGGAGACATTATTCGTTGCCTCCATACCCGTGAGGCCTTTTGGATTTACCATCTCAGCACTCGATCTCCCACAGGTTTGAATAGACGTAACGAATTAATGTTTCATTATTAGAATGTGTTTATATATGCTGTTGCTATGTGGTTTATCACAGATTTGTTTTTATCATAATGTGTTTTTTTTGTTGTTTTTTTTCTCTCTTCCTTTTTTTTCCTCTTTTTTTTTTTTTTCTCTCTTCCTTTTTTTTCCCCCTTTTTTTTTTATTTCCTTTTTTTTCTCTCCTTTTTTTTTTTTTTTTTTTTCATTACTATGTGTATTCATGAAGGACCGCCCATACGATCATGTGACCGTTCATTTGAATGCCATTGGTGTATAGGGTCTATATATTGGTTGATGACCATTTCATATGTAGCTTTGATAAAGATCCGTGTAGGATCGAAACGCGTCGCTCGTGTCCTGATATGCACATGTAGAGCATATGTCCACCGTTGTTTTTATATTGGTTTAATAAAGTTGGAATTTGGATTTTACTATTTGGAGCTGGAACGATTTTTTCTTTTCTTCATAAAATACTTTGGGTAGAACCCAAAGAGGTACACAACTTGGGTAAAAGAAGTTAAAATACTTTGGGTAGAACACAAACAAGTACACAACTTGGGTAAAAGAAGGTAAAATACTTTGGGTAGAACCCAAAGAGATACACAACTTGGGTAAAAGAAAGTAAAATACTTGGGGTAGAACCCAAACAGGTACACAACTTGGGTAAAAGAAGGTAAAATACTTTGGGTAGAACCCAAAGAGGTACACAACTTGGGTAAAAGTAGGTCAAATACAGTTACAAGGTGAAAGACAAATTGTTCCAACTCTCTCATCCTGCCAGTCGATTCTTCCTTGAGGTGACATAAAGTATTCTGTAAATTGGTCCCTAATTTGGGAAACTGTTACAGAACTTATAATCAGCCAAGGTGGTTTCTTCAGAGTAGTCCTCAATGGAAATCTGTTCATTGGAAATCACAAAATTGTGCAGGACAACACAAGCTTTCACCACCTCGTCAATGGCGTCTGTATTCAAGTTTATCGATGACAGTAGAACTCTCCATTTGGCGGTCAAAATCCCAAAAGCGCACTCCACCATTCTCCATGCACATGTGAGGCGGTAGTTAAAAATTCTTTTAGTTTGGGTTAATCCACGACGAGAGTAGGGTTTCAGCAGATGTTATGACAGCTGGAAAGCTTCATCCCCAACATAAACAAAAGGCATTGGTTGCCCAGAGGTTTGAGGCAGTGGTCTGGGGGGGGGGGGGGGAAATGAAAGGTGTTTCCATACAAATGACGCCCCATTGCAGACAGTTTGAAAGCTTGGGAATCATTAGAGCGGCCATATGCCCTAATATTCACCGTAACAAATTTGTAATCCGCATCGGCAATGGCCATCAGCACAATGGAAAAGTACTTTTTATAGTTAAAATATTCTGATCTCGAACAAGCCGGTTTCATGATACGGATATGTTTTCCGTCCACCGCGCCCAAGCAATTGGGAAACTGACACACTTGCTGGAATTTCTCGGCTACTTCCAACCAATTCTCCATTGTGGGATGTGGTATAAATTCATCGTGCAAAGAGTCCCACAGTGCACGGCAAGTGTGCTTTACAATTCCGGAGAAGGTGGAAATTCCCAATCTGAACTGGAAATGTAGTGACGAAAGGGATTCTCCAGTAGCAAGGAATCTGTGAACAAAATCAAGGCAGAAATTACTACAAAATCAAATTAGAATCAATGAAAGTGTACTACAGGAGTACATACAATAAAAATGGCTTACTGAAGAGTGACCATCAGACGCTCGGCCGGTGAAATAGAGAATCGGCAATACGTATCACTTCTTCGGATGAGATGTTCAATTCGGTCCACCAATAGATCAAAGTTCTCTGCTTTCATCCGCACATATGAGAAAAATTTCTCTGGGTTTCCTCGTAGCTCCATGTGCAGTGTAGAAAACACCCCACGTGTCATTCTCTGTGCGGTGATGGGGTGGATCCACAAACGGCATCGGCGCAGACGCATGATGCATTGTCTCTCTCACTCCTTCTCCAGAACAATTGCTTTCATGTGATTTGCCTCCACAATGAAATCCACGTTGTTCTGCAGAATCTTCGCAATAACGACATCCATCTTGCTCTCCAAACACTTGCTCCTCTTCAACCTGTCCCTGATGGGCTGTAGGAACACTGTATATATAGTTTTGAGGGGGCCAATCACATTTTGGAGCCTCCCAGGGGCATTCTTAAAAGACGGATCCGTCAAAAACGGGATAAAAAAACGGACAAAATGGATGCCAACCGGATGGGACGGATCTGGTTTCTCGCCGGATCCAGACATAGGATCTGGCTGAAAACCGGATCCATCCCATCCGTTTTTTACAAATTACACCGGATCGGGCACTGTGGCACGATGCTGGAATTGGCATGTGGCGAAAAAACTGATGTGTGAAACTAGCCTTAAATGTTGGCACTTTGCAATAAGTAAGTGGATATTGGGTTGCATTTTGCGCACTTGGTCTCTAAAAGGCTCGCCATAACTGGTCTAGTGCGTCTTATTGTCCAAACAATATGGTATAAGGCCTTATAATTGCACCCTTATAGTCTATGATGCTATTCTCACATCCATGTTTTTTAGTAGACGGTGTGTCTGCAAAAAAATACGGAGCCATTCAGCTAAGAAGACCACAGGTAGCACATAGATGCCATATATGTGCCATCTACATGCTGCCAATTTTTAACTTTGCAGTGGGTAAGTGAACCTCTGTAAAAAATGTTTCTTGTATATGAGAAAAACACTGACAAAACACTAATAATAAAAACTGACACACAGCCCAAACACAGGTGAAACATATAGAGTGGCTTTATTAGCTTGCACCTGTTCACATTTGCCTTTTATTATTATTACTAGATGGTGGCCCGATTCTAATGCATTGGGTATTCTAGAATATGTATGTATGTACAGTATATACGTCGCGCTGTGAGTGGGGGTTAAATTCCGCGCCAATATGGCTGATTGGTCGCGCCCGGCTGGCCGATCAGCGAAACGTGGTTCAAATCGGGCTCCAATTCGCGGCCGGACTGCGCCTGTCGCTGATTGGTCGCGACCAATGAACGAAGCGTTGTTTAAATACCGTGCCAATATCCCTGATTGGTCACGGCCGGCCACTGAAGCGGTGTTTAAATCCCATGCCAATATCGCCGTGACCAGTCAGCGAAGCGTGGTTTAAATCGTGCATCAATTCGTGGCTGTACTGCTTCTGTCGCTGATTGGTCGCAGGATGTCAGGGGTTCGGGGTGCAGGATATAGTACAGCCACATAGTATATAACACAGCCACGTAGTATATAGCACAGCCACGTAGTATATAGCACAGCCCATAGTATATAGCACAGCCCGTAGTATATAGCACAGCCACGTAGTATATAACACAGCCCACGTACTATATAACACTGATAGCCACGTAGTATATAGCAGCCACGTAGTATATAGCACAGCCAGTAGTATACAGCACACCCACGTAGTATATAGCAGCCACATAATATATAGCACAGCCATGTAGTATATAGCAGCTACGTAGTATATAGCACAGCCACGTAGTATATAGCAGCCACATAGTATATAGCAGCCACATAGTATATAGCAGCCACATAGTATATATCAGCCACATAGAATATAGCACAGCCACGTAGTATATAGCAGCCATGTAGTATATAACACAGCCCACATACTATATAACACAGACAGCCATGTAGTAAATAGCAGAGCCACATAGTATATAGCACAGCCATGTAGTATATATCACAGCCACGTAGTATATAGCACAGCCACGTAGTATATAGCAGCCACATAGTATGTAGCAGCCACATAGTATATAGCAGCCACATAGTATATAGCACAGCCACGTGGTATATAGCAGCCACATAGTATAGAGCAGCCACATAATATATAACACAGCCCATGCAGTAAATAACACAGTCAACACAATATATAACACTGCCCACGTAGTATATATCAGTCACGCAGTATATAACATAGCCCACATAATATACTGCAGTGTGGGCACCATATCTCTGTTAAAAAAAGAATTAAAATAAAAAATAGTTATATACTTACCCTCCGGCATCCACTGATGCGCGTGATCAGCGAGGCTGCCGCCAGCTTCCGTTCCCAGCGATGCATTGCGAAATTACCCAGATGACTTAGCGGTCTTGCGAGACTGCTAAGTCATCAGGGAAATTTTGCAATGGATCTCTGGGAACGGAACATGGCGGCAGCCTCGCCACTTGCGCGTATCGGTGGACGGCGGAAGGTGAGAATAGCACCATTTTTTATTTATTTTTTATTATTTTTAACATTATATCTTTTCACTATTGATGCTGCTTAGGCAGCATCAACAGTAAAAAGTGTTCGTCACACAGTGTTAATAGCAGCGTTAACAGACTGCGTTACACCGTGTTATGCCGCGATGTAACGCAGTTGGTTTAACGGACTGCTAAAATGCAATGTGGGCTGCTGGCGATGACTGGGGGGAGTATGGAGGGGGCACTGACTGCAGGGGAGTAGGTAGCGGTCATTTCGGGGCCGGTCTGTGCCCGTCGCTGATTGGTTGCGGCCTCTGGCCAATCAGCGACTTGGGATTTCCGTGACAGACAGACAAACAGATAGACAGACAAACAGATGGAAGTGCCCCTTAGACGATTATATATATAGATTATTATTATTATTTTATATAGCACCATTAATTCCATGGTGCTGTACATGAGAAGGGGTTACTTCAAAATACAAATATCACTAACAGTAAACAAAACTAACAATGACAGACTGATACAGAGGGGAGAGGACCCTGCCCTTGCGGGTTTACATTCTACAGGATTATGAGGAAGGAGACAGTAGGTCGGGGGTTGCAGTAGCTCTGATGGTGTTGAGGTAGCCGTGTGGTCATTGCAGGTTGTAAGCTTTTTTGAAGAGATGGGTTTTCAGGTTCTGTTTGAAGGATTCAAATGTGGTGAATAACCGGACGTGTTGGGACCAGGAATTCCAGAGAATGGGGGATATTCGGGAAAAGTCTTGAAGGTGATTGGATGAGGAGCGAATAAGCATGAAGGTAAGAAGGAGGTCTTGGCAGGACCAGAGATTATGTAAGGGAAGATATTGAGAGATTAGTTCAGAAATATACTGAGGAGAAAGGTTATGGATGGCTTTGTAGGTCAATGTTAGTAGTCTAAACTAGATACGCTGGGAAATTGGGAGCCAGTGAAGGGATTTGCAAAGAGAGGAAGCAGGAGTGCAGCGAAGAGAGATTAATTAGTCGGACAGCAGAGTTAGGGATGGACTGGAGGGGTGTGAGAATATTAGAAGGTAGGCCACAGAGGAAGATGTTGCAATAGTCGAGGCGGAAGATGATTAGGGCATGCACAAGAAATTTGGTAGAGTGAGGGGTTGAGGAAAAGACGGATTCTGGAAATATTTTTGAGCTGGAGGCGACAAAAGGTGGCGAGAGCTTGGATGTGTGGTTTAAAGGACAGGGCAGAGTCAAGGGTTACTCTGAGGCAGCGGATTACCAGGACAGGGGAAAGTGTGAATTCATTTATTGTAATAGATAGATAGATCAGGTAGGGAGGGTATGCGAGATGGAGGAAAGATAATTAATTCAGATTTGTCCACATTGAGTTTGAGGAAGCGAGAGTAGAAGAAGGAGGATATGGCTGATAGACACTCTGGGATTCTGGAGAGCAGAGAGGGGACATCTGGGACAGAGAGGTAGATCTAAGTGTCATCAGCATATAGATGGTCCTGGAAGTCATAAGACTTTATGAATTGTCCCAGGCAAATGGTATACATTGAGAAGACAAGGGGTCCTAGGACAGAGCCTTGAGGGACACCAACATAGAAGGGGTGAGATGAAGAGGTAGTATGGGAGTAGGGGTCTTTCTGTTTGGAAGTGATGGTCTGTCTTCGATCTTTGTATACATAGGCTTTCTGACTGAGCACTCCACCCATCAGTGTGTGGCAGATTTAAATAGAGCTTGAGCCTACCTGCTCATGTAAATTGTAGACTTTGAGCCTGGGAGAGGCATCATAATGTTCACATTTGACTTTCAGTTTGGAAGTAATGGTTAGTCTTTTTGATATTTGCAAACACTGTTGAAATGCAGTCTGTTTTTTTCCTCTCACGTATACTACATAAAAAAAGGATATCTGAATGAAGCTTAAGCACCAACTACTGTATTGGTGGATACCGGAAGAGCTGAAATGGCACTGAGTTTGCCCATGATGTGGATGATGGCAGGTCTA
Source organism: Ranitomeya imitator (assembly GCF_032444005.1). Taxonomy (NCBI): domain Eukaryota; kingdom Metazoa; phylum Chordata; class Amphibia; order Anura; family Dendrobatidae; genus Ranitomeya; species Ranitomeya imitator. The sequence continues at coordinate 102,188,931 of NC_091288.1, forward strand.
TTGCAATAAGTGTAAGCAGATTGCGGGATGCAGTGACAGACAAGAGGCAGATTAAGGGTTAACAGGTTTTAAAAAAAACAGGGAGTTACTCCATGCAGGGAGATAGGTAAAGGTGAGGAAAATAACAGGCAGTACAGGGCTTACTGCACAGGAAGATAGGTAAATGTGAGGTAAATAACAGGCTGTACAGGGAATACAGTGCTTTAGTTGAGGGGGAATCAATATTGGAGTGAAGTCGTTCTCAAAGGAGCCACTTATCAATCAGGCATTTTCCTATCAGAATAGGTCCCGGAGCAGATGATGGCACTAACAGCCATCGACACAATGTAGATCCGGTGGGGTCCTGAAGAAGGCGACGATATGTGCCCAGCTGGCAACATTGAGTCTTTAAAACGTCTCGTGGAGTCCTCAGTAAAGGAAACTTTGGTGGCCGGCAAGGGATAGACCACAATTCTGTCAGAATTAGGTGAGGCTTGACGAATATGCACTGGAGATTCAGAAAACAGCAGTACCCAGTCACAGTCTCTGTCAGGCGGCACACATGCAGCACTGACTGTTACAGAGTGATTGGCACCTTGATGCCCGGGTGCCGACCTGCACACGACAGGCTTCTTGTCCGAGTCCCTGCGGTCCATCTCTCTTACAGCCAGGCACACAGCTCTCATTTTCCTCAGCCGCACGCTCTGCCTTCTCGCCAACAACTCCTGTACCTGGGCGCTGCGCTCACCCTGGTAATGCTTAGCCATGCCCCCTGTCAGCCCGTACACAGATCGATCCAGTTCCCTAATCTTTCCCCTGGGCAGCTGGGGATGCAGCCTCATCAGTTCCGGCCTCGGGCACGCAGGTACTCGCAGTGCGGTCGTCCCCCTTAAATAAGCATTGATATTCAGATATTTTTTTACATTGCAATGCACAGTATTCCAAATCAGATACATATTGTTGCTCTTTTGAACTTTTCTAGTAGAAAGAGGTACCACATGCAACTTTCAGAAACAAAAGTCTAGTTTGCAAAATGCCAAATAAACGTCTGACTATATTTCTTGGCGTTTCCGCTAGCTTCCATGGGCGATTTATTATAATTATGTCATTAGTTCACCATTAATTAAAAAATGATCTAGTCAGTAGATAATAGCATACTCCTTTACAACAGTTTTTTTAGTCTCATTGTGGGCCTTAAAGCTGATTATGTAAATTATCTGTAGATCAGCTGTGAGTGTTTAAAGCAATGATAAACTACAGCTGACATCTAGGGCCAGGGGGTTACCCATTTATTAGATTCTCTTACTGGGCAACTGTTGTTTCTCTGTTCCTTTTTCGAGGAGTGTTTTCTTCCTCTCTCCTATTGAACCTAGCTTTTTGCACGCCTTATGCATATGACCATTTTACAAATTTGGTGGTATACACACTGTACTAATAAATCTTTTGTGATATCATATATGTTTATATCTGGTAATATTGGTACTGTATTTGATTCATATAAAATTGAGGATGGAAGGCACTGCTGCCAATAATAATTGGGAAAACCTAAGGCAAGTAATAGACAATTAACAAAAGAAGAAAAAGACATGCCATATGCAATGGGATCACCAATCAATATACAAAAATAATTTCTTTATTAATGAACAGCTACAAACACAACAAAATATTAAAACAATTAAAAGGTCTGTAACAAGACTACAGAAACTGTGATTATCACAATCAGCTAATCACCACTGTCAGACCACCCATAGAAAATATGTCCATTTATTGGATACACAAATGGTAATAGTAATGAAACCCAGACAAATTGTACAGAGGATATAATGTTGACAAATCTGTATACCACCCAAGACACAATGAGCGTTAACTCTTATAGCACAAAGTGCAAGTATGAGACACATTAACCCCTTCCCGACATGCGCCGTACTAGTACTGCTCTGCAGGAACTGAGTTCCCGCAAAAGGCAGTACTAGTACGGTGGCACGATCATGTGGCCTCACAGTGAGCGCCGCGGCGATCGCGTGCGGGTGTCAGCTGTATATGAAAGCTGACACCCTGCAGCAATGCCCAAGATCGGCGCTAGCGCCGATCGTGGGCATTTAACCCCTCTGATGCCGCTGTCAGTAGTGACAGCGACATAGAGGGGCATCGCGCAGGGACGGGGGTTCCCTGCGCTCTCCCACCGGAACAACGCGATGCGATCGCGTTGGTCTCCGGATCCAAGATGGCCACGGGACTCCTTCTGGGTCATGAAGTGAGGTGGCTAGCTGGCGCCGGAAAGCCTCCTGCACTGCCTGTCAGATCGCTGATCAGACACAGTGCTATGCACAGTGTCAGATAGGCGATCGGATCTAATATAGTGATGTCCCACCCTGGGACAGTGTTAGAAAGTCACAAAAAAAATAGAATGTACAAAAAAAATCCCCAAATAAAGAAAAAAAAAATATTTCCCAATAAATCCATTTATTTATGTAAATAAAAAAAAACAATAAAAGTACACATATTTGGTATCGCCAAACGTCCTGTGCTATAAAACTATCCCACTAGTTAACCCCTTCAGTGAACACCGTAAAAAAAAAAAAAAAAAAAAAAACGAGGCAAAAAACAACCCTTTATTATCATACCGGCGAACAAAAGTGGAATAACATGCGATCAAAAAGACGGATATAAATAAACATGGTACCGCTGAAAACGTCATCTTGTCCACAAAAAAAGCTGCCATACAGCATCATCAGCAGAAAAATAAAAAAGTTATAGCTCTCAGAATAAAGCGATGCAAAAACAATTATTTTTTATATAAAATAGTTTTTATTGTGTAAAAGCGCCAAAACATAAAAAAATGATATAAATGAGGTATCGCTGTAATCGTACTGACCTGTAGAATAAAGCTGCTTTATCAATTTCACCACACGTGGAATGGTATAAACGGCCCCCTAAAAGAAATTCAGGAATTGCTGGTTTTTGTTCATTCTGCCTCCCAGAAATCGGAATAAAAAGCGATCAAAAAATGTAATGTGCCCGAAAATGGTACCAATAAAAACGACAACTCGTCCCGACAAAACGACAACAAAATCCTCTAAACTGCATGCTCGCAAACGCCAGAAGCCTGACAAACAAGATGGAAGAACTAGAAGCAGAAATATCTACAGGTAACTTTGACATAGTGGGAATAACCGAGACACGGTTAGATGAAAGCTATGACTGGGCAGTTAACTTACAGGGTTACAGTCTGTTTAGAAAGGATCGTAAAAATCAGAGAGGAGGAGGGGTTTGTCTCTATGTAAAGTCTTGTCTAAAGTCCACTTTAAGGGAGGATATTAGCGAAGGGAATGAGGATGTCGAGTCCATATGGGTCGAAATTCATGGAGGGAAAAATGGTAACAAAATTCTCATTGGGGTCTGTTACAAACCCCCAAATATAACAGAAATCATGGAAAGTCTACTTCTAAAGCAGATAGATGAAGCTGCAACCCATAATGAGGTCCTGGTTATGGGGCACTTTAACTACCCGGATATTAACTGGGAAACAGAAACCTGTGAAACCCATAAACGCAACAGGTTTCTGCTAATAACCAAGAAAAATTATCTTTCACAATTGGTGCAGAATCCAACCAGAGGAGCAGCACTTTTAGACCTAATACTATCTAATAGACCTGACAGAATAACAAATCTGCAGGTGGTTGGGCATCTAGGAAATAGCGACCACAATATTGTACAGTTTCACCTGTCTTTCACTAGGGGGACTTGTCAGGGAGTCAAAAAAACACTGAACTTTAGGAAGGCAAAGTTTGACCAGCTTAGAGATGCCCTTAATCTGGTAGACTGGGACAATATCCTCAGATATAAGAATACTGGTGTTTTTAAAAAACACCAGTGATTGTCTTACCGCTGTCTAACATCATGTCCTCCCTCTATCTGAAACTAAACCTGTCAAAAACTGAACTCCTCGTGTTCTCTCCCTCTACTAACCTACCTTTGCCTGACATTGCCATCTCCACGTGCGGTTCCACCATTACTCCAAAGCAACATGCCCGCTGCCTTGGGGTCATCCTTGATTCTGACCTTTCATTCACCCCCCACATTCGATCACTGGCTCGCTCTTCTTACCTGCATCTCAAAAACATTTCTAGAATTCGCCCTTTTCTTACTTTCAACTCTGCAAAAACTCTTACTGTTTCACTTATTCATTCTCGTCTGGACTATTGTAACTCTCTACTAATTGGCCTCCCTCTTACCAAACTTTCCCCGCTCCAATCTGTCCTGAATGCTGCTGCCAGGATCATATTTCTCACCAACCGTTACACCGATTACTCTACCTTGTGCCAGTCATTACACTGGCTACCCATCCACTCCAGAATCCAGTACAAAACTACTACCCTCATCCACAAAGCACTCCATGGCTCTGCACCACCCTACATCTCCTCTCTGGTCTCAGTCTACCACCCTACCCGTGCCCTCCGCTCCGCTAATGACCTGATGTTAGCATCCTCAATAATCAGAACCTCCCACTCCCGTCTCCAAGACTTTACACGTGCTGCGCCGATAGTCTGTAAGCTTGCGAGCAGGGCCCTTATTCCTCCTGGTATCTGTTTTGAACTGTATTTCTGTTATGCTGTAATGTCTATTGTCTGTACAAGTCCCCTCTATAATTTGTAAAGCGCTGCGGAATATGTTGGCGCTATATAAATAAAAATTATTATTATTATTATTATTATTATAAATGGAAAATGTTTAAGAACATCCTAAATAGGCACTGTAAGTGGTTTATACCTTGTGAGAATAAAAGGACTAGAAATAGGAAAAACCCAATGTGGCTAAACAAAGAAGTAAGACAGGCAATTAACAGTAAAAAGAAAGCATTTGCACTACTAAAGCAGGATGGCACCATTGAACCTCTAAAAATCTATAGGGAGAGAAATACTTTATCTAAAAAACTAATTAAAGCTGTCAAAAAGGAAACAGAGAAGCACATTGCTAAGGAGAGTAAAACTAATCCCAAACTGTTCTTCAACTATATCAATAGTAAAAGAATAAAAACTGAAAATGTAGGCCCCTTAAAAAATTGTGAGGAAAGTATGGTTGTAGATGACGAGGAAAAAGCTAACATATTAAACACCTTCTTCTCCACGGTATTCACGGTGGAAAATGAAATGCTAGGTGAAATCCCAAGAATCAATGAAAACCCTATATTAAGGGTCACCAATCTAACCCAAGAAGAGGTGCGAAACCGGCTAAATAAGATTAAAATAGTCTGCATTCCAAACGGCGCTCCTTCCCTTCGAGCTCTGCTGTGCGCCAAAACAGTTGTCTCCCCCCCACATATGGGGTATCAGCGTACCCAGGAGAAATTGGACAACAACTTTAGTGGTCCAATTTCTCCTGTTACCCTTGAGAAAAAAAATTGCGGGCTAAAAGATCATTTTGTGGAAAGAAAAAAATATTTTTTTAATTTTCACGGTTCTACATTTTAAACTTTAGTGAAACAATTGGGGTTAAAAGTGCTCACCACTAGGGTTGAGCGAAACGGATCGTTCATTTTCAAAAGTCGCCGACTTTTGGCAAAGTCGGGTTTCATGAAACCTGACCCGACCCCTGTGTGGGGTCGGCCATGCGGTACGCGACTTTCGCGCCAAATTCGCGTTTCAATGACGCTAAAAGCACCATTTCTCAGCCAATGAAGGTGAACGCAGAGTGTGGGCAGCGTGATGACATAGGTCCTGGTCCCCACCATCTTAGAGAAGGGCATTGCAGTGATTGGCTTGCTGTCTGCGGCATCACAGGGGCTATAAAGAGGCGTTCCCGCCGACCGCCATCTTACTGCTGCTGATCTGAGCCTAGGGAGAGGTTGCTGCCGCTTCGTCAGAAGCAGGGATAGCGTTAGGCAGGGTACATTAACCCCCAAACCGCTTGTGCTGTAGCGATTTCCACTGTCCAACACCACCTTTTGTTTGCAGGGACAGTGGAAGCTACATTTTTTTTTCTCAGCGCTGTAGCTCATTGGGCTGCCCTAGAAGGCTCCCTGATAGCTGCATTGCTGTGTGTACGCCGCTGTGCAAACCAACTGCTTTTTTCAAAGCACAAATCCTGTTGTTCCTTCCTTTCTGCACAGCTATCTTGTTTGTTTGTCCACACTTTTTATTTAATTTGTGCATCAGTCCACTCCTTATTGCTGCCTGCCATACCTGGCTGAGATTACTGCAGGGAGATAGTAATTGTAGGACAGTCCCTGTTTTTTTTTTTTTTAATTCTCCCTAAAAAATAAGTTGTGGGAGATTAAGATTGGCATTTCTGCTAGAGTGCCATCCCTGTGTGTGCCATCTCTCTCACATAGTGGGCCATAGAAAGCCTTTTTATTTTTTTTATTTTTTTTGTGGGGTTTATAAATTCTCCCTGAAAAAAAAAACAGTGGGAGATTAATATTGGCCTTTGGGCTTGTGTGCCAGTCCTGAGTGTACCATCTCTCTCTCAAATAGTGAGCCATAGAAAGCCTATTAATTTTTTTTTTTTTTGGTCTCTAAATTCTCCCTGAAAAAATAAAAAAGAATCAGTGGGAGATTAATATTGGCCTTTCTGCTTGTGTGCCACTCTTGACTCCTGGGTGTGCCATCTCTCTCTCTCTCAAATAGTGGGCCATAGAAAGCCTATTTTTTTTTATTTGGTTTCTAAATTCTCCCTGAAAAAATAAAAAAAAATCAGTGGGAGATTAATATTGGCCTTTCTGCTTGTGTGCCACTCCTGACTCCTGGGTGTGCCGTCTCTCTCTCTCAAATAGTGGGCCATAGAAAGCCTATTTTTTTTTTTATTTGGTTTCTAAATTCTCCCTGAAAAAATAAAAAAAAACAGTGGAAGATTAATATTGCCCTTTCTGCTTGTGTGCCAGTCTTGACTCCTGGGTGTGCCATCTCTCTCTCTCAAATAGTGGGCCATAGAAAGCCTATTTTTTTTTTATTTGGTTTCTAAATTCTCCCTGAAAAAATCATTTTTTTTATTTGGTTTCTAAAGTCACCCTGAAAAAATAAAAAAAAATCAGTGGGAGATTAATATTGGCCTTTCTGCTTGTGTGCCATTCCTGACTCCTGGGTGTGCCATCTATGTCTCTCAAATAGTGGGCCATAGAAAGCCTATTTTTTTTTTATTTGGTTTCTAAATTCTCCCTGAAAAAATAAAAAAAAAACAGTGGGAGATTAATATTGCCCTTTCTGCTTGTGTGCCAGTCTTGACTCCTGGGTGTGCCATCTCTCTCTCTCAAATAGTGGGCCATAGAAAGCCTATTTTTTTTTTTTTGGTTTCTAAATTCTCCCTGAAAAAATCATTTTTTTTTATTTGGTTTCTAAATTCTCCCTGAAAAAATCATTTTTTTAAATTTGGTTTCTAAAGTCTCCCTGAAAAAATTAAAAAAAATCAGTGGGAGATTAATATTGCCCTTTCTGCTTGTGTGCCAGCCTTGACTCCTGGGTGTGCCATCTCTCTCTCTCAAATAGTGGGCCATAGAAAGCCTATTTTTTTTTATTTGGTTTCTAAATTCTCCCTGAAAAAATAAAAAAAAATCAGTGGGAGATTAATATTGGCCTTTCTGTTTGTGTGCCACTCCTGACTCCTGGGTGTGCCATCTCTCTCTCTCAAATAGTGGGGCCATAGAAAGCCTATTTTTTTTTATTTGGTTTCTAAATTCTCCCTGAAAAAATCATTTTTTTTAATTTGGTTTCTAAATTCTCCCTGAAAAAAATCATTTTTTTAATTTGGTTTCTAAAGTCTCCCTGAAAAAATAAAAAAAAAATCAGTGGGAGATTAATATTGGCCTTTCTGCTTGTGTGCCATTCCTGACTCCTGGGTGTGCAATCTCTGTCTCTCAAACAGTGGGCCATAGAAAGCCTATTTTTTTTTTTATTTGGTTTCTAAATTCTCCCTGAAAAAATAAAAAAAAAAACAGTGGGAGATTAATATTGCCCTTTCTGCTTGTGTGCCAGTCTTGACTCCTGGGTGTGCCATCTCTCTCTCAAATAGTGGGCCATAGAAAGCCTATTTTTTTTTTATTTGGTTTCTAAATTCTCCCTGAAAAAATCATTTTTTTTATTTAGTTTCTAAATTCTCCCTGAAAAAATCATTTTTTTTTATTTGGTTTCTAAAGTCTCCCTGAAAAAAAAAAAATTCAGTGGGAGATTAATATTGCCCTTTCTGCTTGTGTGCCAGTCTTGACTCCTGGGTGTGCCATCTCTCTCTCTCAAATTGTGGGCCATAGAAAGCCTTTTTTTTTTTTTTTTTTGGTTTCTAAATTCTCCCTGAAAAAATAAAAAAAAATCAGTGGGAGATTAATATTGGCCTTTCTGCTTGTGTGCCACTCCTGACTCCTGGGTGTGCCATCTCTCTCTCTCAAATAGTGGGCCATAGAAAGCCTATTTTTTTTTTTATTTGGTTTCTAACTTCTCCCTGAAAAAATTATTTTTTTTTATTTGGTTTCTAAATTCTCCCTGAAAAAATCATTTTTTTTATTTGGTTTCTAAAGTCTCCCTGAAAAAATAAAAAAAAATCAGTGGGAGATTAATATTGGCCTTTCTGCTTGTGTGCCACTCCTGACTCCTGGGTGTGCCATCTCTCTCTCTCAAATAGTGGGGCCATAGAAAGCCTATTTTTTTTTTATTTGGTTTCTAAATTCTCCCTGAAAAAATAAAAAAAAATCAGTGGGAGATTAATATTGGCCTTTCTGCTTGTGTGCCACTCCTGACACCTGGGTGTGCCATCTCTCTCTCAAATAGTGGGGCCATAGAAAGCCTATTTTTTTTTATTTGGTTTCTAAATTCTCCCTGAAAAAAATCATTTTTTTTTATTTGGTTTCTAAATTGTCCCTGAAAAAATCATTTTTTTTAATTTGGTTTCTAAAGTCTCCCTGAAAAAATAAAAAAAAATCAGTGGGAGATTAATATTGGCCTTTCTGCTTGTGTGCCATTCCTGACTCCTGGGTGTGCAATCTCTGTCTCTCAAATAGTGGGCCATAGAAAGCCTATTTTTTTTATTTGGTTTCTAAATTCTCCCTGAAAAAATAAAAAAAAAACAGTGGGAGATTAATATTGCCCTTTCTGCTTGTGTGCCAGTCTTGACTCCTGGGTGTGCCATCTCTCTCTCAAATAGTGGGCCATAGAAAGCCTATTTTTTTTTTATTTGGTTTCTAAATTCTCCCTGAAAAAATCATTTTTTTTATTTAGTTTCTAAATTCTCCCTGAAAAAATCATTTTTTTTTAATTTGGTTTCTAAAGTCTCCCTGAAAAAAAAAAAATTCAGTGGGAGATTAATATTGCCCTTTCTGCTTGTGTGCCAGTCTTGACTCCTGGGTGTGCCATCTCTCTCTCTCAAATTGTGGGCCATAGAAAGCCTTTTTTTTTTTGGTTTCTAAATTCTCCCTGAAAAAATAAAAAAAAATCAGTGGGAGATTAATATTGGCCTTTCTGCTTGTGTGCCACTCCTGACTCCTGGGTGTGCCATCTCTCTCTCTCAAATAGTGGGCCATAGAAAGCCTATTTTTTTTTTTATTTGGTTTCTAACTTCTCCCTGAAAAAATTATTATTTTTTATTTGGTTTCTAAATTCTCCCTGAAAAAATCATTTTTTTTTATTTGGTTTCTAAAGTCTCCCTGAAAAAATAAAAAAAATCAGTGGGAGATTAATAGTGCCCTTTCTGCTTGTGTGCCAGTCGTGACTCCTGAGTGTGCCATCTCTCTCTTTCAAATAGTGGGCCATAGAAAGCCTATTTTTTTTTTATTTGGTTTCTAAATTCTCCCTGAAAAAATCTTTTTTTTTTATTTGGTTTCTAAATTCTCCCTGAAAAAATCATTTTTTTAAAATTTGGTTTCTAAAGTCTCCCTGAAAAAATAAAAAAAAATCAGTGGAAGATTAATATTGCCCTTTCTGCTTGTGTGCCAGTCTTGACTCCTGGGTGTGCCATCTCTCTCTCTCAAATAGTGGGCCGTAGAAAGCCTATTTTTTTTTTTCTATTTGGTTTCTAAATTCTCCCTGAAAAAAAAAAAAAAAAGTGGGAGATCAATATTGACATTTGTGCTTGAGTGACAGTCCTGCGTGTGTGGCATCTCTCTCATTTGGTGCCACCGAAAACAGAGTGTGTAACATTGTGCCTGATTTTCCTTGCGGTCTCACCCACCTGTAAAGGGATATCTAAATCATACTGAAGTTATAGCTCACCGTGTAAGTTGTTTTACAGCAACAAATACCGTTACTTTGGTTAAGTTTTTAAAACAATGAGGTGGTCTGGTGGAAGAGGTCGTGGCCGTGGGCGTTCATTGTCAGCTGGTAATGATGGTAGTGGTAGTGGAGCATCAGGTGGTCGTGGGAAAAAAAATATTGCACCTAAGTCTGGAGCTGTGGATCCAGGTTCGTTGTCTGGCTACAGAAGGCCTCGAACGCTCCCTTTTCTGGGAGTAGGAAAACCGCTTTTAAAGCCGGAGCAGCAAGAGGCAAGTTTTGGCTTACCTTGCTGACTCAGCCTCTAGCTCTTTTGCCTCCTCTTTTGAAACTGGTAAATGTAAAAGCAGCGCGTCGTTAGTGGATGTTCATGGTCAGGGACAAGTCGCTTCCTTGTCCTCTTCAGCAAAAACAACAACAGAGAAGGATGCAGCAGGCGACACAATGGGTTACTCCATGGAGCTCTTTACACATACCGTTCCTGGCTTAGAAAGTGAAGCAGTTAACAGGCCATGCCCATTACAAGTTGAATCTGACATGGATTGCACTGATGCACAGCCACAGCCAGACTACTATGCTGGTCCTTTGACTCAGACCAAAACATTGCCCTCGCAGGGTACTGATCCAGAATCAGACCCTGATGAGACTATGTTGCCCCGTCACGAACGCTCTACCACCAACTTACACAGTGACACAGACGAAGTTGCGCACGAGCTAGAAGAGGAGGTTATAGATGACCCAGTTGTTGACCCCGATTGGCAGCCATTGGGGGAACAGGGTGCAGGCGGCAGTAGTTCTGAAGTGGAGGAGGAGGGGCCGCAGCAGGCATCAACAACGCAACAGGTTCCATCTGCCGGGCCCGTAGATGGGACAAAACGCGTGGCAAAGCCAAAACCTGTTGGAGGACAGCGTGGCCATCCGGTTAAAGCTCAGTCTGCAATGCCTGAAAAGGGATCCGAGGCTCGAAAGAGTGCAGTCTGGCATTTTTTTAAACAACATCCAATTGATCAGCGCAAAGTCATCTGTCAAAAATGTTCAACTACCTTAAGCAGAGGTCAGAATCTGAAAAGTCTCAATACAAGTTGCATGCATAGACATTTAACCACCATGCATTTGCAAGCCTGGACTAACTACCAAACGTCCCTTAAGGTTGTAGCACCCTCGGCCAATGAAGCTAGTCAGCAACGCTACATCCCTGCCGTCACTCTAAGGCCACCATTTTCCGCACCACCTGCAGTATCTGTGCAGGTTTCTTTGCCAGGCCAAAGCAGTCAGGGTCAGGGAATCACCAGTTTTGTAGTAGGAAACACTGCATCTAGGGCACCGGCGGAAACAATACCGTCTTCAAACGTCTCTCAGTCTGCCATGTCCACCGGCACACCCGCTAGTTCCACGATCTCCAGCTCTCCAGTCCAGCTCACCCTACATGAGACTCTGGTTAGAAAAAGGAAGTACTTATCCTCGCATCCGCGTACACAGGGTTTGAACGCCCACATAGCTAGACTAATCTCGTTAGAGATGATGCCCTACCGGTTAGTTGAAAGTGAAGCTTTCAAAGCCCTGATGGACTACGCTGTACCACGCTACGAGCTACCCAGTCGACACTTCTTTTCAAGAAAAGCCATCCCAGCCCTCCACCAGCATGTTAAAGAGCGCATCGTCCATGCACTCAGGCAATCTGTGAGTACAAAGGTGCACCTGACAACAGATGCATGGACCAGTAGACATGGCCAGGGACGTTACGTGTCCATCACGGCACACTGGGTGAATGTGGTGGATGCAGGGTCCACAGGGGACATCATTTTCGGGACAGTTCTGCCTAGCCCACGGTCTAGGAAACAGTTGGCTGTAGGTGTTCGCACTCCCTCCTCCTCCTCCTCTTCGTCCTTCTGCAGAAGCAAGAGCTCGTCCACAGACCGCAGTCGCCAAACCACTCCATCCGCAGCTGGCACTGTTGCACACCAGTTGTCCCATTATGGGGCAGCTACTGGCAAGCGTCAGCAGGCTGTATTGGCTATGAAGTGTTTGGGCGACAACAGACACACCGCGGAAGTTCTGTCTGAGTTCTTGCAGAGAGAAATGCAGTCGTGGCTGGGCACAGTAGATCTTGAGGCAGGCAAGGCAGTGAGTGATAACGGAAGGAATTTCATGGCTGCCATCTCCCTTTCCCAACTGAAACACATTCCTTGCCTGGCTCACACCTTAAACCTGGTGGTGCAGTGCTTCCTGAAAAGTTATCCGGGGTTATCCGACCTGCTCCTCAAAGTGCGCGGACTTTGCTCACATATCCGCCGTTCGCCCGTACACTTCAGCCATATGCAGACCTATCAGCGGTCTTTGAACCTTCCCCAGCATCGCTTAATCATAGACGTTGCAACAAGGTGGAACTCAACACTGCACATGCTTCAGAGACTGTGCGAACAGAGGCGGGCTGTTATGTTTTTGTGGGAGGATACACATACACAGGCAGGCAGTAGGATGGCAGACATGGAGTTGTCAGGTGTGCAGTGGTCGAAGATACAAGACATGTGTCAAGTCCTTCAGTGTTTTGAGGAATGCACACGGCTGGTTAGTGCAGACAACGCCATAATAAGCATGAGCATCCCCCTAATGCGTCTGCTGATGCAAAGTTTGACGCACATGAAGGAGCAGGCATCTGCAGCCGAGGAAGAGGAAAGCCTTGATGACAGTCAGCCATTGTCTGGTCAGGGCAGTGTACAGGACGAGGTAGCGGGCGAACAGGAGGAGGAGGACGAGGAGGATGATGGGGATGAGTATTTTTTTAATGAGGAAGCTTCTCCGGGGCCCCTGGAAATTGGTGGCGTGGCAAGGCCGGGTTCTGGGTTTCTGAGGGACACAAGTGACGTAGATTTGCCTGAAACTGCCCCTCAACCAAGCACAACCGCATATTTGACAACTGGAACTTTGGCCCACATGGCGGATTATGCCTTACGTATCCTCAAAAGGGACACACGCATTACGAAAATGATGAAAGATGACGATTACTGGTTGGCAGAGGCGTAGCTAGGGTTTCAGCTTAGGGGGGGGCGAAAAATCTGAGTGGGCCCCTAACCAGGAACATCAGCAGATGACCGCACTGTGACTGAAAATACATCTATATACAAAACCGAACACTGATATTCCTATATGGAGACCATATATTGGTAGATACCAGTCCTGCAGACCATATAAGAGATCACAGCACAGTTACAGATAATGTCTTACCACTGACGTTCTTTCTGATGGAATGGTTCACTTTTCTCGTCTTTTCCATCTCGCCCAGACCGACATGACAACTTCTCCACCCAGGACTCGTCTGCAGAAATTATGATGACACATCAGACTTCTCACATTTCCAGCCCCGTCCACATCTATCCCCAACCTGCACAAACTCCTCATCCTGCTGATATCCCAATACTGAGCCGCTGCTGCCCTATGTGTCCTACAGCACCTGCTGTGTGGTACAATAATGTCCCACATAATAATGCCACCACTGTGCCCCTTACATAGTAATAATGACTCCTTTGTGCTCTCTATATAATAAAATTCACCCCTAGAAAACATTAATGTCCTGTGCTAGTGCCCTCCACATTTTGTCCCTAAAAAGTAATAATACCACAATTTTGATGGTCTCAGTACTCTGAGTGCCCCTATAACAATAATGTTTAAGTGCCCACTTAACATTTAATAATGTCCCCTAAGTAGCCTCCATGTACAGCTTGACTATACACAGTATGGTGGGCCCACAGCTTTCCTATACATAGTATGATGTCCCCACTGCTCCCCTCTACACAGTATGATGATCCCACAGCTCCCCTATACACAGTATGATGTCACCACTGTTCCCCTATACACAGTATGATGTCACCACTGCTCCCCTATACACAGTATGGTATGCTCACAACTCCCCTATACACAGTATGATGAACCTACAGCTCCCGTACATACAGTATGATGTCCATTAGAGTTCCCCTATACATAGAATGATGTCCCATTGGTCCCCCAAAACACAGTATAAGGCTGCCGTCACACTAGCAGTATTTGGTCAGTATTTTACCTCAGTATGTGTAAGCCAAAACCAGGAGTGGTGATAAATGCAGAAGTGGTAACGCGTTTTTATTATACTTTTCCTCTAATTGTTCCACTGCTGGTTTTGGCTTACAAATACTGATGTAAAATACTGACCAAATACTGATAGTGTGACGCCAGCCTAATAGTTAGTAGCGCTCTGACTCCGTGTGTCGCCTGCACTGAAAGTCACACTGCCAGGAGGAAATTAACTTTATTCCTCACTGCAACCTCGGGGGCGGCACCGGCACGGTTTCAGTCACCGCTCTGTGTATAGAGAGCAGCAGCTGTAACTGTGCCTCTTAGGGTATGTATAGGGGAAATGTGGAAACCACAAGAATGCGACCAATAGAGAATAGCTATATTATAAAAAATCTTCATTGAATGCAAAATACATAAAAACTAGTAATAATTGGACCAAAACATGGAACACAGTGACGAAATGGTGCCAGTCACAGAAAGAATGCTACTGTGCAAAAACAAGACCTGCAGACCAGGAACTGGCTCACTGTTGTAAACTAATAATGTGAATATGAGGGATAGAACAGACCAGCCAGAGTGACTATTGTATATGCAGCTGGTATCTGTATATACCTCCCTATTGTGCCCTGAAATAAATAATAAGACCACTATCAATGCCCCAATTAGTTCAGATAATCCGCTAGTGCATATAACGAACCCAGAGGTACTAAGAGTCCAGGGTAATCGAATGTGGAGGCCGGACTGGCAGTGCTTATATACCAGACATCACTCAGAGCCACTACCCCATACCCACGGGAACCAGGATGGTAAAGCTACCAACACTACTATTAGGTAGACAGGGCTGCCCCGGTGTGTATTACCTGGTCCGGGTGGCTGTCAGATGTGTGCCAGATACATGGACTGCACGTCTGCCCGACGCGCGTTTCCCTGACTAAGGAGTTTCTCTCCGAAACGTGCGTCGTGCAGAAGTGCAGTCCATGGATCTGGCACACATCTGACAGCCGCCCGGACCAGGTAATACACACCGGGGCAGCCCTGTCTACCTAATAGTAGTGTTGGTAGCTTTACCATCCTGGTTCCCGTGGGTATGGGGTAGTGGCTCTGAGTGATGTCTGGTATATAAGCACTGCCAGTCCGGCCTCCACATTCGATTACCCTGGACTCTTAGTACCTCTGGGTTCAATATATATGCACTAGCGGATTATCTGAACTAATTGGGGCATTGATAGTGGTCTTATTATTTATTCCAGGGCACAATAGGGAGGTATATACAGATACCAGCTGCATATACAATAGTCACTCTGGCTGGTCTGTTCTATCCCTCATATTCACATTATTAGTTTACAACAGTGAGCCAGTTCCTGGTCTGCAGGTCTTGTTTTTGCACAGTAGCATTCTTTCTGTGACTGGCACCATTTCGCCACTGTGTTCCATGTTTTGATCCAATTATTACTAGTTTTTATGTATTTTGCATTCAATAAAGATTTTTTATAATATAGCTATTCTCTATTGGTCGCATTTTTGTGGTTTCCACATTTCCCCTATACTATGTAGTAACGACTGAGTTGGTAGTAGTCCGGCAAGTGTGTAACATTGTGAGTACACATTTTTTTCCACCAACGCTATGTTGCCATATAACACTGTTAGTTTGACTCTTAGGGCATGTGCACACATTGCGGATTCCATTGAGGATTTTTCAGAGTGTATTCTGCAAAATCTGCAGGTAAAACGCCCTGCGGATTTTGTGCAGTTTTTGTGCTGATTTCACCTGCATTTTTACACCTGTGGATTCCTATTAAGGAACAGGTGTAAAATGCTGTGGAATCCGCACTAAGAATTGACATGCTGCGGAAAATAAACCGTTGTGTTTCCACGCAGAATTTTCTGCACCATAGGCACTGTGGATTTTGTTTTCCATAGGCTAACATGCTACTGTATAACGCATGGGAAACTGCTGCAGATCCGCAGCCAAATCCGCAACATGTGCACATAGCCTTACTGCGACTTACAGCCGGCTCAGCAGCCTCTACCATCCAGTAGATGCACACTGATGCCCCTATAAATAATAATGCTTCTTAAGTGCCCACTTGACATTTAATAATGTCCCTTGAGTCCCCCATGTACAGTAACAATGGCCCCAGCATTGCTGATTTCAGCAGGCGGTCAAGTGACAACTCTTTCGGCTTCTCTCAATTCTCTTCTATTGAAAGAAATCAAACCTTCCTAGTTGGCCCGAGCACATAGTAAACATGTGGTCGCATGACAGCCTGATGACGCCAGTGATATTGGGGGCTCATGCAGCAGGGGCTCCGTGTCATGATTTGGCAGTCTGATTATTAAATTATTAAAGTACCACTCTAGCAGGGTTTTTTTTTCACTGCTGGATTGGTGCTTTAAGCACAAGTCCCCTGCCTAGGTCATATACTCATCCTCCGCCGTGCTCACCGCTTTTTGGCACCGCTCTAGTCCCGCGGCTCCATCTTGTGAGCACAGCTTCTGATTGGCCAGAAGTTAGAAGCTGCATCACAAGCGCTCAATGTAAGTCTGAGGTCCAGGAGGAGGCCAGAAAGAGGCCAGAACGAGGCTCTTATAGACAGACATTGATTAGTGACCTCCGTACCGCTCTATGAAACACTGGAGCAGTGGACAGGTCACAAACTGCAGGAGATGGACCCAAGCGGTGCGGTGGCGAAAACAGATGAAAACACCGGAAGGTGAGTATCAGACAGTTGGTCTTGGATTGAGGCTATGTGCGCACGTTGCGTATTTGTGTGCGGACTTTTCCACGCAGATTTTGAAAAATCCGCATGTAAAACACACTGCATTTTACCGGATTTCCAGTGGTTTTTGTGTGGATTACGCCTGCGGTTTTACACCTGCGGATTCCTATTATGGAGCAGGTGTAAAACGCTGCGGAATCCGCACAAAGAATTGTCATGCTGCGGAAAACACAATGCAGCTTTTCCGTGCAGTATTTTCTGCAGCATGTGCACTGCGGATTTTGTTTTCCATAGGTTTACATGGTACTGTACACCGCATGGAAAACTGCTGCAAATCTGCAGCGTCAAATCCGTTGCAGATCCGCAGCTAAATCTGCTACGTGTGCACATACCCTTAGGCTATGTGCACACGATGCAGATTTGCTGCGAATCTGCAGCGGATTTTTCCACGCAGAAACACTGCAGATCCGCACTGTGATTTACAGTACCATGTAAATCAATGTAAAAAAAAAATTTGTGCAGATGGTGCGGAAAAATCAGTGCGGAACTGCTGCGGATTTAAAAGAAGTGCATGTCGCTTCTTTTGTGCAGATCTGCAGCGTTTCCGCACACCTCTATAATAGAAATCCGCAGTGGCAAAAACCGCACGAAATCCGCATCAATTCCGCTGCAAATCCGCATAAAAACCGTGGCAAATTCGCCTCTGCGGATTCTGCCAGGAGTTGCAGATTTTATGCAGAAAATTCTGCACCACTTTTCCTACGTGTGCACATAGCCTTAAAGCATCACTCCAGTGGTGAAATAACAAAAAATGCTGGAGTGATGCTTTAGGCTATGTTCACACTTTGCAGATTCCACTGCGGATTTTTCCGCAGCAGAATAACAAAATCCGCAGTGAAAACCCGTCGCGGTTTTTACTGCGGATTTATCGCGGTTTTAACTGCGGTTTCTTCTGCGGATTTTCATCTGCAGTTTTCTATTGTAGCAGGTGAAAATCGGCAGAAAAGAAGTGACATGCTGCGGAATGTAATCCGCTGCGTTTCCGCGCGTTTTTTTCCGCAGCATGTGCACTGCGTTTTTTGTTTCCCATAGGTTTACATTGTTCTGTAAACTCATGGGAAACTGCTGCGGATCCGCAGCGGTCAAATCCGCTGCGGATCCGCAGCAAAATCCGCAAAGTGTGAATACAGCCTAAATGTGACGCAGCTCATGGCTTCCCCAGCTGGTTAGTATAATAAGCCCCCTACCTCCCCATCCCAAAGAACAACTATTACATGTGATGGAGTGCATATAATCCCGTAACAAAATCATATAATAATCAGCCCCCCAGTGCCGTCGCCCCTCATCCTCCTCAGCCCTCACGATACCCTTAGCTTCTCACATTCACCCCCCCAGTGCCCTGTCGACCCTCCCCCACCTAAGCCCCCACAACACCCCCATCCTTTCCCATTCACCACCCAGTGCCCTGTCCCCCTCCCCCACCTAAGCCCCCACAATACCCTATCCTCTCACATTTACCCCCCAGTGACTCTGACATGCCTTTCAATAATCATTATTGTATCCCCACTTACCAATAAAGTTTGCAGCAGGACCAGGAAGTATCTGAGTGAGTGAAATGCAGGTGGGCACTAGGACCCAGCGTGCTGCCCTGAGCCAGTCCCAGCGTGCACGCAGAGGGAAGAAACCTGCAGCCTGGGAGAAGCTCCTGAGGTCCGTCAGCACAATACAGTGCAGGAGGGAGATTTGCCTCTGGCCACTGTCCGACCAGCGTGCAGAATCTCCTTCCGGAGAGCAGGCATTTTGCTGCTCTCCTCCTGTGCTGTATTTTGCCTCATCACGGAACTGGCAGTGCCAGCTCCAGTGGGCCCCTTCATGTGACAGGGCCCGGGGCGAAGGCCCCCTCTGCCCCCCCAGTAGCTACGCTACTGCTGGTTGGCCTGCCTCCTTGATCCTCGCTATAAAGGCAAATTGCAAAATGTTATGCCACATGACAACTTGGAACTAATATTAGCAACCAAACAATCAACTCTTGTTGACCGTTTGCTTCAGGCATTCCCAGCACACAGCGCCCGTGATCGTTCTCACACGAGCTGCAGGGGCCAGCAGACCAGAAGTGTTAGAGGTGCAGAAATCCGAAGTGGCATTGGACAGAGGGGTTTTCTGACCAGGTTGTGGAGTGATTTTGCTATGACCGCAGACAGGACAGGTACTGCTGCATCAATTCAAAGTGACAGGAGACAACATTTGTCCAGTATGGTTACTAACTATTTTTCATCCCTTATCGATGTTCTACCTCAACCGTCATTCCCATTTGATTACTGGGCATCCAAATTAGACACCTGGCCAGAATTGGCAGAATATGCATTGCAGGAGCTTGCTTGCCCGGCAGCTAGTGTCCTATCAGAAAGAGTATTCAGTGCTGCAGGTTCAATATTAACCGAAAAAAGGACTCGTCTGGCCACCCAAAATGTTGATGATCTAACCTTCATTAAAATGAACCACAACTGGACTTCGAATTCTTTTGCCCCACCTTGCCCGGCCGACACCTAGCTTTCCTATGAAAAGGTATTGCCTGTGGACTACTCTGAATGACTTTACCAATCTCGTAATTTGCAGCAGCTGATTGTCCAGCATACGACATGTTTACACCTCCCTAAATGGCCAAACTCCCCACACGGGGCCGTGGTATCGCCACTTGGCGCAAGCACCCGTGAGAGTGCTGTTTGTCTGAAGAGGTGGGTGTGCCCGCTTTTGGTCGACGGCACTGCCACTGGGTCCCTCATAGTACAATAAAGTGTCTCTGGCGGTGGTGGTGCGCACCCAACGTCAGACACACTGTTGTAACATGAGGGGCCCTGGGCAGGTACCGCCGGCCACAAGAGAGTTCCCCCACCCCCAGCTCAAACATTGCTCTACCACTTGCACAATTATCTCTCACAGTTCCACCTATGTTTAGTCTATGCGCTGACATCCGTAAATTCCTGCCACTGACAATACCATTGTGTTGACATGTATGATAGTACTTAACATAGTCAGGGGCAGTGTCCTATATTGACCCAAGTAAATACTTTGTGTCAAATTACTAGGTCTGAAACTACGCAGAGGAGCCCACCCCTGTACCTAATGATTGCACCCTTTTGTGTTTTCTTTTTGTTGTAATGCGAGACATTAACATGTATTTATTTTTTGGGACTACTAACTGGCAGACACTCATTACAATCAGCCGCCGCTGACAACACCAATGGTGCCTGTGTACCCCTGCAAGAGAATTCAAAGTGCCTACAGCCCAAATTTATTATGTTAGGCCTTCGAAGCCTGTCTGCGGTCCCTCCTTCCACTAGTCCTCCACTGACCTGTCTACTGCTGCCCGTGATCCCCTGGAACCAATTTTAAAGTGCCTACAGCCCAATTTTATTATGTTAGGCCTTCGAAGCCTGTCTGCAGTCCCTCCTTCCACTAGGCCTCCACTGACCTGTCTACTGCTGCCTGTGTACCCCTGGAACCAATGTTAAAGTGCCTACAGCCCAATTTTATTATGTTAGGCCTTCGAAGCCTGTCTGCGTTCCCTCCTTCCACTAGGCCTCCACTGACCTGTCTACTGCTGCCCGTGTACCCCTGGAACCAATGTTAAAGTGCCTACAGCCCAATTTTATTATGTTAGGCCTTCGAAGCCTGTCTGCGGTCCCTCCTTCCACTAGGCCTCCACTGACCTGTCTACTGCTGCCCGTGTACCCCTGGAACCAATGTTAAAGTGCCTACAGCCCAATTTTATTATGTTAGGCCTTCGAAGCCTGTCTGCAGTCCCTCCTTCCACTAGGCCTCCACTGACCTGTCTACTGCTGCCCGTGTACCCCTGGAACCAATGTTAAAGTGCCTACAGCCCAATTTTATTATGTTAGGCCTTCGAAGCCTGTCTGCGGTCCCTCCTTCCACTAGTCCTCCACTGACCAGACCAATGCTGGCCGTGTACCCCTGGAACCCAGCTGAAAGTGCATGGAGCCTCCTTTTTTTCTTTGTTTTATATTTAGAAAGCCCAGATGAACTACGCTGTACCACGGTTCAAGCTACCCAGTCGACATTTCTTTTGCGAGAAAAGCCATCCCAGCCCTCCACCGGCATGAAAAAGTCTGCATTGTCATAGCACTCAGGCAATCAAACAGTAGAAAGGTGCACCTGACAAGAGACGCATGGACCAGTAGGCATGTACACAAAAAGTTACGTGTCCATTACGGCGCACTGGGTTAATGTGTTGGATGCATGGTCCACAGGGGACAGCCTACAAAGTCTGTCTGCAGTCCCTAATTCAAATTGTCCTCCGCTGACCACACCACTGCTGCCCGTGTACACCTGGAACCAATTATAAAGTGCCTACAGCCTAATTTTGTTAAGTTAGGCCTACTACGCCTGTCTGCGGTCCCTCCTTCCAATACTCCTCCACTGACCACACCACTGCTGCCCGTGGATCCCTGGAACCTATTTTTAATTGCATAGAGCATCCTTTTTTTAATAGTAGGCGTACCAAGTCTGTCTGCGGTCCACTATTGAAATTGTCCTCCACTGACCAGAGCAATGCTGCCTATGTACCCCTGTAACCTTTTTTAAACTGCAGTGAGCCACCCCCTGACGAAGGCTGACGCCGAAACACGCGTCGGGGATAGGCACATCCAGGAGACGACTCCTCACTCATACAGGTATTTGCGGCCCGGGTTATTGTACTATTCCTGCATCTTGGGAACATCATTTGTATACTTACCAATACTTTAGCGCATCTACCTGTATCTGGCCATCTTTTTACCCCTAATGGCTGTTCACTTGCACCTTTTTGCAACCACATTCAAAAACACACACGTCCATGTTTTCAACACGCAAGTACTATATGCACTTTAATTTTTAGGTGGTCTCTTAGTATTTCCTAAATATAGTATATACTATTTCTGCACACGCACTTTTACACATTAGGCCATTTTTTCATATATATTTTTGTACTGCGTGTATTTATATGTATATTTATTTATTTATTTATTAATATGCATGTAACAACATTCTAATTACTTACCCACATTTTTTGGACTTTTTCTGGTTAAATTTATTTTGTGCAGCCATTTGTATACATATTTTGTTTAATATTTTCGTCTCCTGGTTTTAGTGCTTTTCTTTTTGGTTTCTTCCCCCCTACCATATGGTGTACTCTACCCCTTAAATAAACATTTATCTATTGATTTGGGCTTGAGTTCGGTTTGTTTACTCTTTTTTCTTGTATTTATATCTCCGAATTGTCCATAATTTCTGTCCTTATGGGATACAGATTAGGCACAATTATGTAGTGTATACAGTTGTATATTTTGTTCCATTCTTGCATTGTAAATCCCTGCCTTGAGATCTATATTTATTTTGTTATGTTAGGCCTACTACGCCTGTCTGCGGTCCCTCCTTCCAATACTCCTCCACTGACCACACCACTGCTGCCCGTGGATCCCTGGAACCTATTTTTAATTGCATAGAGCATCCTTTTTTTAATAGTAGGCGTACAAAGTCTGTCTGCGGTCCACTATTGAAATTGTCCTCCACTGACCAGAGCAATGCTGCCTGTGTACCCCTGTAACCTTTTTTAAACTGCAGTGAGCCACATTTTTGGTTTAAGGCCTACTACCTGTGTCTGTCTGCGCCACTCAATACAGCTGTCCTCCTTTGAAAAAAGCAGAGCGTCAATAGTCTTGTTTTCAGCCTCTAGGAATTTGAAAACTACACAAATTGTTGAAAACTACACTGCATTAGGCCTACAAATTGGGTATGGCGTGTAGAGACAGTGTGTTCCACTCCAAGGTGTTCCCCAGGTTTCGTCTACATTGCTTCGGTCTTCCGACTCTCGTTTAGTAGTTGTTGAAAACTACACTGCATTAGGCCTGCACATTGGGTATGGGGTGTAGAGACGGTGTGTTCCACTCCAAGGTGTTCCCCAGGTTTCGTCCACATTGCTTCGATCTTCCGACTCTCGTTTAGTAGTTGTTGAAAACTACACTGCATTAGGCCTACAAATTGGGTATGGGGTGTAGAGACGGTGTGTTCCACTCCAAGGTGTTCCCCAGGTTTCCTCTCCATTGCTTCGGTCTTCCGACTCTCGTTTAGTAGTTGTTGAAAACTACACTGCATTAGGCCTACAAATTGGGTATGGGGTGTAGAGACGGTGTGTTCCACTCCAAGGTGTTCCCCAGGTTTCCTCTCCATTGCTTCGGTCTTCCGACTCTCGTTTAGTAGTTGTTGAAAACTACACTGCATTAGGCCTACAAATTGGGTATGGGGTGTAGAGACGGTGTGTTCCACTCCAAGGTGTTCCCCAGGTTTCCTCTCCATTGCTTCGGTCTTCCGACTCTCATTTAGTAGTTGTTGAAAACTACACTGCATTAGGCCTACAAATTGGGTATGGCGTGCAGAGACAGTGTGTTCCACTCCATGGTGTTCCCGAGGTTTCGTCTATATTGCTTCGGTCTTCCAACTCTCGTTTAGTAGTTGTTGAAAACTACACTGCATTAGGCCTACAAATTGGGTATGGGGTGTAGAGACGGTGTGTTCCACTCCAAGGTGTTCCCCAGGTTTCCTCTCCATTGCTTCGGTCTTCCGACTCTCGTTTAGTAGTTGTTGAAAACTACACTGCATTAGGCCTACAAATTGGGTATGGCGTGTAGAGACGGTGTGTTCCACTCCAAGGTGTTCCCCAGGTTTCGTCTACATTGCTTCGGTCTTCCGACTCTCGTTTAGTAGTTGTTGAAAACTACACTGCATTAGGCCTGCACATTGGGTATGGGGTGCAGAGACGGTGTGTTCCACTCCAAGGTGTTCCCCAGGTTTCCTCTCCATTGCTTCGGTCTTCCGACTCTCGTTTAGTAGTTGTTGAAAACTACACTGCATTAGGCCTACAAATTGGGTATGGCGTGTAGAGACGGTGTGTTCCACTCCAAGGTGTTCCCCAGGTTTCGTCTACATTGCTTCGGTCTTCCGACTCTCGTTTAGTAGTTGTTGAAAACTACACTGCATTAGGCCTGCACATTGGGTATGGGGTATAGAGACGGTGTGTTCCACTCCAAGGTGTTCCCCAGGTTTCCTCTCCATTGCTTCGGTCTTCCGACTCTCGTTTAGTAGTTGTTGAAAACTACACTGCATTAGGCCTACAAATTGGGTATGGGGTGTAGAGACGGTGTGTTCCACTCCAAGGTGTTCCCCAGGTTTCTTCTCCATTGCTTCGGTCTTCCGACTCTCGTTTAGTAGTTGTTGAAAACTACACTGCATTAGGCCTACAAATTGGATATGGCGTGTAGAGACGGTGTGTTCCACTCCAAGGTGTTCCCCAGGTTTCGTCTACATTGCTTCGGTCTTCCGACTCTCGTTTAGTAGTTGTTGAAAACTACACTGCATTAGGCCTGCACATTGGGTATGGGGTGTAGAGACGGTGTGTTCCACTCCAAGGTGTTCCCCAGGTTTTGTCCACATTGCTTCGATCTTCCGACTCTCGTTTAGTAGTTGTTGAAAACTACACTGCATTAGGCCTACAAATTGGGTATGGGGTGTAGAGACGGTGTGTTCCACTCCAAGGTGTTCCCCAGGTTTCCTCTCCATTGCTTCGGTCTTCCGACTCTCATTTAGTAGTTGTTGAAAACTACACTGCATTAGGCCTGCAAATTGGGTATGGGGTGTAGAGACGGTGTGTTCCACTCCAAGGTGTTCCCCAGGTTTCCTCTCCATTGCTTCGGTCTTCCGACTCTCGTTTAGTAGTTGTTGAAAACAACACTGCATTCGGCCTACAAGTTGGGTCTGGGGTGTTGAGATGGTGTCTTCCACTCCAAGGTGTTCCCCAGGTTTCCTCTCCATTGCTTCGATCTTCTGGCTCTCGTTTAGTAGTTGTTGAAAACAACACTGCATTAGGCCTACTAGTTGGGTTGGGGCCTTCTATCTGTGTCTGCCGCTCCTTGCTGTTCTCGTACAGTGAACAAAGCTGTGCCGCCGGTTTACTACTGTTGCCAATTTTGAACTGCATTTAGAATACTTACTGATTTGGGCCTACTCTCTGTGTCAGCCTCTCATTCCAGTTGTCCTCCACTGAACAAAACAATGCCCCCTGGTTAGTCCTGTTACCAATTTTGAACTGCATTTAGCCCACTTTATTCTTTGGGCCCATATCTGTTTCCCCCTCATCCTGCCCATTGCCCAGCCAGTGATAGATGAGTCTGCTGGTACATTGACCCATAATGCAACATTCCCCGTGCACGCTACACTGCAAGATTGTGACCCTGCTGAAAGTCAGGTCCCCCTTCCCGCATACCATACCACCTTAAACGGGGACAAAGAGGAAGGTGCAGATGAAGGTGCAGGTTCCTTCATCAGGTGGGGGGAGGAATACTCGTTGGTGACGTCACTGGCACAGGGCCCCTCATAGTACGCAAAAGTGTTGCTGCCGGTGGGAGGCGCCCCCGCCGTGCAAACACACCGCTGTACTTTGAGGGGCCCTGTGCCAGTGCCAATGCCAACGAGTGGGCCCCCCCTGCTTGCTCAGGATCACAGCACTTGCAAAGTTGAAATACTTACCTCTCCCTGCTCCACTGCCGTGACGTGGTCCAGATTTACTGGGCACACTAATTACTTGAACCAGCCCTACCCCCCACAACTTTAGCCAAATGACCCCTAATTTCAAATGCCTTCCAATTATTATAAGCTAAATTACGATTGACAAGCTTCAGTAGCAAGAATGGATGTTTTTGCCAATACAATGGGCTCTGTACATGTTTTCCTGGCCTCTACTCACTGCCGACTATGCTCCCCCATTGACTTGCATTGGGTTTCGTGTTTCGGTCGATCCCCGACTTTTCGCGATAATCGGCCGATTCCACTCGACTCGACTTTTGAGATAGTCGGGTTTCGCGAAACACGGCTCGACTCTAAAAAGGTCAAGGTCGCTCAACTCTACTCACCACACATCTCAGGGCATAAAAACGAAAAGTTTAAAAATTGCAAAAAAAAAGTCAAATTGAAGAAATGTTACCACTATCATAAAGTACAATATGTCACAAGAAAACAATCTCAGAATCACCAGGATCCGTTGAAGCATTTCAGAATTATGACCTCATAAAGTGACAATGGTCAGAATTGAAAAAAATGGCCTGGTTAGGAAGTTAAAAACAGGCTTCAGGGTGAAGGGGTTAAAAGTACCAATGATGTGTGCCAAGGAAAAAAAAAGTAACCTGGATCATGGAAAAATCATTGCATCTGACAAGGCTAAAGATGCTCGGAATGCCCAATGCGTGTCGCCACCAGCTTCTGGCTTCCTCAGGGTCCAGTGCAAAAAGATGTACAGCATATGTCTTAAGTATAGATTGTAAATTAGAAGTTAAAATTCGCTGTTAGCCCACACTTACAGGGACCGGTATACAAAACTGTCACAGATAGACGCCAGCGCCTGTGCAGTGCTGGACAAACTAGGATAGCGCACAGCTGCAAGCCGAACAAAAACAATGGCCGGAAGAGAGGCTAACATAAATGCACAGGCGCAGAAGAAAGCACATGACCGCGCTTGCGCATGTGTGTCCATGGAATTGGACATGAGACAAGTGAATGCGTGTCAGCCTACGCATGCCCAGAAGTATATTGGAACCGAGTAATGCACAAGTGAATGTGGGTCACCCAGCGCATGCACATAACCAGAAATCAAGAAAATCCGAGCACCCAACCTACGAATGTAATGTTATGTGCGGACAAGCCCCTATAGTTATAATAATGTTAAAGATCTAAGCAACAGTAATATGGCAAAAGGATAACATCGGGAAACACTGCCCAAATCACAGGAAGTGAACATTGGTATCTATATAATAAGGCAAAAAAAAAAGATGTCATAATGAATGCATAAATAATACTGAATAGTGCAGCAAATATAAAATTACAAAAAGACATATAAATAATAACAAAAAACATATAATATAACAAACCCAAAAGAATAATAATATGTGAACAAATATATACGAAAAATATATATCAATAATAGTATCTGTAGTGACTCTATAATGGTGTACTCTAAAAACACACAAGGATGATCAAGCAAGATCATCAATGTGTGAACAGTGGCCAGTGTATAATAGTGATACTTTAAATACATCATCAAGCAAGATCATCAATGTGTGAACAATGGCCAGTGTATAATAGTGATACTTTAAATAATTGATGTACTATCTCAAAACAACACCATGTTAAAGAAGAATAAACAAAAATAAAAATAAACAATGAATGAATATAAAAGTAAAAATAAAAATAAATATAAAAGTAAAAATAAATAAAAAATACAAATAAAAAATAAATACAAATAAAAATAAGAATAAACATAAAGTCTCACACTTCCAGATAATTCCGGTTCCGGAGAAAACGGTACCGGAGTTATCCGTGTCCGTGTGTCCGTGTGCTCACGTAGGCCATCTGTGTGAGATCCGTGTGATGTCCATTGATGGACCCATTGACTTTAATGGGTCCGTGTGATCCGTGCGGTCCCACGAACACTGACATGTCTCCGTGTTTTGCAAACGGACACACGGTCCATGAAAACACGCTGACATGTGCAGAGACACATTTATTTTAATGTGTCTACGTGAGTCAGTGTTTCCGGTACGTGAGGAAACTGTCACAACACGTACCGGAGCCACTGACGTGTGAAACCGGCCTAATGTGTAGAACCTGTATTCAATACACATAAAGTGAAGTAAGTGCAAATATAGAAAATGTGAAACAATTGTGTAACCAAGACAAGGAACAAAGGTAGACAGTGAATTTATTATGCAGTAAGTAAAATATAACAATAACCACAAGTAAGTGTACAATTGTTTCACCAAAAAAGCATTATATGTTGAACAAGTGAATAAAAATAAAATGTGAAATGAACAAAACACAAGCAGGAACCAGATGAGAGTAATCCAGAAATGTGTAGACAGAAAATGAGAGACCAGGAAACAAATAGAGACAAAAAGGAGAAGAAAATAATTAATGAAAAAAAAAAAAGAAAACAAAAGCCATAAACATCAAATTATCAAAACAGTAATAAGGAAACAACACAATTATTAAGTCTGTTTGTAGAAACCAGTGAACAAAAGTTCTTCATTAAGCCCATGTGGAGCAAGACTTTGAAAGTTATAAATCCATTTGGACTCACATCTCAGAAGACAACTGGTAATATTACCACCCTTGATGTTGATTGAGACAGCCTCAAGGCCAATAATCATAAGGCAAATTACTGCTGTGATAATACAGAAAATGAGCAGCTAATGAAGTCAAGAGTCTTGCCTTTGACCCAATACTTTTTAGTAGTTGCTATTAGGGTTGAGCGAAACGGATCGGTCAATTTCATAAGTCGCCAACTTTCGGCAAAGTTGGGTTTCATGAAACCGGACCCGATCCCAGTGTGGGATCGGCCATGCGGTACGCGATCTTCGTGCCAAAGTCATGTTTCATATGACGCATTCATATGAAACGTTTCATATGACGCATTCAGCGCCATTTCTCAGCCAATGAAGGTGGACGCAGAGTGTGGGCAGCGTGATGACATAGGTCTCAGTCCCCACCATCTTAGAGAAGGGCATTACAGTGATTGGCTTGCTTTCTGCGGCATCACAGGGGCTATATAGGGGCGTGCACGCCGACCGCCATCTTACTTCTGCCTATCTGAGCATAGGGAGAGGTTGCTGTAGCTTCATCTGAAGCAGGAATATTGTTAGGAAGGGAATATTAACCCCCAAACCACTTGTGCTGTAATGATTTCCACTGTCCAACACCACCTTTTCCTTGCAGGGACAGTGGAGGCTAGATTTCTGTGCATCAGCTCTGTAGCTTATAAGGCTGCCTTATAAGGCTCCCTGATAGCTGCATTGCTGTTTGTACGCCGCTGTGCAAACCAACTGCTTTTTCCAAGCAAAAATCCTGTTGCTCCTTCTTTTCTGCACAGTTCTCTTGTTTCTTTGTCCACACTCTTGTGTGCAGCAGTCCTTTTTATTGCTGGCATACTTGTCCTTTGATCATAGTAGGGAGATTGAAATTCTACTACAGCCCTTGTATTTTTTGATATATCTGTCATCCACTTTCTGCCACTCAAACTGTAGTGTAATACAGTGGGCCTGATTTTTTCCTGCTGTCTCCCACACATAAAAAAGGGAGATTTGTATTGCCACTTTGTGCATCTACGTCAGTCCTGTTTGTGGCATCTGTCATCCACTTTCTGCCACTCAAACTGTAGTATAATACAGTAAGCCTGATTTTTTCCTGCTGTCTCCCACACATAAAAAAGGGAGATTTGTATTGCCACTGAGTGCATCTGCATCAGTCCTGTTTGTGGCATCTGTCATCCACTTTCTGCCACTCAAACTGTAGTGTAATACAGTGGGCCTGATTTTTTCCTGCTGTCTCCCACACATAAAAAAGGGAAATTTGTATTGCCACTGAGTGCATCTGCGTCAGTTCTGTTTGTGGCATCTGTCATCCACTTTCTGCCACTCAAACTGTAGTATAATACAGTAAGCCTGATTTTTTCCTGCTGTCTCCCACACATAAAAAAGGGAGATTTGTATTGGCACTGAGTGCATCTGCATCAGTCCTGTTTGTGGCATCTGTCATCCACTTTCTGCCACTCAAACTGAAGTGTAATACAGTGGGCCTGATTTTTCCTGCTGTGTCCTACACATAAAAAAGGGAGATTTGTATTGCCATGGAGTGCATCTGCGTCCGTCCTGTTTGTGGCATCTGTCATCCACTTTCTGCCACTCAAATTGTAGTGTAATACAGTGGGCCTGATTTTTTCCTGCTGTCTCCCACACATAAAAAAGGGAGATTTATATTGCCACTTAGTGCATCTGCGTCAGTCCTGTTTGTGGCATCTGTCATCCACTTTCTGCCACTCAAACTGTAGTGTAATACAGTGGGCCTGATTTTCCCAGCATTCTCACACACCTATAAAGGGAGATTTAAACGCACAACAAGTTTACATACACCTTATAACTGGTTTTACAGTACCATATAACATTTGTTAGTTTGGTTACATTTTTCCAAGAATGAGGAAGTCTGGTGGAAGAGGTCATGGCCGTGGGCGGTCATTGCCAGATGGTAATGATGGTAGTGGTGGTGGAGCATCAGGTGGTCGTGGAAAAAGCAATATAGCACCTAAGTCTCGAGTTGTTGAGCCAGCGTCATCGTCTGGCTACACAAGGCCTCGAATGCTCCCTTTCCTGGGAGTAGGAAAACCGCTTTTAAAGCCGGAGCAGCAGGAACAAGTTTTGGCTTTCCTTGCTGACTCTGCCTCTAGCTCTTTCGCCTCCTCTTCGGAAAGTGCAAAATGTAAAAGCAGTGCGTTGTCAGTGGATGCTCCCGGTCAGGAACAAGTCGCTTCCTTGTGTCCTTCACCCAGAACAACAGAGAAGGATGCGTCAGGCGACACAACAGGTTACTCCATGGAACTCTTTACACATACTGTGCCTGAGTTAGAAAGGGAAATTGTTAACAGGCCATGCCCATTACAAGATGAATCGGACATGAAGTGCACAGATGCACAGCCACAGCTAGATTATTATGCTGTTCCATTGACTCAGATCACAACACTGCCCTCGCAGTGTACTAAGCCAGAATCTGACCCTGATGAAAATATTGGGCCCCGTCCCGAACGCTCTAGCACCGGCTTACACGGTGACACAGAGGAAGGTGCCCAGGACATAGAAGAGGAGGTGATAGATGACCCAGTTGTTGACCCCAATTGGCAGCCATTGGCAGAACAGGGTTCCGCCAGCAGTAGCTCTGAAGCGGAGGAGCCGCAGCAGGGATCAACATCGCAACAGCTTTCATCAGGCAGGCCCGTATCTGGCCAAAAACGTGTGTCAAAACCAAAAACAGTTGTAGGACAGCGTGGCCATCCGGTTAAAGTAGCTCAGTGTGCAATGCCTGAAAAGGTATCCGATAGTAGGAAGAGTGCAGTCTGGCAATTTTTTAAACAAGATCCAAATGATCAGTGCAAAGTCATCTGTAAGAAATGCTCAAGGACCTTCAGCAGAGGTCAGAATGTGAAAAATCTAAATACAAGTTGCATGCGTAGACATTTAACCACCATGCACTTGCAAGCCTGGACTAACTACCAAACGTCCCGTAACGTTGTTGCACCCTCTCACAATGAAGCTAGTCAGCAACGCTACATTCCTTCCCTCACTGTAAGCCCACCGTTTACTAAACCACCTGCAGCAAATGTGGAGGTTTCGTCGCAAGGCCAAAGCAGTAAGGGAATCACCAGGTTTGTGATAGGAAACACGGTATGTAGGCCAACTGCAAGAATACCATCACCAACCCTCTCTCAGTCTGCCATGTCCACCATCACCCCCGCTAGTTCCACCATATGCAGCTCTCTAGTCCAGTTCACCCTACAAGAGACTCTCGTTAGGAAAAGGAAGTACTCATCCTCTCATCCGCGTACACAGGGTTTGAACGCCCACATTGCTAGAGATGATGCCCTACCGGTTAGTTGAAAGCGAAGCTTTCAAAGCCCTGATGGACTACGCAGTACCACGCTACGACTTACCCAGTCGACACTTCTTTGCAAGAAAAGCCATCCCAACCCTCCACCAGCATGTAAAAGACCACATTGTCCATGCACTCAGGCAATCTGTCAGTAGAAAGGTGCACCTGACAACAGATGCATGGACCAGTAGGCATGGCCAGGGGCGTTACATGTCAATCATGGCACACTGGGTTAATGTGGTGGATGCAGGGTCCACAGGGGACAGCCATATTGGGGCAGTTCTGCCTAGCCCATGGTCTAGGATACAGTTGGCTGTAGGCGTTGGCCCCCCTCCTCCTCCTCCTCGTTCTCCATCAGAAGCGAGAGCTCATCCACAGACCGCAGTCACACGACCACTCCATCCGCAGCTGCCAGTGTTGCACATGAGATGTCCCATTATGGAACAGCTAGTGGTAAGCGTCAGCAGGCTGTGCTACAAATGAAGTGTTTGGGCGACAACAGACACACCGCGGAAGTACTGGCCGAGTACTTGCAGCAAGAAACTCAGTCATGGCTGGGCAGTGTACATCTTGAGGCAGGCAAGGAAGTCAGTGATAACGGAAGGAATTTTATGGCTGCCATAGCCCTTTCAGAACTTGAACACATACCTTGCCTGGCTCACACCTTGATCCTGGTGGTGCATTGCTTCCTCAAAAATTATCCAGAGTTACCAGCCCTGCTCCTGAAGGTGCGAAGACTTTGCACGAACATGCGCCGGTCACCCAAACACTCCAGCCGTATGCTGAGCCATCAGCGATCGCTGAATCTTCCCCAAGGTGGAACTCCACACTGCAAATGCTTCAGAGGCTGTGCGAACAGAGGCGTGCTGCAATTAATTTGTGGGAGGATGCACATACACGGGCAGGCAGTTGGATGGCAGACATGGAGTTGTCTGGTGTGCAGTGGTCGAAGCTCCAAGACCTCTGTCAAGTCCTTCAGTGTATTGGAATGCACACGGCTGGTAAGTGCAGACGACGCTATCATAAGCATGAGCATTCCACTAATGCGTCTGCTGATGCAAAGTTTGATGCGCATTAAGGAGCTGGCGTCTGCAGCCAAGGAGGAGGGAAGCCTTGATGACAGTCAGCCATAGTCTGCTCAGGGAACTCTCCTGGATGAGGTGGCGGATGAAGAGAAGGAGGAGGATGATGGGGCTGAATATTTATGGGAGGAGGATGCTTCACAGGGGGCAATAGAAACTGGTGGCGTTGCAAGGTCAGGTACAGGGTTTTTGCGGGACGCAAGTGATGTTGATTTGCAAGAAAGTGATCTTCAACCCAGCACAAGCAGTGAATTGACACCTGGAACATTGGCCCACATGGCTGAGTATGCCTTGCGTATTATAAAATGGGCCCCCCGCTTTATTAAAATGATGACCGATGACAATTACTGGTTGGCCTGTCTCCTGTATCCACGATATAAAGGAAAATTACAAAATATCATGCCACATGAGAACCTTGAGCAAATATTGCCTATCAAACAAGCAACTCTTGTAGACCGTTGGGTTCAGGCATTCCCAGCACACAACGGCGGTGATGGTTCTCACACGAGCTGTAGGGGTAACATGGCAGAGGTGTTAGAGGTGCACAAATCCGAAGTGGCGTTGGACAGATGGGTTTTATGACCTATTTGTGGTGTGATTTCGCAATGACCGCAGACACGACAGGTACTGTGCATCGATTCAAAGTGACAGGAGACAGCATTTGTCCAGTATGCTTACGAACTACTTTTCCTCCCTTATTGATGTTCTCCCTCACAGGTCATTCCCCTTTGATTTATGGGCATCTAAAATAGACACCTGGCCTGAATTGGCAGAATATGCATTACAGGAGCTCGCTTGCCCTGCTTCTAGTGTGCTATCAGAAAGAGTCTTCAGTGCTGCTTGTTCAATACTTACCGAAAAAAAGACACGTCTGGCTACCCAGAATGTTGATGATCTAACCTTCATTAAAATGAACCAATCATGGATTTCAAATTATTTTGCCCCACCTTCTGCTGACACGTAGCTTGCCTGAAAAATGTCTTGATTTTGGCCTCCTCTTACTGACTTCTCCAAGTCTGCCATTTGCAGCTGCTGAATGTCCACCATAGGCCATTTTTATACCTCCCGTTTGCCTGGACAGGTGGGTGTGCCCACTCTTGGGCGACTGCACTGGCACAGGGTCCCTCATAGTACAATGAAGTGTCTCTGGTGGTGGTGCACAACCAACGTCAGACACACCGTCGTAATATGAGGGGCCCTGTGGCAGTACCGCCGCCAAGAGAGACTGTTCGCCCCCAGCTCGAACAGTGCTCTACCACTTGCAATACTTACCTCTCTCTGCTCTACCACTGTGTAGTCTGTGCTGTTAAATCCTTCAATGTCACTGTCTATACAAATTTCTTTAAATGATAGATGATAGTTAAAATATACATGGGCCCTGGCCTCCATTTAGACCAGTTAATACTTTGCGCCTACTACCAGTGTCTGCTATTCAACAGAGGAGCCCACCCCAGTACCTAGCTATGCCACCTGTTTAGTCCTGTTACCAATTTTGAACTGCTTTTAGCCTACTTTTATATTTGGGCCTACTAACCGTGTCTGCGCCACTCATTACAGTTGTCCTCCACTGAACAAAGCAATGCCGCCTGTTTAGTCCTGTTACCAATTTTGAAATGCATTTAGCCTACTTTTTTATTTTGGGCCTACTAACTGTGTCTGTGCTACTCATTACAGTTGTCCTCCACTGAACAAAGCTATGCTGCCTTTTTAGTCCTGTTACCAATTTTTAACTGCATTTAGCCTACTTTTTAATTGTGGGCCTACAAACTGTGTCTGCGCCACTCATTACAGTTGTCCTCCACTGAACAAAGCAATGCAGCCTGTTTAGTTCTGTTACCAATTTTGAACTGCATTTAGCCTACTTTTTTATTTTTGGCCTACTAACTGTGTCTGCGCCACTCATTACAGTTGTCCTCCACTGAACAAAGCTATGCCGCCTGTTTAGTCCTGTTACCAATTTTGAACTGCATTTGACCTACTTTTTTATTGTGGGCCTGCAAACTGTGTCTGTGCCACTCATTACAGTTGTCCTCCACTGAGCAAAGCAATGCCGCCTGTTTAGTCCTGTTACCTATTTTGAACTGCATTTAGCCTACTTTTTTATTTTGGGCCTACTAACTGTGTCTGCGCCACTCATTACAGTTGTCCTCCACTGAACAAAGCTATGCCACCTGTTTAGTCCTGTTACCAATTTTGAACTGCATTTAGCCTACTTTTTTATTATGGCCCTACAAACTGTGTCTGCACCACTCATTACAGTTGTCCTCCACTGAACAAAGCTATGCCGCCTGTTTAGTCCTGTTACCAATTTTGAACTACTTTTAGCCTACTTTTTTATTTTGGGCCTACTAACTGTGTCTGCGCCACTCATTACAGTTGTCCTCCACTGAACAAAGCTATGCCGCCTGTTTAGTCAAGTTACCAATTTTGAACTGCATTTAGCCTACTTTATTATTTGGGCCTATATCTGTGTTTCCTCCTCATCCTGCCCATTGCCCAGCCACTGCTAGATGAGTCTGCTGGTATATTGACCCAGACCACTACATTCCTCTTGCACTCTACACAGCCTGAATCTGACCCTGCTGAAAGTCAGGTTCCCCTTCCTTCATACTATACCACCTTTCACGGGGACAAAGATGAAAGTGCAGATGAAAGTGCAGGTTCCTTCATCAGGTGGGGGGGCATACTCATTGGCAACGTCACTGGCACAGGGCCCCTCATAGTACGCAAAAGTGTCTCTGGCAGTGGGAGGCGCCACCCGCAGTCAAACACACCACCGTGCTATGAGAGGCCCTGTGCCAGTGCCAAGTGCCAATGAGTGGGCCCCCCCTGCTTGCTCAGAATCACAGCACTTGCAAAGTTGAAATACTTACCTCTCCCTGCTCCACCGCCGTGACGTATTCCGCGTTTCCTGGACCCACGAAAATCTTGAGCCATCCCTACCCCCCACAACTTTAGCCAAATGACCCCCTGTTTTCAATGCCTAACTATTATTATAAAGTAAATTAAGATTGACAAACTTAAGATGTAAGAATTGATGTTTTTGGCATTAAAATGGGCACTGTAGGTTTTTTCCTGTCCTCCACTCACTGCCGAATTTGATTCCCCATTGACTTGCATTGGGTTTCGTGTTTTGGTCGGCCCCCGACTTTTCGAAATAATCGGCCGATTTCACCCGACCCGACTTTTGACAAAGTTGGGTTTCGCGAAACCCAACTCGATCCTAAAAAAGTAAAAGTCGCTCAACTCTAATGGTAACAAATTGCAAGCTTTCGAGACTACACAGGTCTCTTCGAATTTTTTTTAGTCTCTGCCTGATGAAGAGACCTATGTAGTCTCGAAAGCTTGCAATTTGTTACCATCTTTTCAGTTAGCTGTTAAAAGGTATCAACCACTGAGGACTCTCAATTCTAAATATTTTGCATACTCTTGGCATTCTCTTGATGAGCTTCAAGAGGTAGTCACTGGGAATGGTTTTCACTTCACAGGTGTACCCTGTCAGGTTTAATAAGTGGGATTTCTTGCCTTATACATGGGGTTGGGACCATCAGTTGTGTTGTGCAGAAGTCTGCACAGCTGATAGTCCTACTGAATAAACTGTAAGAATTTGTATTATGGCAAGAAAAAATCAGCTAAGTATAGAAAAACGAGTTGCCATAATTACTTTAAGAAATGAAGATCAGTCAGTCTGAAAAATTGGGAAACTATGAAAGTGTCCCCAAGTGCAGTGGCAAAAACCATCAAGCGCTACAAAGAAACTGGCTCACATGAGGACCGCCCCAGGAAAGGAAGACCAAGAGTCACCTCTGCTTCTGAGGATAAGTTCATTCGAGTCTCCAGCCTCAGAAATTGCAGGTTAACAGCAGCTCAGATTAGAGACCCGGTCAATGCCACACAGAGTTCTAGCAGCAGACACATCTCTACAACAACTTTTAAGAGGAGACTTTGTGCAGCAGGCATTCATGGTAAAATAGCTGCTAGGAAACCACTGCTAAGGACAGGCAACAAGCAGAAGAGACTTGTTTGGGCTAAAGAACACAAGAAATGGACAATAGATCAGTGGAAATCTGTGCTTTGGTCTGATGTGTCCAAATTTGATGTATTTGGTTCCAACAACCGTGTATTTGTAGACACCAAAGCATACAGAGAGGGCCAAAAATACTCTGTTGTAAAAAAGTCACAGTAAATAAGCAAGTGCTAGTCAAGAAATGAAAAAATACAGGGTATGTAGTTAATATGTTTTTTTGCAAAAACAGGTTTCTGCAGACTTGTTCACTGTGCAAGTAGCCCATGTGTTTTTGGTTTTATAACCGTGTATTTGTGCGACACAGAAAAGGTCAACGGATGAACTTTACATGCTTGGCTCCCACCATGAAGTATGGAGGAGGAGGTGCGATGGTGTGGGGGTGCTTTGCTGGTGACACTGTTCAAAATTGATGGCATACTGAACCAGCATGGCTACCATAGCATCTTGCAGCAGCATGCTATTCCATCCAGTTTGCATTTAGTTGGACCATCATTTATTTTTCAACAGGACAATGACCCCAAACACATCTCCAGGCTGTGTAAGGTCTATTTGACCAAGAAGGAGAGTAATGGGTTGCTAAGCCAGATGACATGGCCTATACAGTCACCATACCTGAACCCAATCGAGATGGTTTGGGGTGAGCTGGACCGCAGAGTGAAGGCAAAAGGGCCAACAAGTGCTAAGCATCTTTGGGAACTCCTTCAAGATTGTTGGAAGACCATTCCTGATTACTACTTCTTGAAGCTCATCAAGAGAATGCCAAGAGTGTGCAAAGCAGTCATCAAAGCAAAAGGTGGCTACTTTGAAGAACCTAGAATATAAGTCATATTTTCAGTTATTTCACACTTTTTTGTTAAGTATATTATTGCACATGTGTTAATTCATAGTTTTGATGCCTTCCGTGTGAATGTACAATTTTCATTTTCATGAAAATACAGAAAAATCTTTAAATGAGAAGGTGTGTCCAAACTTTTGGTCTGTATTGTATTCATTACTTTAATGAGTGGTACCATGTGACTGCTGAACAAAGGAGCAAGCTACCGGCATCAGAGACCATTGGAGAAGCAGTGACAGTGTCAGGATGGGGTGAGTATGATGAGGAGAGTGAGCCAGGCGACATTCGCCTGTCCCTGTTCCACCGCTTCCTCTGACTATGACGTTCAGGTCAGAGGGCGCGATGACGTTGTTAGTACACACGCTCTGCTTGAACAGTCACTGCAGAGACCTGGGAGACACAGCGGCACGCGGTGGTGGAACGGGCACAAGTGCAATATCAGGAACAATATCGCAAGTGCCGGGGGCCTGAGCCAGCGGTGACTCCCGCATCTGGCCCCCATAGCACGCCGGTGTCCCTGCCTGCTTAGGACACCGGCACCAGACCCCCAGCGATGAGAGGTAGGTCATTTTTTTTTATCGCTGCAGAATATGGGGCATATTATTCTATGGAGCATCTTATGGGGCCATCAACCTTTATGCAGCATTTTATGGGGCATAATATAATTCTATGGAGCATCTTATGGGGCCATAAACCTTTTTGCAGCATTATATGGGGCATAATATGCTATGGAGCATCTTGTGGGGCCATCTAACTTTGTGCAGCATTATATGGGACATAATATTCTATGGAGCATCTTATGGGGTCATCAGCCTTTGTGCTGCATTATATGGGGCATAATATTCTATGGAGCATCTTATGGGGCCATCAAACTTTGTGCTGCATTATATGGGGCATAATATTCTATGGAATATCTTATGGGGCCATCAACAGTAGTCAAGTATGTGTAACACCTGCAAAGAGAGGATATACGTAAGTGAACCAAATTGTTGTAAGTAGAAATATGAAGAAAACCATGCAAGTAAATGATAATGCAAAACAGAATAATAAAGGTAAGGTTTAAAAGGTCAATGATGACACTAACGTGTAGTGCCACTTTATAGTGGCAGAGGTATTGTGTATAGGAGTACAGGGAACTATGGATATTGGTGTGGTAAGAATGAGATATGTTTAGAGTATGGCAAGTAGTAAGGAAAAGGAGAAGAAATGGTGGACAAGAACATAACTATAAACTTAGATGCAAACTAGAGATGATACAGTTGCACCAATAGGGAAAAAATAGCCATGAAGTAAATAGATCAATAAAAGATATGGGAGAGATCACAGTGAAAGGTAATAGTCATTACTATTAATGGTACCTGTATGTTAAGTGGTTGTGGTGCACTGGTGTTGCATTAAAAACCCTGCACACTTTTGTGTAAAGCTTACCAACATTCCTGAAGTTCAATCCTTACCATTGATGTGCAACAAGAGACCCAACAACACACAAACAGACCTTGTTAGGGCTGACATAGGTCAGAGAATGTTAAATGCATCCAAGGCACTCTTACCACACACACTGATCTCAAGAACTGGGGTTTTGAATACCCCCAGTTGAATAGAGCAGAGGTTGATCATGCGCAATTCATCTCCATTCATTCTCATAGGAGTGTCTATTTCCCTATGTAAAGTGGAGTCTGTGAAAGGGGTTATCTGGGACTAAATTCTTTTTTACTATTGGTCTAAGAACAAACAGGCAGGTAGTTGCTAACTGCAACATCTGATCTCCGAGGGCTCATAGTTGTCACAGACCGATCTTGCTGTTGATTCTATGGATTCAACTGATATCATGTTGACAGAGTAGCTGCTACTTTTCCTCTCTGCCCTATTGATGGGCTTGACAGCCGTGTCATGCTGATTGACAGCTGACTCCCTGCTGCCTAACTGCGAGGAGCTGGCTGTCAATCAGCATGACGCTGGCAGTCACATCCCATGGACAGAACATAACGGAAGACTCAGTTGATGTAAAGCAGCAAATCACTGGCAGGAGTGATCCGTGCTCTGAGCTGGTGCCAGATAGAGCAGTCAGGTTGTAAGCAACTAATTGCCTTTTAGTTCTTAGCCCTATAGTAAAAAAAAAAATTAGTCACGGAAACCACCTTTAATGTTTTACTTTGAAAAGGTATGTACATGCATAGTGACCTTCCCATACGTGGGGTGGAGGACGAGAAGTGCATAGGTTAATTTACAGTTCACTATATATACTGTATATATATTTATTGTAGGGGTTGGACTCGCTCAGGTGCAGCGGGTGTCAATCAGGAGGCACATTCCTTTAAAAGTTAACTGGGTTTATTCAACAACTCCAAAAACAGAAAACAAATAGCCTTTAGCTCAGGCAAAAGAAAATACCAATGTGCAGTACTTCAGGCTCAGTCCCGGAGCCCCAACACACTCTGGAGGCTTTCACCTCCCCACATACAGGTACTGTGTTAAAGGGACACTGTCACCTGGATTTGGAGGGAACAATCTTCAGCCATGGAGGCGGGGTTTTGGGGTTTTTGATTCACCCTTTCTTTACCCGCTGGCTGCATGCTGGCTGCAATATTGGATTGAAGTTCATTCTCTGTCCTCCATAGTAAACGCCTGCGCAAGGCAAGATTGCCTTGTGCAGGCATGTACTATGGAGGACAGAGAATGAACTTCAATTCAATATTGCAGCCAGCATGCAGCCAGCGGGTAAGGAAAGGGTGAATCAAAAACCCCAAAACCCCGCCTCCATGGCTGAAGATTGTTCCCTCCAAATTCAGGTGACAGTGTCCCTTTAAGCATTAGCCTACATTGCTATAACCACACCCAGGAACCCATCACATGATTAGTCACATGGTTGTGACATCATTGCAGGTCCTCAAACACCAATAGAGATATGATGATGCCCCTACCCTGGGGTAAGATATATGGGTAGCCAGACTCCGAGCTACCCGTAACCCGGACCCAAGTGAACTAAATGATCCCTTAGTGCTTATGTGCATTAAAGAAAACACTCCAGGTTACATCACCGAGACAAGCCATCTCTGCGACACATACCTTCCGTGACCTTTAGCCACACTACAATATATATATATATATACATAGCTCCCAACCGTCCCTCATTCTGCGGGACTGTTCCAATTTTCAGGCTTTTCCCCGCAGTCCCGCATGGGACTCTGCTTCTCCCGCAGACAGCAGGAGAAGCAGCCAACACGCCCCCTTGCATGAGGCCATGCCCCTTCCCCTGCAGTCTGTTTTTCTTCCAGTGTGCGCGATACAGCTCAGAGGGACAGAGAGGGGACATTTTTGAGGTATGTGTCATGGAGAGGGTGTGTGCCACACATTGATGTATCAGCCGGTCATCCCGGTTAGCCGGTCATCCCTGCACCCGCAGAGCCTTACACCACATATTGGCTGCTCTGTGCGCACAGGACCTGTGATGAGGTCACAGGAGGGGAGGAGCAGTGGTCACATGATCGGGACCTCTGTGGGTTGCAGGACTCAGCTGTGGCGCTGGTTGCCAACTTGCCGTGGTGCTGCTGGATGAGGTAAGTAAGCTGCCTTGTGTCGAGTCAGGAGGTGTTTACAGTGTGGATGTAGCAGACAGTGTGTACGAGGTCAGGTGTATGGAGCGGAGCTGAATGTGTACGAGGTGTATGGAGCGAAACTGAATGTGCATGAGGTGTATGGAGCAGAGCTGAATGTGTACAAGGTGTACGGAGCAGAGCCATGTGTGTATGAGGTGTATGGAGTGGAGCCGTGTGTGTATGAGGTGTATGGAGCGGAGCTGAATGTGTACGAGGTGTATGGAGCGGAGTTGAATATGTACGAGGTCTATGGAGTGGAGCTGAATGTGTACAATGTGTATGGATCGGAGCTGAATGTGTACGAGGTGTATGGAGCGGAGCAGAATGTGTACGAGGTGTACGGAGCGGAGCTTTGTGTGTGCAAGGTGTACGGAGCGGTGATTTTTTTGCATCAGAGTGTTTTTGGTCTTACTGTGCATTTTTGTGTTTTCAAGTCT
Source organism: Ranitomeya imitator (assembly GCF_032444005.1). Classification (NCBI taxonomy): domain Eukaryota; kingdom Metazoa; phylum Chordata; class Amphibia; order Anura; family Dendrobatidae; genus Ranitomeya; species Ranitomeya imitator. Next base: position 102,230,361 of record NC_091288.1, read on the forward strand.
CTTGGTGGGGTGAACATGTCCCTACGGGCTAGTTCACTATGCACGCAGCTCATGTGTTCTGGTTTCACATAATTGTTTTCTTGTGTCCACAAGACTGGGGAGGCCTCCACCCCTCTTTTTTGAGCTGTGCCAAAGGAGCCGTTCTGTCCAGCGTGTCCACATTGACATTCCTTTTCTGAATCCTGCTCATACCGGTATTGTACATATGACCAGGTTTTAAATACATCAGATAGGGATTACATACATTAGTTAGGACTGCTCTGATATGGGTATACCTTGACGTTTGGTAGAGCGGCTTAATATACATGTTCTGGTTTCACAGTATGGAGCATCATGTGTGGTCATTATACAGTATGGAGCATCATGTGGGGCCATTATACAGTATGGAGCATCATGTGTGATCATTATACAGTATGGAGCATCATGTGGGGCCATTGAACACTATGGATCATCCTGTGCAGTCATTATACAGTATGGAGCATCAATATATAGTATGGAGCATCATGTGAAGCCAATATACAGTATAGAGCATCATGTGCGGTCATTATACAGTATGGAGCATAATGTGTGGCCATTATACAGTATGGAGCATCGTGTGCGGTCATCATACAGTATGGAGCATCATGTGGGGCCATTACACAGTATGGAGCATCATGTGTGGTCATTATACAGTATGGAGCATCATGTGGGGCCATTATACAGTATGGAGCATCGTGTGCGGTCATCATACAGTATGGAGCATCATGTGGGGCCATTACACAGTATGGAGCATCATGTGTGGTCATTATACAGTATGGAGCATCATGTGGGGCCATTATACAGTATGGAGCATCATGTGTGATCATTATACAGTATGGAGCATCATGTGGGGCCATTGAACACTATGGAGCATCCTGTGCAGTCATTATACAGTATGGAGCATCAATATATAGTATGGAGCATCATGTGAAGCCAATATAGAGTATAGAGCATCATGTGTGGCCATTATACAGTATGGAGCATCGTGTGCGGTCATCATACAGTATGGAGCATCATGTGGGGCCATTATACAGTATGGAGCATCATGTGTGGTCATTATACAGTATGGAGCATCATGTGGGGCCATTATACAGTATGGAGCATCATGTGGGGCTATTATACAGTATGGAGCACCATGTGGGGCAATTACACAGTATGTAGCATCATGTGTGGTCATTATACAGTATGGAGCATCATGTGGGGCCATTATACAGTATGGAGGATTATGTGTGGTCATTATACAGTAAGGAGCATCATGTGGGGCCATTGTACAGTATGGAGCATCATGTGCGGTCATTATACAGTATGGAGCATCATGTGGCGCCATTATACAGTATGGAGCATCATATGGGGGCCATTATACAGTATGGAGCATCATGTGTGGTCATTGTACATTATGGAGCATCATGTGGGGCCATTGTACAGTATGGAGCATCATGTGAGGCCATTGTACAGTATTGAGCATCATGTGTGGTCATTGTACAGTATGGAGCATCATGTGGGGCCATTGTACAGTATGGAGCAGCATGTGTGGTCATTGTACAGTATGGAGCATCATGTGGGGCCATTGTACAGTATGGAGCATCATGTGAGGCCATTGTACAGTATTGAGCATCATGTGGGGCCATTATACAGTATGGAGCATCATGTGGGGCCATTATACAGTATGGACCATCATGTGTGGTCATTATTCAGTATGGAGCATCATGTGGGGCCATTATACAGCATGGAGCATCATGTGTGGTCATTGTACAGTATGGAGCATCATGTGCGGTCATTATACAGTATGGAGCACCATGTGGGGCAATTACACAGTATGTAGCATCATGTGTGGTCATTATACAGTATGGAGCATCATGTGGGGCCATTATACAGTATGGAGGATCATGTGTGGTCATTATACAGTAAGGAGCATCATGTGGGGCCATTGTACAGTATGGAGCATCATGTGTGGTCATTATACAGTATGGAGCATCATGTGGGGCCATTATACAGTATGGAGCATTGTGGGGCTATTATACAGTATGGAGCACTGTGTGGCCATTATACAGTATTGAGCATCATGTGGGGCCATTATGCAGCATGGAGCATCATGTGGAGCATCAATATACAGTATGGAACATCATGTGCAGTCATTATACAGTATGGAGCATCAATGTACAGTATGGCGCATCATGTGGGGCCATTATACAGTATGGAGCATCATGTGCGGTCATTATACAGTATGGAGCATCATGTGGCGCCATTATACAGTATGGAGCATCATATGGGGGCCATTATACAGTATGGAGCATCATGTGTGGTCATTGTACATTATGGAGCATCATGTGGGGCCATTGTACAGTATGGAGCATCATGTGAGGCCATTGTACAGTATTGAGCATCATGTGTGGTCATTGTACAGTATGGAGCATCATGTGGGGCCATTGTACAGTATGGAGCATCATGTGTGGTCATTGTACAGTATGGAGCATCATGTGGGGCCATTGTACAGTATGGAGCATCATGTGAGGCCATTGTACAGTATTGAGCATCATGTGGGGCCATTATACAGTATGGAGCATCATGTGGGGCCATTATACAGTATGGACCATCATGTGTGGTCATTATTCAGCATGGAGCATCATGTGGGGCCATTATACAGTATGGAGCATCATGTGTGGTCATTATACAGTAAGCAGCATCATGTGGGGCCATTGTACAGTATGGAGCATCATGTGTGGTCATTATACAGTATGGAGCATCATGTGGGGCCATTATACAGTATGGAGCATCATGTGGGGCCGTTATACAGTATGGAGCATTGTGGGGCCATTATACAGTATGGAGCACTGTGTGGCCATTATACAGTATTGAGCATCATGTGGGGTCATTATGCAGTATGGAGCACTGTGCGTCCATATTTTTTTGTTTCTAATTATTCTTTATGAAACAGTGTGATCAGCAGTTCTAAATGGGTGAGGTTGGGTCTTGTATATGTGTGTGACTAGTTATGAATGGGTGTGGTCAGAGGCGTGGCCTAAAATCTTCCAAGGCGCGCGTTGAGCGCCGCAAACTTTGTACCTCTTTCCCATCTTCAAAAGTTGGCAGGTATGTATATATATATATATATATATATATATATATATATATATATATATATAGATAGGAAAAAAATGAGTGCAGCACAACGCTCACCAATGGGTGCCAGGCCTCCTGGAAAAGACCATCCTCATGTCCATCCAAGTAATATACCAAACAAAAAACGGAAGGCAGCACTCCAATGGATAATGAAGGTGAAAAAAGCACTGCTTGAGAAAGGCTCAGTGCGAGCCGAAACGTCGCGAGATGTGGGTCTGAAATAAACTTCACAGCTTTTTTCACCTTCATTATCCATTGGAGTGCTGCCTTCCGTTTTTTGTTTGGTATATATATATATATATATACAGTTAGGGCCAGAAATATTTGGACAGTGACACAAGTTTTGTTATTTTAGCTGTTTACAAAAACATGTTCAGAAATACAATTATATATATAATATGGGCTGAAAGTGCACACTCCCAGCTGCAATATGATAGTTTCCACATCCAAATCGGAGAAAGGGTTTAGGAATCATAGCTCTGTAATGCATAGCGTCCTCTTTTTCAAGGGACCAAAAGTAATTGGACAATGGACTCTAAGGGCTGCAATTAACTTTGAAGGCGTCTCCCTCGTTAACCTGTAATCAATGAAGTAGTTAAAAGGTCAGGGGTGGATTCCAGGTGTGTGGTTTTGCATTTGGAAGCTGTTGCTGTGAGCAGACAACATGCGGTCAAAGGAACTCTCAAATGAGGTGAAGCAGAACTTCCTGAGGCTGAAAAAAAAAGAAAAAATCCATCAGAGAGATAGCAGACATGCTTGGAGTAGCAAAATCAACAGTTGGGTACATTCTGAGAAAAAAGGAATTGACTGGTGAGCTTGGGAACTCAAAAAGGCCTGGGCGTCCACGGATGACAACAGTGGTGGATGATCGCCGCATACTTAATTTGGTGAAGAAGAACCCGTTCACAACATCAACTGAAGTCCAGAACACTCTCAGTGAAGTAGGTGTATCTGTCTCTAAGTCAACAGTAAAGAGAAGACTCCATGACAGTAAATACAAAGGGTTCACATCTAGATGCAAACCATTCATCAATACCAAAAATAGACAGGCCAGAGTTAAATTTGCAGAAAAACACCTCAAGAAGCCAGCTCAGTTCTGGAAAAGTATTCTATGGATAGATGAGACAAAGATCAACCTGTACCAGAATGATGGGAAGAAAAAAGTTTGGAGAAGAAAGGGAACGGCACATGATCCAAGACACACCACATCCTCTGTAAAACATGGTGAAGGCAACGTGATGGCATGGGCATGCATGGCTTTCAATGGCACTGCGTCACTTGTTTTTATTGATGACATAAGAGCAGACAAGAGTAGCCGGATGAATTCTGAAGTGTACCGGGATATACTTTCAGCCCAGATTCAGCCAAATGCTGCAAAGTTGATTGGACGGCGCTTCATAGTACAGATGGACAATGACCCCAAGCATACATCCAAAGCTACCCAGGAGTTCATGAGTGCCAAAAAGTGGAACATTCTGCAATGGCCAAGTCAATCTCCAGATCTAAACCCAATTGAGCATGCATTTCACTTGCTCAAATCCAGACTTAAGATGGAAAGACCCACAAACAAGCAAGACCTGAAGGCTGCGGCTGTAAAGGCCTGGCAAAGCATTAAGAAGGAGGAAACCCAGCGTTTGGTGATGTCCATGGGTTCCAGACTTAAGGCAGTGATTGCCTCCAAAGGATTTGCAACAAAATATTGAAAATAAAAATATTTTGTTTGGGTTATGTTTATTTGTCCAATTACTTTTGACCTCCTAAAATGTGGAGTGTTTGTAAAGAAATGTGTACAATTCCTACATTTTCTATCAGATATTTTTGTTCAACCCTTCAAATTAAACGTTACAATCTGCACTTGAATTCTGTTGTAGAGGTTTCATTTCAAATCCAATGTGGTGGCATGCAGAGCCCAACTCGCGAAAATTGTGTCACTGTCCAAATATTTCTGGCCCTAACTGTATATATATATATATATATATATATATATAATATCAGTTCTCTATATGTAGTACAGTTGCATCACATGTGGCATATACATCCTTATATTTAGGGTGCCTACCAGTTGATATTAATTAGATTGGTATATTTTTTTGAAAAAAGTACTAACTTATATTTATATATACACTATATGTATTCCTGCAGACTGTAATGCTTATCTATTCTGGTTCTTTATACATTCCAGAGAGGTTTTAGGGTCAGTGACCCCTTACAATGAATATGTTGAGCATGAAATGCGCCTAAATAATGGAACTACTACTATTTTGGCAGGTACCAGTGTCTCGGTTCAATCATATCAGCTCTGCATCTCTTGCCTGTGCCAGAGCATGAGATTGCAGCTAGATGTTATTCTTGGTGGACGTGTATAAGACAACCCCTAACTTTTCCATATAAAATATGGAGTTTGGGATATACTCGCCGTATAAGACGGGGGTCATCTTATACGCCCAGTCATCTTATACGGCGTGTGCGGTGCGGATGGTTCCCAGGGTCTAGAGGAGAGGAGACTCTACTTCAGACGCTGGGATCCATATTCATGTAAAAAAAAGAATAAAAATAAAAAATATGGGACTAACTTACCCTTCGATGGCCCGCGGCTCTCAGCGGTGCAAGAGGCGGCCCCCGTTCCTAAGGATACATTGAGCGAACGACCTTCGATGACAACGCGGTCGCATGACACACAGTCAGTGCGGGAAGCTGACGGCGAGGGGACAGACACCGGAATGTGAGTATGTACTGTTTTTTTTTTTTTACATTTACAATGGTAACCAGGGTAAACATTGGGTTACTAAGCGCGGCCCTGAGCTTAGTAACCCGATGTTTACCATGGTTACCAGTGAAGACATCGCTGAATCGGCGTTACACACGCCGATTCAGCGATGTCTGCGGGAGATCCAGCGATGAAATAAAGTTCTGGACTTTCCCCAGCGACCAACGATCTCCCAGCAGGGGTCTGTTCGTTGGTCGCTGTCACACATAACGATTTTGTTAACGATATCGTTGCTACGTCACAAAAAGCAACGATATCGTTAACGATATCGTTATGTGTGACGGTACCTTAAGTCATGTGACAAGGCTCGTTAAAGAGTCGACATTGACTGTTAGGATTGCTACTTCCAATAGGTGGCACTAGAGTTCTTGTCCTCTTCCTCTCTGAAGAGACAATTTGCATATTTCCCAGAGGAGCATTGCGGCTTTAAGTCTCCTCACCTCGACATGCTTATCATGTCACTCTCCACAAGGAGAAACGATACTTCTTGAAACTATATATAAAAATGATGATCATTATCACTTGTTTGATGTAATTGGTTACTCGTACTCTTGACTATAATCCTACAAAATCATTGACTTTGTACAAGTGTACCTAGAAAAAGTGATCTCATCTAGCTAGAATGAGTTAGTTTTGTCAAAAAAGAGCATTCTACCGATGCTCTGCTCGTGATCCTTGTTTTTATGATTTCACTGCAGAAGAAAAACATCATATTTTATGTAATTTGGCCCAACCTTGTATTAGACTGTGCATTCTTCTGCAGGTCATCTTTACAGTAGGCCATCATAGTGAAGTTGATTTGCATAATTATTACTAAATGAAAGGAATATAGTTATCTCAAGTAATTTACAGTCTTTGTGTTTCCGTTTTTTCTCCTCCTTTGTTCCCAGAGCCATAAATCTTTTATTTTTCTGCCCACACACTGACATAGTAGGGCTTGCTTTTTGCGAGACCAGTTGTACTTTTGTATGACACCATTCATTTTGCCACATATAGTACTGAAATTGGGAATAAAATTCCAAGTGGGGAAAAATTGTGAACCCCCCCCCCCCATAATTCTGACATTTTTTGGGGGGAATTGTTTTTACAATGTACATTTTGTGGTGAAAATGACCATGAAATATGATTCTGGTATTCAGTATTATTACGGCAATACCTAACATGTCCAGTTTTTTTATTATATTAGCGGTGATAAAAAATCAACATTTTTTTTTTAAACATTGTTTTGGCTATGTCTCCATTTCCTGTGACCCGTAACATTTTTACTTTTCGGTCAATGGATGGAGCTGGGTGATGGCTTATTTTTTGCAGGACAATGCAACATTTTTATTGATGCCATTTTGGGATAGATGTGAATTTTTGATCGTTTGTTAAAGCATTTTTTCTGGAATTGCAGCAACCACAAAAACCTAATTTTGGCACTCTTGATTTTTTTTTCGCTTACTGTGTTTACCGGTCAGGTTAATTAATTTTATATTTTGATATATCGGACTTTTCTGAACTTGGATATGCCACATATATATATTTTATATTTTTATTTTTAATAGGGAAAAAGGGGTGCTATTTGATATTTAATTCATTTTTTTTCAGAGTTTTTAAAACTTTTTTTTACTTTTCACTTTTCTTGTTAGTCCCCTTAGAGGAATGGAAGCTGTGATTATCCAATCGCTTGTCCTATATACAACGATGCCACATCATCTCTGCATATTTGAAGCGCAGCCACAGGCAGTGTTTCGAAGGATCTTCGTAATGACAAGCACGAGGGTCTTCAGCAGACTCTCGGCTGTCATAACAATCCATTAGCAACTCACGATCATGTCACGTGCACGCCTATGAGTGCATGGAATGACACGCCCCCATGCCAGTTTGTGTTAAATGCCATTGTCAAGTTTGACAGTACAATTTAACAAGTTAATAATCGCAGGCTCCACTCCACCGGCAATTGTTAGAGGAAGGTACTGGTTGTAACACACAGCCATGACCTGCCAGTTATGGGATTGGCTAACCCCATAAGTTCACTTCTTACACTCACTGCAGACTTTTGCCAAATATGTTACTGAAATAAAAATGCTTTTTCAATCAAAAACATCTAAACAAGTCAAGTTAAATGTTAACATACGACACTTCTTTTATGTCACATTCACAATTCTTGCATCACTTGAACTAGTGAGTTTTAGATAGTTTCTGTTTGAATTTCTTTGCAGGGTGTCAGAATAGCTTCCCAGAGCAGCTGTTTTGACAGAACCCCCTACCATCCTCATAGATCTTTTTTCTTGACAATACTCCAAAGCTTCTCAATAGGGTTGAGGTCAGGGTAGGAGGGAAGCCACACCAAGACTTTCTTTCTTTTTATGCCCATAGCAGCCAATGACTCAGAGGTATTCTTTGCAACATGAGATGGTACATTGTCATGCATGAAATTATTTTTCTGCCAATAGCATGGTTTTTCTTTTTGCACCATGGAAGAAAGTGGTCAATTAGAAACTCTATATGCAGTTGCTTGAAAAAATTTTCATCCCCTTGGCTTTCTACTTATATTGTTACATTACAACATGTGTTTAAATATATTTTAAAGGGAACCTGTCACCCCGAAAATCGCGGGTGAGGTAAGCCCACCGGCATCAGGGGCTTATCTACAGCATTCTGTAATGCTGTAGATAAGCCCCCGATGTTACCTGAAAGAGGAGAAAAAGACATTAGATTATACTTACCCAGCGGCGGTCCCGCTGCTGGTCAGGTCAGATGGGTGTCTCTGGTCCGCTGCGGCGCCTCCCATCTTCTTTCCATGACGTCCTCTTCTGATCTTCAGCCATGGCTCCGGCTCCGGCGCAGGCGTACTTTGTCTGCCCTGTTGAGGGCAGAGCAAAGTACTGCAGTGCGCAGGCGCCAGGCCTCTCTGACCTTTCCGGCGCCTGCGCACTGCAGTACTTTGTTGTGCCCTCAACAGGGCAGACAAAGTACGCCTGCGCCGGAGCCGTGGCTGAAGATCAGAAGAGGACGTCATGGAAAGAAGATGGGAGGCGCCGCAGCGGACCAGAGACACCCATCAGACCTGACCAGCAGCGGGACCGCCCCTGGGTGAGTATAATCTAACGTCTTTTTTTCCTCTTTCAGGTTACATCGGGGGCTTATCTACAGCATTACAGAATGCTGTAGATAAGCCCCTGATGCCGGTGGGCTTACCTCACCCGCGATTTTAGGGTTGACAGGTTCCCTTTAATCTGATTTGTGTGTGATGCATCAGCACTAAATAGTCGAAGTGGGTGAAGTGAAGTGAGAAAAATATAGACATAAATTAAATGTATTGGATCAAATAACTAAAAATTGGCATATGCATATGTATTCACCCCTTTTGCTGAGAAGCCCCTAAACATTTCTGGTGCAAATGTAAGGGAATGGAAAAATGCTGTTGCTTTACCCTTCCTCCTTAATATATATATATATATATATATATATATATATATATATATGTGTATACTAGTTAGAAAAAAGCTGAGGGCACTCACCAGTTTTCAAAGGTCACTTCTTTATTAATATCAACTCCAGATAAAATTCATGGCCGGGGGAGAGGGAGCCGAAGCTCGTGTGAGCAGGGGAGGACGACGGCCATTTCGCGCTGTGCCTGCGCTTCTACGGGTACAGAAGCTTTTTTTTCCTGAAGGAGCACCCGATGTTCTGGGTCAGCGGCATGTGGATCAGTTTCATCTAAGTGGCGGACCCTGGGAGCTTTTTTGGCATTATTGGATGTCGGACTGTGCAGCTCGCATTTTTGCATCTGTTGCAGAGTATATATATATATATATATATATATATATATATCCCGACACCGCATGTTCTAGTGTAATATAAATTAGTGTGTATTTGCTGTAATATTGTGATACTGTTACATGATTCTATGTATTACCACTTATAGATAATGGTACTGCTACACTAATGCGTGTATTACCGTTCCCTGTAAAATGTATACATATATTCTAATATCTTCTTATACACTGTAATTCATATATATTTGCACTCATTATAGGGAAAATGTAGTGTACATGTTTGGACACTAGATGGCGGGCATTATAGGGTACAGGAGCTCTCACCTAGTGCTTAGGATAGTAAATAGTTAACTATAGGAGGGGCTGCTGTGTGATAAGGTTAGGAACGTTTCTTGGTAGGAAGAGTATGGTCTGAGCACCCGAAGCGTCCACACGGGCTCTAGGCCCAGGACAGTCACGTAATGTTAAGAAAGGAGAGCCCAGCCATTCAGAGTCCTTTAGGGACATAAGGACAGTCTCCTGCAGCAGTGTTCTCAGCAGTGGCAAGCTTAGAAGAGAAAATGGTCCAAAGGTCTACAGGGCGCAGATAGTTCATCATGTGGCAGTTCATTGCTTGGGCTAAAGCTTTAAAGTCCGGGGCGAAACGAATGAGTAAATTCTCAAGCTTAGTGAGTCTACTCCAGGATGATGCTGCGGTGCCGCCTAGGGAGTTATTACCCTGCATTGTATGTGAGGACATAACGTGGAGTACAGAGAAAGTACAGGATGCGTACTGTATGGACTTTGATGCTGAAATTGTTTCTGACAAGGATGTGCTGCGAAGGTAACGCTGAAGAACAGAGGGAAATTCCAGAAGGAGCAGAAGATGGGAACACAAGTAAGCCCAGAGTGGGATGCGATTTTCATGTATTGGGAGGCCAGGGCACTGATGTACCAGAGTGTTAGGCCATGACAACAGCCCTGGTCAAGCCTGCTACACAAGCAATTATCTTCATAAGGCCTCGTGCACACATTCAGTATTTGGTCAGTATTTTACATCAGTATTTGTAGCCAAAATCAGGAGTGGGACAATGAAAGGAAAAGTATAATAAAAAGACGCCAACACTTCTGTATTTATCACCCACTCCTAGTTTTGGCTTGCAAATACTGATGTAAAATACTGACCAAATACTGAACATGTGAATGTGGCCTTAGTCATATGTTTAGTGAATGTAAGTCCACCTGTGTGCAATCTAAGTTTCACATGTCTGTCAGTATATACACTCCTTTTCTGAAAGGCCAAAGAGGCTGCAACACCATTTAGCAAGAGGCACCACAAACGAAACAACACCATGAAGACCAAGAAGATCAGAAGACAAGTCAGGGACAAAGTTGTTGAGAAGTATAAGTCAGGGATGGGATATCAAAAAATATTCCAATCTCTGAGGATCCCCCAGAGCACCATCAAATCCATTATCAACAAATGGAAAGAAATTGGAACCACAACAAACCTGCCAAGACAGGGCCACCCACAAAAACTCTCAGCCTGGGCAAGGAGTCAGAACAGAGACCAAAAGTAATCCTGAAGTAGCTGCAGAGTTTTCAAGCAGAGACTAGAGTAACTCTCCATACGACCACAATAAGGCTACTTTCACACATCAGGTTTTCGCTGTCATGCTCAATCAGGTTAAATTTCAAAAATGGTTTTCGCCAGATCTGGCAAATCTGCCATTTCTGGTTTCTCAAAAAAATGTCCATAGCAACGTTTTTTGTCTCTGGCTGTTTGGTAGAATGGAAGCCTATGGGAGCCAGAAGGTGCTGGATCGGAAAAATGACAGATTCCGGCACCGGATTCCGTTTTTTTAAACTGAGCATGCTCCAATTTTTTTTAATCCAATTATCTGGATATGCTAGTCGAATCCGTTGAAAAAACGGATCCGTCGCATCAGTTTTTCACAATCTGCGCCAGATCCATTTTTTCCAACATTCGCTGGATTGTGCCTGATGCAAAAAACCTGATGTGTGAAAGTAGCCTAAGTCATACACTCCATAGAGGTGGCTTATATGGAAGAGTGCGGAGAAAAAAGCTTTAACTTACTCAAGAAAATTGTGAGGCTTATTTTGAGTTAGCCATAGACATGTGGGAGACTCCCCAAATGTATGGAGAAAGGTGCTGTCTATTGATGATGATCGAATACTGAAATTTTCATTTTCGGGAAAATCAGCACAAATAATTTCTAATATCGGTGTATTCGTACTGAATAACAAATCTAATGCAAGTCAATGGGAAAGCCGAATATTTTCCTGCTGGAAATGATGAGAAAAAAGCTGAAATGGATGGGAAAGAGCTAAAACTAAATGGGAATAGCATGGAGAAGATGCCTGCATGCCTTTCTGACTCACATATGGTATCAGGCAATAAGGTTGTCAGACTATTGCGCTGGTTTAACGGATTTTTAAAAAGGCCTACCAAACCAAAATATTTTTTTAAGGGAAAATTGCTAAGAAACATTATTTCCTTCTTAGTTACAGGTATATAACGCAAAAATAAAAAAATATATATATACCGTATTTTCCAATGTATAAGACGACTTTTTAACCCCTGAAAATCTTCTCAAAAGTCGGGGGTCGTCTTATATGCCGGGTACGGCATGTGCGGAGCTCTGAGGTCGCCTCATATAGTTCAAGGAGCAGTCCCGGATGGTTCCTAGGGTCTGGAGGAGTAGAGACTCTCTTTCAGGCCCTGGGATCCATATTCGTATAAAAAAAAAAAAATATGGATATACTTACCTTCCGACGGCCCCCGGAGTTCTCCCAGATCTTAGCGGTGCATGCGGCGGCTTCCATTCCCAGGGATGCATTGTGCGCTGACCGCAACGTCACAAAGGTACTTTGTGGCGTGCAATGCATCTCTGGGAACGGAAGCCACCGCATGCACCACTGAGAGCGGGGAGAACTCCGGAGGCCGTCGGAAGGTAAGTATATCCATATCTTTTATTTTTATTCTTTTTTTTTTCATGAATATGGATCCCAGCGCCTGAAGGAGAGTCTCCTCTCCTCCAGACCCTGGGAACCATCCGGGACCGCACCTTGCACACGCCGTATAAGACAACACCCGGTGTATAAGATGACCCCCAAAAAGTTGGGGGTCGTCTTATACGCCCATCGTCTTATACGCCGAAAAATGCGGTATATACACCTCCCCTTTAGCATATGTTCAGACCGAGCATTTTGGCTTTATTTCTTACTTTAACATTTGTTAGGGCTTAGTGTTTCCCATCACTTTGCAATGCCATTTCAAACATGGCCATTTGAATTTTGGGCATCGCCCACCACCACCACCACCATGTCCACCGCCATGTCATTAAGCAGCCCTCGCTGACAATTAGCAGAGTGCCAGCAGGGGCCGTGTAACCTGAGTTTAGTAAGGGCCTTCTGGTGGCCCTGTATCATTCATTTGGGAGAGCTCTCACTCCTAATTTTGGGAGGTCCCTCCCTCTTGCCAAATAGTTAGCCAGATAGTGGAATAAATATTCCCCATCACTTCACAATGACAGCTAAAACATGCCCATTTGAATTTTGGGCTTTTCCAACCAACGCCCCCATGTCCACCGCCATGCCATTATGCGGTCCTCACTGGCAATTAGCAGAGTGCCAGCAGGTGCCGTGAAACCTCAGTTAGGTAAGGACCCTCAAGTGGCTCTGTAACATACATTTGGGAGAAATCACACTACGGCCGGCGTCACACTCGGCGTAAGACAATACGGTTCGTATTTTACGGCCGTAATATGCATGTAATACGCCGAAATGTCACAGAAATATTGTTCCGTAGGTAATCCGTTGCCTAGGTGTGGTCGCGTATTTTGCGCATGTACTGTTCCATGTGTGATCCGTATGTGATCCGTAGGGCATATTTTTCACGCAACATCACAAAATGGACATTTAACGGTTCTCTGGCCTGCAAATAATTCAAATCATCATCAACAACACTATTTAAGCCCTCTACAACAGGTGGCACCCTCCCATCTGCCCATTTATTTGTTGTGCTTATTTTGGCTGTGTTGGTTCTACCTTCCAAACATGTCTGACCATGTGTCTTTAAGCACAACTCAGCGGGTGTTGTTTAACTGGCTGTTGTCGTGTCGCTTTGGGCAGCCATATCCGGTGAATGTTGATCTGCGAAGGAGGAGACGAAGATTGTGGGTGCATCCTCTATTGACCCAACGCCTCAGTAAAGGACATTTTGAGAGGCTCTATACAGCTTTGAGGTCACATCCTGACAAGTTTTATCTGTACTGTCGCATGACCATCAGTACCTTTGATATCTTGTTGGAGATCTTACGTCCAGGTATCACCTATAAGGATACAAGGATGCGAAAAGCCATATCTGCTGAGGAGCATCTTCTCCTAACCTTACGGTATGTATTCAACATTCTCACATACTGTATGTTGATGATATTTTTTTTATGTGTTGTGTTTTAGCATGTTTTTGAAAGTATATGTGGACATTATGGCATAAGCACATCAACAAAACTGTGGTTAATGTTGTAGTAAAGTAACCAAGGTAACTGTTTTTTTTTTAGGAAAATAATGTCTTTGTAAATATACCATGCAATTGTGCTTCTTCATGTTTTCTTTGTACTCATGTTAAATACCTAATATTATCTTTATTTGTCTTTCAGTTTCCTGTCCACAGGCTTGTCGTATGCGGGACTACACCTGGAGTTTCTGATTGGGCAGTCGACAATTTCTGGCATTGTTCATTCAACCTGTTTTCAAATATGGGAGAAACTTCAGGAACTTGTTATGACTGAGCCCAAACAGGAGGATTGGCTTAAAATCGCCAGTGGATTCCAGAACACTTGTGACTTCCCTAACTGCATTGGAGCTGTGGATGGGAAACATATCAGGGTGCATAAGCCGCCGAACTCTGGCTCCCAATTCTACAATTATAAGCAGTTTTTCTCTGTAGTTCTGTTAGCTGTTGCTGACAGTAACTACAGGTTTATAATTGTAGACATTGGGGCCTATGAGCGAACTGGAGACTCTAGGGTCTTCAATTCGTCCATAATGGGTCATCGGCTACGTGACAACCAGTTAGACCTCCCACCACCACAACAACTCCCAGGCTCCAATGCGGATGCAGTGCCTTTTGTTTTGGTTGGAGATGAGGCTTTCCAACTGACGAGGCACGTCATGAGGCCTTATCTCTGGTGCAACCTGGACCACTGGAGGAGGGTCTTTAATATGAGGCTTTCCAGGGCGCAGAGACTGGTGGAGTGCGCCTTTGGGATTCTGGCTGCAAAATGGCGTGTTCTCCAGTCTGCCATTCTGCTCAGTGAGGCTACAGTTAATGAAGTAAAAAAAGCCTGTGTTATTTTGCACATACATACATACATGCATGATTGTTCCTCAGCTGATATTGGTGAACACCTGTTGAGCAATGTGATTAGGCCTACACCACATAACCCTCCTCCGCGGCGTCCCCTTTCTGGCCTAAACGTTAGGGATGTATTCACCAATTTTTTTGTTTCTCCTCAAGGTGCAACTCCCTGGCAAGATTATGCAATTTTGCATGTTTGATTTTTTTTCTTTCTAAATATTTTTGAAATTTCATAAACAATTTAAATTTGAAACTACAAAAAAATGTGTGTTGTATTTACTTAATTCACATATGGTTATGAGCATAGCATGTGTGTGATGTAAGAATGATTGGACCACAACCATAATTAGGCTTTTTAAATGTTCAATTTTACTTAAAAAGCCTTTGTGAGGTAACTTTTTTGTAAACTGAAAATTATTTTGCTTTTTTAAGCAATTTCAATTTTTGGCAATATATGCATAAAACAAGAACATATTAACAAAGTGCTATGTCAGCACAAACATAAAGAACACATTGATATGTCCACAAAACTACCAAAATAAAATTACAAAATCACAGATTTTGGTACGTAGGTGGTGGAGATGGGGGTAGATCAGGGTCCTCATCGGGTGGCCCTTATTGGCTCAATTGTCCTTCACCCTGTGTGGATGATGTGTGGGGTGGAAGAACATTCTGCCTGGACTCATGTGGGCCAGTTGTGTAATGGCCATAAGGATTTTGAGCAAATCCCTCATGTTTGGGAAAATATGGCCTGGAATCATATCCAAACCCAATATGGCCATGTCGTCCAAACCCAGGTTGGGACCAGCCTCCAGTACTGGGTCTGGACAAGTAGCCATATTGGGATGGTTGCTGATAGCCTGCCATATGGGACTGAGGTTGCCATGGTGGGTTGGGTGTGGGTAGGGGTTGAGGTGTAGGCTCACATGGAGGGAGTGGTTCAGATCCCTGTTGAGCATGCACCTGTTGACATCTTTGCAGCCGCAGGAGATTTTGTGGTGACAGCTGCCAATTTTCAATAGTCTCCATAAGCTGGTATGGGTTATTTGGGGGTGTGCATGCATCAATAAGGATCTGAATGCACCCTCTCACATGAAGCGTCACCTCACGCTCTAGGGGACGTAAATACCGGCCAGGCTCCTCGTAAAGCCCTCCTCACCATCTTCCTCATGAACCCTTGCCAGGTAGTTCAACACCCCAGCATCAACATTTCTCCTACTTTGGAGTAGCTCTCTTCTGCGGCGAGCACGCTGTGGGATGACTGCAGCCTGTGGTGAGCGCTCCAGGGCAACAGTAGGGCTGCTGCTGTTTGCAGGGTCATCCTGGATTCAGTGAGGTTAGACTGTGTTCTGTAATGAAAGTAATTATTAAAATTTTTTAAGATAATAAAAAAAAAACAACATATGTTGAAAATGTGTTGTGAGGTTTGTACTTACGGTCTGAGATCCATGCTGGGATTTAAGAAGGTCAAACGGTCAAAATAGATTTTTTTTTTTTTTGGAGGTGCGCCTGCCCCACTCCTGTCACGCTGCTGCCTCTCCCTCCTATATTGATCGCGCATGCTCCGCCATCTTGTCGTCACATCACCCACTGAAACAAAATACATTAAACAAATTGATTACCCCATTATGCACAGTGGTCACACAAGGTGTAATTGACTACACAGATTTTAGTGTAGCATAGGAATATGCATTTGTGGAATACATTTATTAGTACTTGTGATCAAATAATACAATTTGTATGTAAGGCCACAAGGACAGAGTCCGCTACCCTCTATCCCAGAATGTAATTTTGCTGGTTAACACTGTAAGGGACATCTGTAAAAACCATTTATTTAATCCGTTTATCATGTACAGCACCGTGTACGTACTGGTATTCTTTAAATTAAGTTCTGAAATAATTAACAATTTAATGTATAATACTTCAAAGGAGTTAGATACTGCTGTTTCACAAGAAAATTAAATTACAAACATGAGTGTACTTACTTATTTGGCTCTGTGCCTCACGTGGCTGCTGCTCATAATGTGGGAATAGGGACCCACATACACTCCTCCATGCTGCCTCTTTTTGGACCCTGTTGGCATAGTTGGGATCTCTCTGGTCCCAAATTACTGGCCTTTCTTACATCAAAATTATAAGCATCTCCACATTTATAATGTTAGCCATGCTGATTCTCACTCCGTGGTTCCGGGTTCACTGTCTGGCTTTTTCAGCTAATTAGCATGTCTCACCTGCCTGATTGAGGCCTTTGGACATTTCCGGACATCTGCCAGAGTGTAGCGTATTTCTCGCAAGTCACATGCATGGTCTGTATGCATTCCGTATTTTGCGTGCCCGCATAGACTTTCATTGGCATATTTTTTGCGCAATACGGTGACAAACGCAGCATGCTGCGATTTTGTACGGCCATAGAAAGCCGTATAATACGGATGCGTAATATATGGCTGATAGGACCTGACCCATTGAGAATCATTGGGCCGTGTGTAATGTGTGTTTTACGGACGTATTTTATGCGCTCATACGTCCGTAAAACTCGCTAGTGTGACGCCGGCCTACTACATTCAAGAGGTCCCTCCCTCATGCCAAATAGTTAGCCAGATAGTGGAATACATATTCCCATCACTTTACAATGCCAGATAAAACATGCATTTGAATTTTGGGCTTTGCTTGCCACCACCATGTCCACCACCATTTCATTATGCAGCCCTCGCTGACAATTAGCAGAGTGCCAGCAGGTGCCGTGAAACCCGAGTTTAGTTAGGACCCTCAGGTGGCTCTGTATCATTTATTTGGGAGGGCTTTCACTCCTACATTAGGGAGGTCCCTGCCTCATGCCATATAGTTAGCTAGATAGTGGAATACATAGTCCCCATCAGTTTACAATACCTGCTAAAATATACCCATTTAAATTTTGGGCTTTGCCCACCACCACCATGACCACCGGTATGTCATTATGTGGCCCTCGCTTACAATTAGCAGAGGGCCAGCAGGTGCTGTGAAACCTGCATTTTGTAAGATCCACAGTTCATTTTTGCCACAGGATCCCAATGGAACAACTGTCATAGCGGGAGAAGCCGCTGTAAGGTGAATATAATACAGGAGTTGGGGGAGCTGTATGATCAATGTCGGTAAATTAGATTCTACCAGACACCAAAAGTATTAGAATTAAAATTCTGAATACAGTGTATGCAAGCCAGGGCCTGTATTGTAGTCAGTCTTTCATGACTGAAACCCATGTCAGGAACGTGTACAAACCTCCTTTTACTTGGAAGAAGCCTCCTCAAGGGAAAGAGACAGGAGTGCCATGGACCAATCTTTACAAGCCTATGCCTTTTCTATTGGTTTAATAAATAGCGTATCTTTATCTAGCAGTTGTGCAACTGGCGCAAAGCCTGCAGAGATATGCAAACATGACTATTTATCTCTAATTTTCATGAGTCTGGTGTTACCATGTGTAATAAAGCTGATATCGTAAAGATAAAATTGCCACACATTGCTAGATAGATTGAATATGTACATCTCTGTGGGGCTACTTGTCAAAAATAAAGCCAGGAATTTTTTTCTTAAGCATAAAGCGTTCAATATGAGAAAGAGTGACATTAAGGAATGTACATGTGGTGGTGTCCGCCAAGGCCGTGTTACAGATAAGAAGGTGACTGGATCTCGTTCTAGCTTCCTGTAAAAATTTGTTCAGCGCGGCACTCCACTGATGAACCCAGACAATTGCCAGGATGTTTTGGGTTGGATGGAAGACAAAGGTTACAGTGTGTTGACAAGCAGCATCACAAAGTCTTCTACATTGTCCAGTTTCAGTAGCCAAGAGACTTGGCCTCTGAATCCTAAACCTGGTCCTCCTTCCTCCCACCAACAAGAGTCCCAGAAGACACATGACCCCAATGCTGGCCACTCTAAGGAACTGTTTACGTTGCCTTGTAATTTGTCAGGCCTCTCAATGTGCACCATTAAAGATGGTCATTAGAAGGTGGAGTGCAGTGATGCCTAAACATTTGAGCACCCACGGCTATGAGAAAGCCACTTTTGGGAAGTTCAATTCATGTCTGAAAAGGTGGAGGATAATCATGTTGCACAGCCATCAGGTTAGTCTAAAATTGAAACTCAGAAGAAGGATCAGATTAAGGAACTGGAAGATGACATAGTGGATGATGAGGCAAATGATCCAACCTGGCACGGTGGCACGCCTAGCGAGCACAGCAGTGAAGACAGGGATTGGTCCATAGCACAAAAACAAGCAAGAAGAGGTAGTGGTTTGACCAGAGGCAGAACTCAATCAACTGTTCCACAGAGCCCCCAAGTCGGTTAGATAACAGGCCAAGGGTGTGCCGTCAACACGTTACATAAGCATGTGTTGCACAATATCAGCCATGCTCTGGCCAACGCAGTCACAGGGAAGGTTTACTTTACCACTGACACGTGGACAAGTTCTTGTGGACAGGGACACTACATTTCCCTTATGGCACACTGGCTGAACCTGGTGGAGTCTAAGACAGAGTAAGAGGCTGGGGCATCACACATCTTACCCACATGAAAAATAACTGTCCCAAGTACTTCCATCAGGGTTTGCGTCCTCGTATTACAGTTCCTGTCTCTCCTCCTCCTCATCGAAAGTAGCCTCTCCATCACTCACCAGCTGGGAGGTCTGCAGCACTGCCTTAGCAAAGCGGCAGCATGCTCAGCTGAAGCTCATCTGTTTAGGTGATAAGCTCACAATGCAGCCAAGCTGTTGAAGGTGATAAAAGAACAGACCGATCAGTGGCTCTCCCCGCTGAACCTCCAACCAGGTCTTGTTGTGTGCGATAATGGGTGTAACTTGGTGGCGGCTTTAAAGCTCAGAAAGCTGGTAAACACGTTCCATGCATGGCCCATGTGCTGAACTTGGTTGTACAGCATTTTTTTTCAAGACATACCCTGACTTGCCAGACCTACTTGCCAATGTATGGCGTGTCAGCCCACATTTTCGAAAGTCATCTTAGGCTTTAATTTGCCTCGTCACCGACTGATTTGTGACCTGCCCATATGCTATAATTTGACCTTTAATACTAATAATAATGATAATAATAAATAATAATAATTTTATTTCCAAAGAGTCAACATATTTTGCAGCACTTTACATTTTAGAGGGGAGTTGTACAGACAATAAAAGACATTACAGAATAACAATAATCACCTAAACAACAGATACCAAGAGGAATGAAGGCTCTGCTTGCAAGGTTACAACCTATGAGGAAATAAGAAGGACAAGAAAGGTGGATGGTAACAATTGCTATCATTGTTCTGACCAATCATAACATAAGAAATCGGGTGTTCATGTAATGCTGCATGAACCGGTTACCATCCAGTATGTGTAAAAGTACAGATGTGGAGGGCTTTTAAATGTGTAAAAAGTGTGAAAACAAGATACAAGGATCCTAGTTATCAAAAAAAATTTGAATGGGCAACACGTGGATAATTAGATAAATGTGTTGAAGTGGTAGGTGGTTCATATGTTGGCAAGGCTAAGTAAGCAGCAGAGAGCAGTGTCTGAATTCTAGCTTCTTAATGCCCGTCAGAGCAACACTCAGCCCCCACACATAACAACTGCCGAGTGGGTGTGGATCCATAACCTTTCTAAGGTTCTGCAAAACTTTGAGTACTGCACCAAGATGGTGAGCACTGATGATCATATTGTCAGCGTAACCATCCCACTGCTCTGTCTCTTAAAACGTTTGCTGCAGAATCTCAAAGAGGAAGCTTTGAATGCCAACTTGGTGGCTATGGAGCAAGACTTTAGAGTGGCTGATACCACACAGCCCAGCCTCACACAATATTCTCAAGCCATATTAGGTGATAACGAGGAACAGGAGGAGGAGGCGGAACTGGAGTTTTTGGTCTGCACTTCAGAGGGGACTCGCAATCACAGCTTCATACGTGTCCAGCATGGATGGCCTGAAGAATAGAAGGAGTAGGCTATGCGCCATGAGGAGGAAAGGATGATTAGTGTTCTTCCTGTTGAGGACACAACATTTGACTCTTTGTAGTCTGACACACATGGCAAAGTTCATGTCCAAATGACTTTCCCAATACCCTTGCGTGAAATACATTTTGTCCAACATGAAATACTGGTTGTGCACTTTTCTTAACCCACGGTACAAGGAGAAATGTGCTACTTCCAATCTGGAGGCAGACATGCCATTTTCAGTGCATGTATGCCAGAGGGCCGTTGTGGAAGACTTGCTAAAAAGGATTACCCTGAGACCAAGCTGCTGGCAGAGGTACCAGCTATTTTCACCCACAAGAATTACAGGGGAGGGCAACGCACACCAGGTGCAACTCAGGGACGGGGGGAATGTCCACCAACTGAAACATTTTCATGAGACCGTCACATTAGCAAGGGCTAACTGTGGGTTTAACTATGAAGAGGAGGGAGAAGTTGACCAAGATGGTGAAGGATACTTAAGTGACCCTACCAGCATTCTTCCTTATTCTTCAGTGCTCTTTAAATATTGGTTGTCCAAACTCCACATTTGGCCCAAGCTCTGCTTGGAGGTACTAATATGCCCTGCTGCAAGTGTATTTCGTGAGCAGGTTTTAAGTTTGTCTAATGCAATGGCTGATAGGACCTGACCCATTGAGAATCATTGGGCCGTGTGTAATGTGTGTTTTACGGACGTATTTTATGCGCTCATACGTCCGTAAAACTCGCTAGTGTGACGCCGGCCTACTACATTCAAGAGGTCCCTCCCTCATGCCAAATAGTTAGCCAGATAGTGGAATACATATTCCCATCACTTTACAATGCCAGATAAAACATGCATTTGAATTTTGGGCTTTGCTTGCCACCACCATGTCCACCACCATTTCATTATGCAGCCCTCACTGACAATTAGCAGAGTGCCAGCAGGTGCCGTGAAACCTGAGTATAGTTAGGGCCCTCAGGTGGCTCTGTATCATTTATTTTGGAGGGCTTTCACTCCTACATTAGGGAGGTCCCTGCCTCATGCCATATAGTTAGCTAGATAGTGGAATACATAGTCCCCATCAGTTTACAATACCTGCTAAAATATACCCATTTAAATTTTGGGCTTTGCCCACCACCACCATGACCACCGGTATGTCATTATGTGGCCCTCGCTTACAATTAGCAGAGGGCCAGCAGGTGCTGTGAAACCTGC
Source organism: Ranitomeya imitator (assembly GCF_032444005.1). Classification (NCBI taxonomy): domain Eukaryota; kingdom Metazoa; phylum Chordata; class Amphibia; order Anura; family Dendrobatidae; genus Ranitomeya; species Ranitomeya imitator. Next base: position 102,252,561 of record NC_091288.1, read on the forward strand.
ATTTTGTAAGATCCACAGTTCATTTTTGCCACAGGATCCCAATGGAACAACTGTCATAGCGGGAGAAGCCGCTGTAAGGTGAATATAATACAGGAGTTGGGGGAGCTGTATGATCAATGTCGGTAAATTAGATTCTACCAGACACCAAAAGTATTAGAATTAAAATTCTGAATACAGTGTATGCAAGCCAGGGCCTGTATTGTAGTCAGTCTTTCATGACTGAAACCCATGTCAGGAACGTGTACAAACCTCCTTTTACTTGGAAGAAGCCTCCTCAAGGGAAAGAGACAGGAGTGCCATGGACCAATCTTTACAAGCCTATGCCTTTTCTATTGGTTTAATAAATAGCGTATCTTTATCTAGCAGTTGTGCGACTGGCGCAAAGCCTGCAGAGATATGCAAACATGACTATTTATCTCTAATTTTCATGAGTCTGGTGTTACCATGTGTAATAAAGCTGATATCGTAAAGATAAAATTGCCACACATTGCTAGATAGATTGAATATGTACATCTCTGTGGGGCTACTTGTCAAAAATAAAGCCAGGAATTTTTTTCTTAAGCATAAAGCGTTCAATATGAGAAAGAGTGACATTAAGGAATGTACATGTGGTGTTGTCCGCCAAGGCCGTGTTACAGATAAGAAGGTGACTGGATCTCGTTCTAGCTTCCTGTAAAAATTTGTTCAGCGCGGCACTCCACTGATGAACCCAGACAATTGCCAGGATGTTTTGGGTTGGATGGAAGACAAAGGTTACAGTGTGTTGACAAGCAGCATCACAAAGTCTTCTACATTGTCCAGTTTCAGTAGCCAAGAGACTTGGCCTCTGAATCCTAAACCTGGTCCTCCTTCCTCCCACCAACAAGAGTCCCAGAAGACACATGACCCCAATGCTGGCCACTCTAAGGAACTGTTTACGTTGCCTTGTAATTTGTCAGGCCTCTCAATGTGCACCATTAAAGATGGTCATTAGAAGGTGGAGTGCAGTGATGCCTAAACATTTGAGCACCCACGGCTATGAGAAAGCCACTTTTGGGAAGGTCAATTCATGTCTGAAAAGGTGGAGGATAATCATGTTGCACAGCCATCAGGTTAGTCTAAAATTGAAACTCAGAAGAAGGATCAGATTAAGGAACTGGAAGATGACATAGTGGATGATGAGGCAAATGATCCAACCTGGCACGGTGGCACGCCTAGCGAGCACAGCAGTGAAGACAGGGATTGGTCCATAGCACAAAAACAAGCAAGAAGAGGTAGTGGTTTGACCAGAGGCAGAACTCAATCAACTGTTCCACAGAGCCCCCAAGTCGGTTAGATAACAGGCCAAGGGTGTGCCGTCAACACGTTACATAAGCATGTGTTGCACAATATCAGCCATGCTCTGGCCAACGCAGTCACAGGGAAGGTTTACTTTACCACTGACACATGGACAAGTTCTTGTGGACAGGGACACTACATTTCCCTTATGGCACACTGGCTGAACCTGGTGGAGTCTAAGACAGAGTAAGAGGCTGGGGCATCACACATCTTACCCACATGAAAAATAACTGTCCCAAGTACTTCCATCAGGGTTTGCGTCCTCGTATTACAGTTCCTGTCTCTCCTCCTCCTCATCGAAAGTAGCCTCTCCATCACTCACCAGCTGGGAGGTCTGCAGCACTGCCTTAGCAAAGCGGCAGCATGCTCAGCTGAAGCTCATCTGTTTAGGTGATAAGCTCACAATGCAGCCAAGCTGTTGAAGGTGATAAAAGAACAGACCGATCAGTGGCTCTCCCCGCTGAACCTCCAACCAGGTCTTGTTGTGTGCGATAATGGGTGTAACTTGGTGGCGGCTTTAAAGCTCAGAAAGCTGGTAAACACGTTCCATGCATGGCCCATGTGCTGAACTTGGTTGTACAGCATTTTTTTTCAAGACATACCCTGACTTGCCAGACCTACTTGCCAATGTATGGCGTGTCAGCCCACATTTTCGAAAGTCATCTTAGGCTTTAATTTGCCTCGTCACCGACTGATTTGTGACCTGCCCATATGCTATAATTTGACCTTTAATACTAATAATAATGATAATAATAAATAATAATAATTTTATTTCCAAAGAGTCAACATATTCTGCAGCACTTTACATTTTAGAGGGGAGTTGTACAGACAATAAAAGACATTACAGAATAACAATAATCACCTAAACAACAGATACCAAGAGGAATGAAGGCTCTGCTTGCAAGGTTACAACCTATGAGGAAATAAGAAGGACAAGAAAGGTGGATGGTAACAATTGCTATCATTGTTCTGACCAATCATAACATAAGAAATCGGGTGTTCATGTAATGCTGCATGAACCGGTTACCATCCAGTATGTGTAAAAGTACAGATGTGGAGGGCTTTTAAATGTGTAAAAAGTGTGAAAACAAGATACAAGGATCCTAGTTATCAAAAAAAATTTGAATGGGCAACACGTGGATAATTAGATAAATGTGTTGAAGTGGTAGGTGGTTCATATGTTGGCAAGGCTAAGTAAGCAGCAGAGAGCAGTGTCTGAATTCTAGCTTCTTAATGCCCGTCAGAGCAACACTCAGCCCCCACACATAACAACTGCCGAGTGGGTGTGGATCCATAACCTTTCTAAGGTTCTGCAAAACTTTGAGTACTGCACCAAGATGGTGAGCACTGATGATCATATTGTCAGCGTAACCATCCCACTGCTCTGTCTCTTAAAACGTTTGCTGCAGAATCTCAAAGAGGAAGCTTTGAATGCCAACTTGGTGGCTATGGAGCAAGACTTTAGAGTGGCTGATACCACACAGCCCAGCCTCACACAATATTCTCAAGCCATATTAGGTGATAACGAGGAACAGGAGGAGGAGGCGGAACTGGAGTTTTTGGTCTGCACTTCAGAGGGGACTCGCAATCACAGCTTCATACGTGTCCAGCATGGATGGCCTGAAGAATAGAAGGAGTAGGCTATGCGCCATGAGGAGGAAAGGATGATTAGTGTTCTTCCTGTTGAGGACACAACATTTGACTCTTTGTAGTCTGACACACATGGCAAAGTTCATGTCCAAATGACTTTCCCAATACCCTTGCGTGAAATACATTTTGTCCAACATGAAATACTGGTTGTGCACTTTTCTTAACCCACGGTACAAGGAGAAATGTGCTACTTCCAATCTGGAGGCAGACATGCCATTTTCAGTGCATGTATGCCAGAGGGCCGTTGTGGAAGACTTGCTAAAAAGGATTACCCTGAGACCAAGCTGCTGGCAGAGGTACCAGCTATTTTCACCCACAAGAATTACAGGGGAGGGCAACGCACACCAGGTGCAACTCAGGGACGGGGGGAATGTCCACCAACTGAAACATTTTCATGAGACCGTCACATTAGCAAGGGCTAACTGTGGGTTTAACTATGAAGAGGAGGGAGAAGTTGACCAAGATGGTGAAGGATACTTAAGTGACCCTACCAGCATTCTTCCTTATTCTTCAGTGCTCTTTAACTATTGGTTGTCCAAACTCCACATTTGGCCCAAGCTCTGCTTGGAGGTACTAATATGCCCTGCTGCAAGTGTATTTCGTGAGCAGGTTTTAAGTTTGACTGATGCAATCATAATGGATAGGTGCACATGTCTGTCACCTGAAACTGCAGACAGGCTGACTCTTCTATAATTGAACAAAGGATGGATTTCTGGTGACTTTGTAAGCCCTACAGATGACAGCAACATAATGTAAAAGCAGCCCAAATGTTTTGTTTGGGAAGTTGTCTGAACATCCATTCCTTAAAATCCAAACCCATTTTGTTCATGAAATCAACTCCTTCTCCTCCTCCTGCTTCTGCAACAAGTACTCAGTGGTCATGTATGTTGCACACGCGTGCGGGTTCGCGTGTGCAACAGATTTTAAATTTAAAGTGCTTTGCAGTTAGACAATGGCAGTTGGACAGGGCAGGAGACAGGTAAGGTGCATAAGTTTTCAAAAAAATCATGCTTCTTGGTCAGTCATACTACATTATGCATTGATCATATCAATCTGCTTCTTATTTGTTTTAACTTCTGCTTTCTCACAACTCGCCCGCCCTTTAACACATTCTGGGCACTCTCTCTATATCCACCCCTCCCTTCTCCCCTCTCCCATGTATAACTCTTAAGGTACTGTTACACTAAATGATTTACCAACTATCACGACCAGCGATACGACCTGGCTGTGATCGTTGGTAAATCGTTGTGTGGTCGCTGGGGAGCTGTCACACAGACAGCTCTCTCCAGCGACCAACGATCCGGGGAACAACTTCGGCATCGTTGACACTGTCTTCAACGATGCCGATGTCCCCGGGTAACAAGGGTAAACATTGGGTTACTAAGTGCAGGGCCACGCTTAGTAACCCGATATTTACCCTGGTTACCATTGTAAAAGTAAAAAAAGAACACTACATACTTACATTCCGATGTCTGTCACGTCCCCCGGTGTCAGCTTCCCTGCACTGTGTAAGCGCTGGCTGTAAAGCAGAGCGGTGACGTCACCGCTGTGTTCTGCCTTACGGCCGGCCGGCGCTGACACAGTCAGTGCAGGAAGCTGACGCCGGGGGATGTGACAGACATCAAAATATGAGTATGTACTGTTGTTTTTTTTTTTTACTTTTACAATGGTAACCAGGGTAAATATCGGGTTACTAAGCGCGGCCCTGCACTTAGTAACCCGATATTTACCCTGGTTACCAGTGAACACATCGCTGGATGGGCGTCACACACGCCGATCCAGCGATGACAGCGGGTGATCAGCGACTAAAAAAAGGTCCTGATCATTCCCAGCGACCAACGATCTCCCAGCAGGGGCCTGATCGTTGATCGCTGTCACGCATAACGATTTTGTTACCGATATCGTTGCTATGTCACAAAAAGCAACGATATCGTTAATGAAATCGTTAAGTGTGAAGGTACCTTTAGGCTCTACTGACATTTCTTACCCACTCCAAACCAGCCACTGCCACCACATGCAGCACTCAAAACTAGGGTTGAGCGACTTTTCTTTTTATAGGATCGGGTCGGGTTTCATGAAACCCGACTTTTTAAAAAGTCGGGTCGAGTGAAATCGGCCGATCCTATAGAAAAGTCGGGGTCGGTGTCGGCCGAAACACGAAACCCAATGCAGTGCATTGGATTTCTAATGGTTCCCAGGGTCTGAAGGAGAGGAACCTCTCCTTCAGGCCCTGGGATCCATATTTAAGTGTAAAATAAAGAATCAAAATAAAAAATATTGATATACTTACCCTCGGATGCGCCCTGGTTCTCACCGGCAGCCTTCCTTCCTAAGAATCAGCGCCTGAAGGACCTTCGATGACGTCGCGGCTTGTGATTGGTCGCGTGAGCGGTCATATGGGCGTCACGCGACCAATCACAAGCTGCGACGTCATCTAAGGTCCTTCAGGCGCTGATTCTTAGGAAGGAAGGCTGCGGGTTAGAACCAGGGCGCGTCCGAGGGTGAGAATATACTTATTAGGAATATACTCACCCTCGGACGCGCCCTCGGACGCTTCCTTCCTAAGAATTAGCACCTGAAGGACCTTAAATGACGTCGCGGCTTGTGATTGGTCGCGTGACGCCCATGTGACTGCTCACGCGACCAATCACAAGCCGCGACGTCATCGAAGGCCCTTCAGGCGCTCATTCTTAGGAAGGAAGGCTGCCGGTGAGAACCAGGGCGCGTCCGAGGGTGAGTATATCAATATTTTTTTATTTTTATTCTTTATTTTACACTTAAATATGAACTCCGATACTGATTCCTGATATCTTAAACATATCGGAACTCGGTATCGGAATTCCGATTCCACATCAGAAGATCGCCGACCTCATGGCCGACCCCACACAGGGGTTGAGTCGCGTTTCATGAAACCCGACTTTGCCAAAAGTCGGCGACTTCTGAATCTGGCCGACCCGTTTCGCTCAACCCTACTCAAAACGTTCATACAAATCATCCCACCACCTGCTCTTTCTGTTTTTTCTCCTTCTACTAGTTGCAGGTTACATCTCCCCAAACCCTGAGCCTCCCTCCACCAGCATACATTACTCTCCTCCAGCTACATATAGAAACCCTGCTAATCTTATTAACTTTCACTGCATGCCTTCTCATATCGCTTTCCAATGTGCTCTCTGGAATGCACGGTCTATGTGTAACAAACTAACTTGCATTCATGATTTCTTCCTCGCTAATTCCCTTAACCTTCTGGCTATTACCGAAACCTGTATCCAGCACTCATACACCACCGCCGCTGCCGCACTCTCATTTGGTGGGTTGAAATTTTCACATACCGCCAGACCTGAGAACAGACAGGGTGGAGGTGTTGGTTTGCTCCTTTCATCACAATGTGCTTTCCAGGTCATCCCCCCGGTTCCCTCACTCACATTTCCTTCCGTGAGACTCTATAAACCCTTCTCCGTGCGAGTGGCGGTTGTTTATCGCTCTGGGCTCCTCCTGCCAGTTTCTAGATCCCTCTGCCACCTGGCTTATTCACTTTCTATCCTGTGACATCCCTGCCCTCATCATGGGAGACTTTAACATCCCTATCAATGATCCCCTCTCCCAATCTGCCTCTCATCTTCTTTCTCTAACTTCTTCACAGTTTACTAATTCTCCTACGCATGAGGACAGGAATACTCTGGACCTGGTTTTCTCCCATCCCGGATCGCTGCACAACTTTACTAACTCCCCTCTCCCGCTCTCGGACCACAACCTTCTTTCCTTCTCTGTCAAGAATTGTCTCCTCACCCGGGACACGCCCACTTACCACACTTATCGGAATACACGTACCATTAATACCCAGCAGCTTGTGGACAATCTCCACACATCTCTAGCCCCCATCTCCTCCCTCTCCTGTCCAGACTTAGCATTGTCACACTTCAATAATACACTGAAGAATGCCCCAGATGAAGCAACACCTTCTACACGCAGAAAGACCCGACACAGACAACGGCAGCCCTGGTACACTATGCAAACACGCTTTCTTCAGCGTTGCTCAAGGTGTGCAGAGCGGCAGTGGAGAAAATCTCTCTTAGCAGAAGACTTCATCCACTATAAGTTCATGCTCAAAACCTATAAGTCTGCCCTTTATCTGGCCAAACAATCCTACTTCACCACCCTCATCACCTCACTATCCAACAACCCAAAACGATTTTTTGAATCCTTAAACTCCCTCCTGAAACCTAAAGTACAGGCCCCCATCACCAACCTCAGCGGTGAGGATCTGGCCACTTATTTCTCAGAAAAAATCAACCACATCCATCAGAATATCTCAGCGCAATCTCCTCAGTGCCTGGATCCCCTTCCCTGCCGCACCTCAAGCTCACTATACATCTTTGAGCCTGTTTCAGAAGAAGAGGTTTCCAAGCTCCTCGCTTCTGCTCGGCCTACAACCTGCAACAGTGACCCCATTCCTTCACATAACCTGCAGTCTCTCTCACCAGTGGTCACCACTCACCTGACTAAAATATTTAGCCTCTCTCTTTCTTCAGGTATCTTTCCCTCCTCATTTAAACATGCCATCATAACCCCTTTACTCAACAAGCCATCCCTGGAGCAGAACTGCACTGCTAACTACCGACCTGTCTCTAACCTTTCCTTCACCTCTAAACTCTTGGAACGCTTGGTCCACTCCTGTCTAATCCGCTATCTCTCAGATAACTCTCTTCTTGACCCCTTACAATCTGGTTTCCGCTCTTTACACGCCACTTAAACTACCCTCACTAAAGTCTCTAATGACCTAATAACAGCTAAATCCAAAGGTCATTGCTCTCTGCTGATTCTCCTGGATCTCTCTGCCGCATTTGACACTGTGGATCACCAGCTCCTCCTCACTATGCTCCGCTCTATAGGCCTCAAGGACACAGCCCTCTCCTGGTTCTCCTCCTACCTCTCTGATCGCTCATTCACTGTATCTTTTGCCGGCTCCTCTTCCTCTCCTCGTCCCCTTACTATCGGGGATCCGCAAGGCTCAGTCCTAGGCCCTCTCCTCTTCTCTCTTTACACGGCCCCTATTGGACAAACAATCAGCAGATTTGGGTTCCAGTATCATCTCTTTGCTGATGACACCCAATTATACACTTCTTCCCCCGACACCACCCCTACCCTAATTCAAAATACCAAGGATTGTCTGTCTGCTGTCTCAAACATTATGTCCTCCCTCTACCTGAAACTTAATCTCTCCAAAACGGAACTTCTTGTGTTTCTCCCTTCTACTAACCTCACTCTACCCAACATAGAAATTACCCTGGAGGGTTCAACCATAACTCCCAAGCAGCATGCCCGCTGTCTTGGGGTCATATTCGACACCAAACTTACCTTTACTCCCTATATCCAATCACTCACTCGCTCTTGTCACCTGCATCTTAAAAACATCTCCAGAATCCGACCTTTTCTCACCATTGAAACTGCTAAGAATCTTACTGTCGCTCTTATTCATTCCAGTCTGGACTACTGCAACTCTCTTCTGATCAGTCTCCCTCTTACCAAACTTTCTCCTCTCCAATCCATCTTGAGTGCTGCAGCCAGAGTCATATTTCTGTCCAGCAGCTTCATCAATGCCTCCATCTTGTGCCAGACATTACACTGGCTACCCATTCACTACAGGGTCCAGTATAAACTCATCTCTCTCACCCACAAAGCTCTCCACAGTTCTGCACCGCCTTATATCTCCTCTCTCATCTCTGTCTATTGCCCTACATGTGCCCTCCGTTCTACAAATGACCTAAGACTAACATCCCCTGTAATCCAAACCTCACACCTCCGTCTCCAAGACTTCTCTCGTGCTGCGCCAGCTCTCTGGAATGCACTTCCCCAGACAATCAGACTGATACCTAGCCCTGACCTATTCAAGCGCGCTTTGAAAACCCATCTCTTCAAACAAGCCTACCACCTCAACTACTCAGTAAACTAACTTTGCCCTGTTCCCTCCTTCCAAATATTACTCTGAATCTGCACCCTACTAATCATCTGTCTCCACACCCTCCATGCACATGAAAACTGCACTTGATACTTGACTATAGCATTTAAACATACGGGCTGATGACCGGATCATGCAGCTTTGTATGAAAATCTCTATTAATTATAATTGCCAGACCTGAAATAGCAAGCACTTTTCACCTATTGTGTCCCCCCATTTCCTTGTAGATTGTAAGCTTGCGAGCAGGGACCTCGCTCCTAATGTTACTGTTTAAATTGTCTTAACTCATACCGAATTTATTATTTGTACGTGTCCCCACTTAATTGTAAAGTGCTGCGGAATATGTTGGCGCTATATAAATAAAAATTATTATTATTATTATGCATACCCCACGTGGCTCATGTTTTGTACTTTGTGAAAACTTGGCGCATTGTGCAATGGTGAAACTTGTACTCCCTATCGAATCCCTTGCTGACACACTCCAAATGCAAAGATTATTACCCCTGCTAAATTGCCATGTAAGATTATCTTTACCTGGATTGCGCCAGTCGCACAACTGATAGATAAAGATATGCTACTTTTTAAACCAACAGAAAATTATGATGTTTTTTCAATTGGATTACTGACACACTCCAAATGTGGAGTAATGAAGATTATGGCCCCTGCTAAATTGTTAAGTATGATTATCTCTACCCAGGTTGCGCCAGTCGCATAACTGCTAGACAAATATTAGGTACTTTAAGTGGAAAATAGGGCTACAGCATGCACTTATAATGATGAGAACACCCAGCCGCCTGCCTTTTACCCTCCCTCCTATTAAATCTATCCCTACTTAAATTCCCACCTAACAAACAAGTAATCTCTTGACAATCTACAGCTCTTAAAAGATCTCTTGGAATAAATAGTGCTCACTATTACCTCCTATCACTTTCCCTATGCTGAAACTATATTCTCCCTATGCTGCTTACGGCTGCAATGTGCGCAAGATGGCGCTTGCATACTTTAAATAATACCTATGATGCTGGAAGGCCAGCCAATCACAGCAGTGCTACACCAAAGATGGTGCCGGCATTACTGTGATTGGCAAACTCTCAAATATACCAAGGCAAATACCTAATTACTCGCCAAGTAATGAATAGCCCGAATACCGTATTATTTGTGCAAGTAATGAATAGTACTTAATGTATTCGCTCATCACTAGTGCGGTGGTAAGATGAGACCAAAATTTAACTTTTTTGCCACCAAAGTAAATGCTATATCTGGCACCAAATGAATACATCCCAAGAACAACAACCCCACAAGTGAAATATGGGGTTGTTGCTAGACAAAGTACAGACCTTAGTCCAATTGAAATTCTGTGGTCAGACTTGAAAATTGCTGTTCAGCAGAGGCAACCATCCAAGTTGAAAGAGCTTGAGCAGTTTTGCCTTGAGGAATAAGCAAAAATCCCACTGGAAAGATGTGTAAAGCTCATAGAGACTTTTCCAATATGACTTGTAGCTGTATTTGCCACAAAAGGAGATGCAACAAAGTGCTGACTTTAGGGAGGTGACTAATTATGCATACTAAAGTTTTCAGCTATTTTGTCCAATTTGCTGTTTGCTTCACAATAAAATTAAAACCAAATGTACACAGTTGTAGGCATATTCGCTGCATGAACTGAGACAAACTCTCAAAAAAAAACAAGTGAAATTCCATTTTGTGAGGTAGCTAAACATGAAAAATGCCAAGGGGGGATCAATACTTTCACGAGTCACTGTGCTTTGCCAAAGTAATTTTCACATCTCCAGGGACTCTTGAGGGGCCTACCAGCTCTACTCCCATGATTCTGGCTCAAAATATGTTTCTGCCACTGCCTTGATGATGTCATAGTCTTGCTGGACATGGTAGCCATCCGCCAACCATCCACTAATGAATCCATCTGGACCAACCTGGGTGGCACCACAAGCAGTAAACAAGACTCTTCTAAAATTAGTCTTGATGTCTTTAAAGTACCACTTTATCCATTTCCAGCTACCCATTCCTAGGGGTCAGCTGCCATCAACCCAAGGTCACTCCTGTGATAGCACCTAGACCACCTTCCTTGTCTCTCCTTGAATCTCGGTGTCGTTAACTGCTGTGTATCCGAGGTCAGAATGGATGAGGTTCCTAGTCATGCCCCTTCCAGGTCTTCCTTGGGCTTTGGCGCAGTGGTGGAACCAGTCCGTTACAAATGCTTAAGTTTTTGTGTGAAATACTAATGTATTCATAACTTGTCCAAGACTTTACACTATATGACACTTCATCAGCAGAGAGATCCTTTTTCTTTCCAAAATTGCTTGAAACCTGTTTCCTGCTTAATAATGTGGAATGTTCTTCTTAAAGGGCACCTGTCACCCCGAAAATCGCGGGTGAGGTAAGCCCACCGGCTTCAGGGGCTTATCTACAGCATTCTGTAATGCTGTAGATAAGCCCCCGATATTACCTGAAAAAGGAGAAAAAGATGTTATATTATACTCACCCAGGGGCGGTCCCGCTGCTGGTCAGGTCGGATGGGCGTCTCCGGTCCGCTGCGGCGCCTCCTATCTTCTTTCCATGACGTCCTCTTCTGATCTTCAGCCACGGCTCCGGCGCAGGCGTACTTTGCTCTGCCCTGTTGAGGGCAGACAAAGTACTGCAGTGCGCAGGCGCCGGGCCTCTGACCTTTCCGGCGCCTGCGCACTGCAGTACTATCCTCTGCCCTCAAGAGGGCAGAGCAAAGTACGCCTGCGCCAGAGCCGTGGCTGAAGATCAGAAGAGGACGTCATGGAAAGAAGATAGGAGGCGCCGCAGCGGACCGGAGACGCCCATCCGACCTGACCAGCAGCGGGACCGCCCCTGGGTGAGTATAATCTAACGTCTTTTTCTCCTTTTTCAGGTAACATCGGGGGCTTATCTACAGCATTACAGAATGCTGCAGATAACCCCCTGATGCCGGTGGGATTACCTCACCCGCGATTTTCGGGGTGACAGGTTCCCTTTAAAGTAAACCTGTCAGCAGGAGTTTGCTGAGTAAACTACAAACATTGTTATTTTGCCATTGTTGCATTGATAAAAATAATATCTGGTATGAAGAAATCCATTTTATGGTTCTTCTGTAATTAGTGTTAGAAGTTTTCAGTCAATGACATGCCCATGCTCCTGGGCGGGCCTGTAGGCAGAGTCTTATCTTCCTGCTCTAAGCCAGATAAACCAAGGAAACAACTGCCTACAGGCCCGCCCCGAAGCACAAACAGGTTCCTCATCATTGAGAGACAGACTGTTTGCGATTTGTGGTGGCCTGTGGGCAAGTCTCTTCTTCGTTACTCTGGTTTAGATCAGGATTAGATCTGGATTAGATTGGATTAGATCTCTGACTACAGTCTCATCCCGGATCATGAGCATATCATTAACTGAAAACTTCTAACACTAAGTGCACAAGAACCACAACATGGATTCCTTCACCTCAGGTATCATTTTAATCAATATAACAGTGGCAACATGACAATGTCTGCTGACAGATTCGCTTTAAGTAGTTTTCCTTTAATTGGGCTCACCTGATAATCTAATCATCACAGGTGTTTGAGATTGATTTCAGTGATCCAAAGAGCCCTGAGACACAATACCATCCATAAGCTTATTCGAAAAACAATAATTACATGTCTATGACACTCAAATTGAATTTGTGAGGATTTTACTGGGAAATTCAATTTACAGAGAAGTGTCCTCCACAAATGTATTGTCCCTTATTATGCTTTAGGGCATTCACAGAACCTAGAGCATAATAACCATAATATGTGAAAAATAAAAAAAAACCCTTATACTCACTTTACCGTTTACCTCCCTGGAAGCCCACACTGCTTCCTGCCCACTGTACTGTCCTCTACACTAGGGATGAATGAATCTGTTCGGATTCGATTCTGAATATGATCAGATTCAAATATTGTTTTTGCAATATTCGTCGAACACGGCCGAACGTCATTATAGTCAATGGGAGAAGAAATTACTGAATATGTTCAGAGCCAATCATAAGACATACATTCGGCACGAATAGTGTTTGCATATAGCCCAAATATGTCAAAATGAGATTCAGGGCCCAAATTCGCTCATCTCTACTCTGCACCTCCATTGCTTTGAATCTCCAGCCCAGTGTTCACACTAGGTCAGTGACTAGTCTAGTGGCAAGCAATTCGTTGAGTTAACTTCGTATGTGTAGTGAACTCCTATACCTGTGGACTGAAACTGCAACCTGATATTCACTCTAGTAGAGTAAACAAAGAGCTAGCACTCGACTGTAGCTGGAATGTGGACGGTGCAAGTGAACGGAGTCCGATGACCCCAAATCTTTGAAGAAAAACGAATCACCGCACACGTCAGGACAAGTCAATTTTGCTGAAGTGAATGTCTTTATTGAAGGTGCAAAGACTGAAGACGTAACAAGGCAACAAATTCTAACGTTTCGGCCACATATTGGCCTTGATCACAGAATGGTGCTGAAAAAACGGAAAAAAACGTATGAATATACAGTATGTACAGTGATAAACAAAATATATACATCATATATACAATATATACAGACTCAGTATGGAAGAAAAACGCCAAAAACTGAGACATAGGAAAAACAGAACTCATGTCGGTAGAAAGTCAATAACTAGGCAGGTAATGGCAGTCACCATCCTGCAGACCACGTTATCAATTGGGACATTCAGACAAGGAACTGGGTCCTTTTAGGAGATTTATCTAGATATTGATGAAGAAAAACAGCAGGAGGACAAGATGGATAAACATACCCTAATAGTAGTCCAAATCGTATCGTATGGTAAGAGTTGAATTCAAAAGTAAGTACGGCCCTTTGATCCCCTGTAGAGGCAAAAGGAGAGTAAGAGAGGGTAATGGTATATGTGATCCCCCTATGTGGTGTATAGTAGAGGCACCACCCAGGTATTGAGGCTACCTGGTGAAAAAAATGGAGACTATGGTGGTCTTATGTGATCAATAGTCCAGATGCAGTTTAGGGGGATAGATACATATAGAAAGGTATTTACCCAGATGGACGCCGGCGGGTACCTATTTTCAATTGCAATAGTACGTGATCGTGCAAATGTAGTTCAAGTATATAAGTCCAATATGAGCTTCAGCTGAAACAAGAACATGCACACATGTACATATACATATAGGACCCTCAGTAGAAAGTCATAGTGTAGTTGCAAAGTAATAACATGTACTTGAAAGTAAAAAACACTACCTAAGGTCCTAATGCAACACATGTTCCATGGTAATACAGGGAAGGACTGTAGAAGGTAGACGTAGAGGATACCAAGCGGCATAAGTATATCAGTGTGGAGTAGGCACACGAAAAGCTCTACGGAGAGATGCACGTTATTAGTGTAAAGTGGTATATCCGCATAGGAGGAAACGAGGTCCCATATCTATAACATGTATATAAACGGAAAAAGCACTACCTAGGGTCCTACTGCAGTAAATGTTCCTTAGCAAAAAACGGAAGAAATGTAGGAAGTGGAAGCAAAGGAAACCACGTAGCGTTAATGAACCAGTGTTGAGTGGATCCGCCCGTATAGGATCTATGGAAAGATGCACGTTATAAATGTTGAGCGGTGTATCTGCGTGGGAACTTATCTGAGGTTGGAGGTCTCACATCCATAGGTGGCGCAGGGGTCATGAAGTCCGCAAAGGAGGTCCCGTTGGATGCGCCGACACCACTGTGTCCTGGCGGTGAAAGCGGATACATCATAGTGCAGGGGGATGCTATTTTTAAGCGATCCTGGAACCACCTGACCGGATGTGCGGGTAGAATGCCGGCGCCTGCGCAGTGTATGTAGTCTTTCTACAAGCACAGCCAGAAGGGGCTGGCGCCTGCGCAGTGTCCATTATGCACTGGCGCATAGCCAGGCCCGACGGCGCACGCGCCGTCATGAGAAGGGTGTGGGCGGGCGCTGTAAGAAAACCTGCGCTTGCGTGCTAGCAGCTGAGGGTATAAAGGCATAGGACGTCAATCAACTGCGGCGGTGTCCGCACAGTCAGGAAACCCGACATGGGAGAAGTGAAGTGTATATGTGTGTGCCTGATCGCTGCGCAAAGAGAGTCTAATGATAACAGTGTGGAGGAGAAGTAAGACCGGGTATAATTAAAGGCCCGAGAGAGGGGATCATGGGAATATAGATTATATGGGGATAGTTGTACAATCCTAAGTAGTACCAAGAGAGAAATAGAAGAGGAAAGTAACTGAGAGAATAACCGCAGGCAAAACTAAATGCACTGGTGGAAGATACATATATATATATATATATACATACATATATATATATACATATATATATATATATAGATCCAAGTATACAAATTCCTAGAACGAGGTATCACAACATGCTGTGGAGAGACAGTATAACCATATAAGGCATGTACATAGTAGGAGTCCAAAACACACCACGATTATTCACAGAAGGAACCTTGAGTTGAGGGGGTCAAATGAACAAGGGTCTTATAAAAGGAAAAAAGGGGCTTATAAAAAGAAACAAAAAACTTGGTACAGATAAATGTAAAAAAATGGTAAAAAAAAAGCATCTATAGAATTCGCACTATACTTCAGCAGGATGGTTAGACACATACCCTTTAGGAGTTTCTAAAAAGTTTCCTTTCATTTTTTTCCCACATTCTTTTTCCCCCTTTTTTTTTACCATGTCTACCGACATGAGTTCTGTTTTTCATATGTCTCAGTTTTGGTGTTTTTCTTCCATACTGAGTCTGTATATATTGTATATATGATGTATATATTTTGTTTATCACTGTACATACTGTATATTCATACGTTTTTTTTTCCGTTTTTTCAGCACCATTCTGTGATCAAGGCCAATATGTGGCCGAAACGTTAGAATTTGTTGCCTTGTTACGTCTTCAGTCTTTGATATTTACTCTAGACTGAGACTTTTAGCCACAATTAGGCCCGAGACCATGTGCAGTGAAACTTCAGGGCCCTCTCTTGGCTATAATCCCTGACCTAGAGTGTACAATGGGCGGGAGATGTGGTGCGACAGAGGACTGCACAGTGGTAGAGAGTACTAGTAAAAGAGAGAAAATAGCATATGGACGGCACTGCCCCAACTAAATCCATAATCTTCAGGAAAGCCGGTACTAGAAAGCTATATCATGTCAGCAACAGCCATGGCAAAAAAGATATCGGGTGCAAAACCATGAAATAACATATGTGTCCCAGGTAACAAAAGAAAAAAGCAGGATGCACTCACCAATCTTCAAAGTAGCAAATTTTATTGAGTCTTCACAATTAAAACTTCATGGCCGGGGGAGAAGAAAAGGAGCTCGTGCGAGCAGGGGAGACTACTGTGCTCGCACGAGCTCCTTTTCTTCTCCCCCGGCCATGAAGTTTTAATTGTGAAGACTCAATAAAATTTGCTACTTTGAAGATTGGTGAGTGCATCCTGCTTTTTTCTTTTGTTACCTGGTAGAGAGTACTAGGGTTGGCCTGAGACGAGAATTATAAATCAAGCCCTACAAGGTATATACTGCCATTCTAGCCATAACAAGATATGAAAGCTCTTCCTTGTGTATGGAATTGATGGTCACAAATACAATTCCCTCCTATGTGGAGGCATTTTCATTCTGGGTTGCCTCTTTTCTATCTTTCAGAGCGATGGCTTTGCCATCTCAGTAGATTTTTAGTAGCCGTATACTTGCTGTAGATGGCCATTTGTAGTTTTCATATATGGTTCAAAAACGGAATGAACCTCTCTTTATATTTTCTAAGCCCAGAAGGAATTGTGTTGGATGTACTGAAAAGTGATATGATTCAGTATGTTCACTTTATTACCATGTGTCAGCATTTATATACAGCATGTATATAGTTCCACCAAAGAGAGCAATTTTAGAAGATGAGTAACACTGGGAAATAAATTCCACTGTGCTATCAGACTGATAGTATATGTGACATCTGACTGGACTCTGCTTTATCATTTTGCTGAGATGTGTTCATCACTGACTGGGAGTATTATACTTAAGCCAATAAATCATACAATTTAGTAGGCAGACGACAGTTTTGTTTTTCAAGAACTATTAGGTTGCCTTCCGCCTACACAGATCTAAAATCTCACTGTTGGATATGCGACTACTATATCTCACTGTTTTCTTTGATGTGACAATTGGGAAGTGCATTATAAGTTATAGACAGTATTATGGGTTACAACCTTGGCTCTAAATCATTTGTTGACAGTTCTCCACATTGATGCATCATGATGATAGCACTTAAAGCAAATCTCTGTACAGTGAATGCTCTTTTTTATGTAATTGCTGTTTAATCTGATAAATTATGCATTAACATTATTAGGTTATAAAGAGATATAATGTTAATTACAGCACAATTTCAGCATTACACCATCAACTTTAATAGTCTATAACTAGTGTTGAGCATTCCGATACCGCAAGTATCGGGTATCGGCCGATATTTGCGGTATCGGAATTCCGATACCGAATTCCGATATTTCCCGCGTATCGGATACCGGAATCGGAAGTTCCCAGAATTCAAACTGAACGCAGCAGCCAATGAGGAATGAATGGAAGTGTGGGCACATCCTGTTTAGCATGGTGGGCATGTAAGTACTGGCAAGGCTGTGATTGGCTGCTGAAATGATGTCACTCTGCACTATAAAAAACGCTGCCACCATTTTGCGCTCACTCTGCTGTGATTTCAGTTAGGGACAGGACGCTGTGTTCTAACTGAGGGCCAGTTGAGATAGCTAATTGCTTTATTTTCCTTTCCCAAGGCTAATTTAGCAAAACGCTGTGTGTTCTTCACTGTTCACCTTGCTCTTGCCTTGCAGCGCTGTTTTAACAGCGTTCTGCAAGGTCTCTGTGTGTGTATGTGTGTGCAGCTCACTCTGTAGTCTGTGTGCAGCCATATACCCGGTTGTATTCAGCTCAGGGGGGGTTCACACTGCCTCACACAGTTGTCCTTTTTTGCTCATAGTGCAGCCTGCTGCACATTTTTTCTCAAATTTCCTATTAGTGTCTTTCCACCCGTCTCCAGCTAAATTGTGGAAAAACACTACATAGGATAACCTAGAGGGGGGTTTTTGGGCCTTGCAGCGCCGTTTACGGCTGTCTGCACGGTCTCCGTGTGAGCCCAGCTCGCCCTGTAGTCTGTGTGCAGCCATAGCCGGTTGGATTCAGCTCAGGGTTCGTTACTGCCTCATACCTTGAAAAAAATTTCCCTTTTTTTCAAATAGTGCAGCCTGTTTAAAATTTAAAAAAAAAAATTCCTATTAGTGTTTTTCCACCCGTCTCCAGCTAAATTGTGGAAAAACACTACATAGGATAACCTAGAGGGTTTTTTTTTGGGCCTTGCAGCGCCGTTTACGGCTGTCTGCACGGTCTCTGTGTGAGCGCAGCTCGCCTTGTAGTCTGTGTGCAGCCATAGCCGGTTGGATTCAGCTCAGGGTGCGTTACTGCCTCATACCTTGAAAAAAAATTTCCTTTTTTTCAAATAGTGCAGCCTGTTTAAAATTTAAAAAAAAAAATTCCTATTAGTGTTTTTCCACCCGTCTCCAGCTAAATTGTGGAAAAACACTACATAGGATAACCTAGAGGGGTTTTTTTTGGCCTTGCAGCGCCGTTTACGGCTGTCTGCACGGTCTCTGTGTGAGCGCAGCTCGCCCTGTAGTCTGTGTGCAGCCATAGCCGGTTGGATTCAGCTCAGGGTGCGTTACTGCCTCATACCTTGAAAAAAAATTTCCTTTTTTTCAAATAGTGCAGCCTGTTTAAAATTTTAAAAAAAAATTTCCTATTAGTGTCTTTCCACCCGTCTCCAGCTAAATAGTGGAAAAACATTACATAGGATAACCTAGAGGAGGGTTTTTGGGCCTTGCAGCGCCGTTTACGGCTGTCTGCACGGTCCCCGTGTGAGTTAAACTTGCTCTGTAGTCCGATCTGCAGAAAAAAAAAAGGAAAGTTCACCAAACACAACTTAACACTTGTGTAGGCCACATTTGAAAAATAATAAAGTTTAGACCACACTTTACAACATTAGTGTTTCTTACACCTGTTAGGAGGAGCATTTCAGGAATAAGCACACTAAGGCCTTAGTACTTTTCTGCTTATCTTTATCTGTCAACCAAGATGAAGAGGGCAGAGAGTAAGGCACGTGGGCGTGGGCGCGGAGCAGGGAGAGGAGCAGGGAGAGGACGTGGTGATTCTGTGCCTGCTGCGGGCACCGGTGACTCGTCGTCACTCAGTTTCAGCAGGGAACAGTCCTTCATGCGAAGCTTTGTCGGAGAGCGCCGTGCACCGCTGCTGCGTGAAGACCAAATTGAAGCCGTTGTCGGGTGGATGGCAGCTAACGCCTCGGCATCGACTTCAGTTAGTGCCACATCCTCTCAGGCACAGAGCACTGGAGAGCAGCCATCTGTCTCTTCACCACCTGCCAAATTGGCCAGGCAGTCAGAGAGCCCAGGACAGGAGCCGTCTCTACTTCTGTTCTCTGAATCTCTTGGCTTGGAAACAGGGGGCCAGCCAAGCAGCATTGGAGAAATGGAAGGAGAGGCAGTGTGCAGTGATGCCCAACAGCTTTGTCTCTCTGACTCTGAAGAGGCGGGTGGGCCAGTGCCTCCGGTGACCACAGCGCAGTACGCATCTGATGATGAAACTCAGGTGCCGCTTTCTGGTGCATACTGTGCTGCCGAGACTACCCAGGAGGAGCAGTTGGTGGCAGAGGGTAGTGGAGATGATGAGGTCGTTGACCCATCGTGGCGTGAGGAACAGGAAGGTGGTGGGAGTAGCTCTGAGGAAGAGATTCCCCTTACGGGCCAAAGAGGGAGAGGGAGGGGGAAGACTGCGGAGCCTGTAGCCTCCACTTTGGCACCCGTTAGGAGCCTGTCTCTTTCCAAAGCCAAAAAGGGCGCTCCCAAGACTTGCAGTGCCTGGTCCTTTTTTGACACAGTTGCAGATGACATTTGTTTTGTCAAATGCAAGCTGTGTCATCAGAAAGTAAAAAGAGGGAAAAATGTCAGCAACCTCAATACCACAAATATGTGGAAACATGTGCGGACCAGGCACGCGGTGGAGTTACAGAAACACACTGAAGATGTAGGCCAACCAACAGCGGCAGCTACCACCTCTTCAGCTCGTGTTGCCTCTTCCTCCAGCTCACGCACAGCTGGTTTGGCTTCCTCCCAGGATCGCCATGGAAGAACCTCTGGCACTGTTGTCCAGAGACCTTGTGTAATTCCACCCACAGCACCACCTTCCCAGTCATCCTCACACTCCCAGTCTACTCTACAGCCATCGGTAGTACAGGCATGGGAGAAAAGGCGGGCATTCTCGACCAACCACCCCCGAGCACAGGCTCTGAATGCAGGCATTGCCAAACTGTTGTCCCTGGAAATGCTCTCATTCAGGCTGGTGGAGACTGACAGCTTCCGTGACTTGATGGCATTGGCAGTCCCACAGTACAAGGTGCCCAGCCGCTTTTACTTCAGCAGGCAAGCTGTCCCTGCCCTGCACAGGCATGTTGAGGGAAACATAAAACATGCGCTACTGAACGCCGTCAGTAGCAAGGTCCACCTCACCACCGATGCGTGGACCAGTCAGCATGGACAGGGGCGATACGTTTCCCTCACTGCCCATTGGGTTAATGTTGTTGAGCCAGGTACAGATCGTGCGAGTGGCGCCGGACGTGTCCTGCCCACTCCAAGGATTGCAGGAATCCAGTCTGTACGCATTGACTCCTCCTCTTACACAAGTTCCTCAGAATCATCTCTGCAGGATCCGTCACAGTCCACCTCCACATGGACCCGTGAACGTTTACCTATGACCGACATGAGCACAGCCGTGGCCAAACGTCAGCAGGCTGTCTTGAAACTAGTTTCATTGGGGAATCGAAGCGACACAGCGCAGGAGCTCTGGAATGCCATCAAGCAGGAGAGCGATGTGTGGTTACTGCCAGCGAATCTCCAGCCAGGCATGGTAGTGTGTGACAATGGCCGAAATCTGGTGGCAGCTTTGGCCCTTGGCAACCTCACTCACATCCCATGTCTGGCACATGTGCTCAATTTGGTTGTGCAGAGTTCTCTGAGGGACTATCCGGATCTTGATGCCCTGCTGCACAAGGTCCGCCTAGAGTGTGCTCACTTGCGGCGTTCCAGCTTGGCAAGATCCCGCATTGCTGCTCTGCAGCGCCGATTCCGCCTTCCGGAACACCGCATCATATGTGACCTACCTACCCGGTGGAATTCCATGTTACATATGTTGGAGCGGTTGTGTGAGCAGCAGCAAGCAGTTATGGAGTACCAGCTGCATCAGGCGCAAAGAAGTCGCAGTCAGCGCCGATCAGACTTCACAACCACAGAGTGGGCCACTATGAAGGACGTCTGCCAGGTTTTGCGTCCTTTTGATTATTCCACGCGGATGGCAAGTGCAGATGATGCACTAGTCAGCATGACTGTCCCCCTTATCTGCCTGCTTCAGCAAACTTTGCAAGGGTTAAGGGATGATGTTGTGGAAGAGGTGGAGGATGAGGAGTCACCTTTTCCATCAGCTTCTGGAGAGTCAGCGCCACGTGGTTCCTCACAAAGGGGTACGCAGGGGCCACTTTGTGAGGAGGATGAGGAGGAGTCAATGGAGGAGGAAGGGCTCCGTCCAGAGGAGGGAGCGACACAATTGTCCAGTGGTCAGTGTGTACAGCGAGGGTGG
Organism: Ranitomeya imitator; assembly: GCF_032444005.1. Classification (NCBI taxonomy): domain Eukaryota; kingdom Metazoa; phylum Chordata; class Amphibia; order Anura; family Dendrobatidae; genus Ranitomeya; species Ranitomeya imitator. Next base: position 102,274,195 of record NC_091288.1, read on the forward strand.
GGTGATGACGAGCGGGCAGAGATCATGTCTCAAGCAGGGGACAGCGTTTCTGGGCCAGTTGGCAGTCTGCAGCACATGGTGGATTTCATGCTGCAGTGCCTGAGAAACGACCGCCGCTTCGACCACATTCTCAACATGCCTGATTATTGGGTGTTCACCCTCCTCGATCCTCGCTACCGGGACAACGTCCAAAACCTCATCCCAGCGTTGACCGGGGAGCGTAAATTGCGGGAGTACCACGACACACTGGTGAATTCCATCATCTTCTCCAGTCCAACTGAGAGGAGTGCTGCTAGTGCTTTACAAAGCAGCTCAGTGCGTCGAGGCAGTGGGGGAGGCTCTGCCCAAAGAGGGAGCAGAAGCAGTGCCTCTGCCCAAGGCAAGCCCAGTATGGCACAACTCTGTGCCCGCCCCAAATGTCTACACCATCACCGGCGGCTCCAGTCAGCAGGAGGCAACGGTTCCGTCAGATGGTGACAGACTACATGGCTTGACCTCTTATTGTACTCCCAGACGGCTCTTCCCCGTTCAAGTTTTGGGTCTCTAAGCTGGATACATGGCCAGAGCTAAGCCAGTATGCATTGGAGGTGCTGGCTTGCCCTGCGGCTAGTGTCTTATCGGAACGTGTCTTTAGTGCCGCAGGTGGTGTACTAACAGACCGTCGCATGCGACTATCCTCCGATAACGTTGACCGGCTTACTTTCCTGAAAATGAACCAGGCCTGGATCTCGCAGGAATTTGCCACTCCTCTGCCTGATTAAGTAATTGGGTGTCATCCAGGTCTCCTGCTGTGTTCATCTTTCTACCACCTGAACTGCTATTCCTGGGCTCCAAAACCGCCAGTTGTGGCTCAGAAGTGCAGGCTGCACAGTAAAAACATACGACCCAGTGTTATTGGGTTTCAGTAACGTCTGCTGATCCCCAGCTGTGTAGCCGGCAATGTGTCCTGCGACCGCCACGCTGGCACAACAACCTAAATGTAAGGGAACCTGTCCCCCCCCCCCGTCGTTTGTTACTGAAAGAGCCATCTTGTGCAGCAGTAATGCTGCACAAGGAAAAGGTAGCTCTTTTATTTTAGCTCCTTGCACACGCAGAACTTAACACTTATAAAGTGTGTTCACTGATACCGTTATACCGTCCCGGAGCTGGGACTTTCCTTCGTAATGTGACGCAGCACAGCCGTCATTCCTACCCCCTTGGTGCCATGCGCTGCCTCCTCAGCGTTGTTTTAAGCTGTCATGGAGCCTGCGCTGTTCTGTTATCCCTTGGCCATGCCCTATTTGCGCTGCCTGTCTTCTGACATAATTTGGTGTCAGGCTGGCTGCGCCTGTGCGGCCGCGCTGCCCGAGATCCCGCCTCGCAGTGTCTTCTGATTGAATCACACTGCGGGCCTTGGATCCATGGGCATGCGCAGTGCATATCTTCCCCTCGGGCTCTCGCTCATCTCCCTCCGCCTTCTTTAGACTGTGCGCCGTCAGCTGATCCCTAATAGCATGCCACGGCCGTGACAACGCACAGTCTGAAGAAGAGGGAAGGAGGGGAGTGAGAGTCGAGGATATGCACTGTGCATGCCCATGGATCCAAGGCCCGCAGTGGGATTACGTTAGACGACACTGCGAGGTGGGATCTGGAGCAGAGTGGACGCACAGGCACTGACAGCCTGACATCAAATTATGTCAGAAGACAGGCAGCGCTAATTGGGCATGGCCAAGGGATAACAGAACAGCGCAGGCTCCGTGACAGCTTAAAACAACGCTGAGGAGGCAGCGCACGGCACCAAGGGGATAGGAATGACAGCTGTGCTGTGTCCCATTACGAAGGAAATTCGCACCTCCGGGACGGTTTTACGGTATAAGGGGACACATTTTTAGTGTTTACTTCTGTGTTTGCAAGGAGCATAATTAAAAGAGCAACCTTTTCCTTTTGCATCCTTAGTGCTGCACAAGATGGCTCTTTCAGCTACAAACGTCTTGGGGGGGGTTAAAGGTTCCCTTTCAACTTGCTCCAATCAGGCTTCGGCCTACACTCTGTTCCTCTGCTCCTCCTGCTGTCCCTGGGCTCTAACACCGCCAGTTGGTGCCTGGAAGTGCTGTCTGCACAGTCAACAGTCGCTCCTCTGTTATTGGGGTTCAGTAACGTCAGCTGATCCCCAGCTGTGTGTGCGGCAATACCTCCAATCTGCTCCTCCTGCTGTCCCTGGGCTCTAACACCGCCAGTTGGTGCCTGGAAGTGCTGTCTGCACAGTCAACAGTCGCTCCTCTGTTATTGGGGTTCAGTAACGTCAGCTGATCCCCAGCTGTGTGTGCGGCAATACCTCCAATCTGCTCCTCCTGCTGTCCCTGGGCTCTAACACCGCCAGTTGGTGCCTGGAAGTGCTGTCTGCACAGTCAACAGTCGCTCCTCTGTTATTGGGGTTCAGTAACGTCAGCTGATCCCCAGCTGTGTATCCGGCAACGTGTCATGCGACTGCCACGCTGGCACAACTAAAATGTAGGGGTACCTGTCTCCCCCCCTAGGCGTTTGTTACTGAAAGAGCCACCTTGTGCAGCACTAATACTGCACAAGGAAAAGGTCGCTCTTGAAATTATGCTCCTTGCAAACGCTGAACTACACACTCATGTAATATGTCCCCTCACACCGTCCAACCGTCCCGGAGGTGGGACTTTCCTTTGTAATGTGACGCAGCACAGCCGTCATTGCTACCCCCTTGGCACCGTGCGCTGCCTCCTTAGCGCTGTTTGATTCCGTCATGGACCCTGCGCTGTTATGTTATCCCTTGGCCATGCACAGTTTGCGCTGCCCGTCCTCTGACATCATTTGTTGTCGTCCTGGCTGCGCCTGTGCGTCCACGCTGCCCGAAATCCCACCTCGCAGTGTCGTCTAATGTGATCCCACAGTGGGTCTTGTATCCATGGCCATGCACAGTGCATATACTAGCCTCTCACTCCCCTTCTTCACGCTTCTTCAGACTAGGCGGCGTCAGCTGATCCCTAATAGCATGCCACGACCGTGACGCCGCACAGTCTGAAGAAGCAGGAAGGAGGGGAGTGAGAGGCGATGATATGCACTGCGCATGCCCATGGATCCCTGGCCAGCAGTGGGATTACATTAGATGACACTGCGAGGTTGGATCTCGGGCAGCTTGGACGCACAGGCACTGCCAGCCTGACACCTAAATGATGTCAGAAGACGGGCACCGCTAACTGTGCATGGCCAAGGGATAACATTACAGCGCGGGCTCCGTGACAGAACCAAACAACGTTGAGGAGGTGGCGCACGGCACCAAGGGGGTTGGAATGACGGCTGTGCTGTGTCACATTACAAAGGAAAGTCCCACTTCCGGGACGGTTTGACGGTGTGAGGGGATACATTATATGAGTGTGTACTTCAGCGTTTGCAAGGAGCATAATTTTAGGAGCCACCATTTTCCATGTGCAGTATTACTGCTGTACAAGATGGCTCTTTCAGCAACAAATGCCTGGGGGGGGGGGGGGTTAAAGGTTCCCTTTCAACTTGCTCCACTGCAGGCTTCGGCCTACACTCTGCTCCTCTTTGATTCCCTGGGTTTCAACACTGTCAGTTGCCACCTGGAAGTGTTGTCTACACAGAAAAAACACTAGCTGATGTGTCAGTGGGGTTCAGCACCGCCAGCTGTTCCCCTGCTGTGTAGTCGGCAACGTGTCCAGCACAAGCCACGCTGGCACAACAGAACAAAAGCTGCCACCAGTGCAGGCTTCGGCCTACACTCTGCTCCTCTCCTCCTGCTGCTGCCCCTGGGCTCAAACACCGCTAGTTTTGGCCTGGAAGTGCTAGCTGCACAGAGAAAAACAACAGCCAATGTGTTAGTGGGGTTCAGCACCGCCAGCTGTTCCCCTGCTGTGTAGCCGGCAACGTGACCTGAATACGCCACGCAGGCACATGAACTGAAATTAAAGGGACCCTGCCACCCACCCCAAGGTGTTTCTATGTATAACAGCTACCTTGTAAAGCAGTAATGCTGCATTTGTACAAGGTGGCTGACTTTTTATCCTTGCCAACGTGGAACTCAACACGTACAAAATGTGTCTCATTGAGACCATTCCACTGTCCCTGAGGTGTGACTTTCCTTTCTAATGACACGCACCACCCCCCTTGGTAGCGCTGCCCGTCTTCTGACATCATTGTTTGGCTGCCTGTGCCTGGGCGTCCGCCCTGCCCGACACAACCCCCCTCGTTGTCTCATATATTTTGGCTGCGAGGGTGTGATTGATGGGCATGTGCAGTGCATATGTTCGCCTGTCTTAACTCATCTCCTTCCGCCTTCTTCAGACTCTGCGGCCTCATGGCCGTGGTAGGCGATAAGGGATCAGCTGAGGCCGCCCAGTCTGAAGCAGGTGTAAGGACATGTGTGAGCGGCAAACATATTTACTGCACAAGGCCACGAATCCCAGCCAGGCAGTGTGATTTGTTGAAAACACACTGCGGGTCTGGGATTCATGGCCATTGCTAACCGCACCGGCCAACATGAAATGAGGTGAGAAGACAGGCAGCGCTCACAGCGCATGGCCAAGGGATCACAATAGCGCAGACTCCTGTACAGCAAATAACAACGCTAAGGAGGCTGCGCCCAGCACCAAGGCGTTATTTATGTGCACCTGTGCTGCGTCTCCTTAAAAAGACAAGTCACGCCTCCAATACAGAACTGAACTACTGTTCAATGGGCTAAATTGTGTACGTCTTTCATTCTGCGTGTGCAATGAGCAAAACTTAAAGAGCAACCTTTAACTTGTGGAGCTTTACTGCTGCACAAGGTGTGGCTCTTCAACATTGTAACACTTGAGGGTGGGTTAAAGGTTACCTTTGAAATTGGTTCAAGTAGGCTTCCGCCTACACTCTGCTCCTCCTGCAGACCCTGGGCTCTAACAACGCCAGTTGGGGCCCGGAAGTGCTGGCTGCACAGAGAAAAACACCCACCATTGTGTCAGTGGGGTTCAGCACCGCCAGCTGTTCCCCTGCGGTGTAGCCGGCATCGTGTCCAGCACAAGCCACGCTGGCACAACAGACCAAAAGCTGCCACCAGTGCAGGCTTCGGCCTACACTCTGCTCCTCTCCTCCTCCTGCTGACCCTGGGCTATAACACCGCCAGTTGTAGCCTGGAAGTGCTAGCTGCACAGAGAAAAACACCCGCCAATGTGTTAGTGGGGTTCAGCAACGCCAGCTGGTCCCCTGCTGTGTAGCCGGCAACGTGTCCTGCAAACGCCATGCAGGCACCTGAACTGAAATTAAAGGGAACCTGGCCCCACCCCCCCAGGTCTTTCTATGTATACCAGCCGCCTAGTACAGCAGTACTGCTGCATTTGTACAAGGTGGCTGATTTTTTCTCATTGCCCACGTTGAATTAAACACGTAAAATATGTGTCTCATTACAGACCATTACAATGTCCCTGAGGTGTGACTTTCCTTTTTAATGACACTCACCACCCCCCTTGGTTGCGCTGCCCATCTTCTGACATCATTGGTTGGCTGCCTGTACCTGGGCGTCCGCCCTGCCCGACACAACCCCCCTCGTTGTCTCATATATTTTGGCTGCGAGGGTGTGATTGATGGGCATGTGCAGTGCATATGTTCGCCTGTCTTAACTCATCTCCTTCCGCCTTCTTTCAGACTGTGCGGCCTCATGGCCGTGGTAGGCGATAAGGGATCAGCTGAGGCCGCCCAGTCTGAAGCAGGTGTAAGGACATGTGTGAGCGGCAAACATGTTTACTGCACAAGGCCACGAATACCAGCCCCGCAGTGTGATTTTTTGAAAACCCACTGCGGACCTGGGATTCATGGCCATTGCTAACCGCACCGGCCAACATGAAATGAGGTCAGAAGACAGGCAGCGCTCACAGCGCATGGCCAAGGGATCAAAATAGCGCAGACTCCTGTACAGCAAATAACAACGCTCAGGAATCAGCGCCCAGCACCTAGGTGTTGTTTTTGACACCTGTGCTGCGTCTCCTTAAAAAGACAAGTCACGCCTCCACTACTGTTTGACAGTATAATGGGCTAAATAGTGTACGTGTTTTATTCCGCGTGTGCAAGGAGCAAAATTAAGAGAGCAACCTTTGACTTGTGCAGCATTAATGCTGCACAAGGTGTGGCTCTTGTACCTTGCAACACCTGAGGGGGGGTTAAAGGTAACTTTTGAAATTGGTTCAACTAGGCTTCGGCCTACACTCTGCTCCTCTCCTCCTCCTGCTGACCCTGGGCTATAACACCGCTAGTTTTTGCCCTGAAGTGCTAGCTGCACAGAGAAAAACACCCGCCATTGTGTTAGTGGGGTTCAGCAACGCCAGCTGTTCCCCTGCTGTGTAGCCGGCATCATGTCCAGCACAAGCCACGCTGGCACAATTGAACAAAAGCTGCCACCAGTGCAGGCTTCGGCCTACACTCTGCTCCTCTCCTCCTCCTGCTGACCCTGGGCTATAACACCGCCAGTTGTAGCCTGGAAGTGCTAGCTGCACAGAGAAAAACACCCGCCATTGTGTTAGTGGGGTTCAGCAACGCCAGCTGTTCCCCTGCTGTGTAGCCGGCATCGTGTCCAGCACAAGCCACGCTGGCACAACAGAACAAAAGCTGCTACCAGTGCAGGCCTCGGCCTACACTCTGCTCCTCTCCTCCCCCTGCTGCCCCTGGGCTCAAACACCGCTAGTTTTTGCCCGGAAGTGCTAGCTGCACAGAGAACAACACCAGTCAATGTGTAAGTGGGGTTCAGCAACGCCAGCTGTTCCCCTGCTGTGTAGCTGGCAACGTGTCCTGCAAACGCCATGCAGGCACCTGAACTGAAATTAAAGGGAACCAGGCCCCACCCCCCCAGGTGTTTCTATGTATAACAGCCACCTTGTACAGCAGTACTGCTGCATTTGTACAAGGTGGCTGACTTTTTCTCCTTGCCCACGTTTAATTAAACACGTACTCAATGTGTCTCATTGAGACAATTCCACTGTCCCTGAGGTGTGACTTTCCTTTCTAATGATACGCAGCACCACCCTTGGTAGCGCTTCCCGTCTTTTGACATCATTTGTTAGCTGGCTGCGCCTGTGCGTCTGCCCTGCTCGAAACAACGCCCCTCGGTGTCTTATTTTTTTGGACAGCGAGGGTGTGATTGATGGGCATGTGCAGTGCATATGTTTGCCTGTGTTCACACATCTCCTTCCGCCTTCTTCAGACTGAGTGGCCTCATGGCCGCGGCATGCGATAAGGGATCAGATGAGGCCGCCCAGTCTGAAGCAGGTGTAAGGACATGTGTGAGCGGCAAACATATTTACTGCACAAGGCCACGAATCCCAGCCACGCAGTGTGATTTTTTGAAAACACACTGTGGGTCTGGGATTCATGTCAATCGCTAACCGCACCGGCCGACATGAAATGAGGTCAGAAGACAGGAAGCGCTCACAGCGCATGGGCAAGGGATAACAATAGCGCAGTCTCCTGTACAGCAAATAACAACGCTCAGGAAGCTGCGCCCATGCACCAAGGTGTTATTTTGGACATCTGTGCTGCGTCTCCTTAAAAAGACAAGTCACGCCTCCACTACTGTTTGACAGTATAATGGGCTAAATAGTGTACGTGTTTTATTCAGCGTGTGCAAGGAGCAAAATTAATAGAGCAACCTTTTACTTGTGCAGCATTAATGCTGCACAAGGTGTGGCTCTTGTACCTTGCTACTCCTGAGGGGGGGTTAAAGGTTACCTTTAAAATTGGTTCAACTAGGCTTCGGCCTACACTCTGCTCCTCTCCTCCTCCTGCTGACCCTGGGCTCTAACACCGCTAGTTTTTGCCCGGAAGTGCTAGCTGCACAAAGAAAAACACCCGCCATTGTGTTAGTGGGGTTCAGCACCGCCAGCTGTTCCCCTGCTGTGTAGCCGGCATTGTGTCCAGCACAAGCCACACTGGCACAACCGACCAAAAGCTGCCACCAGTGCAGGCTTCGGCCTACACTCTGCTACTCTCCTCCTCCTGCTGACCCTGGGCTCAAACACCGCCAGTTTTTGCCCAGACATGCTATTTGCACAGAGAAGAACACCAGCCAATGTGTTAGTGGGGTTCAGCACCGCCAGCTGTTCCCCTGCTGTGTAGCCGGCAACGTGACCTGCAAACGCCACGCAGGCACATGAACTGAAATTGAAGGGAGCCTGCCCCCCACCCCCAGGTGTTTCTATGTATAACAGCCACCTTGTACAGCAGTACTGCTGCATTTGTACAAGGTGGCTGACTTTTTCTCCTTGCCCACGTTTAATTGAACACGTACAAAATGTGTCTCATTGAGACCATTCCACTGTCCCAGAGGTGTGACTTTCCTTTCTAATGATATGCAGCACCACCCTTGGTAGCGCTTCCCGTCTTCTGACATCATTGGTTGGCTGGCTGCGCCTGTGCGTCCGCCCTGCCTTAAACAATGCTCCTCGTTGTCTTACTTATTTTGACTGCGAGGGTGTGATTGATGGGTACGAGCAGTGCATATCTTCGCCTGTCTTAACTCACCTCCTTCCGCCTTCTTCAGACTGTGCGGCCTCATGGCCGCAGCATGCGAGAAGGGATCAGCTGTGGCCGCCCAGTCTGATGCAGGTTTAAGGACATGAGTGACAGGCGAAAAAATTTACTGCGCAAGGTCACGAATCCTAGCCCCGTAGTGTGACTTAAACAAAAGACACTGCGGGTCTGGGTTTCATGGCCATCGCTAACCGCACCGGCCAACATGAAATGAGGTCAAAAGACAGGCAGCGCTCACAGCGCTTGGCCAAGGGATAACAAGAGCGCAGACTCCTGTACAGCAAATAACAACGCTCAGGAATCTGCGCCCAGCACCTAGGTGTAAATTTTGACACCTGTGCTGCGTCTCCTTAAAAAGACAAGTCACGCCTCCACTACTGTTTGACAGTATAATGGGCTAAATAGTGTACGTATTTTATTCAGCGTGTGCAAGGAGCAAAATTAATAGAGCAACCTTTGACTTGTGCAGCATTAATGCTGTTCAAGGTGTGGCTCTTGTACCTTGCAACACCTGAGGGGGGGTTAAAGGTAACTTTTGAAATTGGTTCAACTAGGCTTCGGCCTACACTCTGCTCCTCTCCTCCTCCTGCTGCCCCTGGGCTCAAACACCGCTAGTTTTTGCCCGGAAGTGCTAGCTGCACAGAGAAAAACACCAGCCAATGTATTAGTGGGGTTCAGCAACGCCAGCTGTTCCCCTGCTGTGTAGCCGGCATCGTGTCCAGCACAAGCCACGCTGGCACAACAGACCAAAAGCGGCCACCAGTGCAGGCCTCGGCCTACACTCTGCTCCTCTCCTCCTCCTGCTGCCCCTGGGCTCAAACACCGCTAGTTTTTGCCCGGAAGTGCTAGCTGCACAGAGAACAACACCAGTCAATGTGTCAGTGGGGTTCAGCAACGCCAGCTGTTCCCCTGCTGTGTAGCTGGCAACGTGTCCTGCAAACGCCATGCAGGCACCTGAACTGAAATTAAAGGGAACCAGGCCCCACCCCCCCAGGTGTTTCTATGTATAACAGCCACCTTGTACAGTAGTACTGCTGCATTTGTACAAGGTGGCTGACTTTTTCTACTTGCCCACGTGGAACTCAACACGTACAAAATGTGTCTCATTGAGACCATTCCACTGTCCCTGAGGTGTGACTTTCCTTTCTAATGATACGCAGCACCAGCTTCCCGTCTTTTGACATCATTGGTTAGCTGGCTGCGCCTGTGCGTCCGCCCTGCTCCAAACAACGCCCCTCGGTTTCTTATTTATTTTGTCAGCGAGGGTGTGGTTTATGGGCACGAGCAGTGCATATCTTCGCCTGTCGTCACTCATCTCCTTCCGCCTTCTTGAGACTGTGCTGCCTCATGGCCGCGGCATGCGAGAAGGGATCAGCAGAGGCCGCCCAGTCTGAAGCAGGTGTAAGGACGTGTGTGAGCGGCCAAAATATTTACTGCTCAAGGCCACGAATCCCAGCACCGCAGTGTGACTTTATGAAAAGGCACTGTGGGTCTGGGATTAATGGCCATCGTTATCCGCACCGGCCAACATGAAATGAGGTCATAAGACGGGCAGCGCTAACAGGGCATTGCCAAGGGATAACACAAGAGCGCAGACTCCTGTACAGCAAATAACAACGCTCAGGAAGCTGCGCCAAGTACCAAGGCGTTATTTGGGACACCTGTGCTGCGTCTCCTTAAAAAGCCAAGTCACGCATCCACTACAGTTTGACTGTACAATGGGCTAAATTGTGTACGTCTTTCATTCAGCGTGTGCAAGTAGACTAATTAATAGAGCAACCTTTCACTTGTGCAGCATTAATACTGCACAAGGTGTGTCTCTTGTACTTTGTAACACCTGAGGGGGGTTAAAGGTTTCCTTTGAAATTGGTTCAACTACGCTTCGGCCTACACTCTGCTCCTCTCCTCCTCCTCCTGCTTCACCACGGGCTCTAACATCGCTAGTTTTTGCCCGCAAGTGCGAGATGCACAGAGAAAAACACCCGCCATTGTGTTAGTGGGGTTCAGCAACGCCAGCTGTTCCCCCACTGTGTAGCCGGCAAAGTGTCCTGCAAACGCAACGCAGACACAAAGCTGCCTCCAGTGCAGGCTTCGGCCTACACTCTGCTCCCCCTGCTTACCCTTTGCTCCAACACCGCTAGTTGGGGCTCTAGGAAGACAATCTTTAATAGGCAACGCATCCGGGTTCCAGCACCGCCAGCTGGTTCTCGCCAGTGTTTTTGTCACGGGTACTCCCTCGTGCCCAGCCTGGTTCCAGCACCGTCAGCTGTTTCCGGGGACTGTCAAACTCACTGAGACGCCTATGCTTGCCCCGTCATGTTGTGGTCGGGTTAGCCAACAACAAGGTGCCTCCAGTTTAGGAGCTTCCTATGTGGGCTGCATGAATTGGTAGTCAAGGCTGGTTCTGTAGTGCCAGTAGGCCCAGCTCCCCCTGTAGGACTGTTGGGGTTCGGTAACTGCGGCTGCCTCGCGGCCTAGCTGTTCTCTCCTCTCCTGTGGGCCTTCGGGTCCACCACCTGGTTCCAGCACCGTCAGCTGGTTCCGGGCCGAGCCTTCGGCTTAGGTGCCTCCTCCTGGGTATCCGAGTTCCGCCAACGCCAGGCAGTCCTCGGTAGTGCTTTTAAGCGCGGGCACCTACAGCTTAGTAACCGGGTTCCAGCACCGTCAGCTGGTCCTCGGTCGTGCCATTGGCTCTTGCACACTGGGGCAACGCATCCGGGTTCCAGCACCGCCAGCTGGTTCTCGGCAGTGTTTTTGTCACAGGTACTCCCTCGTGCCAAACCTGGTTTCAGCACCGTTAGCTGTTTCCGGGTTGTGTCAAACTCGCTGAGACGCCTATGCTTGCCCCGTCGTGTTGCGGTCGGGTTAGCCAACTCCAGGGTGCCTCCAGTTTAGGAGCTTCCTATGTGGGCTGCATGAATTGGTAGTCAAGGCTGGTTCTGTAGTGCCAGTAGGCCCAGCTCCCCCTGTAGAACTGTTGGGGTTCGGTAACTGCGGCTGCCTCGCGGCCTAGCTGCTCTCTCCTCTCCTGTGGGCCTTCGGGTCCACCACCTGGTTCCAGCACCGTCAGCTGGTTCTCAGCAGTGTCTTTTGCTCTTGTACCTTCTGCTCCCCATCCTGGTTCCAGTACCGTCAGCTGGTTCCGGGCAGAGCCTTTGGCTTAGGTGCCTCCTTCTGGGTATCCAAGTTCCACCAACGTCAGGTGGTCCTTGGTAGTGCTTTCAGGCACGGGTGCCTCCTGCTTAGTAACCGGGTTCCAGTACCGTCAGCTGGTCCTCGGTAGTTCCATTGGCTCTTGGACCTTCGGCTACCCATCCGGGTTCCAGTACCGTCAGCTGGTTCTCTGCAGTGTCTTTTGCTCTTGTACCTTCTGCTCCCCATCCTGGTTCCAGTACCGTCAGCTGGTTCCGGGCAGAGCCTTTGGCTTAGGTGCCTCCTTCTGGGTATCCGAGTTCCACCAACGTCAGGCGGTCCTTGGTAGTACTTTTTAGCACGGGTACCTCCTGCTTAGTAACCGGGTTCCAGTAACGTCAGCTGGTCCTCGGTAGTTCCATAGGCTCTTGAACCTTCGGGTAGCCATCCGAGTTCCAGTTCCATCAGCTGGTTCTTGGCATTTTCTCAGCCTTCTTGTACCTTCTGCTACATTTCCAAGTTGAAGACCCTAACATCGACGACCAGAAAGACCACCCCGATGACGACGGCGGAGACGACGACGGCGGAGACGACGACACTGGAGACGACGACCCTGGAGACGACGACATGGAAGACCGAGAAGCAGAAGAACAAGAGGCTGCAGAACAAAGAGCAGAAGAACATTAAGCATAACACTTAATATCAGAGCAAAAGATATCTAAATTATATGCAGAAGAAGACTAAGCAGTGTATGGGGGTGAGTCCGTTCCTCCTCGTGGTGCCCCTGGATAAAGCCTGATGCTGCAGGCCAAACTGAACGCGGACAAATGTAACTTTTGTGACTGGCAGAACGGAAGGTGTAATCTTCCAACTTTTATAGATAACAACTACAGGAATGCCTGTCACAAATGAGAATATGATAAAGACGTAGAATAGGAAGAATAATAACAGTTGAATAAAATGAATATGTAGAATAGGAAGAATAATAATAGTTGAATAAAATGAATATGAAGAATGTAATAAAAAAAAAAAAAAGGTAAAGGATGAAGAAGAAGATGAATAAGGTGAAGAAGAAGTTGATGTCAAAGATGCTGATGATGATGAAGATGAAAGTGTGGGAAAAGGAAAAAAAAAAGAAGGGGAAGGGCGTGGACTAGTGAAACATCAATATCTGACAAAATAAAAAAAAATTTACATAGTCAATATCTTTGTCACTCCGAACGTCTTTAAAAAAAAAAAAAAAACATGCTATTCTATTTGATTGGGCTAAACCTCTATGAGTTTAATGTCTCCGCCACCTCCCCAAATACATCCTGCATTATTCTTAGTTGTTTTCCTTCAAGTAGAATGAACCTACAAGGAAAGAAAGGGTTTATTTTAATTCCGATATTTTGGTCCCATTGACTTGCATTGGGATCGGGTATCGGTATCGGCGATATCCGATATTTTTTGAATATCGGCCGATCCTATCCGATACCGATACTTTCCGATATCGGAAAGTATCGCTCAACACTATCTATAACATATTAGAAAATATGTACCTACGTATGTGTACATAAAGTGAAAAGAAGATACATTCCAGTTCACAAACCTATTATATAATTAGTAGTTAGGCTATGAAATGCACATAATATGTGCCCAGAAAATAGTTAATCCATACAGAGATCAATTTATGTGACATGGTGAAGAATCGTCATTGGATCTGCTGGCCTTGAATCTGCGCCGATCACCTAATTTTACACAGGTAAAAGTCACAATTTAATTAATATTTATGAATGAGTTATAGTAGGTAATATATTTGAAGGAATAATCATTGGATATGGAATGTAAGATATAAGGACCACGCAATGCAGTTGCAACAATGTTGACTTCCATGAACATACAAGTATATTTAATAACCTAATACACAAGAAAGATATCATGATGCAGAAAGTTAACACTTAACACAACAAAACCCATTGGATTTATATACTGTATGTGTTGAATCACACTTTTCTGATCCAGGATATCTTGCTGTATCATGATATTTTATCAAATGCTACATCTGTAAAAAAGCTTTACATTTCTTCTTTCTTTGTCAAACATTCCTGCATTTTCCTGAAGAAATAAATGTAACACATGAGCTACAACTGCATTATGTAAACCTGATCATTTAGTGACCCAGTGTTTTCTGGTTTTGTAAGAATGCAATATTAGTTTAGCATGTAGACTATAAATCATGCAGAACTTCCTAGCCACTTTGGCAGTTAAGACAGATAGACATAAAAGAACATCCTTGAGGCCTACATGATAATAGAGAAACCTGAGTGGTGACAAATATGGTTACTTGCTTAGGATACGTAGGTTACCTGTCAGGAATCCATCTACTCATAAAAGGTGTCTAGAGACAGACTTTGCAGTGGCCAGTCCGTTTAGAGAGTCCCATGTGAACCCTGGTTTTGACACTTTAATCTTTTACTGCAGGGGCCCCTGTATTGTATCCACAATGTAGCTACTGGCTGGTGGAAAGACTTGAGAGAAAAATGTAATCTACTGAGTAGAACCATAATGATATGTAAAAGAACAAATTCTGAGCCAAAAGTGGAAATAGTGGTAGATGTGTTCAGGTCCAGGAGGTCAGGCAGCAAAAATAGGCCGACCAAGTGGTAAGGTAATCCAAGGGTCAAGAGGGCATCCATTGGTTAAACACGAGAATGGTCAGGGAATAAGTCAGGTGATCAACACACAGATCAATTCTAAATAATAGTAAAAAGGGCGGTATAAAATACAGAACTCACAATAGCAAGAACATAATATTTGCTGTTGAATCAACCTGCTGTTGGTGTCAATCATCAGGAATATCACTGGGGAAGCCAGCCCTGTCCACCATGAAGGCTGTGATACCCAGCATGAGAGACACCTCTGTTGACGCTAAAACAAAAGAGAGCGGTAGCATCTAACTTTTGTTACTGATGCAGGAGCAAACAAGGGTATTTTTTTTACAAAAAAGTAATAGAAGAATCTTAATAATAGGCATCACACTATAAAACACAAGGGAAAACACACACAATCATAAGTCCATGAACCAGATAATATGTAGACATTGTATGGATGGACAGCAGATGTAATATTAGGTCCATTGTAATGAAATTTTTTTTTTAATTTTCAAAAAAAAGTTTTTCCCCTTGTACCCATTAAAATAGGCTTTTTATTCTTTGGAAAATTAGAAAAATCTGTTGATGATGTTTTAGAGCAGTTATATTGTTCATGATGATAATCTTTATATGATTAATCCCTTTAGACAATGTAAAATTATCTTTATTATTATGTCTTAATAGTGGTAACACTCTGCACTGTCAGGGGGCTGAGCCAGGAGTAGCGCCCCTTTGTCAGCAGAATGATTAATAAGACCTATTAAAAAGAAAAGCTAATTATTTCTAGGAATATTAGACTTCCTGAATAAGAGAGTATCAGATGAAGAGGGAAAAGACTAGCGCTCAATAGACATAGGTCTCCATTTATGCTGCTGAAGAAAGTCAATATATCTCAAAGTGAAATCTTCAGAGACATACCAGTCAATCTATAATTATGTAATGATTTTCCAATAATATCCTGTGTCCCCTACTGTTTTTTAGGATTTCTTTCTTCTAGCTTCCTGGTAAAATATGTGGTCTTCTGAATGACCGGGAAGGCCAGAGCAAAAATATACTATATGTATGAAAGACCAGGATGGAGAATGACTAGCAGCACCAAATACGCTACTTACAATAAGGACCAAAAATCTCTGGCAAATCCCTGTGTCATTTCCCATGTGTAAGACTTCCTGCTCAACCTTTTGATCACTCTCTTGAAGCCAATTTATACCTCAGCAGCTTCTTATGTGTTTCCTGAGACTCATTTCCTTTGTAGGAAATAGGTTCTTTTGGAAATAGACTGTGGGTTCTGATGGAAATTGTAGCTGTGGGTGTAGTGTTTTTAAGCGATAGGAATACCATTGAAGGTCATTTTATTAGTAATAAGATGGAATACCCAATGTATCCCTGGATAGCTATCAAGGCTTTGCAGTAATTATCTGCATGCACAGAGATATCAGTATTGTAAGAGCGAAACAGTCTTATGATCACTAAAGGGAATAGCTTTATGCAGTGAACAAAGCAGACCTTAAAAAGTGTAAATCCTCACATCTGACTTTCCAAAATTCATTTTCACATGCAAATGAAATTTTAAGGATTCCTTTTGAAAGTGGGTTTTGAATACATTTCAGTCCCTAATTCTCTGCCATGCAATATGTGTACAGTATACAAGCATTTATTATAGCATTTCTCTTCTAAAGCTCTCATAACCTTCATACTATACTTACTAATACAGTGCAATTATGTGAAATAATTGGCTGCAATTACCACAAGTAAGAGCAGCAAGAATGATACCTGTGGTTAGCACTGGAGGTGAAGTCAAAATGATCAAAAGTGGAAATATGAGGTAAGCAGATTTTTTATACATATTTTTAAGAAGCCGTAGCAAATAAAATTGATGCCAAATATATTAGAATGATGCATTTGTAGAAGTGGTACATTTGACAGTTCCATCAACAGGACATTGATGAATGGAGTCAGACATCTTTCAACACTTGTTCAGTTGGAAAATAGCTGTGAACAATTAGTCACACAATGGGGCCTATTCATCAAGACTGGTGTAGCACATGTTTAAATGGCACCAATTTTTATGAAGTACAAGAGGTGCCAAATTCATTAAGAAGCACATGCCAATTAATGAATTAAGTGCCTCCTCTTGTTGTCATGCACCTTTGTGCCCTGTACCAGAAATGATACTCCATCCCGCCCCAGCTCCTCCCCAACTCTGCCCATTTCAGCAGTGCTCATTCAAATTAGCGTAAAAATGAAAAAAGTTGCAACATTTTTTTGCAATTCCGCATTGTACAAAAAATTTGCAACTTTTCAAAGATTTCACACAACTTTGGTGGCGTGAAAGCTTTGATGAATCAGCCCAGTGTGTCACTCTGAAGATACAATCATGATCTCCACCCAACCATAAGTCACATAGCTACTCTGAAAATATCACGTTTAACTGAACTTCATTTTTTTAATCTTTATACACTGTACATAAAAAACTTAAAAACTTTTTCATATATTTACCCCAAAATTAGTACTTACAGCAAAGGTGACAATTGTCTTATTCATGTGGTACTATAGGACACTAATTTACCGTAAATGGCAAGTGTCTTGTGCAATCATCCTGTTCCTTGCAATCTTGATCACATTGGGATGAAACAGAATTCAATTTTGCATTCTGGTGATCAGACATATTTTACCTTCACTGTGGAATGGTGATAAGTGTTATTCAGAGGTCAACATTAAGGAATCTAAACCACTGCAGAATGTGAAAAATCATTTGAAAAATCACTCCTGATGATCTGATGGACATTTTTATTTGAACAACCCTTGCTTGCAGACAGGAAATTCCTAGCTAGGTATGAAACATAATAGTAATGGGTCTCATCAAAGCCATGGGCTTAGGCTACTTTCACACTAGCGTCGTTTGGCCTCCGTCGCAATGCGTCGTTTTGGAGAAAAAACGCATCCTGCAAAGTTGCCCACAGGATGCGTTTTTTCTCCATAGACTTTCATTAGCGACGCATTGCGACGGATTGCCACACGTCGCATCCATCGTGCGACGGATGCGTGGTGTTTTTGCAGTCCGTCGGGACAAAAAAACGTTGCATGCAACCGTCGGTTCCGCTGTTTCCGACCGCATATGCGCGTCCGGAACTCCGCCCCCTCCTTCCCGGACCTTACAATGGGGCAGCGGATGCATTGAAAAACTGCATCCGCTGCCCCCGTTGTGATTTTATTTCACAGTATGCGTCGGTACGTCGGCCCGACGCACTGCGACGCGCCCATACAGACGCCAGTGTGAAAGTAGCCTTATAAGTAACTCTAACCAGAATGATAATGCCTCTTCAGTCAAAACAGATTAATGCACTCGTACACCAACAAGAAGCCAATACGAGCAAACCATTTCAGTTAGAACTACAGGTCCTTCTCAAAAAATTAGCATATAGTGTTAAATTTCATTATTTACCATAATGTAATGATTACAATTAAACTTTCATATATTATAGATTCATTATCCACCAACTGAAATTTGTCAGGTCTTTTATTGTTTTAATACTGATGATTTTGGCATACAACTCCTGATAACCCAAAAAACCTGTCTCAATAAATTAGCATATTTCACCCATCCAATCAAATAAAAGTGTTTTTTAATAACAAACAAAAAAACCATCAAATAATAATGTTCAGTTATGCACTCAATACTTGGTCGGGAATCCTTTGGCAGAAATGACTGCTTCAATGCGGCGTGGCATGGAGGCAATCAGCCTGTGACACTGCTAAGATGTTATGGAGGCCCAGGATGCTTCAATAGCAGCCTTAAGCTCATCCAGAGTGTTGGGTCTTGCGTCTCTCAACTTTCTCTTCACAATATCCCACAGATTCTCTATGGGGTTCAGGTCAGGAGAGTTGGCAGGCCAATTGAGCACAGTAATACCATGGTCAGTAAACCATTTACCAGTGGTTTTGGCACTGTGAGCAGGTGCCAGGTCGTGCTGAAAAATGAAATCTTCATCTCCATAAAGCATTTCAGCCGATGGAAGCATGAAGTGCTCCAAAATCTCCTGATAGCTAGCTGCATTGACCCTGCCCTTGATGAAACACAGTGGACCAACACCAGCAGCTGACATGGCACCCCACACGATCACTGACTGTGGGTACTTGACACTGGACTTCAGGCATTTTGGCATTTCCTTCTCCCCAGTCTTCCTCCAGACTCTGGCACCTTGATTTCCGAATGACATGCAAAATTTGCTTTCATCAGAAAAAAGTACTTGGGACCACTTAGCAACAGTCCAGTGCTGCTTCTCTGTAGCCCAGGTCAGGCGCCTCTGCCGCTGTTTATGGTTCAAAAGTGGCTTTACCTGGGGAATGCGGCACCTGTAGCCCATTTCCTGCACACGCCTGTGCACGGTGGCTCTGGATGTTTCCACTTCTCCACAATCTTCCTCAGGGTCCGGTCTCCTCTTCTCGTTGTACAGCGTTTTCTGCCACATTGTTTCCTTCCAACTGACTTACCATTGAGGTGCCTTGATACAGCACTCTGGGAACAGCCTATTTGTTGAGAAATTTCTTTCTGGGTCTTACCCTCTTGCTTGAGGGTGTCAATGATGGCCTTCTTGACATCTGTCAGGTCGCTAGTCTTAGGCTAGGTTCACACTAGCGTTGCGCCGCCCTGCGTCGGCGACGCAACGCGCGACGCACGTAAAAACGCGCGCAAACGCGCGCAAAAACGCGCGCGTTTTGCGACGCGTGCGTCGTTTTTGACGAAAATCGGACGCACAGAAAATGCTACAATGTAGCGTTTTCTTGCGTCCGACGCTAGCGTCGGAAACGACGCACGTGGCAAAAACGCCACCAAAACAACGCACGCGTCCCCTATGTTAAACATAGGGGCGCGTCGCCGCTGCGTCGCCGCTGCGTCGCCGGCGCAACAGCGACGCACATTGGCGGAACGCCAATGTGAACGTAGCCTTACCCATGATGGGGGTTTTGAGTAATGAACCAGGCAGGGAGTTTATAAAAGCCTCAGGTATCTTTTGCATGTGTTTAGAGTTAATTAGTTGATTCAGAAGATTAGGGGAATAGGTCGTTTAGAGAACCTTTTCTTGATATGCTAATTTATTGAGACAGGTTTTTTGGGTTATCAGGAGTTGTATGCCAAAATCATCAGTATTAAAACAATAAAAGACCTGACAAATTTCAGTTGGTGGATAATGAATCTATAATATATGAAAGTTTAATTGTAATCATTACATTATGGTAAATAATGAAATTTAACACTATATGCTAATTTTTTGAGAAGGACCTGTATTTAGTCTCTTTCCCTCCTCAGTATGGATGCTTCTTTACAGTTATCCAAGAGTGTGCC
The DNA here is from genome assembly GCF_032444005.1 of Ranitomeya imitator. Classification (NCBI taxonomy): domain Eukaryota; kingdom Metazoa; phylum Chordata; class Amphibia; order Anura; family Dendrobatidae; genus Ranitomeya; species Ranitomeya imitator. Next base: position 102,293,824 of record NC_091288.1, read on the forward strand.
TGAAACCACATCCCTCCCACACACACAAAGGTCTCTGAAGCCACCCAAGTGCTCACAAAATTCGTATCTCCTTTTCTGATAGTCCAATACCCCAGACCTCTCTAAAGTCCCTCTGGCATAATATGACTTATTAGTGAGGCCCTCTCAGGATCTCTCACTCTGCCCTTTCCTGGCAGAACTCACCTCAGACACTGATCCCTTGTATCTTATTTGCAGTATGGTCCATCCATGAGCTCCAATAATATCACCTGGCTTTTGCTCTCTGCTACTTTATATGGCAGGCACTCATCTCTCACACTCTTTATTAGTGTGTTCACTTGGTCTTTGGCCGTTACAGCTACTTCAGGTGGCCTGTACTTGACCTCCTTTTTCACACACATTTCACTTTTTAAGAAAATTATCTGTCAGGGACAATCTTCCTTCTTTGTAACATGGTCTACATATTCTCTGCAAGTGTCTCAGAATGGGTGAAAATCAGCCCCTAAAAAACTACTGTATAATCACAATCTACAGTGGGTACGGAAAGTATTTAGACCCCTTTACATTTTTCATTCTGTTTCATTGCAGCCATTTGGAAAATTCAAAAAAAGTTCATTTTTTCTCATTAATGTACACTCTGCACCCCATCTTGACTGAAAGAAACAGAAATTTAGTAATTTTTTCAAATGTATTAAAAAAGAAAAACTGAAATATCACATGAGTCATAAGTATTCAGGCCCTTTGCTCAGTATTGAATAGAAGCACCCTTTTGAGTTACTACAGCCATGAGTCTTCTTGGAATGATGCAACAAGTTTTTCACACCTGGATTTGGAGATCCTCTGCCATTCTTCCTTGCAGATTCTCCCCAGTTCCGTCAGGTTGGATGGTGAACGTTTGTTATTTTAACTCTGTGCTTAGGATCATTGTCTTATTGGAAGGTGAACCTTCGACCAAGTCTGAGATCCAGAGCACTCTGGAAGAGGTTTTCATCCAGGATATCTCTGTACTTGGCCGCATTAATGTCTCCTTCAATGACAACCTGTCGTCCTGTCCCTGCTGCTGAAAAACGCCCCCATAGCATGCCACCACCATGTTTCACTGTTGGGATTGTATTGGGCAGCTGATGAGCAGTGCCTGGTTTTCTGCACACATACCGCTTAGAATTATAACCAAAAATGTATTTCTTTGTCTCATCAGTAGTGTTGAGCATTCCGATACTGCAAATATCGGTATCGGCCGATATTCACAGTATCGGAGTTCCGATACTGAGTTCCGATACTTTTGCAATATTGTTATGACCTGGTGGTTAGGACAATAATGGACCAGGTGGTAAAGAGCACAGGGACAGACCTGAAAGTTAATAATAATACAGGACAAGCTCTGGGACGTGGGAACTTTGCTGACCGCAATCCCTAATAAATAATCTTTATTTTTAATAATAATCTTTATTTTTATATAGCGCTAACATATTCCGCAGTGCTTTACAGTTTGCACACATTATCATCGCTGTCCCCGATTGGGCTCACAATCTAGAATTCCTATCAGTATGTCTTTGGAATGTGGGAGGAAACCGGAGTGCCCGGAGGAAACCCACGCAAACACGGAGAGAACATACAAACTCTTTGCAGATGTTGTCCTGGGTGGGATTAGAACCCAGGACCCCAGCGCTGCAAGGCTGCTGTGCTAACCACTGCGCCACCGTGCTGCCCTAATCCTATAACACACACTAGAAATAGCCGTGGATTGCTCCTAACGCTCCCTATGCAACTCGTCACAGCCTAAGGAACTAGCTAGCCCTAAAGATAGAAAAATAAAGCCTACCTTGCCTCAGAGAAATTCCCCAAAGGAAAAGGCAGCCCCCCACATATAATGACTGTGAGATAAGATGAAAATCACAAACACAGAGATGAAATAGATCTAGCAAAGAGAGGCCCAACTTACTGAACATACAGAGGATAGGAAAGGTGACTTTGCGGTCAGCACAAAAACTACAAAAAAAAACCACGCAGAGGGCGCAAAAGACCCTCCGCACCGACTCACGGTGCGGAGGCGCTCCCTCTGCGTCCCAGAGCTTCCAGCAAGCAAGACAAAAATCAAAATAGCAAGCTGGACAGAAAAATTGCAAACAAGAGAAAAACAAGCAGGAACTTAGCTTCTGCTGGAGAAGACAGGTCACAAGAATGATCCAGGAGCGAACAGACCAATACTGGAACATTGACAGGTGGCATGGAGCAAAGATCTAAGTGGAGTTAAATAGAGCAGCCAGCTAACGAATTAACCTCGTCACCTGTGGAAGGAAACTCAGAAGCCGCAGCCCCACTCACAACCACCAGAGGAAGCTGATGGACAGAACCAGCCAAAGTACCATTCATGACCACAGGAGGGAGCTTGACAACAGAATTCACAACACAATATCGTATTCCGGAATCGGAAGGTCCCATAATGCAATGAACCAGTTTGATTTAATTCAGCCAATGAGAAATCCTAAGAAGTGTGGGCACATCCTGTTATGCATGGTAGACATGTAACTAATGGCATGGCTGTGATTGGCTGCTGAAATGATGTCATGATGTACTATAAAAGCCGCCGCCATTTTGGGTTCACTCTGCTGTGAATTCAGTTAGGGACAGAACGCTACTGTTCTGACTGAGGGACAGTTTGAGATAGCGATTTGCTTCATTGTGCTTTACCCAGGCTACTTTAGCAACCACTGTGTGAGAAGCTTTTTTTTGCCTTGCAGCGCTGTCTGCAAGGTCTCTGTGTGTGAGTGCAGCTCACACTGTAGTCTGTTCTGCAGCCACATCTGGTTGTATCCGCTCAGCGTGCATCACTGCCTCATGCTGTTACATTGTCCTTTTTTGCATTAGTGCTGCTGCACATTTTTCCTGATTTCTCCTATTAGTGTGTTTCAATCCGTATCCAGCTAGATTGTGGGCAAACAATATATAGGATTAGATAGAGGAGCTTTTCTGCAGCCTTGCAGCGCTGTTCACGGCTGTCTGCAAGGTCTCTGTGTAAATGCAGCTCATGCTGTTGTCTGTTCTGTAGCCACATCTGGTTGTAGTCCGCTCAGCGTGCCTCGCTGCCTCATACTGTTACATTGTCCTTTTTTGCACTAGTGCTGCTGCACATTTTCCTGATTTCTCCTATTAGTGTGTTTCCATCCGTATCCAGCTAGATTGCGTGCAAACACTATATAGGAGTAGATAGAGGAGCCTTTCTGCAGCCTTATGCCCTGCAGCCCCAGCCAGATTAGTATTAGCCTATTTTTTGGTGCCTCATCTATTGCATTGTAGGTTACCTTCCTGCATTGTATTAGCTACAAAAGTTTGTGATACTATTGGTTTTATATCTTTGGGCACATCCAGTGTCTTTTTGTGAAAAAAAAAAACAAAAAAGTTAATAAAGTTCACCAAACACTCCACTTTACAGTTGTGTAGGCCACATTAGCTCATGTTAAAGTCTAGTCCACACTAGGGTTGAGCGACCTTGACTTTTTTAGAGTCGAGTCAGGTTTCGAAAAACCCGACTATTTTAAAAGTCGGGTCGAGTGAAATCGTCCGATTATGTCGTAAAGTCGTGATCGACCGAAACACGAAACCCATTGCAAATCAATGGGGCAGCATAGTCGGCAGTGAGTGGGGGCCAGGAAAACACCTAGAGTGCCCATTTTAATGGCAAAACATCCATTCTTCTTAATGAAGCTTGTCAATCTTAATTTCCCTTACAATAATAGTTAGGCATTGGAAATTGGGGGTCATTTGGCTAAAGTTGTTGGGGATAGGGCTGGTTCAAGTATTTTGTGGGCCCAGGAAATCTGGACCACTGTTGTGAATTCTGTGGTCAAGCTCCCTCCTGTGGTCATGAGTGGTACTGCGGCTGGTTCTGTCCATGAGCTTCCTTTGGTGGATGTGAGTGGGGCTGCGGCTTCTGAGTTTCCTTCCTCAGGTGACGAGGTTAAGTCGTTAGGTGCTGCTCTATTTAACTCCACCTAGTTCTTTGTTCCTGGCCTCCAGTCAATGTTCCAGTATTGGTCTTGCTCTCTCCTGGATCGTTCTTGTGGCCTGTCTGCCCTGCATAAGCTAAGTTTTGCTTGTGTTACTTTTGTTTGCTATTTTTTCTGTCCAGCTTGCTATATTGGTTTGTCTTACTTGCTGGAAGCTCTGGGACGCAGAGGAAGCACCTCCGTACCATTAGTCGGTGCGGAGGGTCTTTTTTGCGCCCTCTGCGTGGTTGTTTGTAGGTTTTTGTGCTGACCGCAAAGCTATCTTTCCTATCCTCGGTCTATTCAGTAAGTCGGGCCTCACTTTGCTAAAATCTATTTAATCTCTGTGTTTGTATTTTCATCTTTACTCACAGTCATTATATGTGGGGGGCTGCCTTTTCCTTTGGGGAATTTCTCTGAGGCAAGGTAGGCTTATTTTTCTATCTTCAGGGCTAGCTAGTTTCTCAGGCTGTGCCCGAGGCGCCTAGGTCTGGTCAGGAGCGCTCCATGGCTACCTCTAGTGTGGTGTGATAGGATTAGGGATTGCGGTCAGCAGAGTTCCCACGTCTCAGAGCTCGTCCTATGTGATTAGCAACTATCAGGTCATTTTCTGTGCTCGTATTCACCAGGTCCATTGTGGTTCTGAATCACCAGTTCATAACAGACCACGTCATGGCAGTGGAGCAGGGCGAGGTAAGTATTTAAACTTTGCAAGTGCTGTGATCCTGAGCAAGCAGGGGGGGTGGCCCACTCGTTGGCATTGGCACTGGCACAGGGTCCTTCAAAGTACGGTGGTGTGTTTGCACGGCGGGGGCGCCTCCCACAGGCAGCGACACTTTTGCGTACTATGAGGGGCCCTGTGCCAGTGACGTCGCCAACGAGTATGCCCCCCACCTGATGATGGAACTTGCACTTTCATGTTCACCTTCCTCTTTGTCCCCTTGTAAGGTGGTATAGTATGTGGGAAGGGGAACCTGAATTTCAGCAGGGTCAGATTCTGGCTGTGTAGCGTGCATTGGGAATGTAGTGGTCTGGGGCAATGTACCAGCAGACTCATCTATCACTGGCTGGGCAATGGGCAGGATGAGGAGGAAACACAGATATAGGCCCAAAGAATAAAGTAACCAGGGGGCATTGCTTTGTTCAGTGGAGGACAACTGTAATGAGAGGCTGACACAGTGAGAAGGCCCAAATCAGTAAGTAGGCTAAATGCAGTTCAAAATTGGAAACAGAAGTAAACAGGCGGCACTGGTTTGTTCAGTGGAGAACAGCAAGGAGCGGCAGACACCGTTAGTAGGGCCAACAAAACAAGTAGGCCAAATGCATTGTTATATTACAAAATTTAACGAGAGCCTCAAAATTGAAGCTAAGGAAAGGCAACCTGGAGAACACCTTGGAGCGGCAGACACCGTTTCTAGAACCCAACTAAACAAGAAGGCCCACTTCAGTTTTTAAATTAAAAAACTCTTCAACGAGAGCTTGAAAATTGAAGCTCAGGAAATGCTACCAGGAGAACACCTTGGAGCGGCAGACACCGTTAGTAGGCCCTACCAAAGTAGAAGCCCCAATGAAGTTTTCAAATTCTTATAGGCTGAAAACCAGACAATTGACGCTCAGCTTTTTTCAGAGGAGGACAGCTGTATTGAGTGGCGCAGACAGACACAGGTAGTAGGCCTTAAACAAAAAATTTGGCTCAATGCAGTTTAAAAAAGGTTACAGGGGTACACAGGCAGCATTGGTGTGGTCAGCGGAGGACAATTTGAATTAGGGACTGCAGACAGACTTAGTAGGCTGTCCCCTGTGGACCATGCATCCACCATATTAACCCAGTGCGCCGTAATGGACATGTAACCTTCCATGGACATGCCTACTGGTCCATGCGTCTGTTGTCAGGTGCACCTTTCTACTCTTAGATTGCCTGAGAGCATGGACAATGCGGACTTTTACATGCTGGTAGAGGACTGGGATGGCTTTTGTCAAAGAAGTGTCGACTGGGTAGCTCGTACCGTGGTACAGCGTAGTTCATCTGGACGTTATAAATATAAAATAAAGAAAAAAAGTAGGCTCTATGCACTTTCAACTAGGTTCCAGGGGTACACGGCCAGCATTGGTCTGGTCAGTGGAGAACAATTTCAATTATGGACCGTAGACAGACTTAGTATGCCTACAATTAAAAAAAGGATGCTCTATGCAATTTAAAATAGGTTCCAGGGGTACACGGCCAGCATTGGTCTGGTCAGTGGAGGACAATTTCAATTATGGACCGTAGACAGACTTAGTACGCCTACAATTAAAAAAAGGATGCTCTATGCAATTTAAAATAGGTTCCAGGGGTACACGGCCAGCATTGGTCTGGTCAGTGGAGGACTATTGAAAGGAGGGACCGCAGACAGGCTTAGTAGGCCTAACATAAGAAAAGTAGGCTGTAGGCACTTTAAAATAGGTTCCAGGGGTACACGGGCAGCAGTGGTGTGGTCAGTGAAGGACAATTTCTATTATGGACCGCAGACAGACTTAGTACGCCTACAATTAAAAAAAGGATGCTCTATGCAATTTAAAATAGGTTCCAAGGGTACACGGCCAGCATTGGTCTGGTCAGTGGAGGACTATTGGAAGTAGGGACCGCAGACAGGCTTAGTAGGCCTAACATAAGAAAAGTAGGCTGTAGGCACTTTAAAATAGGTTCCAGGGGTACACGGGCAGCAGTGGTGTGGTCAGTGAAGGACAATTTCTATTATGGACCGCAGACAGACTTAGTAGGCCTAACATAACAAAAGTAGGCTCTATGCACTTGGAATTATCTTGCAGGGGTACACAGGCAGCATTGGTGTTGTCAGCGGAGGCCGATTGTAAGGAGTGTCTGACAGTTAGTAGTCCCAAAAAATAAATAGATGTTAATATCTCGCAATACAACAAAACCAAAAAACAAAAGGGTGGCATACTTAGGTACAGGGGTGGGCTCCTCTGCTGAGTTTGAGACCTAGTAATTTGGCGTTAAGTATTTACTGGTGTAAATATAGGACACTGCCCCTGACTATTTTAAGTAGCATCATACATGTCAACACATTGGTATTGTCAGTGCCAGGCATTGAAGGATGTCAGCGCATAGACTAAACATAGGTGGAGCTGTGAGAGATAATTTTGCAAGTGGTAGAGCACTGTTTGAGCTGGGGGGGGAACTGTCTTGTGGCCGGCGGTACAGGCCCAGGGCCCCTCATGTTACAACGGTGTGTCTGACGTTGGTTGCGCGCCACCACTGCCAGAGACACTTTATTGTACTATGAGGGACCCAGTGGCAGTGCCGTCGACCAAAAGCGTGCACACCCACCTCTTCAGACAAACGGCACTCTGACTGGTGCTTGCACCAAGTGGCGAGACCACGGCCCCGTGGGGGGAGTTTGCCCATTTAGGGAGGTGTAAACATGTCGTATGCTGGACAAACAGCTGCTACAAATTACGAGATTGGAAAACTCAGTCAGACCAGTCCACAAGCAAGACCTTTTCATAGGAAAGCTAGGTGTCAGCCGGGAAAGGTGGAGCAAAATAATTCGAAATCCAGGAGTGGTTCATTTTAATGAAGGTTAGATCATCAACATTTTGGGTAGCCAGACGAGTCCTTTTTCGGTTAATATTGAACCAGCAGCACTGAATACTCTTTCTGATAGCACACTAGCTGCTGGGCAAGCAAGCTCCTGCAATGCATATTCTGCCAATTCAGGCCAGGTGTCTAATTTGGATGCCCAGTAATCAAATGGGAATGACGGTTGAGGGAGAACATCGATAAGGGATGAAAAATAGTTAGTAACCATACTGGACAAATGTTGTCTCCTGTCACTTTGAATTGATGCTGCAGTACCTGTCCTGTCTGCGGTCATAGCAAAATCACTCCACAACCTGGTCAGAAAACCCATCTGTCCAACGCCACTTCTGATTTGTGCATCTCTAACACCTCTGGTCTGCTGCCCCTGCAGCTCGTGTGAGAACCATCACCGGCGCTGTGTGCAGGGAATGCCTGAATCGAACGGTCAACAAGAGTTGATTGTTTGGTTGCTAATATTTGTTCCAGGTTCTCATGTGGCATAATATTTTGCAATTTGCCTTTATAGCGAGGATCAAGGAGGCAGGCCAACCAGTAATCATCATCGGTCATCATTTTAATAATGCGTGGGTCCCTTTTGACGATACGTAAGGCATAATCCGCCATGTGGGCCAAAGTTCCAGTTGTCAAATCTGCGGTTGTGCTGGGTTGAGGGGCAGTTACAGGCAAATCTACGTCACTTGTGTCCCTCAAAAAACCAGAACCCGGCCTTGCCACGCCACCAATTTCCATTGGCCCCGGAGAAGCTTCCTCATTAAAAAAATACTCATCCCCATCATCCTCCTCGTCCTCCTCCTCCAGTTCACCCGCTACCTCGTCCTGTACACTGCCCTGACCAGACAATGGCATACTGTCATCAAGGCTTTCCTCTTCCTCTGCTGCAGACGCCTGCTCCTTTATGTGCATCAAACTTTGCATCAGCAGACGCATTAGGGGGATGTTCATGCTTATTATGGCGTTGTCTGCACTAACCAGCCGTGTGCATTCCTCAAAACACTGAAGGACTTGACACATGTCTTGTACCTTCGACCACTGCACACCTGACAACTCCATGTCTGCCATCCAACTGCCTGCCCGTGTATGTGTATCCTCCCACAAATACATAACAGCACGCCTGTGTTCGCACAGTCTCTGAAGCATGTGCAGTGTTGAGTTCCACCTTGTTGCAACATCGATGATTAGGCGATGCTGGGGAAGGTTCAAAGACCGCTGATAGTTCTGCATACGGCTGGAGTGTACGGGCGAACGGCGGATATGTGAGCAAAGTCTGCGCACTTTGAGGAGCAGGTCGGATAACCCCGAATAAGTTTTCAGGAAGCACTGCACCACCAGGTTTAAGGTGTGAGCCAGGCAAGGAATGTGTTTCAATTGGGAAAGGGCTATGGCAGCCATGAAATTCCTTCTGTTATCACTCACTACCTTGCCTGCCTCAAGATGTACAGTGCCCAGCCATGACTGCGTTTCTTTCTGCAAGAACTCGGACAGAACTTCTGCGGTGTGTCTGTTGTCACCCAAACACTTCATTGCCAATACAGCCTGCTGACGCTTGCCAGTAGCTGCCCCATAATGGGATACCTGGTGTGTAACAGTGGCAGCTGGGGATGGAGTGGTTGTGCGACTGCGGTCTGTGGACGAGCTCTCGCTTCTGCAGGAGGACGAGGAGGAGGAGGAAGGGGGGCAAACGGCTACAGCCAACTGTTTCCTAGACCATGGGCTAGGCAGAACTGTACCAATATTGCTGTCCCCTGTGGACCCTGCATCCACCACATTCACCCAATGTGCCGTGATGGACACGTAAAGTCAATGGCCATGCCTACTGGTCCATGCATCTGTTGTCAGGTGCACCTTTGTACTCACAGATTGCCTGAGTGCATGGACGATGCGCTCTTTAACATGCTGGTGGAGGGCTGGGATGGCTTTTCTCGAAAAGAAGTGTCGACTGGGTAGCTCGTAGCGTGGTACAGCGTAGTCCATCAGGGCTTTGAAAGCTTCGCTTTCAACTAACCGGTAGGGTATCATCTCTAACGAGATTAGTCTAGCAATGTGGGCGTTCAAACCCTGTGTACGCGGATGCGAGGATGAGTACTTCCTTTTTCTAACGAGAGTCTCATGTAGGGTGAGCTGGACTGGAGAGCTGGAGATTGTGGAACTAGCGGGGGTGCCGGTGGACATGGCAGACTGAGAGACGGTTGGAGACGGTATTCTTGCCGGTGCCCTACATGCAGTGTTCCCTACTACGAAACTGTTGATTTCCTGACCCTGACTGCTTTGGCCTGGCAACGAAACCTGCACAGATACTGCAGGTGGTGCGGGAAATGGTGGGCTTACAGTGATGGAAGGGATGCAGCGTTGCTGACTAGCTTCATTGGCCGAGTGTGCTACAACCTTAAGGGACGTTTGGTAGTTAGTCCAGGCTTGCAAATGCATGGTGGTTAAATGTCTATGCATGCAACTTGTATTTAGACTTTTCAGATTCTGACCTCTGCTTAAGGTAGTTGAACATTTTTGACAGATGACTTTGCGCTGATCATTTGGATGTTGTTTAAAAAAATGCCAGACTGCACTCTTTCTACCATCGGATACCTTTTCAGGCATTGCAGACTGAGCTTCTTTAACCGGATGGCCACGCTGTCCTCCAACTGGTTTTGGCTTTGCCACGCGTTTTGTGCCAGATACGGGCCCGGCAGATGGAACTTGTTGCGATGTTGATGCCTGCTGCGGCCCCTCCTCCTCCGCTTCAGAACTACTGCCACCTGCACCCTGTTCCCCCAATGGCTGCCAATCGGGGTCAACAACTGGGTCATCTATCACCTCCTCTTCTATCTCGTGTACAACTTCGTCTGTGTCACCGTGTAAGTCGGTGGTATAGCGTTTGTGACGGGGCACCATAGTCTCATCAGGGTCTGATTCTGGATCAGTACACTGCGATGGCAATGTTGTGGTCTGAGTCAAAGGAACAGCATAGTAATCTGGCTGTGGCTGTGCATCTGTGCACTCCATGTCCGATTCAACTTGTAATGGGCATGGCCTGTTAACTGTTTCACTTTCTAACCCAGGAACGGTATGTGTAAAGAGCTCCATGGTGTAACCCGTTGTGTCGCCTGACGCATCCTTCTCTGTTGTCAGGGACAAGTGACTTGTCCCTGACCGTGAACATCCACTAATGACGCGCTGCTTTTACATTTACCAGATTCAGGAGAGGAGGCAAAAGAGCTAGAGGCTGAGTCAGCAAGGAAAGCCAAAACTTGCTCTTGCTGCTCCGGCTTTAAAAGCGGTTTTCCTACTCCCAGAAAAGGGAGCATTCGAGGCCTTGTGTAGCCAGACGACGAACCTGGCTCCACAACTCGAGACTTAGGTGCTATATTGCTTTTCCCACAACCACCTGATGCTCCACCACCACTACCATCATTACCAGCTGGCAATGACCGCCCACGGCCACGACCTCTTCCACCAGACTTCCTCATTGTTTGCAAAACGTAACCAAAGTAACGGTATTTGTTACTGTAAAACAACTTACAAGGTGAACTCTAACTTCTGTAGGATTTAGATATCCCTTTATAGGTGGGTGAGACTGCAAGGAAAATCAGGCACAATGTTACACACTAGGTTTTCTGTGGCACAAAATGAGAGAGATGCCACACACGCAGGACTGTCACTCAAGCACAAATGCCAATATTAATCTCCCACTATTTATTTTTTTAAGGGAGAATTAAAAAACAACAACAAAAAAAACCAGCATTATAGACACTAGGCTTTCTGTGCCCCAAAATTTGAGAGAGATGACACACACGACTGGCACTCAAGCACAAATGCCAATATTAATCTCCCACTACTTATTTTTTTCAGGGAGAATTAAAAAAATAAATAAAACAGTATTAGACACTAGGCTTTCTGTGCCCCACAATTTGAGAGAGATGGCACACACGACTGGCACTCAAGCACAAATGCCAATATTAATTTCCCACTATTTTTTTTTTAAGGGAGAATTAAAAAAACAAAAAAAAACAAACAGTATTATGGACACTAGGCTTTCTGTGCCCCACAATTTGAGAGAGATGGCACACACGACTGGCACTCAAACACAAATGCCAATATTAATCTCCCACTATTTTTTTTTTTTCAGGGAGAATTAAAAAAACAAACAAAAAAAAAACAGTATTATAGACACTAGGCTTTCTGTGCCCCACAATTTGAGAGAGATGGCACACACGACTGGCACTCAAGCACAAATGCCAATATTAATCTCCCACTATTTTTGTTTTAATTTCTGGGAGAATTGGCAAGAAATCAGGCCCACTGTTAGACTGTATGTTTTCCGTGCCAGAAAATGAGACACAGATGCCACACACAGGACTGCCACTGATGCAGATTTGCCAATTTTAATCTGCACCCTTTTTTTTTTATTCAGGGAGACTAGTGAATAAATCTGGGCCACTGTATTAGAGTATATTTTCTGTGGCAGAAAGTGGCTTGAAGAGATTTAACGAAAAAAAAAAAGGGACTGTCCTACAATTACTATCTCCCTGCAGTAATCTCAGCAAAGTATGGCAGGCAGCTATACCAAGGAGTGGACTGCTGCACAAATTAAATCAAAAGTGTGGACAAACAAACAAGATAGTTGTGCAGAAAGGAAGGAACAACAGGATTTGTGCTTTGAAAAAAGCAGTTGGTTTGCACAGAGGCGTACACACAGCAATGCAGCTATCAAGGAGCCTTCTAGGGCAGCCCAATGAGCTACAGCGCTGAGGGAAAAAAATGTAGCTTCCACTGTCCCTGCAAACAAAAGGTGGTGTTGGACAGTGGAAATCGCTACAGCACAAGCGGTTTCGGGGTTATTGTACCCTGCCTAACGCTATCCCTGCTTCTGACGAAGCGGCAGCAACCTGTCCCTATGCTCAGATCAGCAGCAGTAGAATGGCGGTCGGCGGGAACTCCCCTTTATAGCCCCTGTGACGCTGCAGACAGCAAGCCAATCACTGCAATGCCCTTCTCTAAGATGGTGGGGACTGAGACCTATGTCATCACGCTGCCCACACTCTGCGTCCACCTTCATTGGCTGAGAAATGGCGCTTTTCGCGTCATTGAAACGCGACTTTGGCGCGAAAGTTGCGTACCACATGGTCGACCCCACACAAGGATCGGGTCGGGTTTCATGAAACCCGACTTTGCCAAAAGTCGGCGACTTATGAAAATGAACGATCCGTTTCGCTCAACCCTAGTTTCCACAGCTCCTCATATGTTTGTTTATCATCTATTTTCAAAGTACATACCTGAGCAGTATCTCTCTGAATCATGATTTTTCAATATGTATGTGCAATAAAGTTCAAAGTATGACTCATCATTTCTCCAAGCTTGCTTGATGATATTAAAAGTAGATATGTATATACATTTTTATATCTAAAAGTTAACATGCCATTCTTTTAACATGTTCTATATAGAATTCATATTTTTATATATAGTTTTGGTTGCAGTTGACAAATGCTTGCCTCTGTTTTTACAATATTTATCAAATTGTTTGTCTAATGCTAACAGACATTTCAGCATTAGAGCCGGCTGTGGGGCTCTCAGTGCAGGTGCTGGGGAGCTTCAGTATGCTATTATCATGTAGATTAACCACATACACTACAGTTCAAAAGTATAGGGTGACTTAGAAATGTCCTTATTTTTGAAAGAAATGCAAAGTTTTTTCCAATAAAGTTAAAAATAAATGATTCAGAAATACACTCTATACATTGTTAATTTGATAATTGACTATTTTAGCTGCAAACGTCTGGTTTGTAATGCAATATCTTCATAGGTGTATAGAGGCCCATTTCCAACAACCATCACTCCAGTGTTCTTATGGTACTTTGTGTTTGCTAACTATGTAAGTAGGCTAATGGATGGTTAGAATACCCTTGTGCAAGTATGTTAGCACAGCTGAAAACAGTTTGGCTGATTAGAGAACCTATAAACCTGACCTTCCTTTGAGCTAGTTGAGAATCTGGAACATTACATTTCTTGGTTCCATTATACTCTCAAAATGGGCAGAAAAAAGAACTTTCATGTGAAACTTGACAGTCTATTCTTGTTCTTAGAAATGAAGGCTATTCCATGAGACAACAGGCTCTAACCAGAGTAGAAAGAGAAGTGGGAGGCCCCTCTGCACAACTGAGCAACAAGACAAGTACATTAGAGTCTGTATTTTGAGAAATCCATGCCTCACAGGTCCTTAACTGGCAGCTTAATTAAATAGTAAACGCAAAATGCCAGTGTCAACGTCTACAGTGAAGAGGCGACTCCGGGATGCTGGCCTTCAGAGCAGAGTGACAAAAAAAAGCCATATCTGAGACTGGCTAATAAAAAGGAAAAGATTAATATGGGCAAAAGAACACAGACATTGGACAGGGAAGATTGGGAAAAAGTGTTATGGACAGACGAATCCAAGTTTGAGGTGTTTGGATCTCACATAAGAACCTTTGTGAGATGCAGAACAACTGAAAAGATTCTGGAAGAGTTCCTAACGCAATATGTCAAGCATGGTGCAGGTAATGTGATGGTCTGGGGTTGCTTTCGTGCTGTAAGGTAGGAGATTTGTACAAGGTAAAAGGGATTTTGAATAAGGAAGGCTATCACTCCATTTTGCAACGCCATGCCATACTCTGTGGACAGTGCTTCATTGGAGCTAATTTCCTCCTACAACAGGACAATGACCCAAAGCACAACTCCAAATTATGCAAGAACTAATTAGGGAAGAATCAGGCAGCTGGTATTCTATCTGTAATGGAGTGACCAGTGCAGTCACCAGATCTCAACCCCATTGAGTTGTCGTGGGAGCAGCTTGACCGTACGTTACTCAAAAAGTGCCCATCAAGCCAAACCAACTTGTGGGAGAGGCTTCTGGAAGCATGGGGTGAAATTTCTTCAGATTACCTTAGCAAATTAACTGCTAGAATGCCAAAGGTCTGCAATGTTGTAATTACTGAAAAGGGAACATTCTCTGACGAAAGCAAAGTTTGAAGGAGAAAATTATTATTTCAAATAAAAATCTTTTTTACGAACCTTATCAATGTCTGGACTAGATTTTCAATTAATTTGGCAACTCATTTGATTAATAAAAATATGAGTTTTCATGGAAAACACAAAATTGTCTGGGTGACCCTAAACTTTTGAACGGTAGTGTACCTGCATGTTAATAGTGCTTTTTCCCATAACAGGTTGATTTTAAATGTTGAGATGACCTTTAAAGATTTTTTTATCACTTTATTGGGGGCAAAAAGCCTAAATAAAAGATAAATATATAAAAATGCAAGGGAAATAAAACAAAACTAAGATAAAAAAAAACACTGCCAGTCTGAATTATTGATCCTGGACCAGCCTCATCCCAAAAATATGTCCGCTATATATATATAAATAAGTTATACAGAAAGAGAAATACAATTGAATTAGTAATTTTTCATGCTTTTTGGATGAAAATGTGAAAAAAAGACTCATAAAAGTGCTTCTCACTAAATTAGAATAGCATCAAAAAGTACATTTATTTCAGTTCTTCAAAAAATGAAACTCATATGTTCTATAGAGTCATTACAAACAGAGTGATCTATTTCAAGTGTTTATTTCTGTTAATGTTGACGATTATGGCTTACATCCAATGAAAACCCCAAAGTCATTATCTCAGTAAATTAGAATACTTTACAAGCTTGAAAAATGATTGTAAAATCCAAAATGTTGGCCTACTAAAATGTTTGTTCTGTAAATGCACTCAATACTTGGTCGGGGCTCTTTTTGCATCAATTACTGCATCAATGCGATGTGGCATGGAGGTGATCAGCCTGTGGCACTGCTGAGGTGTTATGGAAGCCCAGGTTGCTTTTATAGCAACCTTCAGCTCATCTGCATTGTTGGGTCTGGTGTCTCTCATCTTACTCTTGACAATACCCCATAGATTCTGTATTGGGTTAAGATCAGGCGAGTGTGCTGGTCAATCAAGCACAGTGATACTGCTGTTTTTAAACCAGGTATTGGGACTTTTGGCAGCGTGGGAGGGTGCCAAGTCCTGCTGGAGAATTACATTTTCTTCACCAAAAAGGTTGTCGGCAGAGGGAAGCATGAAGTGCTCTAACATTTCCTGGTAGACGGTTGCGCTGACTTTGGTCTTGATAAAACACAGTGGACTTACACCAGAAGATGACATGGCTCCCCGAACTATCACTGCTTGTGGAAATTTCACACTAGACCTCCAGCAGCTTGGATTGTGTGCCTCTCCACTCTTCTTCCAAACTCTGGGACCTTGATTTCCTAATGAAATGCAAAATTTACTTTCATCTGAAAACAACATCTTGGACCACTGAGCAACAGTCCAGTTATTTCTGTACTTGGCCCAGGTAAGACACTTCTGACGTTGTCTATTGGCCATGAATGGCTTGACACAAGGGGTACAACACCCATGTCCTGGACACTTCTGTGTGTGGTGTCTCTTGAAGCAATGACTCCAGCAGCAGTCCACTTTTTTGTGAATCTCCCCCAAATTTTTGAATGGCCTTTTCTTAAGAATCCTTTTAAGGCTGTGGTTATCCTGGTTGCTTGTAAACCTTTTTCTACCATACTTTTTCCTTCCACTCAACTTTCCATTTATATGTTTGGATACAGCACTTTGTGAGTAGTCAGCTTCTTTAGCAATGACTTTTGTGGCTTACCCTCCTTGTGAAGTGTGTCAATGACTGCCTTCTGGACATCTGTCAAGTCATCAGTCTTCCCCATGATTGTGGAGCCTACTGAAACAGACTAAGGGACATTTTTAAACACTCAAGAAGCATTTGCAGGTGTTTTTTGTTAAGTATTCTAATTTACTGAGACAATGACTTTTGGGTTTTCATTGACTGTAAGCCATAATCATCGACATAAATAGAAATAAACACATGAAATAGATCACTCTCTAATGACTCTTTATAATATATGAGCTTCAGTTTTTGCATTGAAGAACTGAAATAAATTAACTTTTTGATGATATTCTAATTTAGTGACAAGCACTTGTACTTCCTATTTTTATTTACATTTTTCCTCTATATCAGCAAGCCCTAGAAATAAAGAATATTAAAAATTACAAAAAATTTCAGCCTAAATTTAAAAAAGAGGGGAAGAAATTACATGAATATCTAAACGAGAAAAAATATAAGAACTGTTAAAAGCCTGGTTTGGAATGTGACTGGTTAGGAATCTGGTTAATGTATCACTTGCCACATGTCATTGCTGTGGAAGCATAAAATAAACTAACAAATGTGGTGAACAAGGAATTGGTATGATGGATGATAACTAGTGTTGAGCATTCCGATACCGCAAGTATCGGGTATCGGCCGATATTTGCGGTATCGGAATTCCGATACCGAATTCCGATATTTCCCGCGTATCGGATACCGGAATCGGAAGTTCCCAGAATTCAAACTGCACGCAGCAGCCAGTGAGGAATGAATGGAAGTGTGGGCACATCCTGTTTAGCATGGTGGGCATGTAAGTACTGGCAAGGCTGTGATTGGCTGCTAAAATGATGTCACTCTACACTATAAAAAACGCTGCCGCCATTTTGCGCTCACTCTGCTGTGATTTCAGTTAGGGACAGGACGCTGTGTTCTAACTGAGGGCCAGTTGAGATAGCTAATTGCTTTATTTTGCTTTTCCAAGGATAATTTAGCAAAACGCTGTGTGTTGTTCACTGTTCACCTTGCTCTTGCCTTGCAGCGCTGTTTTAACAGCGTTCTGCAAGGTCTCTGTGTGTGTGTGTGCAGCTCACTCTGTAGTCTGTGTGCAGCCATATACCCGGTTGTATTCAGCTCAGGGGGGGTTCACACTGCCTCATACAGTGCTATTCATTGTCCTTTTTTGCTCATAGTGCAGCCTGCTGCACATTTTTTGTAAAATTTCCTATTAGTGTTTTTCCACCCGTCTCTAGCTAAATTGTGGAAAAACACTACATAGGATAACCTAGAGGGGGGTTTTTGGGCCTTGCAGCGCCGTTTACGGCTGTCTGCATGGTCTCCGTGTGAGCGCAGCTCGCCCTGTAGTCTGTGTGAAGCCACAGCCTGTTGTATTCAGCTCAGGGTGCATCACTGCCTCATACCGTGAAAAAACTTTTCCTTTTTTTCAAATAGTGCAGCCAGTTGAAATTTTTTTTTAAAATTTCCTATTAGTGTCTTTCCACCCGTCTCCAGCTAAATAGTGGAAAAACACTACATAGGATAACCTAGAGGAGGGTTTTTGGGCCTTGCAGCGCTGTTTACTGCTGTCTGCACGGTCTCCATGTGAGCGCAGCTCGCCCTGTAGTCTGTGTGCAGCCACAGCCGGTTGGATTCAGCTCAGGGTGCGTCACTGCCTCATACCGTGAAAAAACTTTTCCTTTTTTTCAAATAGTGCAGCCAGTTGAAAATTGTTTAAAAAATTTCCTATTAGTGTCTTTCCACCCGTCTCCAGCTAAATAGTGGAAAAACACTACATAGGATAACCTAGAGGAGGGTTTTTGGGCCTTGCAGCGCCGTTTACGGCTGTCTGCACGGTCTCCGTGTGAGCGCAGCTCGCCCTGTAGTCTGTGTGCAGCCACAGCCGGCTGGATTCAGCTCAGGGTGCGTCACTGCCTCATACAGTGAAAAAACTTTTCCTTTTTTTCAAATAGTGCAGCCAGTTGAAAATTGTTTAAAAAATTTCCTATTAGTGTCTTTCCACCCGTCTCCAGCTAAATAGTGGAAAAACACTACATAGGATAACCTAGAGGAGGGTTTTTGGGCCTTGCAGCGCCGTTTACGGCTGTCTGCACGGTCCCCGTATGTGTTAAAGTCGCTCTGTAGCCCGATCTGCATAAAAAAAAAAGTAAAGTTCACCAAACACCACTTAACACTTGTGTAGGCCACATTTTATCAATAATAAAGTCTAGTCCACACTTTACAACATTAGTGTTTCTTACACCTGTTAGGAGGAGCATTTCAGGAATAAGCACACTAAGGCCTTAGTACTTTTCCGCTTATCTTTATCTGTCAACCAAGATGAAGAGGGCAGGGAGAAAGGCACGTGGGCGTGGGCGTGGGCGTGGGCGCGGAGCAGGGAGAAGAGCAGGGAGAGGACGTAGTGATTCTGTGCCTGCTGCGGGCACCGGTGACTCATCATCACTCAGTTTCAGCAGGGAACAGTCCTTCATGCGCAGCTTTGTCGGAGAGCGCCGTGCACCGCTGCTGCGTGAAGATCAAATTGAAGCCGTTGTCGGATGGATGGCAGCTAACGCATCGGCATCGACTTCAATTAGTGCCACATCCTCTCAGGCACAGACCACTGGAGAGCAGCCATCTGTCTCTTCACCACCTGCCAAATTGGCCAGGCAGTCAGAGAGCCCAGGACAGGAGCCGTCTCTACTTCTGTTCTCTGAATCTCTTGGCTTGGAAACAGGGGGCCAGCCAAGCAGCATTGGAGAAATGGAAGAAGAGGCAGTGTGCAGTGATGCCCAACAGCTTTGTCTCTCTGACTCTGAAGAGGCGGGTGGGTCAGTGCCTGCGGTGACCACAGCGCAGTACGCATCTGATGATGAAACTCAGGTGCCGCTTTCTGGTGCGTACTGTGCTGCCGAGACTACCCAGGAGGAGCAGTTGGTGGCAGTGGGTAGTGGAGATGATGAGGTCCTTGACCCATCGTGGCGTGAGGAACAGGAAGGTGGTGGGAGCAGCTCTGAGGAAGAGATTCCCCTTACGGGCCCAAGAGGGAGAGGGAGGGGGAAGACTGCGGAGCCTGTAGCCTCCACTTTGGCACCCGTTAGGAGCCTGTCTCTTTCAAAAGCCAAAAAGGGCGCTCCCAAGACTTGCAGTGCCTGGTCCTTTTTTGACACAGTTGCAGATGACATTTGTTTTGTCAAATGCAAGCTGTGTCATCAGAAAGTCAAAAGAGGTAAAAGTGTCAGCAACCTCAATACCACAAATATGTGGAAACATGTGCGGAACAGGCACGCGGTGGAGTTACAAAAACACACTGAAGACCTAGGCCAACCAACAGCGGCAGCTACCACCTCTTCAGCTCGTGTTGCCTCTTCCTCCAGCTCACGCACAGCTGGTTTGGCTTCCTCCCAGGATCGCTATGGAAGAACCTCTGGCACTGTTGTCCAGAGACCTAGTGTAATTCCACCCACAGCACCACATTCCCAGTCATCCTCACACTCCCAGTCTACTTTACAGCCATCGGTAGTACAGGCATGGGAGAAAAGGCGGACATTCTCGGCCAACCACCCCCGAGCACAGGCTCTGAATGCAGGCATTGCCAAACTTCTGTCCCTGGAAATGCTCTCATTCAGGCTGGTGGAGACTGACAGCTTCTGTGACTTGATGGCATTGGCAGTCCCACAGTACAAGGTGCCCAGCCGCTTTTACTTCAGCAGGCAAGTTGTCCCTGCCCTGCACAAGCATGTGGAGGGACAAATAAAACACGCGCTACTGAACGCCGTCAGTAGCAAGGTCCACCTCACCACCGATGCGTGGACCAGTCAACATGGACAGGGGCGATACATTTCCCTCACTGCCCATTGGGTTAATGTTGTTGAGCCAGGTACAGATCGTGCGAGTGGCGTAGGACGTATCCTGCCCACTCCAAGGATTGCAGGAATCCAGTCTGTACGCATTGACTCCTCCTCATACACAAGTTCCTCAGAATCATCGCTGCAGGAGCCGTCACAGTCCACCTCCACATGGACCCGTGAACGTTTACCTATGACCGACATGAGCACAGCCGTGGCCAAATGTCAACAGGCCGTCTTGAAACTAGTTTCATTGGGGAATCGAAGCCACACAGCGCAGGAGCTCTGGAATGCCATCAAGCAGGAGAGCGATGTGTGGTTAGTGCCAGCGAATCTCCAGCCAGGCATGGTAGTGTGTGACAATGGCCGAAATCTGGTGGCAGCTTTGGCCATTGGCAACCTCACTCACATCCCATGTCTGGCACATGTGCTCAATTTGGTTGTGCAGAGTTTTCTGAGGGACTATCCGGATCTTGATGCACTGCTGCACAGGGTCCGCCTAGAGTGTGCTCACTTGCGGCGTTCCAGCTTGGCAAGATCCCGCATTGCTGCTCTGCAGCGCCGATTCCGCCTTCCGGAACACCGCATCATATGTGACCTACCTACCAGTTGGAATTCCACGTTACATATGTTGGAGCGGTTGTGTGAGCAGCAGCAAGCAGTAATGGAGTACCAGCTGCATCAGGCGCTAAAAAGTCGCAGTCAGCGCCGATCAGACTTCACAACCACAGAGTGGGCCACTATGAAGGACGTCTGCCAGGTTTTGCGTCCGTTCGATTATTCCACGCGGATGGCAAGTGCAGATGATGCACTAGTCAGCATGACTGTCCCCCTTATCTGCCTGCTTCAACAAACTTTGCAAGCGTTAAGGGATGATGTTGTGGAAGAGGTGGAGGATGAGGAGTCACCTTTTCCATCAGCTTCTGGAGAGTGGTTCCTCACAAAGGGGTATGAAGGGGCCACTTTATGAGGAGGAGTCAATGGAGGAGGAAGAGCTCCGTCCAGAGGAGGGAGTGAGACAATTGTCCAGTGGTCAGTGTGTACAGTGAGGGTGGGGTGATGACGAGCGGGCAGAGATCATGTCTCAAGCAGGGGACAGCGTTTCTGGGCCAGTTGGCAGTCTGCAGCACATGGTGGATTTCATGCTGCAGTGCCTGAGAAACGACCGCCGCATCGACCACATTCTCAACATGCCTGATTATTGGGTGTTCACCCTCCTCGATCCTCGCTACCGGGACAACGTTCAAAACCTCATCCCAGCGTTGACCCGGGAGCGTAAAATGCGGGAGTACCACGACACACTGGTGAATTCCATCATCTTCTCCAGTCCAACTGAGAGGAGTGCTGCTAGTGCTTTACAAAGCAGCTCAGTGCATCGAGGCAGTGGGGCAGGCTCTGCACAAAGAGGGAGCAGAAGCAGTGCCTCTGCCCAAGGCAAGCCCAGTATGGCACAACTGTGGAAAACTTTTGTGTGCCCGCCCCAAATGTCTACACCATCACCGGCGGCTCCAGTCAGCAGGAGGCAATGGTTCCGTCAGATGGTGACAGACTACATGGCTTGCCCTCTTACTGTACTCCCAGACGGCTCTTCCCCGTTCAAGTTCTGGGTCTCTAAGCTGGATACATGGCCAGAGCTAAGCCAGTATGCATTGGAGGTGCTGGCTTGCCCTGCGGCTAGTGTCTTATCAGAACGTTTCTTTAGTGCCGCAGGTGGTGTACTAACAAACCGTCGCATGCGACTATCCTCCGATAACGTTGACCGGCTTACTTTCCTGAAAATGAACCAGGCCTGGATCTCGCAGGAATTTGCCACTCCTCTGCCTGATTAAGTAATTGGGTGTCATCCAGGTCTCCTGATGTGTTCATCTTTCTACCACCTGAACTGCTATTCCTGGGCTCCAACACCGCCAGTTGCGGCTCAGAAGTGCAGGCTGCACAGTCAAAACATACGACCCAGTGTTATTGGGTTTCAGTAACGTCAGCTGATCCCCAGCTGTGTAGCCGGCAATGTGTCCTGCGACCGCCATGCTGGCACAACAACCTAAATGTAGGGGAACCTGTCCCCCCGCCCCCCCCCCCCCAGCGTTTGTTACTGAAAGAGCCATCTTGTGCAGCAGTTATGTTGCACAAGGAAAAGGTAGCTCTTTTAGTTTAGCTCCTTGCACACGCAGGAGGCCATGCCCAATTTGCGCTGCCTGTCTTCTGACATAATTTGGTGTCAGGCTGGCTGCACCTGTGCGCCCGCGCTGCCCGAGAACCCGCCTCGCAGTGTCTTCTGATTGAATCACACTGCGAGCCTGGGATCCATGGGGATGGGCAGTGCATATCTTCACCTCGGGCTCTCGCTCATCTCCATCCGCCTTCTTTAGACTGTGCACCGTCAGCTGATCCCTAATAGCATGCCACGGCCGTGACGCCGCACAGTCTGAAGAAGAGGGAAGGAGGGGAGTGAGAGGCGAGGATATGCACTGTGCATGCCCATGGATCCAAGGCCCGCAGTGGGATTACATTAGACAACACTGCGAGGTGAGATCTGGAGCAGCGTGGACGCACAGGCACTGACAGCCTGACATCAAATTATGTCAGAAGACAGGCAGCGCAAATTGGGCATGGCCAAAGGATAACAGACCAGCGCAGGCTCCGTGACAGCTTAAAACAATGCTGAGGAGGCAGCGCACGGCACCAAGGGGATAGGAATGACAGCTGTGCTGCGTCCCATTACGAAGGAAATTCGCACCTCCGGGACGGTTTTACGGTATAAGGGGACACATTTTTAGTGTTTACTTCTGTGTTTGCAAGGAGCATTATGCTCCTATTAAAAGAGCAACCTTTTCCTTTTGCATCCTTAGTGCTGCACAAGATGGCTCTTTCAGCTACAAACGTCTTGGGGGGGGTTAAAGGTTCCCTTTCAACTTGCTCCAATCAGGCTTCGGCCTACACTCTGTTCCTCTGCTCCTCCTGCTGTCCCTGGGCTCTAACACCGCCAGTTGGTGCCTGGAAGTGCTGTCTGCACAGTCAACAGTCGCTCCTCTGTTATTGGGGTTCAGTAACGTCAGCTGATCCCCAGCTGTGTGTGCGGCAATACCTCCAATCTGCTCCTCCTGCTGTCCCTGGGCTCTAACACCGCCATTTGGTGCCTGGAAGTGCTGTCTGCACAGTCAACAGTCGCTCCTCTGTTATTGGGGTTCAGTAACGTCAGCTGATCCCCAGCTGTGTGTGCGGCAATACCTCCAATCTGCTCCTCCTGCTGTCCCTGGGCTCTAACACCGCCAGTTGGTGCCTGGAAGTGCTGTCTGCACAGTCAACAGTCGCTCCTCTGTTATCGGGGTTCAGTAACATCAGCTGATCCCCAGCTGTGTGTGCGGCAATACCTCCAACCTGCTCCTCCTGCTGTCCCTGGGCTCTAACACCGCCAGTTGGTGCCTGGAAGTGCTGTCTGCACAGTCAACAGTCGCTCCTCTGTTATTGGGGTTCAGTAACGTCAGCTGATCCCCAGCTGTGTATCCGGCAACGTGTCATGCGACCGCCACGCTGGCACAACAAAAATGTAAGGGAACCTGTCCCCCCCCCCAGGCATTTGTTACTGAAAGAGAAACCTTGTGCAGCACTAATACTGCACAAGGAAAAGGTCGCTCTTGAAATTATGCTCCTTGGAAACGCTGAACTACACACTCATGTAATGTGTCCCCTCACACCGTCCAACCGTCCCGGAGGTGGGACTTTCCTTTGTAATGTGACACAGCACAGCCGTCATTCCTACCCCCTTGGCTCCGTGAGCTGCCTCCATCGCGTTGTTTGATTCCGTCATGGACCCTGCGCTGTTATGTTATCCCTTGGCCATGCACAGTTTGCGCTGCCCGTCCTCTGACATCATTTGTTGTCGTCCTGGCTGCGCCTGTGCGTCCACGCTGCCCGAAATGCCACCTTGCAGTGTCGTCTAATGTGATCCCACAGTGGGCCTGGTATCCATGGCCATGCGCAGTGCATATACTAGCCTCTCACTCCCCTTCTTCACGCTTCTACAGACTAGGCGGCGTCAGCTGATCCCTAATAGCATGCCACGGCCGTGACGCCGCACAGTCTGAAGAAGCAGGAAGGAGGTGAGTGAGAGGCGATGATACGCACTGCGCATGCCCATGGATCCCTGGCCAGCAGTGGGATTACATTAGATGACACTGCGACGTTGGATCTCGGGCAGCTTTGACGCACAGGCACTGCCAGCCTGACACCTAAATGATGTCAGAAGACGGGCACCGCTAACTGTGCATGGCCAAGGGATAACATTACAGCGCGGGCTCCGTGACAGAACCAAACAACGCTGAGGAGGTGGCGCACGGCACCAAGGGGGTTGGAATGACGGCTGTGCTGTGTCACATTACAAAGGAAAGTCCTACTTCCGGGACAGTTTGACGGTGTGAGGGGACACATCACATTATATGAGTGTGTACTTCAGCGCTTGCAAGGAGCATAATTTTAGGAGCCACCATTTTCCATGTGCAGTATTACTGCTGTACAAGATGGCTCTTTCAGCAACAAATTCCTGGGGGGGTTAAAGGTTCCCTTTCAACTTGCTCCACTGCAGGCTTCGGCCTACACTCTGCTCCTCTTTGATTCCCTGGGTTTCAACACTGTCAGTTGCCACCTGGAAGTGTTGTCTACACAGAAAAAACACTAGCTGATGTGTCAGTGGGGTTCGGCACCGCCAGCTGTTCCCCTGCTGTGTAGTCGGCAACGTGTCCAGCACAAGCCACGCTGGCACAACAGACCAAAAGCTGCCACCAGTGCAGGCTTCGGCCTACACTCTGCTCCTCTCCTCCTCCTGCTGACCCTGGGCTCTAACACCGCCAGTTGGGGCCCGGAAGTGCTAGCTGCACAGAGAAAAACACCAGCCAATGTGTTAGTGGGGTTCAGCACCGCCAGCTGTTCCCCTGCTGTGTAGCCGGCAACGTGACCTGCAGACGCCACGCAGGCACCTGAACTGAAATTAAAGGGACCCTGCCCCCCCCAGGTGGTTCTGTGTATAACAGCCACCTTGTACAGCAGTACTGCTGCATTTGTACAAGGTGGCTGACTTTTTCTCCTTGCCCACGTGGAACTCAACACGTACAAAATGTGTCTCATTACAGACCATTACAGTGTCCCTGAGGTGTGACTTTCCTTTTTAATGATACGCAGCACCCCCCTTGGTAGCGCTGCCCGTCTTCTGACATCATTGGTTGGCTGTCTGTGCCTGTGCGTCCACCCTGCCCGACACAACGCCCCTCGTTGTCTCATATATTTTGACTGCGAGGGTGTGATTGATGGGCATGTGCAGTGCATATGTTCGCCTGTCTTAACTCATCTCCTTCCGCCTTCTTCAGACTGTGCGGCCTCATGGCTGTGTCAGGCGATAAGGCATCAGCTGAGGCCGCCCAGTCTGAAGCAGGTGTAATGACATGTGTGAGCGGCAAACATATTTACTGCGCAAGGCCACAAATCCCAGCTCAGCAGTGTGACTTTATTAAAAGACACTGCGGGTCTGGGATTCATGGCCATTGGTAACCGCACCAGCCAACATGAAATGAGGTGAGAAGACAGGCAGCGCTCAGAGCGCATGGCCAAGGGATCACAATAGCGCAGACTCCTGTACAGCAAATAACAACGCTCAGGAGGCTGCGCCCAGCACCAAGGCGTTATTTATGTGCACCTGTGCTGCGTCTCCTTAAAAACACAAGTCACGCCTCCAATACAGTTCTACTGTACAATGGGCAAAATTGTGTACGTCTTTCATTCTGCGTGTGCAATGAGCAAAATTTAAAGAGCAACCTTTCACTTGTGGAGCATTACTGCTGCACAAGGTGTGGCTCTTCAACATTGTAACACCTGAGGGTGGGTAAAAGGTTACCTTTGAAATTGGTTCAATTAGGCTTCGGCCTACACTCTGCTCCTCCTGCAGACCCTGGGCTCTAACTACGCCAGTTGGGGCCCGGAAGTGCTGGCTGCACAGAGAAAAACAATCGCCATTGTGTCAGTGGGGTTCAGCACCGCCAGCTGTTCTCCTGCTGTGTAGCCGGCATCGTGTCCAGCACAAGCCACACTAGCACAACAGACCAAAAGCTGCCACCAGTGCAGGCTGCGGCCTACACTCTGCTCCTCTCCTCCTCCTGCTGACCGTGGGCTCTAACACCTCCAGTTTTTGCCCAGACGTGCTAGCTGCACAGAGAAGAACACCAGCCAATGTGTTAGTGGGGTTCAGCACCGCCAGCTGTTCCCCTGCTGTGTAGCCGGCATCGTGTCCAGCACAAGCCACGCTGGCACAACAGACCAAAAGCTGCCACCAGTGCAGGCTGCGGCCTACACTCTGCTCCTCTCCTCCTCCTGCTGACCCTGGGCTCTAACACCGCCAGTTTTTGCCTGGAAGTGCTAGCTGCACAGAGAAAAACACCAGCCAATGTGTTAGTGGGGTTCAGCACCGCCAGCTGTTCCCCTGCTGTGTAGTCGGCAACGTGTCCAGCACAAGCCAAGTTAGCACAACAGACCAAAAGCTGCCACCAGTGCAGGCTTCGGCCTACACTATGCTCCTCTCCTCCTCCTGCTGACCCTGGGCTCTAACACCGCCAGTTGGGGCCCGGAAGTGCTAGCTGCACTGTGCCTGTGCTTGGCTGCCTGTGCCTGTGCGTCCGCCCTGCCCGACACAACGCCCCTCGTTGTCTCATATATTTTGACTGCGAGGGTGTGATTGATGGGCACAAGCAGTGCATATCTTCGCCTGTCTTCACTCCCCTCCTTCCGCCTTCTTCAGACTGTAAAACACCAAAAAAGGACACATTCAAGAAAAAACACCAAAAAACAGGCAAAGATGCTTACCTGTCTAAATAGGCCTCAATACAAATGCACAAGCAGGGTGCAGCGGACCCAAACAAAATAGCAAATGCACAGGTGCAATACCTAATGAAACAGCCAGCCTTCAATAAGGGTTTGGCCGTGTGGTACACCAATGCACTAAGATAAAATACTCTGTATGTGGCATGTTCACACAAGGAAAACAAAGCGTCTGGCTACAGCCTATTAATGACGCCATATGGCGGGCTGCCCAGTGCTAAAATGCATCCCGTGCGAACAGAGGCCACAGTGTACAGAACTGGGCAGCCCGCCATATGGCGTCATTAAAAGGCTGTAGCCAGACGCTTTGTTTTCCTTGTGTGAACACGCCACATACAGAGTATTTTATCTTAGTGCATTGGTGTACCAAACGGCCAAACCCTTATTAAAGGCTGGCTGTTTCATTAGGTATTGCACCTGTGCACTTGCTATTTTGTTTGGGTCCGCTGCACCCTGCTTGTGCATTTGTATTGAGGCCTATTTAGACAGGTAAGCATTTTTGCCTGTTTTTTGGTGTTTCTTCTTCAGACTGTGCGGCCTCATGGCCGCGGCATGCGATAAGGGATCAGCTGAGGCCGCCCAGTCTGAAGCAGGTGAAAGGACATTTGTGAGCGGCGAACATATTTACTGCACAAGGCCATGAATCCCAGCCCCGCAGTGTGAATTATTGAAAACACACTGGGGGTCTGGGATTCATGGCCATTGATAACCGCAACGGCCAACATGAAATGAGGTCATAAGACAGGCAGCGCTCACAGCGCATGGCCAAGGGATAACAAGAGCACAGACTCCTGTACAGCAAATAACAACGCTCAGGAGGCTGCGCCCAGCACCACGGCATTATTTTTGGACACCTGTGCCGCGTCTCCTTAAAAAGACAAGTCACGCCTCCAATACAGATCTACTGCACAATGGGCAAAATTGTGTACGTCTTTCATTCTGCGTGTGCAATGAGCAAAATTTAAAGAGCAACCTGTCACTTGTGGAGCATTACTGCTGCACAAGGTGTTGCTCTTCTACATTGTAACACCTGATGGTGGGTTAAAGGTTACCTTTGAAATTGGTTCAATTAGGCTTCGGCCTACACTCTGCTCCTCTCCTCCGCCTGCTGACCCTGGGCTCTAACACCGCCAGTTTTTGCCCGGACGTACTAGCTGCACAGAGAAAAACAACAGCCAATGTGTTAAGGGGTTAAGCACCGCCAGCTGCTCCCCTGCTGTGTAGCCGGCATCGTGTCCTGCAAACGCAACGCAGACACAAAGCTGCCTCCAGTGCAGGCTTCGGCCTACACTCTGCTCCCCCTGCTTACCCTTTGCTCCAACACCGCTAGTTGGGGCTCTAGGAAGACAATATTGAATAGGCAACGCATCCGGGTTCCAGCACCGCCAGCTGTTTCTAGGGCAGTGTTTTTGTCACGGGTACTCCCTCGTGCCCAGCCTGGTTCCAGCACCGTCAGCTGTTTCCGGGTAGTGTCAAGCTCACTGAGACGCCTATGCTTGCCCCGTCGTGTTGCGGTCGGGTTAGCCAACTCCAGGGTACCTCCAGTTTAAGAGCTACCTATGTGGGCTGCGTGAATTGGCAGTCAAGGCTGGTTCTGTAGTGCCAGTAGGCCAAGCTCCCCCTGTAGGACTGTTGGGGTTCGGTAACTGCGGCTGCCTCGCGGCCTAGCTGTTCTCTCCTCTCCTGTGGACCTTCTGGTCCACCACCTGGTTCCAGCACCGCCAGCTGGTTCCGGGCAGAGCCTTTGGCTTAGGTGCCTCCTCCTGGGTATCTGAGTTCCGCCAACGCCAGGCGGTCCTTGGTAGTGCTTTTAAGCGCGGGCACCTACAGCTTAGTAACCGGGTTCCAGCACCGTCAGCTGGTCCTCGGTGCCATTGGCTCTTGCACACTGGGGCAACGCATTCGGGTTCCAGCACCGCCAGCTGGTTCCCGGCAGTGTTTTTGTCACGGGCACTCCCTCGTGCCCAGCCTGGTTCCAGCACCGTCAGCTGTTTCCGGGTAGTGTCAAGCTCACTGAGACGCCTATGCTTGCCCCGTCGTGTTGCGGTCGGGTTAGCCAACTCCAGGGTGCCTCCAGTTTAGGAGCTACCTATGTGGGCTGCGTGAATTGGCATTCAAGGCTGGTTCTGTAGTGCCAGTAGGCCAAGCTCCCCCTGTAGGACTGTTGGGGTTCGGTAACTGCGGCTGCCTCGCAGCCTAGCTGTTCTCTCCTCTCCTGTGGACCTTCTGGTCCACCACCTGGTTCCAGCACCGCCAGCTGGTTCAGGGCAGAGCCTTTGGCTTAGGTGCCTCCTCCTGGGTATCCGAGTTCCGCCAACGCCAGGCGGTCCTTGGTAGTGCTTTTAAGCGCGGGCACCTACAGCTTAGTAACCGTGTTCCAGCACCGTCAGCTGGTCCTCGGTGCCATTGGCTCTTGCACACTGGGGCAACGCATCCGGGTTCCAGCACCGCCAGCTGGTTCCCGGCAGTGTTTTTGTCACGGGTACTCCCTCGTGCCCAGCCTGGTTCCAGCACCGTCAGCTGTTTCCGGGTAGTGTCAAGCTCACCGAGACGCCTATGCTTGCCCCGTCGTGTTGCGGTCGGGTTAGCCAACTCCAGGGTGCCTCCAGTTTAGGAGCTTCCTATGTGGGCTGCGTGAATTGGCAATCAAGGCTGGTTCTGTAGTGCCAGTAGGCCAAGCTCCCCCTGTAGGACTGTTGGGGTTCGGTAACTGCGGCTGCCTCGCGGCCTAGCTGTTCTCTCCTCTCCTGTGGACCTTCTGGTCCACCACCTGGTTCCAGCATCGTCAGCTGGTTCCAGGCAGAGCCTTTGGCTTAGGTGCCTCCTCCTGGGTATCCGAGTTCCGCCAACGCCAGGCGGTCCTTGGTAGTGCTTTTAAGCGCGGGCACCTACAGCTTAGTAACCGGGTTCCAGCACCGTCAGCTGGTCCTCGGTGCCATTGTCTCTTGCACACTGGGGCAACGCATCCGGGTTCCAGCACCGCCAGCTGGTTCCCGGCAGTGTTTTTGCCACGGGTACTCCCTCGTGCCCAGCCTGGTTCCAGCACCGTCAGCTGTTTCCGGGTAGTGTCAAGCTCACTGAGACGCCTATGCTTGCCCCGTCGTGTTGCGGTCGGGTTAGCCAACTCCAGGGTGTCTCCAAATTAGGAGCTTCCTATGTGGGCTGCGTGAATTGGCAGTCAAGGCTGGTTCTGTAGTGCCAATAGGCCAAGCTCCCCCTGTAGGACTGTTGGGGTTCGGTAACTGCGGCTGCCTCGCGGCCTAGCTTTTCTCTCCTCTCAAGTGGACCTTCTGGTCCACCACCTGGTTCCAGCACCGTCAGCTGGTTCCGGGCAGAGCCTTTGGCTTAGGTGTCTCCTCCTGGGTATCCGAGTTCCGCCAACGCCAGGCGGTCCTTGGTAGTGCTTTTAAGCGTGGGCACCTACAGCTTAGTAACCATGTTCCAGCACCGTCAGCTGGTCCTCGGTGCCATTGGCTCTTGCACACTGGGGCAACGCATCCGGGTTCCAGCACCGCCAGCTGGTTCCCGGCAGTGGTTTTGTCACGGGTACTCCCTCGTGCCCAGCCTGGTTCCAGCACCGTCAGCTGTTTCCGGGTAGTGTCAAGCTCACTGAGACGCCTATGCGTGCCCCGTCGTGTTGCGGTCGGGTTAGCCAACTCCAGGGTGCCTCCAGTTTAGGAGCTTCCTATGTGGGCTGCGTGAATTGGCAGTCAAGGCTGGTTCTGTAGTGTCAGTAGGCCAAGTTCCCCCTGTAGGACTGTTGGGGTTCGGTAACTGCGGCTGCCTCACGTCCTAGCTGTTCTCTCCTCTCCTGTGGACCTTCTGGTCCACCA
The DNA here is from genome assembly GCF_032444005.1 of Ranitomeya imitator. NCBI lineage: Eukaryota > Metazoa > Chordata > Amphibia > Anura > Dendrobatidae > Ranitomeya > Ranitomeya imitator. Next base: position 102,324,598 of record NC_091288.1, read on the forward strand.
CCTGATTCCAGCACCGTCAGCTGGTTCCGGGCAGAGCCTTTGGCTTAGGTGCCTCCTCCTGGGTATCCGAGTTCCGCCAACGCCAGGCGGTCCTTGGTAGTGCTTTTAAGCGCGGGCACCTACTGCTTAGTAACCGTGTTCCAGCACCTCAGCTGGTCCTCGGTGCCATTGGCTCTTGCACACTGGGGCAACACATCCGGGTTCCAGCACCGCCAGCTGGTTCCCGGCAGTGTTTTTGTCACAGGTACTCCCTCGTGCCCAGCCTGGTTCCAGCACCGTCAGCTGTGTCCGGGTAGTGTCAAGCTCACTGAGACGCCTATGCTTGCCCCGTCGTGTTGCGGTCGGGTTAGCCAACTCCAGGGTCCCTCCAGTTTAGGAGCTTCCTATGTGGGCTGCGTGAATTGGCAGTCAAGGCTGGTTCTGTAGTGCCAGTAGGCCAAGCTCCCCCTGTAGGACTGTTGGGGTTCGATAACTGCGGCTGCCTCGCGGCCTAGCTGTTCTCTCCTCTCCTGTGGACCTTCTGGTCTACCACCTGGTTCCAGCACCGCCAGCTGGTTCCGGACAGAGCCTTTGGCTTAGGTGCCTCCTCCTGGGTATCCGAGTTCCGGCAACGCCAGGCGGTCCTTGGTAGTGCTTTTAAGCGCGGGCACCTACAGCTTAGTAACCGTGTTCCAGCACCGTCAGCTGGTCCTCGGTGCCATTGGCTCTTGCACACTGGGGCAACGCATCCGGGTTCCAGCACCGCCAGCTGGTTCCCGGCAGTGTTTTTGTCACGGGTACTCCCTCGTGCCCAGCCTGGTTCCAGCACCGTCAGCTGTTTCCGGGTAGTGTCAAGCTCACTTAGACGCCTATGCTTGCCCGTCGTGTTGCGGTCGGGTTAGCCAACTCCAGGGTGCCTCCAGTTTAAGAGCTTCTTATGTGGGCTGCGTGAATTGGCAGTCAAGGCTGGTTCTGTAGTGCCAGTAGGCCAAGCTCCACCTGTAGGACTGTTGGGGTTCGGTAACTGCGGCTGCCTCGCGGCCTAGCTGTTCTCTCCTCTCCTGTGGACCTTCTGGTCCACCACCTGGTTCCAGCACCGCCAGTTGGTTCAGGGCAGAGCCTTTGGCTTAGGTGCCTCCTCCTGGGTATCCGAGTTCCGCCAACGCCAGGCGGTCCTTGGTAGTGCTTTTAAGCGCGGGTGCCTACAGCTTAGTAACCGTGTTCCAGCACCGTCAGCTGGTCCTCGGTGCCATTGGCTCTTGCACACTGGGGCAACGCATCCGGGTTCCAGCACCGCCAGCTGGTTCCCGGCAGTGTTTTTGTCACCGGTACTCCCTCGTGCCCAGCCTGGTTCCAGCACCGTCAGCTGTTTCCGGGTAGTGTCAAGCTCACTGAGATGCCTATGCTTGCCCCGTCGTATTGCGGTCGGGTTAGCCAACTCCAGGGTGCCTCCAGTTTAGGAGCTACCTATGTGGGCTGCGTGAATTGGCAGTCAAGGCTGGTTCTGTAGTGCCAGTAGGCCAAGCTCCCCCTGTAGGACTGTTGGGGTTCAGTAACTGCGGCTGCCTCGCGGCCTAGCTGTTCTCTCCTCTCCTGTGGACCTTCTGGTCCACCACCTGGTTCCAGCACCGCCAGTTGGTTCCGGGCAGAGCCTTTGGCTTAGGTGCCTCCTCCTGGGTATCCGAGTTCCACCAACGCCAGGCGGTCCTTGGTAGTGCTTTTAAGCGCGGGCACCTACAGCTTAGTAACCGGGTTCCAGCACCGTCAGCTGGTCCTCGGTGCCATTGGCTCTTGCACACTGGGGCAACGCATCCGGGTTCCAGCACCGCCAGCTGGTTCCCGGCAGTGTTTTTGTCATGGGTACTCCCTCGTGCCCAGCCTGGTTCCAGCACCGTCAGCTGTTTCTGGGTAGTGTCAAGCTCACTGAGACGCCTATGCTTGCCCCTTCGTGTTGCGGTCGGGTTAGCCAACTCCAGGGTGCATCCAGTTTAGGAGCTTCCTATGTGGGCTGCGTGAATTGGCAGTCAAGGCTGGTTCTGTAGTGCCAATAGGCCAAGCTCCCCCTGTAGGACTGTTGGGGTTCGGTAACTGCGGCTGCCTCGCGGCCTAGCTGTTCTCTCCTCTCCTGTGGACCTTCTGGTCCACCACCTGGTTCCAGCACCGCCAGCTGGTTCCGGGCAGAGCCTTTGGCTTAGGTGCCGCCTCCTGGGTATCCGAGTTCCGCCAACACCAGGTGGTCCTATGTAGTGCTTTTAATCGCGGGCACCTACAGCTTAGTAACCGGTTTCCTGCACCGTCAGCTGGTCCTCGGTGCCATTGGCTCTTGCACACTGGGGCAACGCATCCGGGTTCCAGCACCGCCAGCTGGTTCCCGGCAGTGTTTTTGTCACGGGTACTCCCTCGTGCCCAGCCTGGATCCAGCATCGTCAGCTGTGTCCGGGTAGTGTCAAGCTCACTGAGATGCCTATGCTTGCCCCGTCGTGTTGCGGTTGGGTTAGCCAACTCCAGGGTGCCTCCAAATTAGGAGCTACCTATGTGGGCTGCGTGAATTGGCAGTCAAGGCTGGTTCTGTAGTGCCAGTAGGCCAAGCTCCCCCTGTAGGACTGTTGGGGTTCGGTAACCGCGGCTGCCTCGCGGCCTAGCTGTTCTCTCCTCTCCTGTGGACCTTCTGGTCCACCACCTGGTTCCAGCACCGCCAGCTGGTTCAGGGCAGAGCCTTTGGCTTAGGTGCCTCCTCCTGGGTATCTGAGTTCCGCCAACGCCAGGCGGTCCTTGGTAGTGCTTTTAAGCGCGGGCACCTACGGCTTAGTAACCAGGTTCCAGCACTGTCAGCTGGTCCTCGGTGCCATTGGCTCTTGCACACTGGGGCAACGCATCCGGGTTTCAGCACCGTCAGCTGTTTCCGGGTAGTGTCAAGCTTACTGAGACGCCTATGCTTGCCCCGTCGTGTTGCGGTCGGGTTAGCCAACTCCAGGGTGCCTCCAGGTTAGGAGCTTCCTATGTGGGCTGCGTGAATTGGCAGTCAAGGCTGGTTCTGTAGTGCCAGTAGGCCAAGCTCCCCCTGTAGGACTGTTGGGGTTCGGTAACTGCGGCTGCCTCGCGGCCTAGCTGTTCTCTCCTCTCCTGTGGACCTTCTGGTCCACATCCTGGTTCCAGCACCGTCAGCTGGTTCTCGGCAGTGTCTGTTGCTCTTGTACCTTCTGCTCCCCATCCTGGTTCCTGTAACGTCAGCTGGTTCCGGGCAGAGCCTTTGGCTTACGTGCCTCCTTCTGGGTATCCGAGTTCCGCCAACGTCAGGCGGTCCTTGGTAGTGCTTTTTAGCACGGGTACCTCCTGCTTAGTAACCGGGTTCCAGTAATGTCAGCTGGTCCTCGGAAGTTCCATAGGCTCTTGAACCTTCGGGTAGCCATCCGAGTTCCAGTTCCATCAGCTGGTTCTTGGCATTTTCTCAGCCTTCTTGTACCTTCTGCTACATTTCCAAGTTGAAGACCCTAAAGTCGACGACCCGGAAGACCACCCCTAAGATGACAACGACACCAGAGACGACAACCAGTGAGATGACGACGACCCTGGAGATGACGACCCTGAAGACCACCCCGATGACGACGACGGCGGAGACGACGACGGCGGCGGAGAAGACGACGACACTGGAGACGACGACCCTGGAGACGACGACATGGAAGACCGAGAAGCAGAAGAACAAGAGGCTGCAGAACAAAGAGCAGAAGAACATTAAGCATAACACTTAATATCAGAGCAAAAGATATTATCTAAATTATATGCAGAAGAAGACTAAGCAGTGTATGGGGGTGAGTCCGTTCCTCCTCGTGGTGCCCCTTGATAAAGGCAGGCAAAACGGAAGGTGTAATCTTCAAACTTTTATAGATAACCACTACGGGAATGCCTGTCACAAATAAGAATATGATGAAGAAGTAGAATAGGAAGAATAATAACAGTTGAATAAAATGAATATGTAGAATAGGAAGAATAATAATAGTTGAATAAAATGAATATGAAGAATGTAATAAAAAAAATAGGTAGAAGATGAAGAAGAAGATGAATAAGGTGAAGAAGAAGTTGATGTCAAAGATGCTGATGATGACGAAGATGAAAGTATGGGAAAAGTAAAAAAAAAATGGGGAAGGGCGTGGAATAGTGAAACATCAATATCTGACAAAATAAAAAAAAATTTACATAGTCAATATCTTTGTCACTCCGAACGTCTTAAAAAAAAAAAAAATCATGCTATTCTATTTGATTGGGCTAAACCTCTATGCCTTTAATGTCTCCGCCACCTACCCAAATACATCCTGCATTATTCTTAGTTGTTTTCCTTCATGTAGAATGAACCTACAAGGAAAGAAAGGGTTTATTTTAATTCCAATATTTTGGTCCCATTGACTTGCTTTGGGATCGGGTATCGGTTTCGGCGATATCCGATATTTTTTGAATATCGGCCGATCCAATCCGATACCGATACTTTCCGATATCGGAAGGTATCGCTCAACACTAATGATAACTGTTGTATGAAAAGAAATTCTGTAAGTACACAAGATTTACTGTTTTTTAATAATTATATGCAACTACAGTCTTAGACAAGGTGAATAGTTGGACACGGATAGGGCAATGGGAATGAATCCTTTACATTTGTATATCGAAATCAGGAACCTGATGTTCTCCAAACAAGACCGAATTAGTGTTCCAATTTAAGAAAAATATTTAGAATTGAGAGTCCTCAGTGGTTGATACGTTTTAATGGCTAAACTTACTTCTATAACTGAAAAGATGGTAACAAATTGCAAGCTTTCGAGACTACACAGGTCTCTTCATGAGGCATAGACTAAAATAAATTCTGAAGAATCACATATTTATGCACAACATAGCACAGAAAAAAAATCATGGATAAGACAGGTGACATGAAGCAGAATTACCATGAGTCTTATCCATGTTTTTTTTTCTGTGCTATGTTGCGCATAAATATGTGATTCTTCAGAATTTATTTTAGTCTTTGCCTGATGAAGAGACCTGTGTAGTCTCGAAAGCTTGCAATTTGTTACCATCTTTGTTACCATCTCTCTACGTTATCAAGATATATATCTTTCCTGTTCCAATGTAATGCATTTTGCAAGCACTGCTTCTTGTATCCTTCTCTCAGCCATTGCAGTGATTGTACACACTGCTTCAAGCCCGTGTAAGATGACAACCCAAGTGGAAAAATGAAAGCCTACAGGCTGGCCATGCCTGATATTTCCTCACACAGCTGGTGCATTCATTAGCAGCTCCTGACTCTTCTCTCTTTTCCTTCTCATTTGCTGCAGGGGTGTGAAGAGAGGTTGCAGAACATGACTTTCCACAATATGTGCTCTCTGTACAGACGACAAGATATGGAAAGCATCATAAATAGATAACAAACACAATTTTGAGCCAAAATGAAGCTGTAAATTACTCCAGATAGTTGCTCGGCTTTTATTGAATATATGTCAGCATTAATGGGTGTACTCACAGCAGATAGTGTTCAATGTATTTATTAGAGACATTTTCCGTTAAAAATTTATAATGTTCTAAGGGTGTGTTAGCTTTAGGAAAAATATTTATTGACTAATTGTACATAAAAGTGTTGTATTAGTACGGAAGATAATTGTTATATCTATAATTCAAAAAGAAACATCACATTTTTAGTCTTCCAATAGAAAATATTACATGCAGATTATTATTTTACTTATTTGTATTGAGTTACTTTTATTCAAAAGATATGATATTAATAAGCAAGATTAAAAAATGATTACTTTATTCTAGGAGTGGGCAATTCATTTTGACATGTGGCCACATGAGATGCAGTGACTGTTGTGTAGAGATGAATTAAGCGGCTGAACTTAATTCTGCTAATAATTATTGTTTTTTTCTTTTTACTGATTTTTATCACTTAATATTGAACAGGATTAAGTCTGACTAGTTATCACTGCTACTACATGCTATGATAGGGCTTATTGTAACATGTATTCTTACCTGTTATAATAATAACCAAGAGGAGGGCCCTAAGCGCAAGCTTACAATCTATGAGGATATAGGGGAGACATGAAGGGAGGATGGTAACAATTCCTTTCATTGCACAGTTCAGCCATCAAAGTAAGGCCGGCGTCACACTAGCGAGTTTTACGGACGCATGAGAGGTGCAGCTCCTATCTGCCGTATTTTACTGATCCGTATTATACGGTCTTCTACGGCTGTAGAAAATCACAGCATGCTGCGTTTGTCAGCGTATTGCCCAAAAAAAATCGCCAATAAAAGTCTATGAGGGCAAGAAAAATACGGATTACAGACAGACCAAAAGTGTGACTTGCGAGAAATACGCAGCGGTGTTCTATAGAAAAGCCAGCAAGTCAGTGCGGTGTACAGTAAAATCAAACTGACAGGTTAGAATACAATAGCTAAAATAAATGTCTACACATAGTATAGGGGTATATATATATATGTCAGTGAGACACATATATATATATATATATATTAATATTTCATACAGCGCTAGATAGCAGAAAAGCCGATAATTCAATTGCCGGCTTTTCCTATCTCCTTCTCAAACCGACAGGATATGAAACATAGTTTACATACAGTAAACCATCTCATATCCCTTCTTTTATTACATATTCCTCTTTAGTAATGTAAGAAGTGTCTTGGTGTAAAATTTGGGGGCTCTAGCTATTAAATTAAAGGGTTAAATCGCGGAAAAAATTGACGTGGGCTCCCACTCAATTTTCTCTGCCAGAGTGCGAAAGCCAGTGACTGAGGGCAGATATTAATAGCCTGGAGAGGGTCCATGATTTTTGGCCCCCCTCCGGCTAAAAACATCTGCCCCCAGCCACCCCAGAAAAGGCACATCTGGAAGATGCGCCTATTCTGGCACTTAGCCTCTCTCTTCCCACTCCTGTGTAGCCGTGGGATATGGGGTAATGAAGGGTTAATGCCACCTTGCTATTGTAAGGTGACATTAAGCCAGATTAATAACGGAGAGGTGTCAATTATGACACCTATCCTTTATTAATCCAATAGTACAAAATGGTTAATAAAACACACACACAATATTACAAAGTATTTTAATAAAATAAAGACACAGGGTGTTTTAATATTTTATTATACTCATAATCCACCTGAAGACCCTTGTCACCTGGAACAAAGTAAAAAAAAAACAACAACAATATCCCATACCTTCCGTCGTTCAGTCTTGTCCCACGCTGTAAATCCATCTGAAGGGGTTAAATCATTCTACACCCAGGAGCTCTGCTAACGCAGCTGTGCTCATGGCTGTAGAAACCCGGGGAATGAATGGAATGCAAGGGAATGACCTGTAGTTACCTCGAGTCGCGGTGATGCACCCTCTGCATTTGGAAATGCGTTACCACAAGGCTCTGTCCTGGCCCCATTGTTGATCAACATTTTTATAAATGATCTAGATAAGAGAACTGAAGGTTAAGGTTGAGCGAAACGGATCGGACAAATTCAAAAATTGACAACTTTCGGCAAAGTCGGGTTTCATGAAACCCGACCCGATCCTAGTGTGGGATCGGCCATGAGGTTGGCGTTTCGCATGACTCTTTCAGCGACATTTTTCAGCCAATGAAAGAGGACGTAGAGTGTGGGCAGTGTGATTACATAGGTCTCGGTCCCCACCATCTTAGCAAAGGGCATGACAGTGATTAGCTTGCTTTCTGCGGCGTCACAGGGGCTATAAAGGGGCGTACACGCCGACCGCCATCTTACTTCTGCCGATCGTAGCATAGGGAGAGGTAGCTTCATCAGAAGAAGGGATATAGTTAGGGAGGGAAGATTAAGCCCCGAAACTGCTTGTGCTGTAGCGATTTCCACTTTCCAACACCACCATTTGTTTGCAGGGACAGTGGAGGCTATATTTTTGTGCATCAGCTCTGTAGCTTATTAGACTGCCTTATAAGGCTCCCTGATAGCTGCATTGCTGTTTGCACGCCGCTGTGCAAACCAACTGCTTTTTTAAAAGCAAAAATCCTGTTGCTCCTTTCTGCACAGTTATCTTGTTTATTTGTCCACACTTTTGTGTGCAGCAGTCCTTTTTATTGCTGCCATACTTTTCCTGAGATCATTGTAGGGAGATTGAAATTGTACTACAGTCCTTGTATTTTTTCATATATCTTCCAGCCACTTTCTGCCACTGCATCGATTCAAAGTGACAGGAGACAGCATTTGTCCAGTATGGTTACGAACTACTTTTCCTCCCTTATCGATGTTCTCCCTCACAGGTCATTCCCCTTTGATTACTGGGCATCAAAAATAGACACCTGGCCTGAATTGGCAGAATATGCATTACAGGAGCTCGCTTGCCCTGGTTCTAGTGTGCTATCAGAAAGAGTCTTCAGTGCTGCTGGTTCAATACTGACCGAAAAAATGACACGTCTGGCTACCCAGAATGTTAATGATCTAACCTTCATTAAAATGAACCAATCATGGATTTCAAATTATTTTGCCCAACCTTCTCCTGCTGACACGTAGCTTGCCTGAAAAATGTCTTGCTTTCGGCCTCCTCTTACTGACTTCTCCAATTCTGCCATTTGCAGATGCTGAATGTCCACCATAGGCCATTTTTATACCTCCCTAAATGGGCTGACTCCCCCCACAGTGCCGTGGTCACCACCTGGAGCAAGCAACCATGCGAGTGCCGTTTGCCTGGACAGGTGGATGCGCCCACTCTTGGGCGACAGCACTGGCACAGGGTCCCTCATGAAACAATGAAGTGTCTGACGGTGGTGGTGCACAACCAACGTCAGACACACCATCATAATAGGAGGGGCCCTGTGCCAGTACCGCCACCCATGAGAGAGTGTTCCCCCCAGCTCGAACAGTGCTCTACCACTTGCAATACTTACCTCTCCCTGCTCCACCACTGTGTAGTCTGTGCTGTTAAATCCTTCAATGGCACTGCCAATACAATTCTGTTGAAATGATAGATAGTTAAAATATACAGGGGCCCTGGCCTTCATTTAGACCAGTTAATACTTTGCGCCTACTACCACTGTCTGCTACTCAGCAGAGGGGCCCACCCCAGTACCTAGCTATGCCGCCTGTTTAGTCCTGTTACCAATTTTGAGCAGCTTTTAGCCTACTTTTGTATTTGGGCCTACTAACTGTGTCTGCGCCACTCATTACAGTTGTCCTCCGCTGAACAAAGCTATGCCGCCTGTTTAGTCTTGTTACCAATTTTGAACTGCTTTTAGCCTACTTTTGTATTTGGGCCTACTAACCGTGTCTGCGCCACTCATTACAGTTGTCCTATACTGAACAAAGCTAGGCCGCCTGTTTAGTCCTGTTACCAATTTTGAACTGCTTTTAGCCTACTTTATTATTTGGGCCTATGTGTGTTTCCTCCTCATTTTGCCGATTGCCCAGCCACTGCTAGATGAGTCTGCTGGTACATTGACCCAGACCACTACATTCCCCTTGCATTCTACACAGCCTGAATCTGTCCCTGCTGAAAGTCAGGTTCCCTTTCCCGCATACTATACCACCTTACACGGGGACAAAGAGGAAGGTGCAGATGAAAGTGCAGGTTCCTTCATCAGGTTGGGGGGCATACTCGTTGGTGACGTCACTGGCACAGGGCCCCTCATACGCAAAAATGTCTCTGGCAGTGGGAGGCGCCACCTGCCGTCAAACACACCGCCATACTATGAGAGACCCTGTGCCAGTGCCAAGTGCCAATGAGTGGCCCCCCCTGCTTGCTCAGGATCACAGCACTTGCAAAGTTGAAATACTTGCCTCTCCCTGATCCACCGCAGTGACATATTCTGCGTTTCTTGGTCCCACGGAAATCTTGAGCCAGCCCTACCCCCACAACTTTAGCCAAATGACCCCTGTTTTCAATGCCTAACTATTATTATAAAGTAAATTAAGATTGACAAGCTTAAGATATAAGAATTGATGTTTTTGGCATTAAAATGGGCGCTGTAGGTTTTTTGACTTGCATCGGGTTTCGTGTTTTGGTCGGCCCCCGACTTTTCGAAATAATCGGCCGATTTCACCCGACCCGACTTTTGACAAAGTCGGGTTTCGCGAAACCCAACTCGATCCTAAAAAAGTAAAAGTCGCTCAACTCTACTGAAAGTAAATTACCGTATATACTCGAGTATAAGCCGACCCCCCTAATTTTGCCACAAAAAACTGGGAAAACTTATTGACTCGAGTATAAGCCTAGGGTGGAAAATGCAGCAGCTACCGGTGAATTTCAAAAATAAAAATAGATGCTCCATACCGTTCATTCTTGCCCCACAGCTGTGCCATATAGTGCTCTGCACCATTCATTATTGCCCCATAGATGTACCATAGAAAGGTTTGCCATATAGTGCTCTGCACCGTTCATTATTACCCCATAGCTGTGCCATATAGTGCTCTGCACCGTTCATTATTGCCCCATAGCTGTGCCATATAGTGCCCTGCACCGTTTATTATTGCCCCATAGCTGTGCCATATAGTGCTCTGCACTGTTCATTCTTGCCCCATAGCTGTGCCATATAGTGCTCTGCACCATTCATTCTTGCCCCATAGCAGTGCCATATAGTGCTCTGCACCGTTCATTCTTGCCCCATAGCTGTGCCATATAGTGCCCTGCACCGTTCATTCTTGCCCCATAGCTGTGCCATATAGTGCTCTGCACCGTTCATTATTGCCCCATAGCTGTACATATAGTGCTCTGCACCGTTCATTAATGCCCCTGTTGTGAATTCTGCTCTTGGGCTCCCTCCGGTGGTTGTTGATGGTAATGCAGTTATTCCAGAGCAGCAGTCTTGGACAGGTGTTTCTGCTAATTGCAATTCTGGCTGGGGTATTTAGCTGTGCAGGATTCATTAGTCCTTGCCAGTAGTCAATGTTCCTTTGGAAGTGTTGGTCCTCTGCCTGACCTCTCCTGCTTGCTGCCATCTCAGCAAAGATAAGTGTTTGCTTAATTTTTTTAGATACATGGCTGTGTGTTTAATTTTTGTGCTGATCTTGTTTCTATTTTGTTCCTGCTAGACTGTGCCTGATGTTTTTCTCAGTCTAGTTGGATTCGCTGGAGTCGCAGATATACTCTCCACATCTTTAGTTAGGTGGTGGAGTTTTTGTATTTTTCTGCTGTGGATATTTTGTAGTGTTTTATGCTGACCGCATAGTATGCTGTACTATCCTTTTCTATCTAGGTAGAAGTGGCCTCCTTTGCTTATCCCTGTTTTCTGTTTGCGTGTGTCTTTTCCTCTCCTACTCACAGTCATTATTTGTGGGGGGCTACCTATCCTTTGGGGGTCTACTCTGAGGCAAGAGAGTTCTCCTATTTCCATCTTTAGGGATATTTAGTTTTCCGGCTGTGTCGAGGTGTCTAGGTCTGGTTAGGCACACCCCACGGCTACTTCTAGTTGCGGTGATAGGATCAGGGTTTGCGGTCAGTAAAGTTACCACTGCTCCAGCGAAGGTCATTTCATGCTGCTCCAAGGCCACCTGATCACAACATGCCCCATAGCTGTGCCATATAGTGCTCTGCACCGTTCATTAATGCCCCATAGCTGTGCCATATAGTGCTCTGCACCGTTCATTCTTGCCCCATAGCTGTGCCATATAGTGCTCTGCACCGTTCATTCTTGCCCCATAGCTGTGCCATATAGTGCTCTGCACCGTTCATTCTTGCCCCATAGCTGTGCCATATAGTGCTCTGCACCGTTCATTCTTGCCCCATAGCTGTGCCATATAGTGCTCTGCACCGTTCATTCTTGCCCCATAGCTGTGCCATATAGTGCTCTGCACCGTTCATTCTTGCCCCATAACTGTGCCATATAGTGCTCTGCACCGTTCATTTTTGCCCCATAGATGCTCCGTATAAAGCTGTGTCATTGCTGCTGCTGCTGCAATAATAAAAAAAATGCCATACTCACCTCTCTGGCTTGCAGCTCCCGGCGTCTCTCCGCACTGACTGATCAGGCAGAGGGCGGCGCGCACACTATATGCGTCATCGCGCCCTCTGACCTGAACAGTCAGTGCCAGAGGACGGGAAGACAGAGGGGCGCCCAGCGTGTGGAACATGGTCAGGTGAATATAAAATACTCACCTAGTCCCGGTGCTCCTGACGCTGCCTGTTATGAATAGGTAATTCAGAACCACAATGGACCTTGAAGTTCAGAGCACAGAAGTGACCTGACAAAAACCACAAAACATAGGACGAGCTCTGAGACGTGGAAACTCTGCTGACCGCAATCCCTAAACCTATCAAACCACACTAGAGGTAGCCGTGGATTGCGCCTAACACTCCCTATGCAACTCGGCACCGCCTGAGAACCTAGCTAGTCCTGAAGATAGAAAAATAAGCCTACCTTGCCTCAGAGAAATTCCCCAAAGGAAAAGGCAGCCCCCCACATATAATGACTGTGAGTTAAGATGAAAATACAAACACAGAGATGAAATAGATTTAGCAAAGTGAGGCCCGACTTACTGAATAGACCGAGGATAGGAAAGATAGCTTTGCGGTCAACACAAAAACCTACAAACAACCACGCAGAGGGGCAAAAAGACCCTCCGCACCGACTAACGGTACGGAGGTGCTCCCTCTGCGTCTCAGAGCTTCCAGCAAGCTAGCAAAACCAAAAAAGCAAGCTGGACAGAAAATATAGCAACAAAAGTAACACAAGCAGAACTTAGCTTATGCTGAGCAGACAGGCCACAGGAACGATCCAGGAGGAAGCAAGACCAATACTAGAACATTGACTGGAGGCCAGGATCAAAGCACTAGGTGGAGTTAAATAGTGCAGCACCTAACGACTTAACCTCATCACCTGAGGAAGGAAACTCAGAAGCCGCAGTACCACTCGTGACCACAGGAGGGAGCTTGATCACAGAATTCACAACAGCTGCCCCTGCCTGTCACATTGTCTTCGGGTGCCGCAGCTCTTCCTGTCAGCGGTCACTGGCACCGCTCAGAGGAATGAATATGTGGCTCCACCCCTATGGGAGTGGAATCCATATTCAAAAGTTTAACCCCTTCATGACCCAGCCTATTTTGACCTTAAAGACCTTGCCGTTTTTTGCAATTCTGACCAGTGTCCCTTTATGAGGTAATAACTCAGGAACGCTTCAACGGATCCTAGCGGTTCTGAGATTGTTTTTTCGTGACATATTGGGCTTCATGTTAGTGGTAAATTTAGGTCAATAAATTCTGCGTTTATTTGTGATAAAAACGGAAATTTGGCGAAAATTTTGAAAATTTCGCAATTTTCACATTTTGAATTTTTATTCTGTTAAACCAGAGAGTTATGTGACACAAAATAGTTAATAAATAACATTTCCCACATGTTTACTTTACATCAGCACAATTTTAGAAACAAAATTTTTTTTTGTTAGGAAGTTATAAGGGTTAAAATTTGACCAGCGATTTGTCATTTTTACAACGAAATTTACAAAACCATTTTTTTTAGGGACCACCTCACATTTGAAGTCAGTTTGAAGGGTCTATATGGCTGAAAATACCCAAAAGTGACACCATTCTAAAAACTGCACCCCTCAAGGTACTCAAAACCACATTCAAGAAGTTTATTAACCCTTCAGGTGCTTCACAGCAGCAGAAGCAACATGGAAGGAAAAAATGAACATTTAACTTTTTAGTCACAAAAATTATCTTTTAGCAACAATTTTTTTATTTTCCCAATGGTAAAAGGAGAAACTGAACCACGAAAGTTGTTGTCCAATTTGTCCTGAGTACGCTGATACCTTATATGTGGGGGTAAACCACTGTTTGGGCGCACGGCAGGGCTTGGAAGGGAAGGAGCGCCATTTGACTTTTTGAATCAAAAATTGGCTCCACTCTTTAGCGGACACCATGTCACGTTTGGAGAGCCCCCGTGTGCCTAAAAATTGGAGCTCCCCCACAAGTGACCCCATTTTGGAAACTAGACGCCCCAAGGAACTTATCTAGATGCATAGTGAGCACTTTGAACCCCCAGGTGCTTCACAAATTAATCCGTAAAAATGAAAAAGTACTTTTTTTTCACAAAAAAATTCTTTTAGCCTCAATTTTTTCATTTTCACATGGGCAACAGGATAAAATGGATCCTAAAATGTGTTGGGCAATTTCTCCTGAGTACACTAATACCTCACATGTGGGGGTAAACCACTGTTTGGGCACATGGTAAGGCTCGGAAGGGAAGGAGCGCCATTTGACTTTTTGAATGAAAAATTATTTCCATCGTTAGCGGACACCATGTCGCGTTTGGAGAGCTCCTGTGTGCCTAAACATTGGCGCTCCCCCACAAGTGACCCCATTTTGGAAACTAGACCCCCCAAGGAACTTATTTAGATGCCTAGTGAGCACTTTAAACCCTCAGGTGCTTCACAAATTGATCTGTAAAAATGAAAAAGTACTTTTTTTTCACAAAAAAATTCTTTTCGCCTCAATTTTTTCATTTTCACATGGGCAGTAGGGTAAAATGGATCATAAAATTTGTTGATCAATTTCTCCCGAGTACGTCGATACCTCATATGTGGAGGTAAACCACTGTTTGGGCACTCGGCAGGGCTCGGAAGGGAAGGCGCGCCATTTGACTTTTTGAATGGAAAATTAGCTCCAATTGTTAGCGGACACCATGTCGCGTTTGGAGAGCCCCTGTGTGCCTAAACATTGGAGCTCCCCCACAAGTGACCCCATTTTGGAAACTAGACCCCCCAAGGAACTTATCTAGATGCATATTGAGCACTTTAAACCCCCAGGTGCTTCACAGAAGTTTATAACGCAGAGCCATGAAAATAAAAAATAATTTTTCTTTCCTCAAAAATGATTTTTTAGCCTGGAATTTCCTATTTTGCCAAGGATAATAGGAGAAATTGGACCCCAAATATTGTTGTCCTGTTTGTCCTGAGTACGCAGATACCCAATATGTGGGGGTAAACCACTGTTTGGGCGCACGGCAGGGCTCGGAAGGGATGGCACGCCATTTGGCTTTTTAAATGGAAAATTAGCTCCAATCATTAGCGGACACCATGTCACGTTTGGAGAGCCCCTGTGTGCCTAAACATTGGAGATCCCCCAGAAATGACACCATTTTGGAAACTAGACCCCCAAAGGAACTAATCTAGATGTGTGGTGAGGACTTTGAACCCCCAAGTGCTTCACAGAAGTTTATAACGCAGAGCCATGAAAAAAAAAAAAAATTATTTTCTCAAAAATGATCTTTTAGCCTGCAATTTTTTATTTTCCCAAGGGTAACAGGAGAAATTTGACCCCAAAAGTTGTTGTCCAGTTTCTCCTGAGTACGCTGATACCCCATATGTGGGGGTAAATCACTGTTTGGGCACATGCCGGGGCTCGGAAGTGAAGTAGTGACGTTTTGAAATGCAGACTTTGATGGAATGCTCTGTGGGCGTCACGTTGCGTTTGCAGAGCCCCTGATGTGGCTTAACAGTAGAAACCCCCAAGTGACCCCATTTTGGAAACTAGACCCCCAAAGGAACTTATCTAGATGTGTGGTGAGCACTTTGAACCCCCAAGTGCTTCATAGAAGTTTATAATGCAGAGCCGTGAAAATAATAAATACGTTTTCTTTCCTCAAAAATAATTATTTAGCCCAGAATTTTTTAATTTTCCCAAGGGTAACAGGAGAAATTTGACCCCAATATTTGTTGTCCAGTTTCTCCTGAGTATGGTGATACCCCATATGTGGGGGTGAACTACTGTTTGGGCACATGCCGGGGCTTGGAATTGAAGTAGTGACGTTTTGAAATGCAGACTTTGATGGAATGCTCTGCGGGCGTCACGTTGCGTTTGCAGAGCCCCTGATGTGCCTAAACAGTAGAAACCTCCCACAAGTGACCTCATTTTGTAAACTAGACCCCGAAAGGAACTTATCTAGATGTGTGGTGAGCACTTTGAACCCCCAAGTGCTTCATAGAAGTTTATAATGCAGAGCCGTGAAAATAATAAATACGTTTTCTTTCCTCAAAAATAATTATTTAGCCCAGAATTTTTTATTTTCCCAAGGGTTACAGGAGAAATTGGACCCCAAAAGTTGTTGTCCAGTTTCTCCTGAGTACGCTGATACCCCATGAGTGGGGTAAACCACTGTTTGGGCACACGTCGGGGCTCAGAAGGGAAGTAGTGACTTTTGAAATGCAGACTTTGATGGAATGCTCTGCGGGCGTCACGTTGCGTTTGCAGAGCCCCTGATGTGCCTAAACAGTAGAAACCCCCCACAAGTGACCCCATTTTGGAAACTAGACCCCGAAAGGAACTTATCTAGATGTGTGGTGAGCACTTTGAACCCCCAAGTGCTTCATAGAAGTTTATAATGCAGAGCCGTGAAAATAATAAATACGTTTTCTTTCCTCAAAAATAATTATTTAGCCCAGAATTTTTTATTTTCCCAAGGGTTACAGGAGAAATTGGACCCCAAAAGTTGTTGTCCAGTTTCTCCTGAGTACGCTGATACCCCATGAGTGGGGGTAAACCACTGTTTGGGCACACGTCGGGGCTCAGAAGGGAAGTAGTGACTTTTGAAATGCAGACTTTGATGGAATGGTCTGCGGGTGTCACGTTGCGTTTGCAGAGCCCCTGGTGTGCCTAAACAGTAGAAACCCCCACAAGTGACCCCATTTTAGAAATTAGACCCCCCAAGGAACTTATCTAGATATGTGGTGAGCACTTTGAACCCCCAAGTGCTTCACAGACGTTTACAACGCAGAGCCGTGAAAATAAAAAATCATTTTTCTTTCCTCAAAAATTATGTTTTAGCAAGCATTTTTTTTGATTCACAAGGGTAACAGGAGAAATTGGACCCCAGTAATTGTTGCGCAGTTTGTCCTGAGTATGCTGGTACCCCATATGTGGGGGTAAACCACTGTTTGGGCACACGTCAGGGCTCGGAAGTGAGGGAGCACCATTTGACTTTTTGAATACGAGATTGGCTGGAATCAATGGTGGCGCCATGTTGCGTTTGGAGACCCCTGATGTGCCTAAACAGTGGAAACCCCTCAATTCTACCTCCAACACTAACCCCAACACACCCCTAACCCTAATCCCAACTGTAGCCATAACCCTAAACACAACCCTAACCGCAACACACCCCTAACCACAACCCTAGCCCCAACACACCCCTAACCCTAACCACAACCCTAATTCCAACCCTAACCCTAAGGCTATGTGCCCACGTTGCGGATTCGTGTGAGATATTTTCGCACCATTTTTGAAAAATCCGCGGGTAAAAGGCACTGCGTTTTACCTGCGGATTTTCCGCGGATTTCCAGTGTTTTTTGTGCGGATTTCACCTGCGGATTCCTATTGAGGAACAGGTGTAAAACGCTGCGGAATCCGCACAAAGAATTGACATGCTGCGGAAAATACAACGCAGCGTTTCCGCGTGGTATTTTCTGCACCATGGGCACAGCGGATTTGGTTTCCATATGTTTACATGGTACTGTAAACCTGATGGAACACTGCTGCGAATCCGCAGCCAAATCCGCACCGTGTGCACATAGCCTAATTCTAAAGGTATGTGCACACGCTGCGGAAAACGCTGCGGATCCGCAGCAGTTTCCCATGAGTTTACAGTTCAATGTAAACCTACGGGAAACAAAAATCGCTGTGCCCATGCTGCGGAAAAACTGCACGGAAACGCAGCGGTTTACATTCCGCAGCATGTCACTTCTTTGTGCGGATTCCGCAGCGGTTTTACAACTGCTCAAATAGAAAATCGCAGTTGTAAAACCGCAGTGAAATGCGCAGAAAAACCGCGGTAAATCCGCCATAAATCCGCAGCGGTTTAGCACTGCGGATTTATCAAATCCGCAGCGGAAAAATCCGCAGAGGACCAGAATACGTGTGCACATACCGAAACCCTAACCCTAGCCCTAACCCTAGCCCTAACCCTAACCCTAACCCTACCCCTACCCCTAGCCCTAACCCTAACCCTACCCCTAGCCCTAACCCTAACCCTAGCCCTAACCCTACCCCTAACCCTACCCCTACCCCTAACCCTACCCCTAACCCTAACCCTACCCCTAACCCTAACCCTAACCCTATTCTAACATTAGTGGAAAAAAAAAATTTCTTTTTTTTTTATTGTCCCTAACTATGGGGGTGACAAAGGGGGGGGGTCATTTATTATTTTTTTTTATTTTGATCACTGAGATAGATTATATCTCAGTGATCAAAATGCACTTTGGAACGAATCTGCCGGCCGGCAGATTCGGCGGGCGCACTGCGCATGCGCCCGCCATTTTGGAAGATGGCGGCGCCCAGGGAGAAGACGGACGGGACCCCGGCTGGATCGGTAAGTATGATGGGGTGGGGGGGGACCACGGGGGGGGGATCGGAGCACGGGGGGGGAATCGGAGTGCGGGAGGGGTGGAACGGAGCACGGGGGGCGTGGAACGGAGCACGGGGGGCTGGAATGGAGCACGGGGGGGTGGAACGGAGCACTGGGGGGGTGGATCGGAGTGCAGGGGGGTTGATTGGAGCACGGGGGGGTGATTGGAGCATGGGGGGAGCGGACAAGAGCACGGGGGGGAGCGGAGCACTGGACAGAGGGGAGCCGGAGCAGTGTACCGGCCAGATCGGAGGGCTGGGGGGGCAATCGGAGGGGTGGGGTGGGGGCACACTAGTATTTCCAGCCATGGCCGATGATATTTCAGCATCGGCCATGGCTGGATTGTAATATTTCACCCGTTATAATGGGTGAAATATTACAAATCGCTCTGATTGGCAGTTTCACTTTCAACAGCCAATCAGAGCGATCGTAGCCACGAGGGGGTGAAGCCACCCCCCCTGGGCTAAACTACCACTCCCCCTGTCCCTGCAGATCGGGTGAAATGGGAGTTAACCCTTTCACCCGATCTGCAGGGACGCGATCTTTCCATGACGCCGCATAGGCGTCATGGGTCGGAATGGCACCGACTTTCATGACGCCTACGTGGCGTCAAAGGTCGGGAAGGGGTTAATGAGCAGTCCCACGTGACCGCTGAACAGGGGAAGAGCTGCGGCACCTGGAGAACCGTGGGACGGGCAGGGGGAGCGTCAGGAGCACCGGGACTAGGTGAGTATGCCTCAGCGCCCTCTCCCCCTCACCCGCCGACCCTGCCACCCACCGTGACTTGAGTACAAGCCGAGAGGGGCACTTTCAGCCCAAAAATTTGGGCTGAAAATCTCGGCTTATACTCGAGTTTATACAGTAATCAAATTTTCAGATGATGCAAAGGTAGGAGGGATAACTAGCACTAGAGAAGACAGGGAAAGGATTCAGAAGGATCTAGATAAGCTTCAACAATGGGCATTGACTAACAGTATGGTATTTAACAAGGAGAAATGCAAGATTCTACATCTGCGCAAGAAAAGTGAAAATTACATCTATAGAATTGGAAGAATAGAACAAAGCAACAGCACATGTGAAAAAAACTTGGGTATACTAATAGATCACGAGTCAACAGTATGATGCAGCAGCAAAAAAGACAAAACAGTTCTAGGATGTAATAAGAGAAACATAAGGCCATGTTCACACAGTGCGTTTTTTACCGCGGAACCGCGGCGGTTTTGCCGCTGCGGTTCCGCAGCTGTTTTCCATGCAGGGTACAGTACACTGTACCCTATGGAAAACAGGACACACTGTGCACATGGTCCGGAAATTGTTAAAAAAAAGACGCGCTGAATAGCTCCCGGAAAAAAGAAGGAGCATGTCAATTCTTTTTCCGGAGCCGCAGCGGTTCTGCACCCATAGACCTCCATTGTGAGGTCCAAACCGCAGTAAAACCCGCAGATCAAAAATATATCTGCGGGTTTTACTGCGATTTGATGTGCAGAACCGCTGCAGCAGGAAGTGCGGGGAGCGGGCGGAAGTGCGTGGGCGGAGTGTGGCTGCCCCCCCGTGTTCCGATCCCGCCCCCCCCGTGCTCCGATGCCCCCCCCCAGTGCTCCGATGCCCCCCCCCCCAGTGCTCCGATGCCCCCCCCGTGCCCTAATCTCCCCCCCTTATACTCACCCGGCGTCCCGGTGTCCGTCCGGCCGTCTTCTCCCTGGGCGCCGCCATCTTGCAAAATGGCGGGCGCATGCGCAGTGCGCCCGCCGAATCTGCCGGCCGGCAGATTCGTTCCAAAGTGCATTTTGATCACTGAGATATAACCTATCTCAGTGATCAAAATAAAAAAATAGTAAATGACACCCCCCCCCTTTGTCACCCCCATAGGTAGGGACAATAAAAAAAATAAAGAATTTTTTTTTTTTTTCTTTCACTAAGGTTAGAATAGGGGTAGGGGTAGGGTTAGGGGTAGGGTTAGGGTTAGGGTTAGGGGTAGGGTTAGGGGTAGGGTTAGGGGTAGGGTTAGGGGTAGGGGTAGGGTTAGGGGTAGGGTTAGGGGTAGGGTTAGGGTTAGGGGTAGGGTTAGGGGTAGGGTTAGGGTTAGGGGTAGGGGTAGGGGTAGGGTTAGGGTATTTTCAGCCATTTTAACCCTAAAAAAATTCCTAGAAAACACACAGACTCTGGCTAGAAAACTGCATCAAAAAAACGCATCAAAAAACGCATCAAAAACGGACCAAAAAAGGACCAAAAAAAGGACCTGCGTTTTCTGCCAAGAGCTGCAGTTTTTTAAAAAACAGTCAGGAAAAAAAAAGGATGGAAATCCTGAACGTGTGAACATACCCTAAAGTCTTGATCACATGAAGCAATAATCCCCCTCTACTTCTACTTGGTCAAGCCTCAGCTGGAATACTATGTCCAGTTCTGGGCATCACATATTAAAAGAGACATTGAAAAACTGAAGCAAATTTAGAAGAAGAGCTACCAGGATGGTGAGCTCACTGTAAAGTATGTCCTACGAGGAACGGTTAAAGGATTTGGGAATGTTTAGCTTGCTAAACAGAAAGCTAAGAGGTGACTTAATAGCTGTCTACAAATATCTGAAGGGATGTCACAGTGTAGAGGGATCATCCTTATTCTCATTTGCACATGGAAACACGAGAAGCAATGGAATTAGCGATGAGCAAGTGTATTTGTTACTATTCGCTATTCACACGGATAGTACTGTATTTGGGTTACTCATTACATTGCGAATATTTGTGTACTTGCCTCGCTATATTCGGAAGTCCCACTGTGCAGTTTTGGCACCTCCTTTTGCAGCCACTAAACATGCTGGACTTCTTAACCAATCACAGTAATGCCGCAGACATCTTGGTTGTGGCATTACTATGATTGGCTGGCCGCCCAGCATCATAGGGTCTTTTTAAGCCCTGCTACCGCCATTTTGCACACATTGCATCCGGAGCCTGCGTTCTACAGCACAGGGAGAAATCGCTCATCTGCTAGGGAGAGTCTTTAGGCCTCTTGACAACACAAAAACCCTTTTCAGGGCTATCTGCAGTATATACTAGGTCAGTGTAGAGTAGGGAGAGAGATAGTCGAGCAGAGACAGTTTAAAGGAGCCGGTCACTAGCTCCAAAATACCCCCAAAAAATAGCTCTTTTCAGAGCTGAAAAGTCAGAGTACAGGGAAGGAGAGATTATGTATTCGGTAGAGAGAGGATAAAGTGATCTTCCAGTGTCCATCTTCAAACAGCTCTTGTTAGAGGCAAAGCAATATTTTTCCAGCACACAGAGTACTAGCATTTAGTGCTGCCTTTTTTTTAAAGCAACGGACTATATTCCCCACTGTTTTTGGGGTCAGAGCCTGGCTTCTGCTGTTCACATTAGTCCACTTAAAAAGGCCGCTAGTGCCCTAAGCAAAGCAGCAGTCCAAACATTTCCTACTGCCTTTTACCAAGCATGCACCTGGCCATTTTCCCCTCTTTTTTTGTGGTCACAGCCTGTCTTCTGCTGTCCACATTAGTCCAATTAAAAACGCGGTTAGTGCCCCATGCAAAGCAGTAGTCCAAACATTGCTTACTGCCTGCTACCAAGCATGCACCAGGCCATTTTCCCCACTGTTTTTGTGATCACAGCCTGGCTTCTGCTGTCCACATTAGTCCACTTAAAAAGGCAGTTAGTACCCTATGCAAAGAAGTAGTCCAAGCATTTCCTACTGCCTGCTACCAAGCTTGCACCAAGCCATTTTCCTCGCTGTTTTTGTGGTCACAGCCTGGCTGCTGCTGTGCACATTAGTCCACTTAAAAAAGCGGTTAGTGCCCTACACAAAGCAGTAGCCCAAACATTTCTTACTGCCTGCTACCAAGCACACGCCAGGCCATTTTTTCCTCTATTTTGGCTGTGACAGCTAGTGTGGCTTGTGCCTTCAACATGTGAAAATCTTTGAGCAAAACCCAAAATGACAAAAAAGCCTGTTGTTAAAGGACATGGACGTGGTGTTGTCAGTGGTGCACCAGAAGGCGCTGAGTCTGTGTCAGGTCAGAAGAAGCTTAATGCCTTCGATCGACTTGATTGGGGCTTTCTCCGGCACACTCTCTTTAAATTTGGGTTCAACCAACAACTAGTGACCACCATTATGGCCCTTTATTCCAACCCAAGCGCAAAAATACTATCCAATAATCACACCTCTAACTCTTTTTCCATCACAAACGGCACTAGACAGGGGTGCCCCCTGTCTCCCTTACTATTTAACCTAGCCCTAGAACCCCTAGCCGAATGAATACGAAACAATGAACAAATTAAAGGTATACATACCCGACATAAAGAACACAAAATCAGCCTTTTTGCTGATGACATCATACTGACGCTAACTGACCCTGATAACTCCACATCTGAGGTCTTCAAAATCAACCAGTGAAAATCCAATATTCTTCCCCTCAACCTTGAAACCAACCAAATAGAGGCAATAAAGAAAATGTCATCTCTAAATTGGTGTGACAAAGAAATTCCCTATTTAGGAATCTCTCTTTGTAGTAACCTCCAGTACATGATAAAGGCAAACTTGAGTAAAATATCTGACTCAATAAGCAAGGTTTGTGCAAATTTCAAAGAGAAAGAGCTTTCATGGTGGGGGAAGAATTACACTCTAAAAACATTTATCCTCCCAAAAATTCTTTATGTCCACCGATGTCTTCCTTTACCCGTACCCGCCATCCTTTTTACAAATATTCAATCTACATTGAATACATTCTTATGGGGAGGAAAAAGAGCCAGAACCTCCACCCTTTCATTATATAAGAAAAAAAGTAACGGGGGCATGGGCCTTCCCAACATCACTGCACATTACCAAACCTTGCTGATCAAACAGAGCGCCCATTGGATTCTTCAACTGGACCCTCCAGCTTGGTTCGACCTAGAAATGTCTTTATATAATGGTAATCAATTAAGCAACATTATTTCACAAGCAATCTCAAACCACCTTCCCAACCCTAACGCCCATCCCTTATTCCTTGCCATCGCCCAAGCTTGGAACAAATTCTCCAAACCAAAGAGAAGGACACACAAATTTTCTATCCTAAAAAACCTACCCCTCACTCTCATCTTTCGCCTCGCCAACAAAACTCTCCCCCCCATCTGGCTAGAATCGAAAATCCTAAAACTAGGGGATATCCACAATGGCTCTAACTTCCTAGATTTCATATCGCTGAGGAAAATATTCAACATTCCTACCTCCTTATTCACAGAATTCATCCTCCTAAAAGACAACGTACATACATTCCTCAACTCAAAAATTAACTTCACACATGCTTCCATAAAAGTCCTAAACAATCCCCACCACAAAATTTTCTGGAGTCATGGCTTCCTTTACGACTCCTTCAACAATGACGAAACCATGCTAAAATCCCCCTACATGTTCTCCTGGGAAAAAACTCTGAACTCTACCTTCTCCCCAGAAAATTGGGAAGATGCTCTCTTAACAACCTATAACTCCACAATCTCATTTCTACTCCAAGAGACACACTTTAAAACAATTAGCAGATGATACCTCACCCCGGCAAAATTGGCCCACTTCGGACCCTCAACGTCCCCACTCTGTTGGAGAGATTGCGGTTTCAAGGGTGACCTAATTCACATGCTTTGGCAATGCCCTAAAGTCAAAACATTTTGGTCTCTGATTTCCACTACCTTTAACAGACTCTCCAACAAAGTCTTTACCCTTACCCCCCAAATGGCCCTCCTATCTATTAACTTGGATGAATTGGACTCAACACTCCAACCTCTACTCATTCATCTATGCCTTGTAGCAAAAAAACATCATTACTCACCACTGGAAGAATAAAACACTACCCAATCCGGATATTATTTTACAACTATTCCAACAACATAGATCCCATGAACTGAAATTCGCTCTGATCAACAACCAGTTTGGAAAATTCTGCAAGAAGTGGAACAAATGGGACAAGGCCTTTCCGCCTCCCATCACTTGATCTATTCGCATCTAACATAGGCTTAATATTACTTAATTCTTAATTCCTAATTCTTAATTCCATACACTATTCATTAATTAAAAGATTAGTGGTAAATACTTTGGATTAAATGCTGTCCTCATATGATTGGCCTTAAATGGCTTGCAATCAATTCAAAGTCCTATGAATAATATAATTTGAATAATCTGATGAATTTGCAAAAATTGTCTACAATAAGTTGTATTACAATGAACGTTCCTTTTGTTATATTGTAATTGCTACAAATTCTTGTTAAATGAACCTCCCCCCTCCCCTCTCCCTCCCTCTCCTCCTCCCCCCCCAACCCTCCCCCTTTCCCCTTCTCACCCTCCCCCCCCCCTCACAGTCCCTCTCGTCCCTGTAATAATAACAATAAATCTTTGGAAAAGAAGAAGCTTAATGCATCCACTATGTTCCTGAAAAAATGTACCATTCTGGAACGTAAACGTGTGGAAGCCAGAAGAGCAAGAGTAGATTCTGTCTTGGATAGCAGACAAGGCCTCTACGCATTTTTCAAGCAGCAACAAATCTTCCACAACCACATAGTCTACTGTCGATACACAGAAGGCTGGCCCATCCAATCCTGAAGCTGCTTCTCCTTCCTCACACCATTAGTAGTCACAGAAGACATATGACCCCAAGCTTGGCCACTCTGAGGACCTGTTTGCTATATATCCTTTGGTTGGCTCTGGCCTATCACCATGCAGCATTGAAGAGGGACGTGAGGAGGTGGCGTGCGTTGATGCTCAAGTATTTGAGGACCTACGGCCAGAAGAAAGCCACTTGGAGGATTGTCATTTACTGTCTCCAGAGGTGGAGGCTGATGATGATGAGACACAGTTGTCATCAGGTCAGCCTACAATGTCAACTGGGAAGGAGGATGAGATGGAAGAAGAGGTGGTCAATGAATAGTCCACTGACCTGACCTGGCACGCATAGCCATCACAGCAACACAGAGGAAGATGGATATGTAGCACCAACACAAGCACCAAGTGGTCATGGTTTGCCCAGAGTGAGAACTGTGTCAACTATTCCCAAGAGCACCCCTGCTGTGTGCCAAGTCAGGGCAAAGGGGCGTTCAGCCGCTGTGTGGAATTTTTTTCTGAAAGTCCTTCAGAGAAAAACATTGTAGTCTGTAGCATTTGCCATACCAAGTTGAGCAGAGGCTAGGTCAAAGGCAACCTGAGCACCAACAGTAGGTGGGCGGAACATCAGGGTACCAAATCTGTGCCTGCGGGTCAAACCATTGCCATGTCACCTTGGCTATGTCCTTCAGAAAGTCCTGTTCAGGAAGAAGGCACTCATACCTCCTGCCCACAAGCTTCAGTTGCTCACACATGAAACATAAACCACATCCACTTCCTTGTCCAATTGTCCATGCCTGAGAACTTGGAAAGAACGTGTAAATACCCAGCCGCGCACCCACAGGGCTGGATGGAGACAGATGGTGCAGGATCACGGGGCAGGATGGAGACACATGGTGCAGGATCATGGGGCAGGATGAAAACATATGGTGCAGGATCATGAGGCAGTATGGAGACAGATGAAGCAGAATGGAGACAGATGGTGCAGGATCATGGGGCAGGAGGGAGACACATGGTGCTGGATCATGGGGCAGGAGGGAGACATTACTATTTGTAATTGGAGGCCCTTGAGATGGTGGCTTCCTGCGTCAACCACGACTCAGCCCACCGAGCTAATTTTTACAAACTCTATGCACATTGTGCAGTGGACAAAGCTTGAGTGTAGAATGGTCTTACCAAACTAATATTTGTCATTGGAGGCCCTTGTGAAAGGTTGTTCCACATTGTGACTAAGATAGGGGATACATATTCAATAGAAATCTAAAGTCAGTCACCCTATCTGTCAAAAAAACATTGCTGGGTTGTGCAACATTGTAACTGAGATAGGGGATACATATTCAATAGAAATGTACACTGACTGTTGATGACCGAGTGATGGCCCCCTGAAAACTTGAATTGAGGCCCATAACTGCTACAGTACTCCAGCGTAGATAATGTTTGTCGAGGGAGGCCCTTTTCATGGTATCCCAGGTGGTGTCCCAGGAGTAATTTTTTTAAATACTATGCACATTCTGCACTCGACCAAGTAGTTTAGTATCAAGAAGTCTTCTCTTCCAATATAATCTGGGGACTATTGTCAATACTCCAACCCATCCTGGAGGGGAAGGGGCACCATATATCCTTTGTCCATTGACTTGCCTAAGAGATATACTATAATTGAGCTCGTCATCCAGTTGACTAGTGCAGATTTATTTTTCCGGTTCACAGATTTCACCCAAACCTGAGGATCACAGACCACACTCAGTGCTACCTTCTAATACTCCATGTCTCTTTCCCTTTTTCCATGTAGCCTCTGCCCTTAAATGAGTTAAATAATAGAATGAAGGACATACAATATGAATAAGTGAGGGCACTCTCAAATGTACACAAAAGGGCCCTCCAAAATTTCTAGAGGAGGGCACTTCCAAACATATGTTACAGGGCCACATGAGGGCTCTCACTGAACTCAGTTTTCCTGCCTACTGCAGGCCCTCTGAACATTTTAATTTAGGGCCACAGAATCATCTGGAGGTGGAGGAAGGGGGGTGGCGGAGGGGGAAGCCCAACGCTACAATGGGCACATTGTAAACTGCTATGGAATATGTATTCCACTATCTGAGTGTCAATGAGGGAGGGACCACCCAAATGTATAAGTAACAGCAGTCCCTCCAAAATGCATGTTACTGGGCCACCTGAGGCCTCTCAGGTCAAAGATCAACATACCTGCTGGTACGTTGTAGCTGGCCTTGTAAAGTGCTAGGAAATAGCTACCTAAAATCAGGGCCCTCTCAATTGTAAAAAGTGGAAAAAAAAACCCACAACAGTACATGTGAATAAACGCTAAAAGGGATATTTTTGTTTAACTGGTTTATTTAGCCTTATATACAAGTGATTATACAAGAAAAACTGTTTCTTAACCTTTCTGGTGTGTTAAATGCAACTTAGGTTAGGTTTAGTAGTTGTTCTTGTGTATCTGTAAAAGTGGCGTAATTCTGCGGCAAACTTATTCCCAGAAACCATATGTGAGTCAGAAATTCATGCCGGCATATTCTCCAGGCTCTTCCCATTCTGTTTCATCACTTTCCCATCCATTTCAGCATTTTCCTCAGGCCCCCAGACCCCTTTGTAGGGTCCAGCAGAAAATTACTCATATTTCCCATTGACTTGCATTGTACTCGCTATTCCAAATGACTACGCGAGTTTTACAAAGTAGTTGTTATGAGTATAGCGATTACGAATATTACGGTACTCGCTTATCACTAAATGGAATTAAACTGAAAGGGAGATGTTACAGATCAGATATTACAAAAAATCTTTTTGACAGTGAGGGTGATCCATGAGTAGAACAGGTTGCCATGATAGCTGATGAGTTCTCCTTCAATGGAAGTCTTCAAGTAGAGGCTAGACAGACATCTGTCTGAGATGGTTTAGTGAATCCAGCATTGAGCAGGGGGTTAGACACAATGACCCTTGAGGTCTCTTCCAACTCTATCATGCTATGAAAACCTATGGTGATCTTCACATGTCTGTGTTTTCATGGACTATATGCAATGTGAACAACACGGAGACCTTTTTTCCCCGGCCGTATGGATAACAAGGGCATATACAAGTAAATTGGTCTATGTAAATATGTATCTCTTGTGACACGTACTGGAATTAAATTCATGCAAGAAATTACTGATTTTTTTGTGTTAAATATATGCAAAGACAATAGATAGATGATAGATGATAGATAGACAGATAGATATTTGCCAGGTATATAATTTGTGCCTTGCATGTTTAGCTTATTGTACAGCTATTAAAGCAATAAATAAACGATTAAATGAAAAAAATTATGTGGGACCATAAAGGGAAAGCAGACAGCTGAAAGCTGGTATTTTCAGGCTGGGAAGGGACATGATTATTAAGCCCTTCCTTCCCAGCCTAAATATACCTGCCCTCAACCACCTGACCCCGATGTACAGGGGACACTGAGGAAGAAGCCTGCTTGTGAAACGTACCTTGGGGTCTGCTGGCCGGCGCATCACTAAATCAACGATCATGGGTATTTAACTCTTTGTTTCTATCATCCATTAACCATCTGGGTTATTTTTTCATTGCAATCTGCATCAAACTTCTCTCTTAACCACCCAGTGTTTTCACATACTCCCTTCTGCTTTACCTATACATTGGTGGCCAAACTTTTGAGTGATGGAGGCAAGGTCTTCACAGCACGGTTACAACCCACACTAGTGGTCAGCTGATATTAATCAGTTTTTTTTCTCTGTACTAGCATTGTTGCAAGGCTAATTAAACCCGCTATCTGCTCTTAATAACACATATATTTAACACGTTTTTGATTGAGACAAAAGACCTTTTAATGTAGAGGCAGTTATTTGGTTGGATCTTGTTTATATTCATTACCCCCATTGATACCAGTTTTTGTGCTTACCAGCCAACATTTTTTATCTTTGGGCAACTGTGTCATTGTATCACCTCCTTCTTTCATGTATCTGATCTTAATTCATTATAATGTTGCTTGTTCCACATTGTGTCTTTTTGTATTTAAATAAAATTGAGATTTTTTGGTAGGTTTCCACAGAAATCACTCCAAAGCAGTACACTGAGATCCAGAGGTTCCCACAATGCCCCAATTCAGAATTATCCCATCAAGGACTCCCAACTCACTGTTGCATCCAGCTTTAAGAACCTCCTCTAATAGGTAGTATCATCCTCCAGCATACCATACCTAAAACATCTCTAAACCCCTAAGACCAGTATATGTGCATCCAGATCTGTACTTCTGTGCAGGGCAACTCACAAAATTCACCATTTTGAGATGTTCTCTTCATACCAGTTTGCTAGACAGGGAGCTAATGCACCAAGCTGGCAGACAGTCGCGAGCCACAATTCCTGGGACCGCGAGCCACATGCCACTCCCGAGCTACAGGTTGGGGACCCCTGCTCTACAGGAAGATTGGTCTTGTGCAAGCCTAGGTAGGTCCACCAGGGTCTTTTACAATGTTATCTTCATTGTATCAAGCCATCCAGTTGCTGGTCTTCCGCTTCATCTTGTTCCTTCTATTCTTCCGATCATGATGTCTTTCTTCAGTTATTGCTCTCTCCGTATGATGTGTCTAAAGGAGGCAAATTGTAGCTTGATGATTATTGCTTCGAGTGATATGTCTGGCTTGATTT
This sequence comes from Ranitomeya imitator, assembly GCF_032444005.1. Classification (NCBI taxonomy): domain Eukaryota; kingdom Metazoa; phylum Chordata; class Amphibia; order Anura; family Dendrobatidae; genus Ranitomeya; species Ranitomeya imitator. The sequence goes on from NC_091288.1 coordinate 102,354,135, forward strand.
GTTCCAAAATGTGTTTGTTTTTTTTGCCAGCCATGATATTGATTGCATCCTTCTCCAGCACCACATTTTGAAGGCATTGATTCTTCTTCTGTCTTGTTTCTTTTTCATCCAGATTTTGCATCCATAAGTTACTACAGTATAAACCAGACTATGTACAAGCTGTGTCTTCATCGCCACTGAAATGTTCTTTGATTTGAAGATCTTACACAGTGACTTAATTGTTGATTTGGCCATAGCTATTTTCATATTTAGGTCCGGTGTCATTGCTGCATCAATGATCACGAGTAGGTTGAAGTCCTTTACAACTTCCAGTTTATCGTCGTCCATCTCAAATGTGTCCCGGTCGTACCTGGCAGTATTCAGTATCTTTGTCTTCCATGTATTGAGTAGGAGTCTACACTTGTTGCTATCAATGTTGTATTGTCTGTGTATTTAAGAATGTTGATCATTCATCCAGCAATTATGATTCCGTCTTAAAATAGCTTGTGCATAGAAATTGAAGAGAAATGATGATTGGGGTTGAGCGTCTTTTACTTTTTTAGGATCGAGTCGGGTTTCGCGGAACCCGACTTTCTCAAAAGTCGGGTCGCGTGAAATCGGACGATAATCGCGAAAAGTCGGGGATCGACCGAAACACGAAACCCAATGCAAGTCAATGGGGAAGCATAGTCGGCAGTAAATGGAGGCCAGGAAAACACCTACAGTGCCCATTTTAATGGCAAAAACATCCATTCTTGTTACTGAAGCTTGTCAATCTTAATTTACCTTATAATAATAGTTAGGAAAATACAGAGAGTAGAACGGCACTAGAGTAGAACGTCTCCAAGCAGTCAGGACTATTAGCAGACAGCTGTGTATACAGGCGCCACAATCAGTATGGGAACCGGTGCTCTGCATAAATATCCAACAAGAAATCCATCAACAGCAGAGAAGAAGAAAATATGCGGCACTCACCCCAGGATAACTGTGAAGATTGTGGTCTTTATTGGAGAAAAATGCAAGTTACATCCATCAGGACATCAGGTATATACGAGGGTGCGGTATAGGAGCTCGGACGACGGCCGTTTCGCACACACAGGTGCTTCGACGGGTCCGGATCTGGACCCGTCGAAGCACCTGTGTGTGCGAAACGGCCGTCGTCCGAGCTCCTATACCGCACCCTCGTATATACCTGATGTCCTGATGGATGTAACTTGCATTTTTCTCCAATAAAGACCACAATCTTCACAGTTATCCTGGGGTGAGTGCCGCATATTTTCTTCTTCTCTGCTGTTGATAATAATAGTTAGGCATTGGAAATTGGGGGTCATTTGCCTAAGTTGTGGGGGGTAGGGCTGGTTCAAGTTTTTAGTGGGCCCAGGAAATGTGGACTACGTCACGGCGGTGGAGCAGGTAGAGGTAAGTATTTCAACTTTGCAAGTGCTGTGATCCTGAGCAAGCAGGGGGGGCCCACTCATTCGCATTGGCACTGGCACAGGGCCCCTCAAAGTACGGCGGTATGTTTGCACAGCGGGGGCGCCTTCCTCCGGTAGCGACACTTTTGCATACTATGAGGGGCCCTGTGCCAGTGACGTCGCCAACGAGTATGCCCCCCACCTGATGAAGGAACCTGCACTTTCATCTGCACCTTCCTCTTTGTCCCTGTGTAAGGTGGTATAGTATGCGGGAAGGGGAACCTGACTTTCAGCAGGGTCACATTCTGGCTGTGTAGCGTGCAAGGGGAATGTAGTGGTCTGGGTCAATGTACCAGCAGACTCATCTAGCACTGGCTGGGCAATGGGCAGGATGAGGAGGAAACACAGATATAGGCCCAAATAAGAAAGTGGGCTATATGCAGTTCAAAATTGGTAACAGGACTAACCAGGCGGCATTGCTTTGTTCAGTGGAGGACAACTGTAATGAGAGGCTGACACAGTGAGTAGGCCCAAAAAAGTAAGTAGGCTAAATGCAGTTCAAAATTGGTAACAGTAGTAAACAGGCGGCACTGCTTTGTTCAATGGAGGAGAACAGCAAGGAGAAGCAGACACCGTTAGTAGGCCCCAACCAAACTAGTAGGCCAAATGCAGTTTATATTTTGTAAATATAGGCCGAAAGCCTGAAGATTGAAGGTCAGCTTTGTTCAACGGAGGAGAAAAGCAAGGAGCGGCAGACACTGTTAGTAGGCCCAACCAAACTAGTAGCCCAAATGCAATGAAATATCTGATATAGGCCGAAAGCCTGAAGATTGAAGCTAAGGAAAAAAAACAGGAGAACACCAAGGAGCGGCAGACACCGTTAGTAGGCCCCAACCAAACTAGTAGGCCAAATGCAGTGAAATATCTGATATAGGCCGAAAGCCTGAAGATTGAAACTCAGCTTTGTACCTTGGAGGACAACACCAAGGAGCGGCAGACACCGTTAGTGGGGCCCAACCAAACTAGTAGACCAAATGCAGTTTAATATTAAAAATATTGGCCGAAAGCCGGAAGATCGAAGCTCAGGAAAACAAACCAGGAGAACATCAAGGAGCGACAGACACCGTTAGTAGGCCCCAACCAAACTAGTAGCCCAAATGCAGTTTCAGATTAAAAATATAGGCTGAAAGCCTGAAGATCGAAGCTCAGGAAAACAAACCAGGAGAACACCAAGGAGCGGCAGACACCGTTAGTAGGCCTCAACCAAACTAGTAGCCCAAATGCAGTTTCAGATTAAAAATATAGGCCGAAAGCCTGAAGATCGAAGCTCAGGAAAACAAACCAGGAGAACACCTAGGAGCGGCAGACACCGTTAGTAGGCCCCAACCAAACTAGTAGCCCAAATGCAGTTTCAGATTAAAAATATCAGCTGTATTGAGTGGCACAGACAGACACAGGTAGTAGTCCTTAAACTAAAAAGTTGGCTCAATGCAGTTTAAAAAAGGTTACACGGGTACACGGACAGCATTGGTGTGGTCAGCGGAGGACGATTGCAAGGAGGGACCGCAGAAAGACTTAGTAGGCCTAAAATAAAAAAGTAGGCTCAATGCAGGTTTAAATAGATTACAGGGGTACACACACACAGCATTGGTGAGGTCAGCGGAGGACAACTGCAAGGAGGGACCGCAGACAGACTTAGTAGGCCTAAAATAAAAAAGTTGGTTCGATGCAGGTTTAAATAGGTTACAGGGGTACACAGGCAGCATTGGTGTGGTCAGCGGAGGACGATTGCAAGGAGGGACCACAGACAGACTTAGTAGGCCTAAAATAAATAAAGTAAGCTCGATGCAGGTTTAAATAGGATACAGGGGTACACAGGCAGCATTGGTGTGGTCAGCGGAGGACAATTGGAAGGAGTGTCAGTTAGTAGTCCAAAATAATAAAGTGAGGTTAATGTCTGGCAAAAATTTTTTTTCACAAATAAACAGGTGGCATACCAAGGTACAGATGTGGGCTCCTCTGCTGACTTGCAGACAGTGGTAATTGGCACAAAGTATTAACTGGTGTAAATGCAGGACAGGGCCCCTGAATATTTTTACTAGCATCATACATGTCAACAAATTGGTATTGGCAGTGCCATTGAAGGATTTAACCGCACAGACTAAACAGTGGTGGAGCAGTGAGAGATAATTTTTCAAGTGGTAGAGCACTGTTTGAGCTTGGGGGAACACTCTCTCGTGGGTAGCGGTACTGGCCCAGGGCCCCTCATGTTACGACGGTGTGTCTGATGTTGGGTGCGCACCACCACCGCCAGAGACACTTCATTGTACTAAGAAGGACCCTGTGCCAGTGCCGTCACACAAAAGTGGGCACACCCACCTCTTCAGCCAAACGGCACTCGCACGGGTGCTTGCACCGAGTGGTGACCATGGCCCCCATTGGGGGGAGTCAGCCCATTTAGGGAGGTGTAAAAATGGCGTATGCTGGACATACAGCAGCTGCAAATGGAGAAATTGGAGCAGTCAGTAAGACCAGTCCAAAAGCAAGACCTTTTTACAGGAAAGCTAGGTGTCAGCAGGGAAAGGTGGGGCAAAATAATTAGAAATCCATGATTGGTTCATTTTAATGAAGGTTAAATCATCAACATTTTGGGTAGCCAGATGACTCCTTTTTTCGGTCAGTATTGAACCAGCTGATGCTTCCCACAAGCTGTTCCGTAATGGGACACCACAGTTGCAACACTGGCAGCTGCGGATGGAGTGGTCGTGCAACTGCACTCTGTGGACGAGCTTTCGCTTCTGGAGGAGGAGGAGGGGCAAATGCCTACAGCCAACTGTTTCCTAGACCGTGGGCTAGGCAGAACTATGCCACTATGGCTGTCCCCTGTGTACCCTGCATCCACCACATTAACCCAGTGCGCCGTGATAGACACGTAACGTCCCTGACCATGCCTACCGGTCCATGCATATGTTGTGAAGTGCACCTTTCCACTGCCTGAGTGCATGGACAATGCGGTCTTTGACATGCTGGTGGAGGGGTGGGATGGCTTTTCTCGCAAAGAAGTGTTGACTGGGTAGGTCATAGCATGGTACTGCGTAGGCCATCAGGGCTTTGAAAGCTTCGCTTTCAACCAAACGGTAGGGCATCATCTCTAAAGAGATTAGTCTAGCAATATGGCCGTTCAAACCCTGTGTACGCGGATGAGAGGATGAGTACATCCTTTTCCTAAGAAGAGTCTTTTGTAGGGTGAGCTGGACTGGAAAGCTGCATATGATGGAACTAGCGGGGGTGGTGGTGGATATGGCAGACTGAGAGATGGTTGGTGATGGTATTCTTGCTGTTGGCCTACACACAATGTTTCCTACCAAGAACCTGGTGATTCCCTGACTGCTTTGGCCTTGCAACGATACATTCACATTTGCTGCAGGTGGTGTCGTAAACGGTGGGCTTACAGTGAGGGAAGGAATGTAGCCTTGCTGACTAGCTTCATTGTGAGCGGGTGCAACAACTTTACGGGACGTTTGTTAGTTAGTCCAGGCTTGCAAGTGCATGGTGGTTAAATGTCTACGCATGCAAATTGTATTTAAATTTTTAACATTCTGACCTCTGCTAAAGGTCCTTGAGTATTTCTTACAGATCACTTTGCACCGATCATTCGGATCTTGGTTAAAAAATTTCCAGACTACAATCTTCCTACTATCGAATACCTTTTCAGGCATTGCACACTGAGCTACTTTAACCAGATGGCCATGCTGTCCTACAACTGTTTTTGGTTATGACACACGTTTTTGGCCAGATACGGGCCTGCCAGATGAAAGCTGTTGCGATGTTGATGCCTGCTGCTGCTTCTCTTCCTCCGCTTCAGAGCTACTGCCAGCAGCACCCTGATTCCCCAATGGCTGCCAATCGGGGTCAACAACTGGGTCATATATCACCTCCTCTTCTATGTCCTGTGCACCTTCCTCTGTGTCACCGTGTAAGCCGGTGCTATAGCGTTCGGGACGGGGCACCATAGTCTCATCAGGGTCAGATTCTGGCTCAGTACACTGCGAGGGCAATGTTGTGATCTGAGTCAATGGAACAGCATAATAATAAAGCTGTGGCTGTGCATCTGTGCACTCCATGTCCGATTCTTCTTGTAATGGGCATGGCCTGTTAACAATTTCCCTTTCTAACCCAGGCACGGTATGTGTAAAGAGCTCCATGGAGTAACCTGTTGTGTCACCTGACACATCCTTCTCTGTTGTTCTGGGTGAAGGACACAAGGAAGCGACTTGTTCCTGACCGGGAGCATCCACTGACGATGCGCTGGTTTTAAATTTTGCACTTTCCGAAGAGGAGGCGAAAGAGCTAAAGGCAGAGTCAGCAAGGAAAGCCAAAACTTCTTCCTGCTGCTCCGGCTTTAAAAGCAGTTTTCCTACTCCCACAAAAGGGAACGTTCGAGGCCTTGTGTAGCCAGTAGTGTTGAGCGATACCGTCCGATACTTGAAAGTATCAGTATCGGATAGTATCGGCCGATACCCGAAAAATATCGGATATCGCCGATACCGATATCCGATACCAATACAAGTCAATGGGACATCAAGTATCGGAAGGTATTCTCATGGTTCCCAGGGTCTGAAGGAGAGGAAACTCTCCTTCAGGCCCTGGGATCCATAGGGATGTGTAAAATAAAGAATTAAAATAAAAAATATTGATATATTTACCTCTCCGGCGGCCCCTGAACTCAGCGCGGGTAACCGGCAGGCTTCGTTGTTCAAAATCAGCGCTTTTAGGACCTGAGAATCACGTCCCGGCTTCTGATTGGTCGCGGGCCGCCCATGTGACCGCCACGCGACCAATCACAAGCCGCGACGTCACCGCAAGCTATTAACGCGCTCATTTTTAAAAATGAGCGCGTTAATGACTTTCAAAGACGTAGCGGCTTGTGATTGGTCGCGTGGCCGTGACCAATCACAAGCCGCTATGTCTTTGAAAGCCATTAACGCGCTCATTTTTAAAAATGAGCGCGTTAATAGCGTGCGGTGACGTCGCGGCTTGTGATTGGTCGCGTGGCCGCGACCAATCACAAGCCGCTACGTCTTTGAAAGCCATTAACGCGCTCATTTTTAAAAATGAGCGCGTTAATAGCTTGCGGTGACGTCGCGGCTTGTGATTGGTCGCGGCCACGCGACCAATCACAAGCCGCTACGTCTTTGAAAGCCATTAACGCGCTCATTTTTAAAAATGAGCGCGTTAATAGCTTGCGGTGACGTCGCGGCTTGTGATTGGTCGCGTGGCCGCGACCAATCACAAGCCGCTAAGTCTTTGAAAGCCATTAACGCGCTCATTTTTAAAAATGAGCGCGTTAATAGCTTGCGGTGACGTCGCGTGGCGGTCACATGGGCGGCCCGCGACCAATCAGAAGCCGGGACGTGATTCTCAGGTCCTAAAAGCGCTGATTTTGAACAACGAAGCCTGCCGGTTACCCGCGCTGAGTCCAGGGGCCGCCGGAGAGGTAAGTATATCAATATTTTTTATTTTAATTCTTTATTTTACACATCTCTATGTATCTGATACCCGATACCACAAAAGTATCGGATCTCGGTATCGGAATTCCGATACCGCAAGTATCGGCCGATACCCGATACTTGCGGTATCGGAATGCTCAACACTAGTAGCCAGACGATGACGCTGGCTCAACAACTCAAGACTTAGGTGCTATATTGCTTTTCCCATGACCACCTGATGCTCCACCACCACTACCATCATTACCAGCTGGCAATGACCTCCCACGGCCACGACCTCTTCCACCAGACTTCCTCATTCTTGGAAAAATGTAACCAAACTAACAAACGTTATATGGTACTGTAAAACTAGTTAGAAGGTGTACGTAAACTTGTGGTGAGTTTAAATCTCCCTTTATAGGTGTGTGAGACTGCTGGGAAAATCAGGCCCACTGTATTACACTTCACAGTTTCTGTGTCAGAATGTGGCTGACAGATATGCCACAAACAGGACTGATGCAGATGCACTCAGTGGCAATATAAATCTCCCTTTATTATGTGTGGCAGACTGCAGGAAAATCAGGCCCACTGTATTACACTACACAGTTTGAGTGGCAGAAAGTGGCTGACAGATATGCCACAAACAGGACTGACGCAGATGCACTCAGTGGCAATAAAAATCTCCCTTTTTTTGTGTGTGGGAGACAGCAGAAAAAGCAGGCCCACTGTATTACACTACACAGTTTCAGTGTCAGAAAGTGGCTGACAGATATGCCACAAACAGGACTGACGCAGATGCACTCAGTGGCAATATAAATCTCCCTTTTTTATGTGTGGGAGAATGCAGGAAAAAATCAGGCCCACTGTATTACACTACAGTTTGAGTGTCAGAAAGTGGCTGACAGATATGCCACAAACAGGACTGACGCAGATGCACTCAGTGGCAATATAAATCTCCCTTTTTATGTGAGGGAGACTGCAGGAAAATCAGGCCCACTGTATTACACTACACAGTTTGAGTGGCAGAAAGTGGATGACAGATGCCACAAACAGGACTGACGCAGATGAACTCAGTGGCAATATAAATCTCCCTTTTTTATGTGTGGGAGAATGCAGTAAAAAATCAGGCCCACTATTACACTACACAGTTTGAGTGGCAGAAAGTGGCTGGCAGATATTTAAAAAAATACAAAGGCTGTAGTATAATTTCAATCTCCCTACAATGATCAAAGGACAAGTATGGCAGCAATAAAAAGGACTGCTGCACACAAGAGTGTGGACAAAGAAACAAGAGAACTGTGCAGAAAAGAAGGAACAACAGGATTTTTGCTTTGGAAAAAGCAGTTGGTTTGCACAGCGGCGTACAAACAGCAATGCAGCTATGAGGGAGCCTTATAAGCTACAGAGCTGATGCACAGAAATCTAGCCTCCACTGTCCCTGCAAAGAAAAGGTGGTGTTGGACAGTGGAAATCGCTACAGCTCAAGCAGTTTGGAGGTTAATCTTTCCTCCCTAACAATATCCCTGCTTCAAACGAAGCTACAGCAACCTCTCCCTATGCTCAGATCGGCAGAAGTAAGATGGCGGTCGGTGTGCACGCCCCTTTATAGCCCCTGTGATGCCACAGAAAGCAAGCCAATCACTGTAATGCCCTTCTCTAAGATGGTGGGGAATGAGACCTATGTCATCACGCTGCCCACACTCTGCGTCCACCTTCATTGGCTGAGAACGCGTCATATGAAGCGCAACTTTGGCGCGAAGATCGCGTACCGCATGGCCGATCCCATACTGGGATCGGGTCGGGTTTCATGAAACACGACTTTGCCGAAAGTCGGCAACTTATGAAATTGGCCGATCCGTTTCGCTCAACCCTAATGATGACAGGATGCAGCCTTGTCTGACGCCTTGCTCTACTTTGAACCATGCTGTGTCGCTGTGTTCCATTCGGTCTGTTGCTTCTTGGTCAATGTAAAGGTTCCTAATGAGACTGATCATATGCTTCTGCACACCCATATCCTTTGTGGTATTCCAGAGTTTGTGGTGATCAACACAGTTGAAGGCATTGCTGCAGTGAATGAAGCAAAACAGATGTGGTATTATTAGAGAAAATAATTCATACCATCGTGTAAAGGTGTAGAAGATAGGTTAACAGCATCCCTGGAGACCTGTTTTATTATATCTAATGTGTCCTGTGTTTTATTGTTTTTCTCCTAATGTAGGCTGCAGTGTACTTTTAATCAGGGGCAACAGGGTTAACTGTAGGTTCAGCCCATAGTTGGGGAGAAGTAATGGGCACTAGTGGTTAGTTCTGTTTCTAGATAGTTATTCTGGAGATACATAAAGAAGAATGGGCACATTCAGTGATAGGAGTTTCAGTCATTATTGAGTGTGGTGGAGGAGCAGACCTGCAGGGTAGCAGGTTAATCAAGCAAGTATCAGTGGTACCAGTCTTTCCACATAGCAGGCAAGTTGAAGCACCTACTGAAAGCGAATATTTAAGTAAGTCTCAGTGTTAGCTAGACCTGGAGGTCTTTGTGAATAAAAACTGGATCAACCAAGCTGGGGCACGTAAGATGGTACCTGAGAGAACTCCTTTACGTGGTTCATAGAATGCATTTGAGTGTAGTGTCACAGTGCAACACATTGTGTGGCCCTGTAGTAGTAAGATGGAGGCCCATAGTATAGCCTGTTATTCTTATGCAACATTCAACACAAGTAATGTATCGCTGTACGCAACGTCAAGTTTGAACCTCTGTCATATTGTGCAAAAGAGAAAGTTAAGCATTGTTACTGCTTTCCTCTGCACATACTGTATCTTCTAGACCCAATAAACCAGACTTTATTTTCTCAAACCTGTTTTCTATATTGTAGCGCTGAAGAGTCCCTGTGTCACACAAATCATACTAGAACATATCTTCAAGGTGCAACAGTGTTCCCACCCCATGCACACACCTAGGGACTCCTATGCAATGTGTTGATAGGAGCAGCACCACCCCCGCCACTGCTGGCATCAAGCATCTAGCCAAAAGTAGTATCAAACAAGGGTCACACTTGGTCTCCTTTGCCTCAAGAAATAGTATGAGTAGAGAAGTGAATAGCGGATATATAACATCACTTGTCTTTGTCAAAGCAAGATAATGTTACCTCTGACAGTGAAATTCCTCCTCTGCCACCAAAACACTTAGGCCTCAATTCAACAAGACTGGCTTGAACAATGTCAGTCTTAATGTAGGAATATTTTAGAGGTGCAGAATCTTGATCTATTAAGAGGTGCATGCCTATTAATAAATCTGGCTCATCTGCAAAGTGGTGTTTGTCTCTTGCACCTCACCACAAATCTTACTCCAGTCTTTGACTGGAATAAGTTTTCCAGTGTAAAGTATGTCACAGGTTATCTTATCGTGAATTAGATGGGTTGTGGTGTTACAGACTGTTCAACCCCAGCCACTTCAGCTCTGCCAAAGTAGTGTGAAAATCTAGTATGTTGCAACTATACACACAACCTATAGTTGAGGAAAGAAACCTGAAAAAAAAAACAACCTATGGTCCATGTATCTGTGGCACCCCAATAGTCCGGATGCCACAATGCTATTGCCTTCCTCATGGGGGAGGTGATGTCATGCCTGAAATCAAGGAGGGATCCCTTAATCAGGTAACACTGACATGCAACACCGTCCTTACTCCAGACCAGAAGGGGGAGCTCTAAACCCAGTTTCAGGGGAACTTCCCTATAAATTCTGGCCTGGGGACGGGTTAGACAGTCTGATAGTGAGAGTCTGCTAGGGAGAGTAGTGGAGGCAAAGGAGAGAAGCCTGGGGTCTGGAACTGTGAGTGGGCTCACCCTAGAGGAAAGCGCCAAGAGACAGGACACCGTCATGCCCTCAAACTTTGATAACACCAAGATGTGTCTCATCAGTAAAGATGGAGGATAAACCTCAACAGCAGTGTCAAGAGATCATCTCAAGGTATGCCCTGACCAACTGAGGTACAGTGAGAAAGACAAAAGATACCCCTCAATAGGGTTGAGCGACTTTTGCTTTTTTAGGATCGAGTCGGGTTTCGCGAAACCCAACTTTCTCAAAAGTCGAGTCAAATGAAATCGGCCGATTATCGCGAAAAGTCAGGGATCGACCGAAACACGAAACCCAATGCAAGTCAATGGGGAAGCATAGTCGGCAGTGAGTGGAGGCCAGGAAAACACCTACAGTGCCCATTTTAATGGCAAAAACATCCATTCTTGTTACTGAAGCTTGTCAATCTTAATTTACTTTATAATAATAGTTAGGCATTGTAAATTGGGGGTCATTTGGCTAAAGTTGTGGGGGATAGGGCTGGTTCAAGTTTTTTGTGGGCCCAGGAAACGTGGACTACGTCACGGCAGTGGAGCAGGGAGAGGTAAGTATTTCAACATTGCAAGTGCTGTGATCCTGAGCAAGCAAGGGGGCCCACTCGTTCGCATTGGCACTGGCACAGGGCCCCTCAAAGTACGGCGGTGCGTTTGCACGACGGGGGCGCCTCCAACCGGCAGCTACACTTTGGCGTACTATGAGGGGCCCTGTACCAGTGACGTCGCCAACGAGTATGCCCCCCCCACCTGATGAAGGAACCTGCACTTTCATCTGCACCTTCCTCTTTGTCCTCGTGTAAGGTGGTATATTATGCGGGAAGGGGAACCTGACATTCAGCAGGGTCATATTCTGGCTGTGTAGCGTGCAAGGGGAATGTAGTGGTCTGGGTCAATGTACCAGCAGACTCATCTAGCACTGGCTGGGCAATGGGCAGGATGAGGAGGAAACACAGATATAGGGCTAAATACTAAAGTGGGCTAAATGCAGTTCAAAATTGGTAACAGGACTAACCAGGCGGCATTGCTTTGTTCAGTGGAGGACAACTGTAATGGGAGGCTGACACAGTGAGTAGGCCCAAATTAGTAAGTAGGCTAAATGCAGTTCAAGATTGGTAACAGTAGTAAACAGGCGGCACTGCTTTGTTCAGTGGAGAACAGCAAGGAGCAGCAGACACCGGTAGTAGGCCTAACCAAACTAGTAGGCCAAATGCAGTTAACAATTTGTAAATATAGGCCGAAAGCCTGAAGATCGAAGCTCTGGAAAACAAACCAGGAGAACACCAAGGAGCGGCAGACAACGTTAGTAGGCCTCAACCAAACTAGTAGCCCAAATGCAGTTTCATATTAAAAATATAGGCCGAAAGCCTGAAGATTGAAGCTCAGGAAAGTAAACCAGGAGAACACCTAGGAGCGGCAGACACCGTTAGTAGGCCCCAACCAAACTAGTAGGCCAAATGCAGTTTAATATTAAAAATATAGGCCGAAAGCCTGAAGATTGAAGCTCAGGAAAGTAAACCAGGAGAACACCCATGAGCGGCAGACACCATTAGTGGGGCCCAACCAAACTAGTAGGCCAAATGCAGTGTAATATTAAAAATATAGGCCAAAAGCCTGAAGATTGAAGCCCAGGAAAGTAAACCAGGAGAACAGCTAGGAGCGGCAGACACCGTTAGTGGGGCCCAACCAAACTAGTAGGTCAAATGCAGTTTAATATTAAAAATATAGGCCGAAAGCCTGAAGATTGAAGCTAAGGCAAAAAAATAGGAGAGCACCAAGGAGCGCCAGACACCGTTAGTGGGGCCCAAAAAAACTAGTAGGCCAAATGCAGTTTAATATTAAAAATATAGGACGAAAGCCTGAAGATTGAAGCTCAGGAAAGTAAACCAGGAGAACACCCAGGAGCGGCAGACACCGTTAGTAGGCCCCAACCAAACTAGTAGGCCAAATGCAGTTTAATATTAAAAATATAGGCCGAAAGCCTGAAGATTGAAGCTCAGGAAAGTAAACCAGGGGAACACCTACGAGCGGCAGACACCGTTAGTAGGCTCCAGCCAAACTAGTAGGCCAAATGCAGTGTAATATTAAAAATATAGGCCGAAAGCCTGAAGATTGAAGCCCAGGAAAGTAAACCAGGAGAACAGCTAGGAGCGGCAGACACCGTTAGTGGGGCTCAACCAAACTAGTAGGTCAAATGCAGTTTAATATTAAAAATATAGGCCAAAAGCCTGAAGATTGAAGCTCAGGAAAGTAAACCAGGAGAACACCTAGGAGCGGCAGACACTGTTAGTAGGCCCCAACCAAACTAGTAGGACAAATGCAGTTTAATATTAAAAATATAGGACGAAAGCCTGAAGATTGAAGCTAAGGCAAAAAAATAGGAGAGCACCAAGGAGCGCCAGACACCGTTAGTGGGGCCCAAAAAAACTAGTAGGCCAAATGCAGTTTAATATTAAAAATATAGGCCGAAAGCCTGAAGATTGAAGCTCAGGAAAGTAAACCAGGAGAACACCTACGAGCGGCAGACACCGTTAGTAGGCTCCAGCCAAACTAGTAGGCCAAATGCAGTTTAATATTAAAAATATAGGCCGAAAGCCTGAAGATTGAAGCCCAGGAAAGTAAACCAGGAGAACAGCTAGGAGCGGCAGACACCGTTAGTGGGGCTCAACCAAACTAGTAGGTCAAATGCTGTTTAATATTAAAAATATAGGCCAAAAGCCTGAAGATTGAAGCTCAGGAAAGTAAACCAGGAGAACACCTAGGAGCGGCAGACACTGTTAGTAGGCCCCAACCAAACTAGTAGGACAAATGCAGTTTAATATTAAAAATATAGGACGAAAGCCTGAAGATTGAAGCTAAGGCAAAAAAATAGGAGAACACCAAGGAGCGCCAGACACCATTAGTGGGGCCCAAAAAAACTAGTAGGCCAAATGCAGTTTAATATTAAAAATATAGGACGAAAGCCTGAAGATTGAAGCTCAGGAAAGTAAACCGGGAGAACACCTAGGAGCGGCAGACACCGTTAGTAGGCCCCAACCAAACTAGTAGGCCAAATGCAGTTTAATATTAAAAATATAGGCCGAAAGCCTGAAGATAGAAGCTCAGGGAAGTAAACCAGGAGAACACCTAGGAGCGGTAGACACCGTTAGTAGGCCCCAACCAAACTAGTAGGCCAAATACAGTGTAATATTAAAAATATAGGCCGAAAGCCTGAAGATTGAAGCTCAGGAAAGTAAGCCAGGAGAACACCTAGGAGCGGCAGACACCGTTAGTAGGCCCCAACCAAACTAGTAGGCCAACTGCAGTTTAATATTAAAAATATAGGCCGAAAGCCTGAAGATCGAAGCTCAGGAAAACAAACCAGGAGAACACCAAGGAGCGGCAGACAACTTTAGTAGGCCTCAACCAAACTAGTAGCCCAAATGCAGTTTCATATTAAAAATATAGGCCGAAAGCCTGAAGATTGAAGCTCAGGAAAGTAAACCAGGAGAACACCTAGGAGCGGCAGACACCGTTAGTAGGCCCCAACCAAACTAGTAGGCCAAATCCAGTTTAATATTAAAAATATAGGCCGAAAGCCTGAAGATTGAAGCTCAGGAAAGTAAACCAGGAGAACACCCAGGAGCGGCAGACACCGTTAGTGGGGCCCAACCAAACTAGTAGGCCAACTGCAGTTTAATATTAAAAATATAGGACGAAAGCCTGAAGATTGAAGCTCAGGAAAGTAAACCAGGAGAACACCTAGGAGCAGCAGACACCGTTAGTAGGCCCCAACCAAACTAGTAGGCCAAATGCAGTTTAATATTAAAAATATAGGCTGAAAGCCTGAAGATTGAAGCTTAGGAAAGTAAACCAGGAGAACACCTAGGAGCGGCAGACACTGTTAGTGGGGCCCAACCAAACTAGTAGGCCAAAAGCAGTTTAATACTAAAAATATAGGCCGAAAGCCTGAAGATAGAAGCTCAGGAAAGTAAACCAGGAGAACACCTAGGAGTGGCAGACACCGTTAGTGGGGCCCAAACAAACTAGTAGGCCAAATGCAGTTTCATATTAAAAATATAGGTTGAAAGCCTGAAGATTGAAGCTCAGGAAAGTAAACCAGGAGAACACCTAGGAGCGGCAGACACTGTTAGTAGGCCCCAACCAAACTAGTAGGCCAAATGCAGTTTAATATTAAAAATATAGGATGAAAGCCTGAAGATTGAAGCTAAAGCAAAAAAAACAGGAGAACACCAAGGAGCGCCAGACACCGTTAGTAGGCCCCAACCAAACTAGTAGCCCCAATACAGTTTTCAAATTTCGATAGGCTGAAAACCTGACAATTGAAGCTCAGCTTTTTTAAGAGGAGGACAGCTGTATTGAGTTGCGCAAGCAGACACAGGTAGTAGGCCTTAAACAAAAAAGTTGTCTCAATGCAGTTTAAAAAAGGTTACAGGGGTACACGGGCAGCATTGGTGTGGTCAGTGGAGGACAATTGGAAGGAGGGACCGCAGACAGACTTACTAGGCCTAAAATAGAAAAGTTGTCTCGATGCAGGTTTAAATAGGTTCCAGGGGTACACAGGCAGCATTGGTGTAGTCAGCAGAGGACAATTGGAAGGAGGGACCGCAGACAGACTTACTAGGCCTAAAAAAAAGTAGGCTCTATGCAGTTTTAAATAGGTTACAGGGGTACACAGGCAATATTGGTGTAGTCAGTGGACGACAATTGGAAGGAGGGACCGCAGACAGACTTACTAGGCCTAAAATAAAAAAGTTGGCTCGGTGCAGGTTTAAATAGGTTCCAGGGGTACACAGGCAGCATTGGTGTAGTCAGCGGAGGACAATTGGAAGGAGGGACCGCAGAGAGACTTAGGCTACGTTCACACTTGCATTGTGCGCCGCTGCTTCGGCGACGCAATGCACAACACAAATAAAAACGCACCAAAACGCACGCAAAAACGCTGCGTTTTGCGACGCATGCATCGTTTTTTGCCGAAAAATGCAACTTGTTGCGTTTTCTGCGCCCGACGCTTTCGGCAAAAAAAACGCATGCGTCGCACAACGCAGCACAACGCATGTCCATGCGTCCCCAAAGTTAAATATAGGGGCGCATGACGCATGCGTCGCCGCTGCATCGCCCGACGCAAACACGCAAAACGCTAATGTGAACTTAGCCTTACTAGGCCTAAAATAAAAAAGTAGGCTGTATGCAGTTTTAAATAGGTTACAGGGGTACACAGGCAGCATTGGTGTGGTCAGTGGAGGACAATTGGAAGGAGGGACCGCAGACAGACTTACTAGGCCTAAAATAAAAAAAGTTGGCTCTACGCAGTTTTAAATAGGTTACAGGGGTACACAGGTAGCATTGGTGAGGTCAGCGGAGGACAATTGGAAGGAGGGACTGCAGACAGACTTACTAGGCCTAAAATTAAAAAGTTGGTTCGATGCAGGTTTAAATAGGTTTCAGGGGTACACAGGCAGCATTGGTGTAGTCAGCGGAGGACAATTGGAAGGAGGGACTGCAGACAGACTTACTAGGCCTAAAATTAAAAAGTTGGCTCGATGCAGGTTTAAATAGGTTACAGGGGTACACAGGCAGCATTGGTGTAGTCAGTGGACGACAATTGGAAGGAGGGACCGCAGACAGACTTACTAGGCCTAAAATTAAAAAAAGTAGGCTCTATGCAGTTTTAAATAGGTTACAGGGGTACACAGGCAGCATTGGTGTGGTCAGTGGAGGACAATTGGAAGGAGGGACCGCAGACAGACTTACTAGGCCTAAAATAAAAAAAGTTGGCTCTATGCAGTTTTAAATAGGTTACAGGGGTATACAGGCAGCATTGGTGAGGTCAGTGGAGGACAATTGGAAGGAGGGACTGCAGACAGACTTACTAGGCCTAAAATTAAAAAGTTGGTTCGATGCAGGTTTAAATAGGTTTCAGGGGTACACAGGCAGCATTGGTGTAGTCAGCGGAGGACAATTGGAAGGAGGGACCGCAGACTGACTTACTAGGCCTAAAATTAAAAAGTTGGCTCGATGCAGGTTTAAATAGGTTACAGGGGTACACAGGCAGCATTGGTGTAGTCAGTGGACGACAATTGGAAGGAGGGACCGCAGACAGACTTACTAGGCCTAAAATTAAAAAAAGTAGGCTCTATGCAGTTTTAAATAGGTTACAGGGGTACACAGGCAGCATTGGTGTGGTCAGTGGAGGACAATTGGAAGGAGGGACCGCAGACAGACTTACTAGGCCTAAAATAAAAAAAGTTGGCTCTATGCAGTTTTAAATAGGTTACAGGGGTACACAGGCAGCATTGGTGAGGTCAGTGGAGGACAATTGGAAGGAGGGACCGCAGACAGACTTACTAGGCCTAAAATTAAAAAGTTGGTTCGATGCAGGTTTAAATAGGTTTCAGGGGTACACAGGCAGCATTGGTGTAGTCAGCGGAGGACAATTGGAAGGAGGGACCGCAGACAGACTTACTAGGCCTAAAATTAAAAAGTTGGCTCGATGCAGGTTTAAATAGGTTACAGGGGTACACAGGCAGCATTGGTGTAGTCAGTGGACGACAATTGGAAGGAGGGACCGCAGACAGACTTACTAGGCCTAAAATTAAAAAAAGTAGGCTCTATGCAGTTTTAAATAGGTTACAGGGGTACACAGGCAGCATTGGTGTGGTCAGTGGAGGACAATTGGAAGGAGGGACCGCAGACAGCCTTACTAGGCCTAAAATAAAAAAGTTGGCTCAATGCAGGTTTAAATAGGTTCCAGGGGTACACAGGCAGCATTGGTGTAGTCAGCGGAGGACAATTGGAAGACGGGACCGCAGACACACTTACTAGGCCTAAAATAAAAAAGTAGGCTCTATGCATTTTTAAAGAGGTTACAGGGGTACACAGGCAGCATTGGTGTGGTCAGCGGATGACAATTGGAAGGAGGGACCGCAGACAGATTTACTAGGCCTAAAATAAAAAAAGTAGGCTCTATGCAGTTTTAAATAGGTTACAGGGGTACACAGGCAGCATTGGTGTGGTGAGTGGGGGACAATTGGAAGGAGGGACCGCAGGCTACACAGGCAGCATTGGTATGGTCAGCGGAGGACAATCGGAAGGAGGGACTGCAGACAGACTTACTAGGCCTAAAATTAAAAAGTTGGCTCGATGCAGGTTTAAATAGGTTCCAGGGGTATACAGGCAGCATTGGTGTAGTCAGCGGAGGACAATTGGAAGGAGGGACCGCAGACAGACTTACTAGGCCTAAAATAAAAAAGTAGGCTCTATGCAGTTTTAAATAGGTTACAAGGGTACACAGGCAGCATTGGTGTGGTCAGCAGAGGACATTTGGAAGGAGGGACCACAGACATACCAGGCCTAAAATAAAAAAGTAGGCTCTATGCAGTTTTAAATAGGTTACAGGGGTACACAGGCAGCATTGGTGTGGTCAGTGGAGGACAATTGGAAGGAGGGACAGCAGACAGACTTACTTGGCCTAAAATAAAAAAGTAGGCTTTATGCAGTTTTAAATAGGTTACAGGGGTACACAGGCAGCATTGGTGTGGTCAGTGGAGGACAATTGGAAGGAGGGACCGCAGACAGACTTACTAGGCCTAAAATAAAAAAGTAGGCTCTATGCAGTTTTAAATAGGTACAGGGGTACACAAGCAGCATTGGTGTGGTCAGTGGAGGACAATTGGAAGGAGTGTCTGACACAGTTAATAGGCCAAAAAAATAAAGTAACATAGTAACATACATAGTAACATAGTTAGTAAGGCCGAAAAAAGACATTTGTCCATCCAGTTCAGCCTATATTCCATCATAATAAATACCCAGATCTACGTCCTTCTACAGAACCTAATAATTGTATGATACAATATTGTTCTGCTCCAGGAAGACATCCAGGCCTCTCTTGAACCCCTCGACTGAGTTCGCCATCACCACCTCCTCAGGCAAGCAATTCCAGATTCTCACTGCCCTAACAGTAAAGAATCCTCTTCTATGTTGGTGGAAAAACCTTATCTCCTCCAGATGCAAAGAATGCCCCCTTGTGCCCGTCACCTTCCTTGGTATAAACAGATCCTCAGCGAGATATTTGTATTGTCCCCTTATATACTTATACATGGTTATTAGATCGCCCCTCAGTCGTCTTTTTTCTAGACTAAATAATCCTAATTTCGCTAATCTATCTGGGTATTGTAGTTCTCCCATCCCCTTTATTAATTTTGTTGCCCTCCTTTGTACTCTCTCTAGTTCCATTATATCCTTCCTGAGCACCGGTGCCCAAAACTGGACACAGTACTCCATGTGCGGTCTAACTAGGGATTTGTACAGAGGCAGTATAATGCTCTCATCATGTGTATCCAGACCTCTTTTAATGCACCCCATGATCCTGTTTGCCTTGGCAGCTGCTGCCTGGCACTGGCTGCTCCAGGTAAGTTTATCATTAACTAGGATCCCCAAGTCCTTCTCCCTGTCAGATTTACCCAGTGGTTTCCCGTTCAGTGTGTAATGGTGATATTGATTCCCTCTTCCCATGTGTATAACCTTACATTTATCATTGTTAAACCTCATCTGCCACCTTTCAGCCCAAGTTTCCAACTTATCCAGATCCATCTGTAGCAGAATACTATCTTCTCTTGTATTAACTGCTTTACATAGTTTTGTATCATCTGCAAATATCGATATTTTACTGTGTAAACCTTCTACCAGATCATTAATGAATATGTTGAAGAGAACAGGTCCCAATACTGACCCCTGCGGTACCCCACTGGTCACAGCGACCCAGTTAGAGACTATACCATTTATAACCACCCTCTGCTTTCTATCACTAAGCCAGTTACTAACCCATTTACACACATTTTCCCCCAGACCAAGCATTCTCATTTTGTGTACCAACCTCTTGTGCGGCACGATATCAAACGCTTTGGAAAAATCGAGATATACCACGTCCAATGACTCACCGTGGTCCAGTCTATAGCTTACCTCTTCATAAAAACTGATTAGATTGGTTTGACAGGAGCGATTTCTCATAAACCCATGCTGATATGGAGTTAAACAGTTATTCTCATTGAGATAATCCAGAATAACATCCCTCAGAAACCCTTCAAATATTTTACCAACAATAGAGGTTAGACTTACTGGCCTATAATTTCCAGGTTCACTTTTAGAGCCCTTTTTGAATATTGGCACCACATTTGCTATGCGCCAGTCCTGCGGAACAGACCCTGTCGCTATAGAGTCACTAAAAATAAGAAATAATGGTTTATCTATTACATTACTTAGTTCTCTTAGTACTCGTGGGTGTATGCCATCCGGACCCGGAGATTTATCTATTTTAATCTTATTTAGCCGGTTTCGCACCTCTTCTTGGGTTAGATTGGTGACCCTTAATATAGGGTTTTCATTGTTTCTTGGAATTTCACCTAGCATTTCATTTTCCACCGTGAATACCGTGGAGAAGAAGGTGTTTAATATGTTAGCTTTTTCCTCGTCATCTACAACCATTCTTTCCTCACTATTTTTTAAGGGGCCTACATTTTCAGTTTTTATTCTTTTACTATTGATATAGTTGAAGAACAGTTTGGGATTAGTTTTACTCTCCTTAGCAATGTGCTTCTCTGTTTCCTTTTTGGCAGCTTTAATTAGTTTTTTAGATAAAGTATTTTTCTCCCTATAGTTTTTTAGAGCTTCAATGGTGCCATCCTGCTTTAGTAGTGCAAATGCTTTCTTTGTACTGTTAATTGCCTGTCTTACTTCTTTGTTTAGCCACATTGGGTTTTTCCTATTTCTAGTCCTTTTATTCCCACAAGGTATAAACCGCTTACACTGCCTATTTAGGATGTTCTTAAACATTTCCCATTTATTATCTGTATTTTCATTTCTGAGGATATTGTCCCAGTCTACCAGATTAAGGGCATCTCTAAGCTGTTCAAACTTTGCCTTCCTAAAGTTCAATGTTTTTGTGACTCCCTGACAAGTCCCCCTAGTGAAAGACAGGTGAAACTGCACAATATTGTGGTCGCTATTTCCTAAATGCCCAACCACCTGCAGATTTGTTATTCTGTCAGGTCTATTAGATAGTATTAGGTCTAAAAGTGCTGCTCCTCTGGTTGGATTCTGCACCAATTGTGAAAGATAATTTTTCTTGGTTATTAGCAGAAACCTGTTGCCTTTATGGGTTTCACAGGTTTCTGTTTCCCAGTTAATATCCGGGTAGTTAAAGTCCCCCATAACCAGGACCTCATTATGGGTTGCAGCTTCATCTATCTGCTTTAGAAGTAGACTTTCCATGCTTTCTGTTATATTTGGGGGTTTGTAACAGACCCCAATGAGAATTTTGTTACCATTTTTCCCTCCATGAATTTCAACCCATATGGACTCGACATCCTCATTCCCTTCGCTAATATCCTCCCTTAAAGTGGACTTTAGACAAGACTTTACATAGAGACAAACCCCTCCTCCTCTCCGATTTTTACGATCCTTTCTAAACAGACTGTAACCCTGTAAGTTAACTGCCCAGTCATAGCTTTCATCTAACCATGTCTCGGTTATTCCCACTATGTCAAAGTTACCTGTAGATATTTCTGCTTCTAGTTCTTCCATCTTGTTTGTCAGGCTTCTGGCGTTTGCGAGCATGCAGTTTAGAGGATTTTGTTTTGTTCCAATCTCCTCACTGTGGATTGTTTTAGAAATGTTCTTACCTCCCTTCTGAGTATGTTTTCCTGGGTCGTCTTTGTTCGAGTCGAATGTTTTTCTTCCCGTCCCCTCTTCTTCTAGTTTAACGCCCTCCTGATGAGTGTAGCGAGTCTTCTGGCGAACGTGTGTTTCCCAGGTTTGTTGAGGTGTAGTCCGTCTCTGGCGAGGAGTCCATCATACCAGTAATTCACACCGTGGTCCAGGAATCCAAATCCTTGTTGTCTGCACCATCGTCTTAGCCAGTTGTTTGCATCAAGGATCCTGTTCCATCTCCTGGTGCCATGCCCGTCTACTGGAAGGATAGAAGAAAAAACTACCTGTGCATCCAGTTCCTTTACTTTCTTCCCCAACTCTTCAAAGTCCTTGCAGATTGTCGGTAGGTCCTTCCTTGCCGTGTCATTGGTGCCAACATGTATCAGAAGAAATGGGTGGACGTCCTTGGAGCTGAAGAGCTTTGGTATCCTATCGGTAACATCCTTGATCATCGCACCTGGAAGGCAGCATACTTCTCTTGCAGTTATGTCCGGTCTGCAGATGGCTGCTTCTGTGCCTCTCAGTAGTGAGTCTACCACCACCACCACTCTTCGTTGCTTCTTGGCTGTACTTTTTGCTGTCACTTGTTGCTGTGTGCCCTTTTCTTTTTTGCTTGCTGGTAATGCTTCATTCTTAGGTGTGCCATCTTCATCCTCTACAAAGATTTGATATCGGTTCTTCAGTTGTGTGGTTGGTGATTTCTCCATGGTCTTCTTGCTTCTTTTGGTCACATGCTTCCACTCATCTGCTTTTGGAGATTCTCTGACACTTTTTGCACCTTCTGTGACCAGTAGAGATGCTTCTGTTCTGTCTAGAAAGTCTTCATTCTCTTTGATGAGTTTCAAAGTTGCTATTCTTTCTTCCAGACCCCGCACCTTTTCTTCTAAAAGGGCCACTAGTCTACACTTCTGACAGGTGAAATTGGATTCTTCTTCTGGTCGATCTGTGAACATGTAGCACATGCTGCAGCTCACCATGTAGGTTGTCACATCTGCCATGTTGCTCCTAGATCCTGCTGACTTGCTGTGTGTTTTCCTTCTTGTGTAATCTACTCAGCCAAGCTCTCTTGCAATAATGTCCTACAGGCAAAAATTACGGCGCGCGGTTTGGTGATGCTTTCGAAGCAGCTGGTCCCGGCTGTACCCAACGATCTTCTAGCTTAGGGAGACTTCGCTTCTCCCAGAAGGCACCTGGAATATGCAAATTAGCCTCCTGAAGCTTGAATCCCTGGTTTGGTGATGCTTTCGAAGCAGCTGGTCCCGGCTGTACCCAACGATCTTCTAGCTTAGGGAGACTTCGCTTCTCCCAGAAGGCACCTGGAATATGCAAATTAGCCTCCTGAAGCTTGAATCCCTGGTTTGGTGATGCTTTCGAAGCAGCTGGTCCCGGCTGTACCCAACGATCTTCTAGCTTAGGGAGACTTCGCTTCTCCCAGAAGGCACCTGGAATATGCAAATTAGCCTCCTGAAGCTTGAATCCCTTAAGCGAGGTTAATGTCTGGCAAAAAAAAAAAATTCACAAATAAACAGGTGGCTTACCTAATTACAGGGGTGGGCTCCTCTGTTGACTTGCAGAAAGTTGTAGTTGGCGCACAGTATTAACTGGTGTAAATGTAGGACAGGGCCCCTGAGTATTTTTACTAGCATCATACATGTCAACAAATTGGTATTGGCAGTGCCATTGAAGGATTTAACTGCATAGACTAAACAGTGGTGGAGCAGTAAGAGATAATTTGCAAGTGGTAGAGCACTGTTTGAGCTGGGGGGGAACACTCTCTCGTGGCCGGCGGTACTGGCCGATGGCCCTTCATGTTACGACGGTGTGTCTGACGTTGGGTGCGCACCACCACCGCCAGAGACACTTCATTGTACTATGAGGGACCCTGCACCAGTGCCATCACCCAAAAGTGGGCACACCCACCTCTTCAGCCAAACGGCACTCGCACGGGTGCTTGCGCCAAGTGGTGACCACGGCCCCATGGGGGAGTCAGCCAATTTAGGGATGTGTAAAATTGGCGTAGGCTGGACATACAGCAGCCGCAAATGGAAAAATTGGAACAGTCAGTAAGACCAGTCCAAAAGCAAGACCTTTTTACAGGAAAGCTAGGTGTCAGCCGGGAAAGGTGGGGCAAAATAATTAGAAATCCATGATTGGTTCATTTTAATGAATGAAGGTTAGATCATCAACATTTTGGGTAGCCAGACGAGTCCTTTTTTCGGTCAGTATTGAACCAGCAGCACTGAATACTCTTTCTGATAGCACACTAGCTGCTGGGCAAGCAAGCTCCTGTAATGCATATTCTGCCAATTCAGGCCAGGTGTCTATTTTGGATGCCAGTAATCAAATGGGAATGACGTGTGAGGGAGAACATCGATAAGGGAGGAAAAATATTTAGTAACCATACTGGACAAATGTTGTCTCCTGTCACTTTCAATTGATGCTGCAGTACCTGTCCTGTCTGCGGTCATTGCAAAATCACTCCACAACCTGGTCATAATACCATCTGTCCAACGCCACTTCTGATTTGTGCACCTCTAACACCTCTGCCATGTTGCCCCCTGCAGCTCGTGTGAGAACCATCACCGCCGCTGTGTGCTGGGAATGCCTGAATAAAACGGTCTACAAGAGTTGCTTGTTTGGTTTCCAATATTTGCTCATGGTTCTCATGTGGCAAGATATTTTGCTATTTCTCTTTATAGCGTGGATCCAGGAGGCAGGCCAACCAGTAATCGTCATCGGTCATCATTTTGATAATGCGGGGGTCCCTTTTTAGGATACGCAAGGCATAATCCGCCATGTGGGCCAATGTTCTAGGTGTCAATTCACTGCTTGTGCTGGGTTGAGGAGCACTTTCTGCCAAATCAACATCACTTGTCTCCCTCAAAAACCCTGTACCTGACCTTGCAACGCCACCAGTTTCTATTGCCCCCTGAGAAGCATCTTTCTCCAAAAAATATTCATCCCCATCATCCTCCTCGTCCTCCTCCTCTTCATCTGCCACCTCGTCCAGGAGACTTCCCTGAGCAGACAATGGCTGACTGTCATCAAGGCTTCCCTCGTCCTCAGCTGCAGACGCCTGCTCCTTTATGTGCGTCAAACTTTGCATCAGCAGATGCATTAGGGGGATGCTCATGCTTATGATGGCGTTGTCTGCACTAACCAGGCGTGTGCATTCCTCAAAACACTGAAGGACTTGACACAGGTCTTGTACCTTCGACCACTGCACACCTGACAACTACATGTCTGCCATCCAACTGCCTGCCCGTGTATGTGTATCCTCCCACAAATACATAACAGCACGCCTCTGTTCGCACAGCCTCTGAAGCATGTGCAGTGTGGAGTTTCACCTTGTTGCAACGTCGATTATTAGGCAGTGATCCGCTTCAAAGATCGCTGATGGTTCTGCATACAGCTGGAGTGTACGGGTGAACGGAGGTTGTGCGCACCTTCAGGAGCAGGGCGGGTAACCCCGGATAACTTTTCAGGAAGCACTGCACTACCAGGTTCAAGGTATGAGCAGGCAAGGAATGTGTTTCAGTTGTGAAAGGGCTATGGCAGCCATAAAATTCCTTCCGTTATCACTGACTACCTGGCCTGCCTCAAGATGTACACTGCCCAGCCATGACTGAGTTTCTTGCTGCAAGAAGTCGGACAGAACTTACGCGGTGTGTCTGTTGTCGTCCAAACACTTCATTTCCAACACAGCCTGCTGACGCTTACCACTAGCTGTTCCATAATGGGACACCTCGTGTGCAACACTGGCAGCTGCGGATGGAGTGGTCGTGCGACTGCGGTCTGTGGACGAGCTCTCGCATCTGCTGGAGGACGAAGAGGAGGAGGAGGGGTGGCGAACGCCTACAGCCAACTGTTTCCTAGACCGTGGGCTAGGCAGAACTGTCCCAATATGGCTGTCCCCTGTGGACCCTGCATCCACCACATTAACCCAGTGTGCCGTGATGGACACGTAACGTCCCTGGCCATGCCTACTGGTCCATGCATCTAAGCCCAAATACCAGGTATAAAAATACCTTAACACACCACTCAAAGACAGAAGGTAAAGAGATAACAAATGTTATTGAGTTACATATAATACACATACTATAGTTAAAAACACAAGTATCAGAGGAAGGATTTTTACTCAAGCAAAGTGCACAAGCAGGATAGAGGAAATAAGTATACTCAGTCTCTGGGATAATGTGTGAGGCATATTCATTTTGGTAGGCATAAAAAGCCCAATCACAGTTAGCCTTTAAAGTGCAAGGAGCAGAGATTCGTGCAAAAGTAAGTCAAAGTGGTCACTTAACACATACCCATATCGTCCGCCTGTCCCCCGTCACTGAAACCCCGACACGCGTTTTGCTAATCGCTTTATCAAAGGGAGAGAGGTGTGCCAGGACCATGGTCCATGCATCTGTTGTGAGGTGCACCTTTCTACTGACAGATTGCCTGAGTGCATGGACAATGCGGTCTTTTACATGCTGGTGGAGGGCTGGGATGGCTTTTCTCGCAAAGAAGTGTCGACTAGGTATGTCGTAGCGTGGTACTGCATAGTCCATCAGGACTTTGAAAGCTTCGCTTTCAACTAACCGGTAGGGCATCATCTCTAACGAGATTAGTCTAGCAATGTGGGTGTTCAAACCCTGTGTACGCAGATGAGAGGATGAGTACATCCTTTTCCTAAGGAGAGTCTCTTGTAGGGTGAGCTGGACTTGAGAGCTGCATATGGTGGATCTAGGGGGGGTGGTGGTGGACATGGCAGACTGTGAGAGGGTTGGTGATGGTATTCTTGCTGTTGGCCTATGTACAGTGTTTCCTACCTAGAACCTGGTGATTCCTTGACTGCTTTGGCCTTACGACAATACCTCCACATTTGCTGCAGGTGGTGTTGTAAATGGTGGGCTTACAGTGAGGGAAGCATTGCTGACTAGCTTCATTGTGAGCGGGTGCAACAACATTACGGGACGTTTGGTAGTTAGTCCAGGCTTGCAAGTGCATGGTGGTTAAATGTCTACACATGCAAGTTGTATTCAAATTTTTGACATTCTGACCTCTGCTAAAGGTCCTTGAGCATTTCTTACAGATGACTTTGCACTGATCATTCGGATTTTGGTTAAAAAATTGCCAGACTGCACTCTTCCTACTATCGAATACCTTTTCAGGCATTGCACAGTGAGCTACTTTAACCGAATGGCCACGCTGTCCTACAACTGTTTTTGGTTTTGACACACGTTTTTGGCCAGATACGGGCCTGCCAGATGAAAGCTTTTGTGATGTTGATGCCTGCTGCGGCTCCTCCTTCTCTGCTTCAGAGCTACTGCCGGCGGCACCCTGTTCCCCCAATGGCTGCCAATCGGGGTCAACAACTGGGTCATCTATCACTTCCTATTCTATGTCCTGTGCACCTTCCTCTGTGTCACTGTGTAAGCCGGTGCTATAGCGTTCGGGACGGCGCACCATAGTCTCATCAGGGTCAGATTCTGGATCAGTACACTGCGAGGGCAATGTTGTGATCTGAGTCAATGGAACAGCATAATAATCTAGCTGTGGCTGTGCATCTGTGCACTCCATGTCCGATTCATCTTGTAATGGGCATGGCCTGTTAACAATTTCCCTTTCTAACCCAGGCACAGTATGTGTAAAGAGCTCCATGGAGTGACCCCTTGTGTCGCCTGACGCAACCTTCTCTGTTGTTCTGGGTGAAGGACACAAGGAAGCGACTTGTTCCTGACCGGGAGCATCCACTGACGACGCGCTGCTTTTAAATTTTGCACTTTCCGAAGAGGAGGCGAAAGAGCTAGAGGAAGAGTCAGCAAGGAAAGCCAAAACTTCTTCCAGCTGCTCCGGCTTTAAAAGCGGTTTTCCTACTCCAAGAAAAGGGAGCGTTCAAGGCCTTGTGTAGCCAGACGATGACGCTGGCTCAACAACTCGAGACTTAGGTGCTATATTGCTTTTCCCATGACCACCTGATGCTCCACCACCACTACCATCATTACCAGCTGGCAATGACCGCCCACAGCCACGACCTCTTCCACCAGACTTCCTCATTCTTGGAAAAATGTAACCAAAAAAACAAACTTTATATGGTACTGTAAAACCAGTTGGAAGGTGTACGTTATCTTGTTGTGAATTTAAATCTCCCTTTATAGGTGTGTGAGACTGCTGAGAAAATCAGGCCACTGTATTACACTACACAGTTTCTGTGCCAGAAAGTGGCTGACAGATATGCCACAAACAGGACTAACGCAGATGCACTTAGTGGCAATAGAAATTTCCCTTTATAGGTATGGGAGACTGCTGAGTAAATCAGGCCCACTGTATTACACTACACAGTTTCTGTGTCAGAAAGTGGCTGACAGATATGTCACAAACAGGACTGACGCAGATGCACTTAGTGGCAATAGAAATTTCCCCTTATAACTGTGGAAGACTGCTGGGAAAATCAGGCCCACTGTATTATGCAACACAGTTTCTGTGTCAGAAAGTGGCTGACAGATATGTCACAAACAGGACTCACGCAGATGAACTTAGTGGCAATAGAAATTTCGCTTTATAGGTGTGGAAGACTGCTGGGAAAATCAGGCCCACTGTATTACACTACACAGTTTCTGTGTCTGAAAGTGGCTGACAGATATACCAGAAACAGGACTCACGCAGATGCACTTAGTGGCAATAGAAATTTCCCTTTATAGGTGTGGAAGACTGCTGGGAAAATCAGGCCCACTGTATTACACTACACAGTTTCTGTGTCAGAAAGTGGCTGACAGATATGCCACAAAAAGGACTCACGCAGATGCCCTTAGTGGCAACAGAAATTTCCCTTTATAGGTGTGGAAGACTGCTTGGAAAATCAGGCCCACTGTGTTACACTGCAAAGTTTCTGTGTCTGAAAGTGTCTGACAGATATGCCACAAACAGGACTCACGCAGATGCACTTAGTGGCAATAGAAATTTCCCTTTATAGGTGTGGAAGACTGCTGGGAAAATCAGGCCCACTGTATTACACTACACAGTTTCTGTGTCAGAAAGTAGCTGACAGATATGCCACAAACAAGACTCACGCAAATGCACTTAGTGGCAATAGAAATTTCCCTTTATAGGTGTGGAAGACTGCTGGGAAATTCAGGCCCACTGTATTACACTGCACAGTTTCTGTGTCTGAAAGTGGCTGACAGATATGCCACAAACAGGACTCACGCAGATGCACTTAGTGGCAATAGAAATTTCTCTTTATAGGTGTGGAAGACTGCTGGGAAAATCAGGTCCACTGTATTACACTGCACAGTTTCTGTGTCTGAAAGTGGCTGACAGATATGCCACAAACAGGACTCACGCAGATGCACTTAGTGGCAATAGAAATTTCTCTTTATAGGTGTGGAAGACTGCTGGGAAATTCAGGCCCACTGTATTACACTGCACAGTTTCTGTGTCTGAAAGTGGCTGACAGATATGCCACAAACAGGACTCACGCAGATGCACTTAGTGGCAATAGAAATTTCTCTTTATAGGTGTGGAAGACTGCTGGGAAATTCAGGCCCACTGTATTACATTGCACAGTTTCTGTGTCTGAAAGTGGCTGACAGATATGCCACAAACAGGACTGACGCAGATGCACTTAGTGGCAATAGAAATTTCCCTTTATAGGTGTGGGAGACTGCAGGGAAAATCAGGCCCACTGTATTACACTACACAGCTTCAGTGGCAGGCAGTGGCTGACAGATATGCCACAAACAGGACTGACGCAGATGCACTTAGTGCAATAGAAATTTCCCTTTATAGGTATGGGAGACTGCTGGGAAAATCAGGCCCACTGTATTACACTACACAGCTTCAGTGGCAGGCAGTGGCTGACAGATATGCCACAAACAGGACTGACGCAGATGCACTTAGTGGCAATAGAAATTTCCCTTTTTAGGTGTGGAAGACTGCTGGGAAAATCAGGTCCACTGTATTACTCTACAGTTTCTGTGTCAGAAAGTGGCTGACAGATATACCAGAAACAGGACTTACGCAGATGCACTTAGTGGCAATAGAAATTTCCCTTTATAAGTGTGGGAGACTGCTGTGAAAATCAGGCCCACTGTATTACACTGCAGTTTCTGTGTCTGAAAGTGGCTGACAGATATGCCACAAACAGGACTCATGCAGATGCCCTTAGTGGCAACAGAAATTTCCCTTTATAGGTGTGGGAGACTGCTGGGAAAATCAGGCCCACTGTATTACACTACACAGCTTCAGTGGCAGACAGTGGCTGACAGATAT
Source organism: Ranitomeya imitator (assembly GCF_032444005.1). Classification (NCBI taxonomy): domain Eukaryota; kingdom Metazoa; phylum Chordata; class Amphibia; order Anura; family Dendrobatidae; genus Ranitomeya; species Ranitomeya imitator. Next base: position 102,383,824 of record NC_091288.1, read on the forward strand.
GCCACAAACAGGACTCACGCAGATGCACTTAGTGGCAATAGAAATTTCCCTTTATAGGTGTGGAAGACTGCTGGGAAAATCAGGCCCACTGTATTACACTACACAGTTTCTGTGTCAGAAAGTAGCTGACAGATATGCCACAAACAAGACTCACGCAAATGCACTTAGTGGCAATAGAAATTTCCCTTTATAGGTGTGGAAGACTGCTGGGAAAATCAGGCCCACTGTATTACACTACACAGTTTCTGTGTCTGAAAGTGGCTGACAGATATGCCACAAACAGGACTGACGCAGATGCACTTAGTGGCAATAGAAATTTCCCTTTATAGGTGTGGGAGACTGCAGGGAAAATCAGGCCCACTGTATTACACTACACAGCTTCAGTGGCAGGCAGTGGCTGACAGATATGCCACAAACAGGACTGACGCAGATGCACTTAGTGCAATAGAAATTTCCCTTTATAGGTATGGGAGACTGCTGAGTAAATCAGGCCCACTGTATTACACTACACAGTTTCTGTGTCAGAAAGTGGCTGACAGATATGTCACAAACAGGACTGACGCAGATGCACTTAGTGGCAATAGAAATTTCCCCTTATAACTGTGGAAGACTGCTGGGAAAATCAGGCCCACTGTATTATGCAACACAGTTTCTGTGTCAGAAAGTGGCTGACAGATATGTCACAAACAGGACTCACGCAGATGCACTTAGTGGCAATAGAAATTTCCCTTTATAGGTGTGGAAGACTGCTGGGAAAATCAGGCCCACTGTATTACACTACACAGTTTCTGTGTCAGAAAGTAGCTGACAGATATGCCACAAACAAGACTCACGCAAATGCACTTAGTGGCAATAGAAATTTCCCTTTATAGGTGTGGAAGACTGCTGGGAAATTCAGGCCCACTGTATTACACTGCACAGTTTCTGTGTCTGAAAGTGGCTGACAGATATGCCACAAACAGGACTCACGCAGATGCACTTAGTGGCAATAGAAATTTCTCTTTATAGGTGTGGAAGACTGCTGGGAAAATCAGGTCCACTGTATTACACTGCACAGTTTCTGTGTCTGAAAGTGGCTGACAGATATGCCACAAACAGGACTCACGCAGATGCACTTAGTGGCAATAGAAATTTCTCTTTATAGGTGTGGAAGACTGCTGGGAAATTCAGGCCCACTGTATTACACTGCACAGTTTCTGTGTCTGAAAGTGGCTGACAGATATGCCACAAACAGGACTCACGCAGATGCACTTAGTGGCAATAGAAATTTCTCTTTATAGGTGTGGAAGACTGCTGGGAAATTCAGGCCCACTGTATTACACTGCACAGTTTCTGTGTCTGAAAGTGGCTGACAGATATGCCACAAACAGGACTGACGCAGATGCACTTAGTGGCAATAGAAATTTCCCTTTATAGGTGTGGGAGACTGCAGGGAAAATCAGGCCCACTGTATTACACTACACAGCTTCAGTGGCAGGCAGTGGCTGACAGATATGCCACAAACAGGACTGACGCAGATGCACTTAGTGCAATAGAAATTTCCCTTTATAGGTATGGGAGACTGCTGGGAAAATCAGGCCCACTGTATTACACTACACAGCTTCAGTGGCAGGCAGTGGCTGACAGATATGCCACAAACAGGACTGACGCAGATGCACTTAGTGGCAATAGAAATTTCCCTTTTTAGGTGTGGAAGACTGCTGGGAAAATCAGGTCCACTGTATTACTCTACAGTTTCTGTGTCAGAAAGTGGCTGACAGATATACCAGAAACAGGACTTACGCAGATGCACTTAGTGGCAATAGAAATTTCCCTTTATAAGTGTGGGAGACTGCTGTGAAAATCAGGCCCACTGTATTACACTGCAGTTTCTGTGTCTGAAAGTGGCTGACAGATATGCCACAAACAGGACTCATGCAGATGCCCTTAGTGGCAACAGAAATTTCCCTTTATAGGTGTGGGAGACTGCTGGGAAAATCAGGCCCACTGTATTACACTACACAGCTTCAGTGGCAGACAGTGGCTGACAGATATGCCACAAACAGGACTCACGCAGATGCACTTAGTGGCAATAGAAATTTCCCTTTATAGGTGTGGAAGACTGCTGGGAAAATCAGGCCCACTGTATTACACTACACAGTTTCTGTGTCAGAAAGTAGCTGACAGATATGCCACAAACAAGACTCACGCAAATGCACTTAGTGGCAATAGAAATTTCCCTTTATAGGTGTGGAAGACTGCTGGGAAAATCAGGCCCACTGTATTACACTACACAGTTTCTGTGTCTGAAAGTGGCTGACAGATATGCCACAAACAGGACTCACGCAGATGCACTTAGTGGCAATAGAAATTTCTCTTTATAGGTGTGGAAGACTGCTGGGAAATTCAGGCCCACTGTATTACACTGCACAGTTTCTGTGTCTGAAAGTGGCTGACAGATATGCCACAAACAGGACTCACGCAGATGCACTTAGTGGCAATAGAAATTTCTCTTTATAGGTGTGGAAGACTGCTGGGAAATTCAGGCCCACTGTATTACACTGCACAGTTTCTGTGTCTGAAAGTGGCTGACAGATATGCCACAAACTGACGCAGATGCACTTAGTGGCAATAGAAATTTCCCTTTATAGGTGTGGGAGACTGCAGGGAAAATCAGGCCCACTGTATTACACTACACAGCTTCAGTGGCAGGCAGTGGCTGACAGATATGCCACAAACAGGACTGACGCAGATGCACTTAGTGCAATAGAAATTTCCCTTTATAGGTATGGGAGACTGCTGGGAAAATCAGGCCCACTGTATTACACTACACAGCTTCAGTGGCAGGCAGTGGCTGACAGATATGCCACAAACAGGACTGACGCAGATGCACTTAGTGGCAATAGAAATTTCCCTTTTTAGGTGTGGAAGACTGCTGGGAAAATCAGGTCCACTGTATTACTCTACAGTTTCTGTGTCAGAAAGTGGCTGACAGATATACCAGAAACAGGACTTACGCAGATGCACTTAGTGGCAATAGAAATTTCCCTTTATAAGTGTGGGAGACTGCTGTGAAAATCAGGCCCACTGTATTACACTGCAGTTTCTGTGTCTGAAAGTGGCTGACAGATATGCCACAAACAGGACTCATGCAGATGCCCTTAGTGGCAACAGAAATTTCCCTTTATAGGTGTGGGAGACTGCTGGGAAAATCAGGCCCACTGTATTACACTACACAGCTTCAGTGGCAGACAGTGGCTGACAGATATGCCACAAACAGGACTGACGCAGATGCACTTAGTGGCAATAGAAATTTCCCTTTATAGGTGTGGGAGACTGCTGGGAAATTCAGGCCCACTGTATTACACTACACAGCTTTAGTGGCAGACAGTGGCAAGCAGATATATATATATATATATATATATATATATATATATATATATATATATATATATACAAAGGGACTGTGCCACAATAACAATCTCCCTACAATCATCTCAGGACAAGTATGGCAGCCAGCAGTAAAAAGAACTGCTGCACACAAAAGTGTGGACAAACAAAGACACAAGAGAACTGTGCAGAAAGAAGCAACAGGATTTTTGCTTTGAAAAAAAGCAGTTGGGTTGCACAGCGGCGTACAAACAGCAATGCAGCTATGAGGGAGGCTTATAAGCTACAGAGCTGATGCACAGAAATATAGCCTCCACTGTCCCTGCAAAGAAAAGGTGGTGTTGGACAGTGGAAATCGCTACAGCACAAGTGGTTTGGGGGTTTATATTCCCTCCCTAACAATATCCCTGCTTCTGACGAAGCTGCAGCAACCTCTCCCTATGCTCAGATTGGCAGAAGTAAGATGGCGGTCGGTGTGCACGCCCCCTTTATAGCCCCTGTGATGCCACTGAAAGCAAGCCAATCACTGTAATGCCCCTCTCTAAGATGGTGGGGACCGGAAATCAATGCAAGTCAATGGGACACAAATATCGGAATGAAAATAAAACCTTTCTTTCCTTGCACATCCAGTTCGGGAGGGGGGAAGAGTGTGGGCGGTGTGTGGGTGGAGACTGTGCGTGTCTGTGTGTGCGGGTGGGGTCTGTGCGGGCCTGCCAGGGGTCTGTGTGAGCCTGTGGGGTGTCTGTGCGGGCCTGCCGGGGGTCTGTGCGGGCCTGCCAGGGGTCTGTGCGAGCCTGCTGGGGGTCTGTGCAGGCCTCATGGGGGTCTGTGCGGGCTGTCAGGGGTCTGTGTGGGCCTCTTGGGGGTCTGTGTGGGCCTGTCGGGGGTCTGTGCGGGCCTCTCTGAGGTCTTTGTGTGTGTGCAGGCATCGTCCAATGGGACTACAAGTCCCATCAGGCTATGCCTGCTACAATGACAGTGATTGACACATTAGCCAATAATGGGACAGTAGTAGTCCCAACATCCGGCTAATGTGTTGAATGTAAAAAGAACAAAACACAAACATACATACAACATACTACATGCATACTACATACATACATACATATAACATACTATATACTGCATACATACTACATACATACAACATACATACAACATACAACATACATACAACATATCACATATATACAACATACATACCACATACTACATACATACAGCATACATACTACATACATACTACATATATACATGCATACAGCATACTATATACATACATGCTACATGCATACTACATACATACAACATACATACTACATACATACTACATACATGCAGCATACATGCAACATACATACTACATACATACAACATACATACAACATATTACATACATACTACATACATACAACATACATACAACATACATGCATACTACATACAATACATTCATACATTACATACATATAGACATACAGTACATATAACATAGAGTACATACTCACCATCACTTGTCACTTTGATCCCCATTTGATCCCCAAAGCCAGTGTCACCTGTAAAAAAAATATTAAAATAACAAGCAAACAATATACTCCCTGATCCGCAGAAATCCACGAGTGTCCCACAACGATCTCCCATGAAGAGCATCAGCATCAGCTGATGCGACCGCTCTCTAAGGGCTCCAGGAATACAATGACGGGAGAGAGGTATCCTTCTGCACTGTATAGTGAGACCAGTGAAATACAGTGACTTCTCAGTGATGCACTGCAGGAGCCATTGTCTCCTGTCAGTATGTCACTGGAGGTCCTATATAGCAGTGACATCACCCAATACAGTTTTGGTGCAGTTTTGATGCAGTTTTGGTGCAGTTTGTGATGTAGTTTTTGGTGCGGTTTTTGATGCAGTTTTGATGCAGTTTTTAGTGTAGTTTTGATGCAGTTTCGATGCAGTTTTTGTTGCAGTTTTTGTTGCAGGTTTTGATGCAGTTTTTAGTGCAGTTTTGGTGCAGTTTTTGGTGCAGTTTTTGATGCAGGTTTTGATGCAGTTTTTGGTGCAGTTTTTGATGCATTTTTGATGCAGTTTTGATGCAATTTTGGGAAAAATGTGCATGATTTTGAATGGAAACATGCATGAAAAAATGGATTCGGAGGCCGGATTCATCATTTCACATCTCAGTTTAATACATTTTTTTGCCGGATCCGTCGCTGTGCGTTTTTTCGCTGGACAGCAAAACCGTTCCTCTGTATATGTTTTTCCGTCCGGTGGAAACAGCTTTTTTGATGGATCCGGCAAAAAACGGATGAAACGTGTGGCCATGAGGCACAATCCAGCGCTAATACAACTCTATGAGAAAAAACGGAGCCAGCAGAAAAAAAAACGGATTGTTTTGTTTCTTTTCAAAACTCGCCGGAAGGTGCCTGATGGCAAAAACCTGATGTGTGAAATTAGCCAGATAGATATATGGATAGAGACATCTATGTATCTATAGATATATCTATAGATAGATATATCCATAGATAGGCCGATGTTGATTAATGAACATAAAGAAAAAAACGGGAAAAAAATGGCGTGGGCTCCGGTGCAATTTTTTGCACCAGAAAGGGAAAGCCAACGGCTGGGCGCCAATATTTGTAGCATGGGAAGGGGTTAATACCCATGGCCCCTCCCAGGCTATGAATATCAGCCCGCAGCTGTCTGCGTAGCCTTTATTGGCTATTAAAATAGGGGGACCCCCAAAAAAATTACATGGGGTCCCCCTATATTTTATAGCCAGAAAGGCTACACTGACAGCTGCGAGCTGATATTCATAGCCTAGAGAGGGGCCATGGATATTGCCCCCCCCGGCTACAAGTACCAGCCCACAGCCACCCCAGAAATGGCGCATCTATAAGATGTGCCAATTCCGGCACTTAGCCCCTCTCTTCCCACTCCCGAGTAGTGGTGGGATATGGGGTAATAAGGGGTTAATGTCACCTTGCTATTGTAAGGTAACATTAAGCAGGGTTAATAATGGAGAGGCGTCAATAAGATGCCTATACATTATTAATCCTAGAGTAGTGAAAGAGTTAAAAACAAAATAAAAAACTTTCTCACACAGCAGTGCCAAAAGTGAGACTAGGGACTATTTTTTACAGTGGCGGAGGAATACAGTGTGGAGGGATACCTCTCTCCCATCATTGTATTCCTGGAGCCCCGAGAGAGTGGTCGCATCAGCTGATGCTGCTGCTCTACAAGGGAGATCATCGCGGGACACTCGTGGATTTCTGCAGATCAGGGAGTATATTGTTTGTTTGTTATTTTAACATTTTTTACAGGTGACACTGGCTTCGGGGATCAAAGTGACAAGTGATGGTGAGCATGTACTCTATATTATCTGTACTGTATGTCTATATGTATGTAATCTATGAATGTATTGTATGTAGTATGTATGTAGTATGTATGTAGTATGTATGTTGTATGTATGTAGTATGTGTAGTACTGTAGGTATGTAGTATGTTGTATGTATATATGTAGTATGTATGTATGCATGTAGTATGTATGTAGTATGTATGTAGCATGTGTGTAGTATGTTGTATGTAGTATATAGTATGTATGTAGTATGTTGTATGTATGTTGTATGTATGTATTATGTTGTATGTATGTAGTATGTTGTATGTATGTATGTATGTTGTATGTTGTATGTATGTTGTATGCATGTTGTATGTATGCATTTTGTATGTATGTACTATGTATGCAGTATGTATGTTGTATGTATGTAGTATGTATGTAGTATGTTGCATGCATGTAGTATGTTGTATGTATGTATGTAGCATGTATGTTGTATGTAGTATGTAGTATGTATGTAGTATGTTGTATGTTGTATGTAGTATGTATGTTTGTGGTTTTTTTTTACATTCAACACATTAGCTGGATGATGGGACTACTACTGTCCCATCATTGGCTAATGTGTCAATTACTGTCATTGTAGCAGGCATAGCCCGATGTAGTCCCATCGGACGATGCCTGCACACACACAAAAAGACCCCCGAGAGGCCCGCACAGACCCCTTGCAGGCCCACACAGACCCCCGACGGTCCCGCACAGACCCCGCCCGCACACACAGACACGCAGTCTCCGCCCACGCACCGCCCACACTCCACACTCCATTATAGTGCATCATGACATCATTTCAGCAGCTAATCACAGCCATGCCATTAGTTAACATGCCTAACATGCCTAACAGGATGTGCCCACACTTCTTAGGATCCTCATTGGCTGAATAAAATCAAACTGGCTCATTGCATTATGGGAACTTCCGATTCCGGTATTCGATATTCTAAAAGTATCAGAACTCAGTATCGAAACTCCGATACAGCGAATATCGGTCGATACCCGATATTTCAGTATCGGAATGCTCAACACTAACAAGGAGGGATCCCTTAATCAGGTAACACTGACATACAACACCGTCCTGACTCCAAACCAGAAGAGGGAGCTCTAAACCCAGTTTCAGGGGAACTTCCCTATAAATTCTGGCCTGGGGGAGACAGTCTGTTAGTGAGAGTCTAGTATTAACGAACAAGACGTGCACTCTCGCTAATGGTGGTGCAGACTGAACATGGAGGGATACTCCAAACTATAGTCATATAACAACAGTCGCACTCAAGGAAAAATTTTCAGAGTTTTGGTTTTTGCTGAAAAACGTGTTTTCTCTTTATTGTAAACACCAACAAAAAGGTAAAGAAATCACCGCAGTGTTTCAAAGTAGGTAACTTTTCGACCCATAGGGTCTTTCTCAAACCTTACTGAAACATAAACAAAAAGTACAAAACAATCACCAAACATGAATATACAATATATACAACATATACAAAATGGATTAAATTTACACAAAAAAATATATATAGAAAATTATATAGAAAATTCACAAGATCCCTCTATATTAGAGATGCGTGCTCTGTCGCCAAAAATCATCTGAGACAAAGCGACAGAAATCAGGATAAAATGGGAACACAGGTGCACAACCCAGTATTGTCATAGGATGCTGACATAGCGGTGAGGCACAAAAAAGAATATCGGGCCAGCAGAGGGCTGCAGGAGAAGGAAGCGTCGAGACCACACTAACGTAAGGGAACAGGAGTATTATTAAAATACAATAGGGTACACTGTGTTGCAGCGGTAAAAAATACGGTATAATAAACAAACATAGTAAAACAACCATAGTAAACAGGTCCAGTGCTATAGACGTATCCAGGTGGTAGGATCTCTAAGGAAGAACTAACCAGGTGGTGGAATCTCTAAATGATAGGAGACTAACCTTATAATTGTAGGAGCAGAGCTGAGGGCATAGATGCCTGGAAGGGTGTACAAGTCCAAGTTCGGGCTATGAGAGAAATGGCCACCATATTAAAATGGTAAATGAGAAGCTACATAAGGGTAAAAAGACTATAGCAAGGTGAGGAGTCGCATAATTACTTATAGCAGCGTAGGTTGTGGTGTCTGCGGTGGTGGTGTGTGGAGGACCGGGGATCTGAGCGCCTTTAAGAGCAGGGTGGCAGGAAGTGTGGGGTGCGCAGCTGTATGGCGAAAATGAGGTGTGGTACGCTGGGAGCCAGGGGGCGCATGCGCGGTGTGTGCGCGGCAGTGTCCAGGCAGAGGAGAGCGAGCGCCTGAAGCTGTGGGCAGGGTTACAGCGCAGGGAGCCGAGACGCGCATGCGCACTGTGAGCCTAGTAATGTGGAAAGATGGGACCAAGAAGAGTAATCTGCGCAGATGCAGAATGCCTAGGAGGGAACAGGGGAGGATACTAGAACTAATGTATGAGCTGGGAGAGAACGCTGGATATGTTAACCCCTAGAAGTGCTGAAAGGAAGCCATAGTAATGGGAACAGAGTGTTGTAATGGAGAGGATATACCGCTGGGGGCTCTTGGTATGTGGCATGATATACAGTTAGGGCCAGAAATATTTGGACAGTGACACAATTTTCGCGAGTTGGGCTCTGCATGCCACCACATTGGATTTGAAATGAAACCTCTACAACAGAATTCAAGTGCAGATTGTAACGTTTAATTTGAAGGGTTGAACAAAAATATCTGATAGAAAATGTAGGAATTGTACACATTTCTTTACAAACACTCCACATTTTAGGAGGTCAAAAGTAATTGGACAAATAAACATAACCCAAACAAAATATTTTTATTTTCAATATTTTGTTGCAAATCCTTTGGAGGCAATCACTGCCTTAAGTCTGGAACCCATGGACATCACCAAACGCTGGGTTTCCTCCTTCTTAATGCTTTGCCAGGCCTTTACAGCCGCAGCCTTCAGGTCTTGCTTGTTTGTGGGTCTTTCCGTCTTAAGTCTGGATTTGAGCAAGTGAAATGCATGCTCAATTGGGTTTAGATCTGGAGATTGACTTGGCCATTGCAGAATGTTCCACTTTTTGGCACTCATGAACTCCTGGGTAGCTTTGGCTGTATGCTTGGGGTCATTGTCCATCTGTACTATGAAGCGCCGTCCAATCAACTTTGCAGCATTTGGCTGAATCTGGGCTGAAAGTATATCCCGGTACACTTCAGAATTCATCCGGCTACTCTTGTCTGCTCTTATGTCATCAATAAACACAAGTGACCCAGTGCCATTGAAAGCCATGCATGCCCATGCCATCACGTTGCCTCCACCATGTTTTACAGAGGATGTGGTGTGCCTTGGATCATGTGCCGTTCCCTTTCTTCTCCAAACTTTTTTCTTCCCATCATTCTGGTACAGGTTGATCTTTGTCTCATCTGTCCATAGAATACTTTTCCAGAACTGAGCTGGCTTCTTGAGGTGTTTTTCTGCAAATTTAACTCTGGCCTGTCTATTTTTGGTATTGATGAATGGTTTGCATCTAGATGTGAACCCTTTGTATTTACTGTCATGGAGTCTTCTCTTTACTGTTGACTTAGAGACAGATACACCTACTTCACTGAGAGCGTTCTGGACTTCAGTTGATGTTGTGAACGGGTTCTTCTTCACCAAATTAAGTATGCGGCGAGCATCCACCATTGTTGTCATCCGTGGACACCCAGGCCTTTTTGAGTTCCCAAGCTCACCAGTCAATTCCTTTTTTCTCAGAATGTACCCAACTGTTGATTTTTCTACTCCAAGCATGTCTGCTATCTCTCTGATGGATTTTTTCTTTTTTTTCAGCCTCAGGATGTTCTGCTTCACCTCAATTGAGAGTTCCTTTGACCGCATGTTGTCTACTCACAGCAACAGCTTCCAAATGCCAAACCACACACCTGGAATCCACCCCTGACCTTTTAACTACTTCATTGATTACAGGTTAACGAGGGAGACGCCTTCAGAGTTAATTGCAGCCCTTAGAGTCCATTGTCCAATTACTTTTGGTCCCTTGAAAAAGAGGACGCTATGCATTACAGAGCTATGATTCCTAAACCCTTTCTCCGATTTGGATGTGGAAACTATCATATTGCAGCTGGGAGTGTGCACTTTCAGCCCATATTATATATATAATTGTATTTCTAAACATGTTTTTGTAAACAGCTAAAATAACAAAACTTGTGTCACTGTCCAAATATTTCTGGCCCTAACTGTATGGGCAGAAGCAAAAATGATAAAGGTAACATTGTGCAAAATAGAAGAAAAATATTGCAAAAAATGGTAAAAAAATTTGCGAAAATATGAAAAAATATGGAAAAAAAAAATATATATGAAGAAAATGAAAAAATGAAAAAAAAATGAAAAAAGAAAAAAAGAAAATAAAAAGGGGAGAGAAATATGAAAAATAAGGGGACATATATAAAGATATATATATATAAAAAAGGACTAGACATGTGATGAAAAAAACAGGTAATGAAAAAACGGGATAATTGATTATTATGATGTAATAATAGACATGGTACCATGTACCATGTAGAATGTAAGCCCGCAAGGGCAGGGTCCTCGCCCCTCTGTATCAGTCCGTCATTGTTAGTTTGTTTACTGTATGTGATATTTGTAACTTGTATGTAACCCCTTCTCATGTACCGCACCATAGAATCAATGGTGCTATATAAATAAATAATAATAATAATAATAATTATGATGTGAAAGTGAATGAGGGACCCATGGGAGCTGGGAGGAAAATCTAACGCAAAATGTAAGAATGAGACTAAGATATGGAAAAAACGGCAAAGGAAAAAGCCAATACATAAAATGAAGTGAACATAGCTATAAAATGAAGATAACAAAAAATAAAAAAACATCGAAAAGAAACAAAATAAAAGATAAAAAATAAATCTCTATATATAATTGTCTAAGGGTTTTTCCGTCTGTCTGTCTGTCTGTCTGTCTTTCTGTCTGTTTGTCTGTCTGTCCTGGAAATCCCGCGTCTCTGACGCGTCAGCGACGGGCACAGCGACGATGATGTCATAAAGGACGTAGACATCCCGCGTCTCTGATTCAGCGACGGGCGCAGTATCGACGTAGATGTCATAATGGTTGACATGGCGACGATGATGTAATAAAGGTTACCTCGACCAATCAGCGATGGGCACAGTCTGCCGCGAATTCTGGAATCATCATTGTCCATATACTACGGGGACATGCATATTCTAGATTACCCGATGCGTTAGAATCGGGCCACAATCTAGTAAAAAATAAAAATTTTAAAATAATGAAATAATAGAGATATAAAAAAATATTATAAAAAATAAAAAATAGAAAATAGATAGAAGAAAATAGAAAAAAGAAAACTAAAAAATAAAAAAAATTATAAAAAAAAGTTACATACGTCAAAGCATATAGACATACAAGATAAACATATGGTTACTTGACTGTGAGATCCAGCTCTCTGTTAAGACCTCTTGGGGCCAATGTCTGCAGGGTGTAGATCCAATAGGCCTCCCTCTCCTTCAATAATTTAATGTGGTTTCCACCTCTTCGAGGCCTCTCGGCCTGTTCAATTACTTGTACTCTCAGTTGCGAGACACTGTGGTTCGCACCGATAAAATGGTGTGGAACTGGTAGCCAAGTCTTCTTACAGCGTATGGTGGATTTGTGACTAGCAATTCTGTCACGTAGATGTTGGGTGGTCTCTCCCACATAAAGTAAGCCGCACGGGCATTTCAGGAGGTAAATTGCATAGTTAGTATCACATGTGTAGAAGCCTTTAATGTTATAGTGTTTGCCCGAGTGAGGGTGAGTAATTTTGTCACCCTTGATGATGTTAGAGCAACATGCACAGCTGAGGCAAGGGAATATGCCTCTGCGCTCTGTGCCAAGGAAGGTCTGTTTGGGGACCCAAGAGACGCTCCCTATGTCTGCTCTGACCAGGCTATCCCTAATGTTCTGGGGGCGTCGTTTGCACATGAGAGCCGGAGTCTTGAAAGCTTCAATGTTAGGGTAGGATTTGGCCAAGATGGACCAATGTTTATGGATGGTGGTGTAGATTGTGGGCATTACCGGATGGTGTGTATGAACAAATGTAACTCTTTCTCTGGTAGGGGTAGTAGGGGATTCCAGGTGAGGTTCCAAGGCCCTGGCTTTATCTTTGGTAAGGAGTTCCTGAGGATATCGTTTGTTTCTGAATTTATTGGCCATCTCATCGAGGCGAGTGGGGACAAGACTCCTATCAGATACTATCCTCTTGATGCGTGCAAACTGAGAGCAGGGTAAGCTATTTTTTGTTGAAGCGGGGTGGCAGCTAGTATAGTGGAGTAAATTATTGGTGTCTGTGGGTTTTGTAAAGATGTCAGTGGAAAGGGTAACCATGTTGTTTTTAATCACCAGGGTGTCCAGAAATGAGATTTGTGTCATATGCCAGTTTAACGTGAATTGTAGTTCAGGTCTGATGGAATTGAGAACCTCGGGGAAAGAGAACAAGTCCTCAGGGGACCCTACCCATAGGCAAAAAATGTCATCAATAAAGCGTAGCCAACACTTGCTAAACTGTTGGAAAAGAGTGTTGGTGTATACGTGGGAACGTTCAAAATTATCCCTATAACTATTAGCATAGGCGGGCGCCATGTTAGCGCCCATGGCGGTCCCGCGTATCTGTCGGTAAAAATGATCCCCCAACAAGAAGTCAGTGTTAGTGAGAGTCTGTTAGGGACAGTGAGAGGAGAGGAGGCAAAGGAGAGGAGCCTGGGGTCTAGAACTGTGAGTGGGCTTACCCCAGAGGAAAGCGCCAAGAGACCGGACGCTGGGTCCTGTTTTGAATTCTGTGGTCAAGATCCCTCCTGTGGTCATGAGCGGTACTTCGGCTGGTTCTGTCTATGAGCTTCCTCTGGTGGATGTGAGTGGGGCTGCGGCTTCTGAGTTTCCTTCCTCAGGTGACGAGGTTAAGTCGTTAGGTGCTGCTCTATTTAACTCCACCTAGTTCTTTGTTCCTGGCCTCCAGTCAATGTTCCAGTATTGGTTTTGCTCTCTCCTGGATCATTCTTGTGGCCTGTCTGCCCTGCATAAGCTAAGTTCTGCTTGTGTTACTTTTGTTTGCTATTTTTTCTGTCCAGCTTGCTATATTGGTTTGTCTTGCTTGCTGGAAGCTCTGGGACGCAGAGGAAGCACCTCCGTACCGTTAGTCGGTGCGGAGGGTCTTTTTGCGCCCTCTGCGTGGTTGTTTGTAGGTTTTTGTGCTGACCGCAAAGCTACCTTTCCAATCCTCGGTCTATTTAGTAAGTCGGGCCTCACTTTGCTAAAATCTATTTCATCTCTGTGTTTGTGTTTTCATCTTTGCTCACAGTCATTATATGTGGGGGGCTGCCTTTTCCTTTGGGTAATTTCTCTGAGGCAAGGTAGGCTTATTTTTCTATCTTCAGGGCTAGCTAGTTTCTCAGGCTGTGCCGAGTTGCATAGGGAGCGTTAGGAGCAATCCACGGCTACCTCTAGTGTGGTGTGATAGGATTAGGGATTGCGGTCAGCAGAGTTCCCACGTCTCAGAGCTCGTCCTATGTGATTAGCAACTATCAGGTCATTTTCTGTGCTCGTAACCACCAGGTCCATTGGGGTTCTGAATCACCTGTTCATAACAGGGTCCATGGTGGTGTGGGAATTGCAGACCCAGCCACTGCACCCAGAGGGCAGAATATTGCAAGTCTCCTGTCACCTGCAGGTACCACAGTAAGTGAGGAGCCTGGGACTGCCAAAGAGAGAGGACAGTGCCCGTGAAACGTTCGGGCTGTCAGCCATACAAGTTGAGAATACAGACACTGAGAGGACTTGTGCAGAGCTTCAGGTAGCAAGGGTCAGATGTACAGCGCAGAAGGAAGGCCTCTGAACCCACCTGGCTAGGTGGATCCCAAGCTGTTTCCAGGCTGCCCGGACCCCACCATCACCTGTTACCTATACCCTGGATTGTACCTTAATTCTACCAGTAAAAGGTAAAGGAAATTGCTATCCCTGTGTCCTGCAATTATTTCCTGCACCCTCAGTCATGCACCCCACCATCAATCATCCCTCTTACCAACTACAGCGGGAGCCCATGGGACCAAGCTCTACCTGTGTTGAGCTATACCATCTCTGATGCAATACCATCAGCCCCAGAGGACCCCTTTAAGCAGTGTCAACCACCCCTAGCCGAATACCACAGATGGTGTCGCGAACATTACCACATTAGACTTTATTTCCAATTTCATTAACCCCCTTTTTCTGGACACCCAGGGCCACGGACCGGGTCACTGCCACCATGACCACCCCTTTAAGAACAGAACCGGCCCGGTACCGAGTACCCCATGGTCCTAGCGGGCGCTCTATATCATTGTGGACAGTCTGACAGTCTGGCATTGCTGATGTATGTTTATTGACAAATTCTTTCCAACGTTCTATTTATATAATGGAACAGGACAATTGAGGGGTCTAGCAGTAGTGAAAGCCCAGCCTTAATAGGATTGTTCATCACTTTCTAACATATTTTTATCTGACCAGTGTAGGATGAAAGAAAACGTAAATGGGTATGGCTAGGGGTATGTTTAGTTATTGTATCCTTCATTTTCCTTAGTTTTCCACTTTGTAGGTCCTATCTTTTCATTAGCAATTGAGTAAGTGTGTGAGAGGAGACTAATTGCTATGGCATTCCATACACAACACAGAAAGAAAGAGGGATTCCTGCTCTTTATTCTTTAGCACACAGACATACTAATTAACAGCATGGAGGAAATTATACAGTGGTGCTGATCAATATAGAGGTGTATCCACCTTTTGGGTAAGGTAAAAGACTTGTTAGAAACCTCAAAATGATCTATGTCTGCATCTTCAACTTGAAAAATTAGCATTATTCTCTGATAAATGTTGTTACATAATTTCTGAATATTTAAATGTACTAGTGATTTATGATTTTTTTGAAGTCCGATATCCTGTTAAGCTTTTTATTATTTTTATTATTATTTAGAAAATGTTTGTTTGACTAATTTGTAGATTTCACATTTATCATATAATATGTAATCCTGCCAGAGGTTAGATGTATTTTTATGATTGCTTCCTGAGCAATTGAGAACTAAATTGAACTTCATTAGAATCTTTTTGGCAATTGTAATTCTGTTTTCATCGTATCTTGCAGTCCAATACACTGGTTCTTTTTTGCACATCGTGTTTCTTCCATATCAGATAGATTATTAGCTTTGGAGCATTTAGGATTTTCAGTGGAATTTTTGTACTGACAGAATGTAAAAATAATTTCACAGTCAGCTCAGACTTTGATTAATCACAATATAAAAGGTGTGCCAAGCAAATCCTGTCCACTTCTGTTAGTGACATGAATCTAAGCCGACACTTAAATCAAAGGGTCATACTATAGGTCAAGTCTTGTAAGGTAAAATACAGCATTTTCTGAACTTTTATTTCTCATTCCTATTAACTCTCCTAGTAATTTGAATCTTTATACTGTATTGGTATTTATAATTCATGGTCTACTGTACGACGTGATAGGAGCAATGTCAAAACAGAATCACGATCCATACGTAGATACATTTTAGAGAATCTGTGAACATTCCTGATGTGTTTCTCTTAGTAAATAATTTGCTCTGCTATTTCTATGCTTTTAAGTTTCCTAAGAACTATGGATGCTCCAGACTGGTTTTCTTATGCACCCTGTAAGAGGGTAAAAATGCAGTCCACCTCAACTGTTGCCATGTTACATGTCCTGTTTACGGTAGACTAAAGTTCTGACTTCCCTTGCCATTAAGTTAGGCCATGTTGACCACAGTTGTGTGTATCGCCTCATTCTTATATTATTATTATTATTTACAATATATGGGTGTAAATATGGATTTATGATGCAACTGATGACTGTTGTGTATGTGCAAGAATGTGTGGCCAGTGAATGACTGAGATCAATTTTAGTGCTCCCTCACTGTGAGAGCCCCAATCAGCCCCAATCAGTATGCCTTTTTGAGTAGTAGGAAAGCTGTGATGGAATGAGGTACCACCCACTAGGAGCAATGGATGGAAGAGATGCAGGTGTGCAAATTAGCCTCTATGTAAGTTAATGTGCAACTTGCAAAAAGTTCTTTGTGATATAACTTAGGATATTCATTCAAACCAAAGTCTTCTCTAAAAGAAAAGGACAAAGCTGAAATATATGATAGCTGTCCAGGTTGCCTCTCTACTAGACTGAAGGACAGCAGTACACTAAATGGATGATGATGTTTTTTGTCTTCTTGTCTATGTTTTGCATTAGGGCCTATGAGCTTCAAGTTGCCAGTGTACGTATATCGAAAGATGTTTCAGGAAATTTTTAAGTAAGCATTTTTTTTAAAATTCGTCTTTATATTTAAGGATATTATGCTAGCTAGTACAATGTAACTTCAGTCATGTGAGTAATACCTTTTATGTTATTTTAAGGGCTGCAGTGAAGGAAATGGAGGGGAACTTGGTACCAGTAAGAACCATTAGACATCAATCAGCAATCATGTTGCACTTGGAAGATCTTTTCATTTAGTTAAAGCAGAATCAAACATCACTTTGTACCTCTGCCTGTAGCAGTAACTGCTAAGAGATCATGGGAACTCCAGTCTGTTGCTTTGAAGCCTCTTTCACCTTGATGTGAGTGAACAGCAAGACAGAAATCAATATGGGTTTATAGGAATTGCTGCTGTACGTCTCCTTGGTTTTGTTCATCTTAATTTCCATGCATGTGCGCTTTCCACATGCCTGCTGAGAGCTGGAGGGGGTTGGTCTTACCCACGCCACATCTCAACTTGTGCTTGGCATGACCTAAATTTGTTGCTCTCTAAAATCACCGGACTATATACAGTGGGGCAAAAAAGTATTTAGTCAGTCAGCAATAGTGCAAGTTCCACCACTTAAAAAGATGAGAGGCGCCTGTAATTTACATCATAGGTAGACCTCAACTATGGGAGACAAACTGAGAAAAAAAAATCCAGAAAATCACATTGTCTGTTTTTTTAACAATTTATTTGCATATTATGGTGGAAAATAAGTATTTGGTCAGAAACAAAATTTCATCTCAATACTTTGTAATATATCCTTTGTTGGCAATGACAGAGGTCAAACGTTTTCTGTAAGTCTTCACAAGGTTGCCACACACTGTTGTTGGTATGTTGGCCCATTGCTCCATGCAGATCTCCTCTAGAGCAGTGATGTTTTTGGCTTTTCTCTTGGCAACACGGACTTTCAACTCCCTCCAAAGGTTTTCTATAGGGTTGAGATCTGGAGACTGGCTAGGCCACTCCAGGACCTTGAAATGCTTCTTACGAAGCCACTCCTTCGTTGCCCTGGCGGTGTGCTTTGGATCATTGTCATGTTGAAAGACCCAGCCACGTTTCATCTTCAATGCCCTTGCTGATGGAAGGAGGTTTGCACTCAAAATCTCACGATACATGGCCCCATTCATTCTTTCATGTACCCGGATCAATCGTCCTGGCCCCTTTGCAGAGAAACAGCCCCAAAGCATGATGTTTCCACCACCATGCTTTACAGTAGGTATGGTGTTTGATGGATGCAACTCAGTATTCTTTTTCCTCCAAACACGACAAGTTGTGTTTCTACCAAACAGTTCCAGTTTGGTTTCATCAGACCATAGGACATTCTCCCAAAACTCCTCTGGATCATCCAAATGCTCTCTAGCAAACTTCAGACGGGCTCGGACATGTACTGGCTTAAGCAGTGGGACACGTCTGGCACTGCAGGATCTGAGTCCATGGTGGCGTAGTGTGTTACTTATGGTAGGCCTTGTTACATTGGTCCCAGCTCTCTGCAGTTCATTCACTAGGTCCCCCCGCGTGGTTCTGGGATTTTTGCTCACCGTTCTTGTGATCATTCTGACCCCACGGGGTGGGATTTTGCGTGGAGCCCCAGATCGAGGGAGATTATCAGTGGTCTTGTATGTCTTCCATTTTCTAATTATTGCTCCCACTGTTGATTTCTTCACTCCAAGCTGGTTGGCTATTGCAGATTCAGTCTTCCCAGCCTGGTGCAGGGCTACAATTTTGTTTCTGGTGTCCTTTGACAGCTCTTTGGTCTTCACCATAGTGGAGTTTGGAGTCAGACTGTTTGAGGGTGTACACAGGTGTCTTTTTATACTGATAACAAGTTTAAACAGGTGCCATTACTACAGGTAATGAGTGGAGGAAAGAGGAGACTCTTAAAGAAGAAGTTACAGGTCTGTGAGAGCCAGAAATCTTGATTGTTTGTTTCTGACCAAATACTTATTTTCCACCATAATATGCAAATAAATTGTTAAAAAAACAGACAATGTGATTTTCTGGATTTTTTTTTCTCAGTTTGTCTCCCATAGTTGAGGTCTACCTATGATGTAAATTACAGACGCCTCTCATCTTTTTAAGTGGTGGAACTTGCACTATTGCTGAATGACTAAATACTTTTTTGCCCCACTGTATATATATATATATATATATATATATTTTCATATTTGCAATGTATTCTTACAGCAGTCACAAGGAGCTTACTGATTCTGTCAGAGCTGTAGAGGAACGCTCATGCATGCAAAATAGTGTTTTAGCTTGGCCCCATTTCACATTCACCTGCTGGAAAGCATATCTAGGTCCCCAGTACAGCACACTGTATACCAATATTAAAACCAATGTGCTCTAACTGCTGGTGACAAAATGCAACATTTTAATTTATATTATGCATGTTTACAGTGTAGACTTTCTGATAGAATCCCTGATCACTGCCATTGTCAAGAGCTCACCCGATGAGGTAGATTCTCTAAGGCAAAGTTCACATTTGCGTATATGTGCTCAGCGTATCATCTGCAAGTGCAAATGAATGCCAAAACGCATGTAAATCAGCTTACGCATGACGGCAAAAAAACGCTGTGTGTGCACTCAATATTTCCAGGAGGGCATGTCTCAATGGATGTGTCTCAAAACAGTTCCTGGACATGTGCAGTCCGTATTATGCAAGCGCATCAAATGCATGTGTACGCATGTCCTTGCATACGTATAGTACGAACCAAAAGTTTGGACACACCTTCTCATTTAAAGATTTTTCTGTATTTTCATGACTATGAAAATTGTAAATTCACACGGAAGGCATCAAAACTATGAATTAACACATGTGTAATTATATACTTAACAAAAAAGTGTGAAACAACTGAAATTATGTCTTATATTCTAGGTTCTTCAAAGTAGCCACATTTTGCTTTGACGACTGCTTTGCACACTCTTGGCATTCTCTTAATGAGCTTCAAGAGGTAGTCACCGGGAATGGTCTTCCAACAATCTTGAAGGAGTTCCCAGAGATGCTTAGCACTTGTTGGCCTTTTTGTCTTCACTCCAGCTCGCCCCAAACCATCTAGATTGGATTCAGGTCTGGTGACTGTGGAGGCAAGGTCATCTGGCTTAGCACCCCATCACTCTCCTTCTAAGTCAAATAGCCCGTATACAGCCTGGAGGTGTGTTTGGGGTCATTGTCCTGTTGAAAAATAAATGATGGTCCAACTAAGCGCAAACCAGATGGAATAGCATGCCGCTGCAAGATGCTGTGGTAGCCATGCTGGTTCAGTATGCCTTCAATTTTTAATAAATCCCCAACAGTGTCACCAGCAAAGCACCCCCACACATCACACCTCCTCCTCCATGCTTCACAGTGAAACCAGGCATGTAGAGTCCATCCGTTCACCTTTTCTGCATCGCACAAAGACACGGTGATTGGAACCAAAGATCTCAAATTTGGACTCATCAGACCAAAGCACAGAGTTACACTGGTCTAATGTCCATTCCTTGTGTTTTTTAGCCCAAACAAGTCTCTTCTGCTTGTTGCCTGTCCTTAGCAGTTCTTTCCCAGCAGCTATTTTACCATGAAGGCCTGCTGCACAAAGTCTCCTCTTAACATTTGTTGTAGAGATGTGCCTGCTGCTAGAACTCTGTGTGGCATTGACCTGGTCTCTAATCTGAGCTGCTGTTAACCTGCGATTTCTGAGGCTGGTGACTAGAATAAACTAATCCTCAGAAGCAGAGGTGACTCTTGGTCTTCCTTTCCTGGGGCGGTCCTCATGCGAGCCAGTTTCTTTGTAGCGCTTGAAGGTTTTTGCAACTGCACTTGGGGACACTTTCAAAGTTTTCTCAATTTTTTGGACTGACTGACTTTCATTTCTTAAAGTAATGATGGCCACTCATTTTTCTTTACTTAGCTGCTTTTTTCTTGTCATAATACAAATTCTAACAGTCTATTCAGTAGGACTATCAGCTGTGTATCCACCAGACTTCTGCTCAACACAACTGATGGTCCCATTCCCATTAATAAGGCAAGAAATCCCACTTATTAAACCTGACAGGGCACACCTGTGAAGTGAAAACCATTTCTGGTGCAAAGCAGTCATCAAAGCAAAAGGTGGCTACTTTGAATAACCTAGAATATAAGAAATATTTTCAGTTATTTCACACTTTTTTGTTAAGTATATACAGTAATTCCACATGTGTTAATTCATAGTTTTGATGCCTTCAGTGTGAATTTACAATTTTCATAGTCATGAAAATATAGAAAAATATTTAAATGAGAATGTGTGTCCAAACTTTTGGTCTGTACTGTATGCGTTCCCGTAATAATCTTTATAATAATCTTTATTTTTAT
Source organism: Ranitomeya imitator (assembly GCF_032444005.1). NCBI lineage: Eukaryota > Metazoa > Chordata > Amphibia > Anura > Dendrobatidae > Ranitomeya > Ranitomeya imitator. The sequence goes on from NC_091288.1 coordinate 102,405,212, forward strand.
ATAACGTTAACATATTCTGCAGCGGTTTACACACATTATCAGCATTGTCCCGGATGGGGCTCACAATCTAAATTCCCTATCAGTATGTCTTTGGAAAGTGGGAGGAAACCAGAGTACCCGGAGGAAACCCACACAAACACGAAGAGAACATACAAACTCTTTGCAGATGTTGTCCTTGGTGGGGTTTGAACCCAGGACTCCATAGACAGTAATGCGTTTTTTAACGTACTCATCCGCATGCACATGCCTGCACATATTTGATGGATTTTTGACGGCTCCGAAAATGCCACATTTTGTGTTCACTGTGCCCAGCCGCACACCATGAAGTGACGCATGCGTACACAAAAGCATGTGAACGCATGCAAACGCATGTCCATGTGTACACCATGTTAAATATATGTACGCATGATGCTTGTGGATCTGTGAGGATCAAATGCTGCACCCAAAGACGCAAATGTGTGTAGCACCCCAGGTAACAGGGGTTGTTACAGTGACATTGCTTTCCTCATGGGGAGAGTGATGTCACACTTGGAAGCAAGGAAGGATCTCTTTGACAGGTATTCAGCACATACAACATTGTTCTGACTCCAGTCCAGAAGGGGGAGCTCTACACCCGACTTCAGGGGAGCTACTCTCTCTGGTCGGGAGGAGGAGTCAGTTGCTAGGCAGTTGGAGCTTGACAGTTGGAGAGAGGAGAGCAAAGAGAGAGAAAGGAAAGCTGGGGCCGTGGAGACAAGTGATTCTGCAGCTTGTATCAAGGGAAAAAAGCAGATCAGTCTGTAGGAGACTGAGAGGGAAAAGAAGCACAGGAGAGTGAAGAGCTGGAGAGAGAAGCCACGAATGGGCTTCCTCCATGCTGAGCACAGATACCGGTAGCCAGAAGACCAAGGTTGTGGGGTTAACTTCATGCCCCACGGCAGAAACCGACAGATAGCTGATTGCAAGTTACCTGTTCATGATTAACACCCAAGGAAACAGTAGCACATAGAGCCCGGGTCGTGATAGAGATCCTGTAAAAAGGCTCGAGCTACCTGTCATATGGGTAGTGTCCTACCTAAAGGGGGCCAGAGAGAAAATGTGAGGACCTTGTGTGAGGCCTAAAGCAGCAAGGGACTACAACACCACAGCGCTAGAAGGAAGGCTTCCAACCCCATCTGGTTAGAGGGATTCCCAATGTGCTTCCAAGCTGGCCGGACCACACCAGCATTCGTGATCCAATACCCTGGACTGTGGCTGCCTTGAACCAAGTAAAGAAGTAAAGAGACTGCAACCCTGTGTCCTCCGTTTCTTACTACACCACCTATCACCATCTTCATCTATTACACCAGGAACCCTGGGGACCCAGCTTCACCTGTGGGAAGCCATACCATCCCTGCTGCCATAATATCACCCCAGTGGATCCCTTTAAGCAGCGTCGGTCACCCCTGACCGAATACCACAGGTGGGATCACAAACTTTTATTATTCAACTAACTGCTTTAAAGACCGTCCCTTTAACATGGGCGCCCAGGACCACGGACCGGGTCGCCAATGCTGTGACACATCCCTTTAAGTACTGGACCCGGTACCAAGTATGACACGGCCCTGGTGGGCGTTTCATGTGAAACCAGCCTAAGCCTTTGGTCTGGATAAGCCGCATAAACATGAGGTAATATAGAGGTAATATAGCGTGTAGCAGGTCTTGATGAGCTATATGTGAAGCAGAGATGATCTGGACAGCAGGTTATTCAGGGTGGCAAACAATCAAATGAAGCAAGTAGTATAAGATGAAGCTGAACCACATGTGCAGAAACACATGAGAACAGTAACTATATAGGTCACTAGTATATTCCAGCAGCAGTGAATTCAATCTCAGAATACAGAAACATAAGAAGTCTCGTACCCACCAGAAGGGATATAGCCAATCACAGGAATGACTGAGGGTAAATGTAGCGTAGTATTTTCAAGCTGGGCAACAGGTAATAGCAATGATGCATGTAAACTAGAACAGCACCTAGAGTAGATGTAGCTTAGAAGTCAGAAGTAGCAGAGAATATGATTGATACTTGACTTGTAATGGCAGCCAAATGAACAAGAAGCAAACTCCTGACAAAAATGAGGCAACTGTGGAAAATATTAAAGAATACACAAGCACCTCACCCCTGGGCTTAAAAAGGTCGAGGATGATGATGTCACATGAGATTACCAGATTGCCTGAGAAACCTGACATGGACTTCTGGTGGTCGACATAGGAAAAGGGAGCAAGGACCAGTGCTGGAGCATAGCAGCAAAATGTATATGGTGGATGTTGTGAAGGTGTTAAAAAATAATAGGTTGCCATGAAATCTCAGAAGATCTGGCTGGCCAACAAGCATAGCTTTTCTCTATTTAATGGACAGTTGAATCTAAGTTTTCAGCAACTTGTTTGCTTTTTTATGCAATTCTTTTTTTTTAACAATTACTCTAATTCTATAAGTAAAAATAGCCATAATTTATTTAAGATGAGTTCTACACCTTACCATAGTTAGAGGATATAAAAAGACTGTAAAAAAATAAGATTATAATCTTTGTTTTTTTGCACTCACATTTTCCACGGCTTTCTCATCAGTTCTCTATCTTTTCTCTAAAAGAATCACAAGTCAAAACAGAGGTAAGGAGCTACAGTGGAGCAAAACCTGGCCTCCTTCTGTTAGCCAGATTACGACTATTCTGATATGCTTATCACCGCAATTTCAACTGTAGTAAGCCAATCCCATGTCCCATCTGTAAATTACCAGCCTTATTCTTATCCTAGATCAACTGTTTTAAGAACTAGGACCCAAAAACTTATGGCCACCATAATAGCAGTGTGGCTTGCCTCTATTGGAGATACTGCACTGGGCCAGGCTGTGATAGGCCTGTGACAACATCTTCCATTTCACGGCTGTAAATTAATGATCAGACACATATACACACTGCAAATGTCAATGGGCCCATCAACTAACAGACCTTATAGGAGCTGTGTGGTCAACCGTGATTAGAAGTACTCTACTCATCATGATGTTTTCTTCCTTTTGTTTTTAATTTTGCTTCTCACTTATACAGTATCTACTTCTCTTATTCAGTCTAGTTTACCTTACAATGTTGCACATACACATTCTGATTGCAATTTAAGAGATTCAGGTACTGGATGACACAAATGTTAGTGTTGGTATTACATAAAGTGTACATATTGTCGTTAAATTGAGAGTTTAAACTGCATAATGGAACAAAATGGACAGAAAGATGGGAAGCACGTGTCAACGCTGAGCTAAAAATGAAAACAAGTTTTGACAAGTTTCATATAGGGTACATTATATTTAACATTGAAAATTGTATGTTCACTGCAGCTTAGAATTATTAACACTTTCTCTGTGATGTTTCATTCAGTACTAGAGATGAAGAAAATCAATTTACAGGACTCGGTCTATGACCACGTCAGTAATCTGTGGTCGCTGGATCGTAGCCCTGGATATTCCGCCCGGCATGACATTACATACACTTCACACCACAAGAATGATGTCGCTCCTAGCTGGCTAATGAAAATAAGAGTTGCAGATGCCAGGGAGATGCCAGGGAGTTATGCAGTAGCTATTAGGGCTTCTACCCAGGGGCTGCAGATTACTGACGTTGCCGATGGACTGGGTAGTGGAACCTCATTTGCACCAACTCTATTCAGTGCATTACTATCTTTGAATAAATTTCCTTTTTTAAAGTCTATAAAATTTATACCACTGCATATTTACTGTAACCAGCTTTGAATTAGCTCACCATGCATGTTCACTGGCTGATGCCAATAGCCTGGGGTACTGGGTTTGGATCAAGAACCATTATGTATGCATGATCCATGTGAGAAAAAAAACTTGACAATCACTTCAGTAATTGTTTATAAACCTGTACCTGTTTTCACCCCACATTTTGATTCTGTGAAAGAAGTAAAAAAAAATTGCATCATATTGTGTAAGAAATAATAATAAAAAAGCAGTGTTAGGCCTTTCAAAAATAATCTGGGTTAAATAGTAGGAGGTTGAGGGAAATGCCAGTCTATTAAACACCTACTTCTACTCATAATTTACACAAGAAAAATATGTGACAGATGACAAAATTATCATTGATAACATAAAATATTCATTAAATGTCATCTTCTTAACCCAACATAAAGTATGGTGTCACCTTAAAAATAAATCACTAAAGTAGCCAAATCACCAGGTCCAGATGGCATACACCCCGAGCACTGCAGCAATTAAGTGCTGCAATAGACAGTTCATTATTTCTAATATTCAAGGGTTCCACAATAGCAGGGTCTGTGCCACAGATCTGGCGCATAACAAATGTGATGCCAATATTCAAAAAGAGGACAAAAACTGAGCCTGAAAATTATAGACTGGTGAGTTTGACCTCTACTGTGAGCAAAATCTTTCAGGGTTTTCTAAGAGATGTTAACATGGTCATTCAAATAAACTCATGACCCAACATCAACATGGGTTTAAGAGGGATTGGTTATGTCACACTAATCTGATCACCTTCTACTGTATGTGGAGTTAAGTTTCAGTTTCAGACTGAACCAAGCTAAAGCATGGATATTGTTTATCTGGCCTTTTCAAATGCATTTGATACAATGCCAAATAAAAGGTATTGTGGTGCAGGGACCAATGTTACAGCCAGGGGGCGCTGCGTGTGCACTTCAAGATGCACTTGGAGGCATTATTGGGATGAGACAAAGTCCGGCAGAATTGTAGATGGCCGGTACGTGTGTTGCAGAGGAGGATACTTTGCGCTGTCAGTCTAAAGTTGTGTTGTGGTCTAGGGCCTGTAGTCCCACATGTAAATGTTTATTTCTAATGGGAGAATGGCAGGGCTAGTTATGAGAGATGGGCGGGTCAAACAAGCCACACACACCCACACTCCCTCCCAAGGGAGTGGTTACAGGAATGTAATGTGACCAGGGTGTGGGTCACATGGTTCCTGTGTTTGGATCTGAATGGTCCAAGTGCAAGGCCCTGGAAGCCTGTGTTGGAAATCCTGGGAATTACTGAATAGCACATGGTTGGGTTTTGGCACTGAGTGGCCTGTGTGCTGTAGGTCCTGGATGGTCAGTGTTGGAGTCTCCTGGGAGTGGAGACGTCCTGAAAGGACCTAGAGACTGTATACCTACAAAGCCTGGGATGGCTTCTGTTCTGGCGAAGCCAGGATTGACATGGAGTCAACCTGTCAGCGGGATTTTGCTAAGTAAACTACAGGCATTGTCATGATGGCACTGTTATACTGGTTAAAATGATACCTATGGGGAACAAATCCATTTTATGGCTCTTGCGTAATTTGTGATTGAAGTTTTCATTAAATGATATACTCGTACTCTGGGGAGAGCCAGAGGGCAGGTCTTATCTTGGTGCTGTAGACTAGGGAAACCAAGAAAAGACCTGCCCACAGGCTCGCCCGGAAGCACAAGCATTTTTGTCATAATAGAGACAGTCAGAGAGAGATACTGTAGATAGAGAGACAGAGTGAGACAGATGTATTCCCCACCCTGGATGTGTCCCTACTCCCATCCTCTGTTATTTTACCACTTGCTTTGGCAATGCTAACATGTACTTAGGATAGGTTCTTATTAGCATTTCTGTGCACAGCATATCATCTGCATGCGCAAACACATACCAAAATGCATGCAAACAACATTTTTACGCAACATTCTTTATCCGCATGATCTTACACATGACAGCAAAAAAATCCTGCGTGTGCATGTGTTTTTATGCATTTTGCATGTATTTGCGTTGTTTGTACGCATGCGTACAATATTTCCCAATGGGCGTGGCTCATTGGGATTTCTATATATAGAGACACTGCACAGATGAAATCCTCTTCTTTTGATGCTGTATCCGGTTGCAGGATGGATCTTAGCATGGAGAGCTTCAATCTGAATCTGAATTTATCATTGAAATTGGCTTTTGCTTTTGCTGTGGATTGTGAGGAAGAAAGAAGAAGAGAAAGATGGAGAAGACGTCGTCACTATTGGCAACACCCCATTGTTGAAGTCCGAGAGAACCGTGGAGCCTACCACTCATTGTTCACTGAGCTTCATGATAACCCGCAAACGTTTTTTGAGTGCGTAAGAATGTCTAAACAGAGCTTCCAAGAATTGCTGCAGAGGATCGATCACCAGGCAGGATACACAGCTACATAAAGCAATTCCTGCTGAAGAACGTCTGTTGGGGACCCTAAGGTACATAATTTTGAAAAAGAAACACCTGTCATTAATATTCTTGTTCTAAAAGGCATGTACTGATTTTTTTTCCCAATTTCTTTTCCACATATTCCTGGCTACCGGAGAGACCTTAAGATCTCTACATTTTCAATTTCGGATTAGACTGTCGACCATTTCTGGGATTATTGGAGACACCTGCCGTGCATAGTGTGATGTTCTGTATGCAGGATTCCTCCCCCAACCCACAACTGAACTATGGCTGACAAATTCAGAAAAATTCAATGAAATTTGTGACTTTACCTACTGTGTGGGACTGTGGATGGCAAACACATTCGAATTCTAAAACCTGCTTTAAGTGGATGCAAGTACTTCAATTATAAAAAATACTTTTTCATTGCTCTCATTGCAGATGCTGAGTGTCGATTTGTCGCTGTTGACGTTAGCTCATTTGGACAAGGAAATTACTAACAGACTTTCAAAAATTCTGACATGGGACAACATATGTATGGTAATAATTTAAATTTTCCACCACCACAACCTCTTTCAAACGCTGAAGGACCGTCAATGCCATTTGTTTTTGTCGAGAATGAGGCGTATCAAATGTGTGCCAACCTCATAAAACTATACTCAAGTCGGAACTTGATTCACACAAAAAGGATTTTCAACTACAAACTGACAAGAGAACAAAGAACTGTGGAGTGTGCCTTAGGTTTGCTGGCAGCTAAATGGCGCATTTTGGAAACAACAGTCAATCTTAAAATAGAGACAATTGATGAGGTTGTGAAAGCGTGTGTTGTTCTGCATAATTATATCTTGTCAAAAGAGCAACCCCACTTTGAACTTGAGGAACCTGTTAATACCACATTGCAGGATTACCATGCTCACCCTATGAGAACTAGAGTGGAAGTTGCCCAAATGAGGGATAAATTGTCTGCCTACTTTGTTTCCGATATCGGACATGTGACATGGCTAGACGAAATTGTTTAAGCCGCTAAGTAAAATGTACCTGTTGTTATGTACCTGTACTGTTTTATGACTGCAATATAATAATAATAATAATACTAATAATATAATAATACATAAAAATATATAATATAATAATAATAACATAATAATAATTACCTTGACTGTAACTTTAATAATAAACACAGTAACTGTAACACCCATTAATACTTCACTCAACAATAAACTCAACAATACACACATGTTTAAATAAAGAGATAAAGAAAACACAGTGAGACAGTTATTGTGAAACAAAAGATTTTTTTACTAACAAAAATAAAAACAATTTGAAATTTTACATAAAAAAGGAAAATAATGTGATTTAATTTTGGGGCCTGCAGGAGGGAGTTACCTGTGGGGTGTCGGGCTGAGATGGTAGGCTAGGAGTGGTTGGGGAAGAAGGGGAAGTGGCAGTCTATTGGAGGATTCGTCCAGAAACATTGGCAGAGGACACATTGGGGGAAGAGGACACATTAGGAGTGGAAAACAAGTTGGAAGTGATTGAGACATTGGATGGGAAAGAACCAAGGGACGTGTGGATAGACTTGAAAACAATTACACATTCGGTGGTGATTAATGTCGCTTTCCTTTTTGCTTCCTGGCCTTCGTTTTGCTCCTTCATCAGCCTTTTGGTTCCTGTTGCTGCGTGATGGGAGTGGAATGCTGGGCTGCTGCACTTGGCTGCATGGTTGAAGAGGAAGGCTGGGCTGCTGCAATAGGATGCATGTTTGAACAGGAAAGCTGGGTTGCTGCACGTGGCTGCATGGTGTAGCTGGGTACTGTTGGAACAGTCCTAATGTCCAGCGGTGGTTGTGGTGGTCGATAGATCACTTGGTGCCACTGACACTGATGCTGGGCTTGGAGCTTGTTACCCTGTGAAGTTTGTGTCTGCTGTTGATATCGGGACCGCTGCATGGCCTCGGAGTAAGCAGCCTGACAGGCCTTCATCACATACAGCTGGAGATCAGGAGTAAGGTTTTCCATCACGCCCCATTCTATAGCAGAAAAATAATGTCACGCCAGTCTATTAAGGTCGGCTTCCAGACAGTCAAGGCGTCTGTGGACTTCCTGGAAAAGTGTGTTCATCTGACTGAACCCACGATCCAGTCTTTCTACAACCGCCTTCATTCCAGCCTGGAAGAGTGAGCTTAAGTGAATAAACTCGTGCATGACTGACCTCTCCCAGGTCCTCTGCTGCTGGCGAGCAGACCAAAGTCAAGTTGTGGCAGAGGGCTGGGAGAGTGGAAAACCAGATGGACCGGTTTCTTGTTCCCCAGCCTGTGAAGCCTGCCTGGTTGCTCCATCGCTGCTAGATGATTGGGATTGGGCCTGTTCGTTGGCTGATTGATGAGGGGCCGCTCCAACAGAGGACGATCCAGGTTGTGTGGTACTGCTCCAGGTTCTGTGTGGAAAATAAATGAAAAACATTAGTAAAAAAAAAAATTTAATTTTAAATAATAGCAAGACAACACAAAAAAAAATATTCACTTTCGCTGAGCAAACGCAGGCTTCAGAAAAGAAATTTGATGATGATACTTATATTTTCAGATTTTTTGAGCAGCACCACTTTGAACCCGATTCTCTTCCCTCATGTGCTTATAGAAGCGATCCTTCTTCGAACACCAACGGACTTTTATAATCTTCACTGTGAAGGGGGAAGAAAAAAAAATAATTGTAAAAAATACACCAACATTTACAGCAAAACAGACGCATAAGACCACATTACGAAAATCCTTTCTGACTTGTGGCCTTATATGGTCCCAATCATCCAACTGCGATCTGGCCACTTCTTCCCAGAGTCATTGGATCAAGGCTGAGTCGGAATGATTACGATCACGGGGGTACCACAATGCTGCTCGCTCTTGCACAGCTTGAATAAGTACATCGTTATCTATGTCATGTTGTCCTTCCTCATGTTGTGGAACCTATAGATGAAATACAAAAAAATAATTTGTAAGTAAAACTGAAAACAAACTTAATTACAACTCTGATAAAGGCTACTTCCATCCCATATTTCCTCCTCAGCAACTTGAGGCCAACGACCCTGGGAAGAATCATTTCCACTAGACTGCTCTTGCTCTTCTGCACTGTCAGGTACCTGTACAGAAAATACATGATTTAACAAATGTATAGTATTGACAGTCAATTCATATCAATCAGTAAATCAAATGTGATTACATAATCAGTGTCATGTCCACTTTCAGAAGCTTCAGTGGAGGACATGTTGGAGTAGCAGGCAGCAGTCAAGTGAAACACTAGAGAAAAGAACACAGAAGAAAAAATTAACTTGTTAAGAGCCAAACAAAATGTGGCCCACCAATAAAAGAACCAAGTCAGCAGCATCAGGAAGACAGCAGCACCAGGAAGACGGCAGCACCAGGAAGATGGCAGCATCTGGATGGCAGCACCAAGACGGCAGCGGCACCAGGAAGGCAGCACCAGGAAGACAGCAGCACCAAGATGGCAGCAGCACCAGGATGGCAGCAGCAACCAGAAGGCAGAAGCACCAGGATGGCAGCAGTACCAGGAAGGCAGCAGCACCAGGAAGGCAGCAGCAGCAAGACGGCAGCAGAACCAGGATGGCAGCAGCATCAAAAAGGCAGCAGCACCAGGATGGCAGCAGCACCAGGAAGGCAGCAGCACCAGGAATGCAACAGAAGCAGAATTGCAGCAATACCAGGAAGGCAGCTGCCCCAGGAAGGCAGCAGCACCAGGAAGGCAGCAGAACCAGGTTGGCAGCCCCAGGAAGGCAGCAGCACCAGGAAGGCAGCAGTACAAGGATGGCAGCAGCACCAGGAAGGCAGCAGCAGCAGGACGGCAGCAGAACCAGGACAGCAGCAGCACCAGAAAGGCAGCAGCACCAGGACAGCAGCAGCATCATGATGGCACCAGCAACAAGATGGCAGCAGCACCAGGACAACAGCAGAACCCAGAAGGCAGAAGCATCTCTATGGCAGCAGCACCAGGAAGGCAGCAGCACCTGGAAGGCAGCAGCACCAGGAAGGCAGCAGCAGCAGGACGGCAGCAGAACCAGGACAGCAGCAGCACCAGGAAGGCAGCATCACCAGGGCGGCAGCAGCACCAGGATGGCACCAGCAACAAGATGGCAGCAGCACCAGGACAACAGCAGCACCCAGAAGGCAGAAGCATCTCGATGGCAGCAGCACCAGGAAGGCAGCAGAACCAAGAAGGCAGCAGCAGCAGGATGGCCACAGAACCAGGAAGGCAGCAGCACCAGGAAGGCAGCAGCACCAGGATGGCAGCAGAACCAGGAAGGCAGCAGCAGCAGGACGGCAGCAGCACCAGGAAGGCCTCTGCTTCTTACACTGTGGGTGCGCGATGATGTCACTTCATTGCGCAGGCTCTGTGTGGCAGGAAGACTGCAGTCACTGAGACTGCAGCTGAGCTGGGAGTAGCGTGGGGCACGAGGAGAGGTGAGAATTGTGTTTTTTTAATATATCAATGAGTACTGGCCTGTGGGGCCATTCTCGGAGGGCTACATTATATTCTATAAGGGATATATTATATTCTATGGTGGGCTGTATTATATTCTAAGGAGGAGGATTGCATCATTCTCTTTTATGTGGCTACATTATATTCTTTGGGGAGGTCGGCTGTAATAAATTCTCTGGGGGGCTACATTATATTCTGTGTATTAAATTCTATGTATTACATTTATTATATTTTATGAGGGGTGATTGAATCATATTCTATGGGGGGCTCCATTATATTCTATGGGGGCTAATTTATATTGTATGGGGGATCCATTATACTCTATAAGGGGACTATATTATATTTTATGGGGGCTGCATTATACTATATGAGGAGGGCTACATTGTATTCTATGAAGTGGCTACATTATATTCTATGGGGGGCTGGATTATATTCTATGGAGGGCTGCATCATACTCTATGAGGGGGCTACCATATATTCTATGGAGGGGCTGCATTATACTATATGAGGGTGCTGCATTATACTCAGAGGGCTACATTATATTCTGTGGGGTGGCTGCATTATACTCTGTGGGGTGGCAGCATTATACTATATGTGAGCTGCATTATACTGTATCAAGGACTATGGGGAATATATTATACTATATGAAGAACTATGGGATGCATTATACTATGGGAAGTGAATTGTACTGCATGGATGACTATGGCGGTGCATTATACTATATGGAGCACTATGAGGAGTGTATTATGCTATATGGAGGACTGAGCAGTGTATTTTAACATATGGAGGACTATGAGGAGTGTATTATATTATATGGAGGACTGAGGAGTGTATTATACTATACGGAGGACTAAGGAGTGTATTATACTATATGGAGGACTGATGAGCGTATTATACTATATGGAGGACTATAGGGAGTGTATTATACTATACGGAGGACTGAAGAGTGTATTATACTATATGGAGGACTGATGAGCGTATTATACTATATGGAGGACTATGGGGTGTGTATTATACTATATGCAGGACTATGGGGAGTGTATTATACTATATCTAGGATAGAGGAGTGTATTATACTATATGGAGGACTGAGCAGTGTATTTTAATATATGGAGGACTATGAGGAGTGTATTATACTATATGGAGGACTGAGGAGTGTATTTTAATATATGGAGGACTATAGGGAGTGCATTATACTATATGGAGGACTACGGGGAGTGTATTATACTATATGAAGGAGTATGGGGAGTGTATTATACTATATGGAGGACTATGGGGAGTGTATTATACTATATGAAGGAGTATGGGGAGTGTATTATACTATATGGAGGACTATGGGGCACATTATGTTATATGGAGGAGTATGGGGTGTGCATTTTACAATATTGGGGACTGTGGTGCACATTATACTATGTGTAGGACTATGGGGTATATTATACTAAACAAGCAAAATGCTGCATATTCATCGAGTGATTGGATTGTTTATGTGGGAACAAAAATCAGTGTTCTCGCTTGTGTAAACTGTAGATGTGCTGCTGATAACATGATAGTGTATAGGGACAGATTAATCTGTTAGTGATTGTTCTGTTCCCATTATTCCTTCTCAGTTGGTGTAAAGAGGCCAGAAAACAAGCGAACGACTTCAATATTGTCAATCACACTCGTTTAGCGGCCTGAACTCAGCGCATGTAAATACAACAGAAATGCTTCTGTGTGATGTGCAATATGTTAGCATTTGGGGCCCCATTATAAACTTTTGCCTAAGGCCCCGCTTTGCCTAAAGCCGGCCCTACCTATATTCCCCCCCTCAATGTGTCCTTTCCACATCTCCCTTTATTTTCCCACTTGCTTTAGCAATGCTGACATGTACTTGCAAATAAACACCAATTGAATTGACAAAGAGAGACAGAGAAAGATAGACAGACAAAAGCAGAAACAGACAGTGAGAACCAGACAGAGAGACAGAGAGAAACAGAGAGAGAGACAGAGAGAGAAAGAGACAGAGCGAGAGAGACAGAGATTGAGGAAGAGACTAAGTTAGAGAGCGAGAGAGACATAGAGAGATACAGAGAGAGAGAGTTGCTGTTAAGTTCTTGGCCCCATACAAGAAAAAGCCCTACAATCTTGGCTAACACCTTTAACAACATTCACTTTAAAGTAAAAGTAAATGCTAACGAGTTTGTACAGGTTTTAAACATTGATGGTCTATGCTTAGGATAGGTCATCAATGTCTGATCGGTGGGTGTGCGGTATCTGGTACCCCCATAATTTAGCTGTTCCCAGTGTCAGTGGTTGGAACTGCTCAGTTATGAAGCTAATTTAAGTAAACTGACCATCTCATCCAAACATAAACTACTACAAGTGTGAACAGGTGCTAGAGTCACCAACTAGTATACAATCAAACAAATAAAGCTGCACACTGTAGTGCTATAGCATGCAAATATGAAATATGAACGTTGAATTGCATTACTGCACTAGAAATATGAAAAATTGAGAAAGCATAGTGCATAAATTGTCAAATTCATGTGTACTTGGAAGCCACGTTAAGGCGCTTATCGTTTCCAGGACCTAACTTAATGTCAATCCTCGCTTAGAGTAAAGTCATCATCTGTATGGGAACTTAATATGAATCCTCTCTTAGACTGAAGTCTATATCTCTGTGGAGGGGTAGGGTCCTGCTGTGATTAAAAATGCTTGAGGCTAAGGGGCGGAGTGCTCAGTTAGATGGCTAATGAATACAAATTTCAAGAAACTGACCATCACATCCAAACATAAACTAGGTGTGAATAGATGCTTACCTAGAGTCACCAACTAGTATACAATCAAACAAATAAAGCAGCACACTGTAGCGCCTGTTCACACCTAGTTTATATTTGGATGATTGGCCAATTGGCCAATTTATGTGCTAAGTTTTCTCAATTTTTCATATTTCTAGTGCAGTAATGCAATTCAATTTTCATATTTGCCTGCTATGGCGCTAGTGTGCTGCTTTATTTGTTTGATTGCATATCAGTTATGGAGCTACACAGCACATCTCCAATGATAGAACAGTGGTCGCGACTGGGTACTGAACATCCGCCCCCTATTGATTTGTATCCACAATTCAGTTGACAGAGCAGTGCAGCTCCATAACTGTGAGCTTTCGGCAGTTGAGAACAGCTGACCGCCAGGCGTGCGACACCCACCAATCAGACAATGTCCTAGCTTAAGGATAGGCCATCAATGTTAAAGTTCTGGACAAGCCCTTTAACTTTGTTCTATTGGGTATTACTAGGGATGATTGAATAGCTTTGGATAAGAGCTTATCCGAATAGCTATAGCACTTACTGAATAGCTGACTTGGTAACCTGGGTACCTGAACACTCCGGATAATCAACTGTTTGATGCCGCAGTTGCATGTGTTGGAGTTGTGTGACAGTCACAACACATGCATGGAGAGCCCCACAAACAGGCCCTTCATGCATATGTTGTGACTGTCACACAGCCGCAACACATGCAGCTGAGGCGTCGAACAGCCGAGGCAGCTATTCGGTAAGCGCTATAGCTATTCGTATAAGATTGTATCTGAATCTATTATATCATACTTAGTTAGTACAGCTATACCAGCTTCGATCACAGCAGATAAACTCAAGTCCTGGCTGTGATATACAATGTGTGGATCAGGTTGTGTTTGACAGCCTTTATGATGTTTTCTCAATATATCATCCTCATAAAAATGACTAACAAATATCACACTTTTACTGTAAGTCCAACAGTTCTATTTACTAACCCTGTCCAGATTGGCCTGAAGTTTTCTGTTATAGCAAAGGCATGCAAATGTTTCCTTAATACGTTTTTACTTTGTTATATAGGCCTACGTGCATTTCACACAAAACTTTTGGCAAATCACATCTTTATAAACATGAGTTTAACTGGGTACTGGATGTCTTATTTTCATTTAATTTTACTTGATCCTAAAAAAAGCTCTAGACCAGGTTCACATGTTCATCATTTGGTTAGTATATTACTCAAGTATGTGTAGGCTAAATCCAAAAGTGGATGAAAAATACAAAAGTGGTAACGTGTTTCTATTATACTTTTCATCTGATTGTTACACTCCTGATTTTGACCTACAAATACTGATGTAAAAATTTGACCAAATGTTGAACATGTGAATGTGGTCTTATAATGATTATATCACTGTTACTTCATACCATTTGATAATATTTTACATTTTAAAAAAGAGAAACCAATGTGACATGTTGAGTGCATAATTTGTATACCCCAAAAAATTATCCAATACGATACTCATATTGCACAAATAATATTAACCCTGTAGCATAAAGTTATATAAAAGTATATTAGTGCTCTGTTGAGCATGTGAGGACAGGCTCAGGAGCAGAGTCCCTTCCAAAAGTGGTAGATGACAGCTGTATTACAGAGATGGTATCTTGGTACTAGCCTAACATCTTAGCCACAGGCTCTGCTCACAGGGGAGTGCAGATTACTCTATGATTATAACACTTTGACCAGACATACCTAGCACCATTTTAAATGTTCAGGGGCCTTTTTGGTAGAATATACTAGGAAATATAAATGTCTTAAGGCCCCTAGAAAACTCTTACATGTGATCTGAGCTGCTGCAAAAAAGCAATCCTTCAAACTATTTTTAGAAAACCTATCCGTTCTCTTTCTCTTTTGGGTAGAGCCACCGTTCCTCATTCAATCTAGAATAGATGTTTTTTGACACCAGGAAGGGTTTCTCCCCAAATCAGAATGCATTTGGTATTACAGCTCAGCCCATTCACTTTGATAGAGTTGATGTGCAAATTCAGACATTATTTGTGAACTTAGGTGGCACCCTCCTTAGGTTCTGCTAGGTTAGCTTCTGCAATGGTTGGGCTGATTTGTTTGCCAGGCAAAACCCATAAAAAAAACAACAACAAAAAAACTAAAACGAGCATATACCCTACATCAAGTAAATAAAAAAATTGTAATAGTACATGTAAATAATATAGTGTACTTATTTAACTTTCTTTTGATTAAAAACAAAAAAATCATTTCACCATGACTCGATGTACCCATCGGGACAGGACAAGAGAGTAGGAAGGCCTGTGCTCATATGTGGTCGGAAAATCAAGAAAGGTTCTTGACCTGCACTTCTATGACTGACATTTCTATAGAGGTATAAGTATATATGCAGTGAAATAACTAGACATGGTTTAATGAGCACAAATGGAAGTTTTCCTTTATTATTATTGACTGTTACTTAAAAAAAAATTGCTTATGATACTTAGACTGCTGCTGCTAATGTTGTGATGATGACAGCTTGATGTACCTGGGGTTGGACGTCTACAACTGGGATGCACACTGTGTGCCTCACTTCTGTCTTGGGGAAAACCACTCTTAAGATTGTCTACAAGAGTATTTAGATAATTCAGCATTTGCATATCCCTTTCTTGTAGGAAAGCATCTGGCTAAATTTACTCTTGTACAGTGGATCTAATAGAGTGGCAACCCAGTAGTCAGCACTATTTGCTATCCTAAGAACACGGGTATCATGTTTAAGATAGTGCAGCAAGAAGGCGCTGATTTGTCGGGTGCTTCCATGAGGTCAGAGTCCATGGTGTTCTGGTGGTGGAGTAACACTCAAGGTTGCTTCTTCGATCCCCTCCTGCCAACCACAGACTACAGATAGCATATAATTATCATCTTCATCTCCTGACTGTCCTGCACGTCCATCACTTCGTCCTACTCAATTTGTTCCTTGGCTCCTGCATGTTCACAAATAGTTTGTCAGGTATCATAAGCTTGCCTAGATTGCTGTAAGCATCCAATGGCACCCACCTGTGTGAAGACCGACTGGAAATTTGAGATATTGTTTGCCCTTCTGCATCCTCCTTTGCCTCCAACTCGTCCTCTCGGACCATCATCTCCTCAGGCAGAATACTCAAAGTGTGCTCCAGCATGAAGATGACCGGAATAGTGATGTTGATGATGGCAGCTCCAACCATTTTAGTAGCAATTTCAAAACTGTGCAAATGGGTGCAGAGGTCCTTCACCTGTCCCACTCCGCAAGCGTGATTTACACCATGTCTGGACTGTGTTGGCCCAGGCTATGCAAATGGACATACTGCAACAGGGTTCATCTCTGCTGCCACAACCGCTGCAACATGTGCAGAGAGGAATTCCACTGTGTTGGAACATTGCTAATCAAATGGTTAACTGGTAGACCGAAATACCTCTGTAACGATGCAAGCCGATGTCCTGTGGTGTGTAATGGTCGAAGGTGAGGACCCATTGACCATGCATTCTGCAGCAGTGCATCCAGGCTGGGATAGTGACGTAGAAATGGCTGTACCACCAGGTTGAGGATGTGTTCCAGGTAATGAGCATGTGTGTGAAGTTGCCACGGCGTAGGGCCACCGCCAGGTATTGCACTCGGCCTTGCCTGGCTCCAAGTTCAGTGGAGACAGCCAATGCTCTAAACACGGCCTGGATACCTGTCCACAACTCTTGAGCTGTGTGACAATGATCGCCAAGTCATATTAAACTTAACACTGCCTGATTGCGGTGAGCCACGGTTGCACAGTTCGGAGGTAGGGGATATTCTATCTGCACTGTAGGAACACATGTCTGATTATGGGAGAGGCTGAGGGCACAGGTGGAGGCCCTAGAGGAGGTGGAGGAGACAGAAGCAGTAGAAGAATTGTTAGATAAAGAGGTCTGTCCTGAAAGCCTTGGGGATGAAAAGACTTGAGGAGCAGTTTCTTGTCTGCCTGCCCCCACTGCAACCAGAGTCACCCAGTGCCCAGTCACAGAGAAGTAACGCCCCTGCCCATGTTTTCTTGTCTAGGTGTCAGTGGTGAAATGCACCCTGAATGACAGATTTTTTCAGGGAACAGGAGATGTTGTCGGCGACAAACTGGTGTAACGCAGGCACAGCTTTCTTAAAGCAGTAATGGAGACTGGTCAACTGGTACTGGGGGACTACGATGGCCATTAACTTACGGAAACTGTATCCACCAGTTAGAAAGGCAGCATTTCTATGGCCAACAGATTGGAGATGGTGGAGCTCAAGCTCTTAGCTTTGCCATGTGTAGGAGGAAAGATTCTTTTATGTGACCGCAACTATGGGACTAAGGGCTGACTTCTGTGCTGAGAGAGGGCGGAGTATGGAGAACAGGACTAACTGCTAGACTGTGAGTGAAGTGCAGACGGAGATGTTATGGTGGATTGAGAAAGATGTGTTGTGCTAGGTGACACAAAATCAGCAGACATGTCCACTTCCAAAAGCTGACCCGCCGTAACTCCCCCCGACTGTGGTGGTTGAAGAATTGTAGTTTCTGCAGCAAGAGACCTGTCTGAGAAGACTTGGAATAGTGATGTAGAAGAAAGAAGCAGCAGTTGAGGTTGATGGAATGTCAGGTGGTTGCGAGGCCCACTAGTCCGCATTTTAATGCAGTGACCTTCCAAGACTAAGGCATGTTGATTGCACACATGCTGGTTCATGCATGATGTTTTTAAATTATTGCAATTTTTGCCTCTGCTGAGTTTTTTTGCATATTTGTCAGATAATGTGTGTTGGGTCATCCTTTACAGTCTCAAAAAATGTACAGGCTAGGCAACCCATGCCACCCATGTGAACTGCAGACTTTCGACTAGTGCAGGACACAGCCTGAATTGGGCTTGAGGATGTAGTGCTTGTCATGGTTGCACTACTTTGAGTCTGTGTGGGAAGCCACAACATAGCCTCCTCATCTTCCTACTCCTCCAGCTCCTGTTCTGAGCTTCACAGATGTGTACCTCTGGATTCACACCAAGTAAGATCTCCAACCTCATCGTCATCCTCTTTGTTCTCACACTCTTCACTCTGAAAGTCACCCTTCTCCTCTTCCTGCCTTGACACAACATTACACTCCGCATGTGCCTCTGGTATTTGAGTCTCATCAGGATCACCTCCACCCTTTGTGGTTAATATCTGGTGACGAGAGTCTGGATTCTGCTTGGCCCATACTTTAAATAGATGGTGGAGATGAAGAACCACAGAGGAAATCTATGAAGGTAATTAATCTTTCAGATGTTGTTTTATCTAAGGCTCAATTGGCGGTATTGGGTAAAGGTCTTACCTTCTCTCCATCTTCGGCTCCTGATCATTTCTCTATCCTAAAAGATTTACAATTATTTGCACATAAGCTCTTTTTTAAAAGATTGTATTATCAGCAGTCACAAACCGATTTATCTCCCACAGAAACAGAGGAAGAAGTACTCCAGATTCTAAAGGATTTGGCTAATGAGTCTGGTGTTCCCAAGCAATATCCGAAATATCTTCTTCCTACATCTAAACATTTTCCTCAGATCAATACTGTTCCTGTTATTGATGTTTTTGTCCAACTTGTCATGCAAGAAATTGGAGAGATCCCGGAAACGATCAAGAGGGATAATCTCAAATATGACGAGAGATGTGCCTTGAAGGAATTGAAAAACCTTAATGAGGTAATCATTAAGCCATCCGATAAGGGTGGCAACGTGGTTGTGTGGTCTGTAACAGCGTATGAGAAGGAGATGATGAGACAACTTAAGAATCCTTTGTGTTACAAAAAATTGACGTTCAATCCAATGTCCAAGTTTAGGAGCGAATTGTCTGATTTATTGCAGGAGGCTGTACAGAAGGGCGTTTTGACTTCCAAGCAGAGGGATGGTCTATGGAATGATGATCCCATGGTAGCAAGTATTTATCTACTACCAAAAATACACAAAGACCCAGTTACACCCCCAGGTAGGCCTATCGTGTCTGGGGTTATTAGCCTATCTGACCCAATATCCAAATTGGTTGATTTTTATCTTAAACCGTTGGTTGAAGTATTGCCGACGTTTCTCAAGGACACCACCGATGTGTTGAGAAAATTGGACGGGTTGCAATTGGAAGAGAATATGAGGTTGGTCACCTGTGATGTCGAATCGTTCTACACCTCGATTCGACACCAGGATGGCCTAGAAGCTACCGCCTTTTATCTCACCAATAGTGGTCTTGATCGGGACTTATGTCTCTTTCTCTGTGAAGCTTTAAAATTTGTTCTTACACATAATTTTTTTGAGTTCTGGGATTCATTTTTTCTTCAATTGCAAGGTACCTGTTATGAATAGGTAATTCAGAACCACAATGGACCTTGAAGTTCAGAGCACACAAAGTGACCTGACAATAACCAAAAACATAAAACGAGCTCTGAGACGTGGGAACTCTGCTGACCGCAATCCCTAATCCTATCACACCACACTAGAGGTAGCCGTGGATTGCGCCTAACGCTCCCTATGCAACTCGGCACAGCCTGAGAAACTAACTAGCCCTGAAGACAGAAAAATAAGCCTACCTTGCCTCAGAGAAATTCCCCAAAGGAAAAGGCAGCCCCCCACATATAATGACTGTGAGTTAAGATGAAAATACAAACACAGAGATGAAATAGATTTAGCAAAGTGAGGCCCGACTTACTGAATAGACCGAGGATAGGAAAGATAGCTTTGCGGTCAACACAAAAACCTACAAACAACCACGCAGAGGGGCAAAAAGACCCTCCGCACCGACTAACGGTACGGAGGTGCTCCCTCTGCGTCTCAGAGCTTCCAGCAAGCAAGAAAAACCAATAAAGCAAGCTGGGCAGAAAATATAGCAACAAAAGTAACACAAGCAGAACTTAGCTTATGCTGAGCAGACAGGCCACAGGAACGATCCAGGAGGAAGCAAGACCAATACTAGAACATTGACTGGAGGCCAGGATCAAAGCACTAGGTGGAGTTAAATAGAGCAGCACCTAACAACTTAACCTCATCACCTGAGTAAGGAAACTCAGAAGCCGCAGTACCACTCACATCCACCAACGGAAACCCATAGACAGAATCAGCCGAAGTACCACTTGTGACCACAGGAGGGAGCTCGACCACAGAATTCACAACAGTACCCCCCTCTTGAGGAGGGGTCACCGAACCCTCACCAGAGCCCCCAGGCCGACCAGGATGAGCCATATGAAAGGCACGAACAAGATCGGCAGCATGGACATCAGAGGCAAAGACCCAGGAATTATCTTCCTGACCATAACCCTTCCACTTAACCAGATACTGGAGTTTCCGTCTCGAAACACGAGAATCCAAAATCTTCTCCACTATATACTCCAACTCCCCCTCCACCAAAACCGGGGCAGGAGGATCAACAGATGGAACCATAGGTGCCACGTATCTCCGCAACAATGACCTATGGAATACGTTATGGATGGAAAAAGAATCTGGAAGGGTCAAACGAAAAGACACAGGATTAAGAACCTCAGAAATCCTATACGGACCAATGAAACGAGGCTTAAACTTAGGAGAGGAAACCTTCATAGGAATATAACGAGATGACAACCAAACCAAATCCCCAACACGAAGTCGGGGACCCACACAGCGTCTGCGATTAGCGAAACGTTGAGCCTTCTCCTGGGACAAGGTCAAATTGTCCACTACATGAGTCCAAATCCGCTGCAACCTGTCCACCACAGTATCTACACCAGGACAGTCCGAAGACTCAACCTGCCCTGAAGAGAAACGAGGATGGAACCCAGAATTGCAGAAAAACGGCGAAACCAAGGTAGCCGAGCTGGCCCGATTATTAAGGGCGAACTCAGCCAGCGGCAAAAAGGACACCCAATCATCCTGATCAGCAGAAACAAAACATCTCAGATATGTTTCCAAGGTCTGATTGGTTCGTTCAGTCTGGCCATTTGTCTGAGGATGGAAAGCCGAGGAAAAAGACAAATCAATGCCCATCCTAGCGCAAAAGGCTCGCCAAAACCTCGAAACAAACTGGGAACCTCTGTCAGAAACGATGTTCTCTGGAATGCCATGTAAACGAACCACATGCTGGAAGAACAATGGCACCAAATCAGAGGAGGAAGGTAATTTAGACAAGGGTACCAAATGGGTCATCTTAGAGAAGCGATCACAAGCTACCCAAATGACCGACATTTTTTGAGAGACGGGGAGATCCGAAATAAAATCCATAGAGATATGTGTCCAAGGCCTCTTCGGGACTGGCAAGGGCAAAAGCAACCCACTGGCATGAGAACAGCAGGGCTTAGCCCGAGCACAAATCCCACAGGACTGCACAAAAGAACGCACATCCCGCAACAGAGACGGCCACCAAAAGGATCTAGCCACTAAATCTCTGGTACCAAAGATTCCAGGATGACCAGCCAACACCGAACAATGAACCTCAGAGATAACTTTATTCGTCCACCTATCAGGGACAAACAGTTTCTCCGCTGGGCAACGATCAGGTTTATTAGCCTGAAATTTTTGCAGCACCCGCCGCAAATCAGGGGAGATGGCAGACACAATTACTCCCTCTTTGAGAATACCCGCCGGCTCAGGCAAACCCGGAGAGTCAGGCACAAAACTCCTAGACAGGGCATCCACCTTCACATTTTTAGAGCCCGGAAGGTACAAAACCACAAAGTCAAAACGGGAGAAAAACAGCGACCAACGAGCCTGTCTAGGATTCAACCGTTTGGCAGACTCGAGATAAGTCAAGTTCTTGTGATCAGTCAAGACTACCACGCGATGCTTAGCTCCTTCAAGCCAATGACGCCACTACTCGAATGCCCACTTCATGGCCAGCAACTCTCGATTGCCAACATCATAATTTCGCTCAGCAGGCGAAAACTTCCTGGAAAAGAAGGCGCATGGCTTCATCACCGAGCAATCAGAACCTCTTTGCGACAAAACAGACCCCGCTCCAATTTCAGAAGCATCAACCTCGACCTGGAAAGGAAGCGAAACATCTGGTTGACACAACACAGGGGCAGAAGAAAAACGACGCTTTAACTCTTGAAAAGCTTCCACAGCAGCAGAAGACCAATTGACCACATCAGCACCCTTCTTGGTCAAATCGCTCAATGGTTTAGCAATACTAGAAAAATTACAGATGAAGCGACGATAAAAATTAGCAAAGCCAAGTAACTTTTGCAGACTCTTCAGAGATGTCGGCTGAGTCCAATCATAAATGGCCTGGACCTTAACAGGGTCCATCTCGATAGTAGAAGGGGAAAAAATGAACCCCAAAAATGAAACCTTCTGAACACCAAAGAGACACTTTGATCCCTTCACAAACAAAGAATTAGCACGCAGGACCTGGAACACCATTCTGACCTGCTTCACATGAGACTCCCAATCATCCGAGAAGACCAAAATATCATCCAAGTATACAATCAGGAATTTATCCAGGTACTCTCGGAAGATGTCATGCATAAAGGACTGAAATACTGATAGAGCATTGGCAAGTCCGAATGGCATAACTAGGTACTCAAAATGGCCCTCGGGCGTATTAAATGCAGTTTTCCATTCATCTCCCCGTTTAATACGCACAAGATTATATGCACCACGAAGATCTATCTTGGTGAACCAACTAGCCCCCTTAATCCGAGCAAACAAATCAGATAGCAGCGGCAAGGGGTACTGAAATTTGACCGTGATTTTATTTAGAAGGCGGTAATCAATACAAGGTCTCAGCGAACCATCCTTCTTGGCCACAAAATAGAACCCTGCTCCCAATGGCGATGACGACGGGCGAATATGACCCTTCTCCAAGGATTCTTTTGCGTAACTCCGCATAGCGGCGTGCTCAGGTACAGATAACTTAAACAGTCGACCCTTAGGAAACTTACTACCAGGAATCAACTCGATAGCACAATCACAATCCCTATGCGGAGGTAGGGCATTGGACTTGGGCTCATCGAATACATCCCGGTAATTAGACAAGAACTCTGGGACCTCAGAAGGGGTGGATGATGAGATAGACAGAAATGGAACATCACCATGTACCCCCTGACAACCCCAGCCGGACACAGACATTGATTTCCAATCTAATACTGGGTTATGGACTTGTAGCCATGGCAACCCCAACACGACCACATCATGCAGATTATGCAACACCAGAAAGCGAATATCCTCCTGGTGCGCAGGAGCCATGCACATGGTCAGCTGGGTCCAATACTGAGGCTTATTCTTGGCCAAAGGCGTAGCATCAATTCCTCTCAATGGAATAAGACACTGCAAGGGCTCCAAGACTATCCCACAGCGCCTAGCAAACTCCAAGTCCATCAAATTCAGGGCAGCGCCTGAATCCACAAATGCCATGACAGAATAGGAAGACAAAGAGCAGATCAAAGTAACGGACAAAAGAAATTTCGACTGTCCCGTACCAATGGTGGCAGACTTAGCGAACCGCTTAGTGCGCTTAGGACAATCGGAGATAGCATGAGTGGAATCACCACAGTAGAAACACAGCCCATTCTGACGTCTGTGTTCTTGCCTTTCAGCTCTGGTCAAGGTCCTATCGCACTGCATAGGCTCAGGTTTATGTTCAGATAATACCGCCAAATGGTGCACAGATTTACGCTCACGCAAGCGTCGACCGATCTGAATGGCCAAAGACATAGACTCATTCAGACCAGCAGGCATAGGAAATCCCACCATGACATCCTTAAGGGCTTCAGAGAGACCCTTTCTGAAAATAGCTGCCAGCGCACATTCATTCCATTGAGTGAGCACGGACCACTTTCTAAACTTCTGACAATAAATCTCTATCTCATCCTGACCCTGACACAGAGCCAGCAAATTTTTCTCTGCCTGATCCACTGAATTAGGTTCATCGTACAGTAGTCCGAGCGCCAGAAAAAACGCATCAATATTACATAATGCAGGATCTCCTGGCGCAAGGGAAAATGCCCAGTCTTGAGGGTCGCCACGTAATAAAGAAATAATGATCTTAACTTGTTGAACTGGGTCACCAGAGGAGCGAGGTTTCAACGCCAGAAACAGTTTGCAATTATTTTTGAAACTCAGAAATTTAGCTCTATCTCCAGAAAACAAATCAGGAATAGGAATTCTTGGTTCTAACATAGAATTCTGAGCCACAAAGTCTTGAATATTTTGTACTCTTGCAGTGAGAAGATCCACACATGAAGACAGACCTTTAATGTCCGTCACTACACTTGTGTCCTGAACCACCCAAATGTCTAGGGGAAAAAAAAGGCAAAACACAGTGCAAAGAAAAAAAAATGGTCTCAGAACTTCTTTTTTCCCTCTATTGAGAAGCATAGTACTTTGGGCCTCCACTACTGTTATGAATAGGTAATTCAGAACCACAATGGACCTTGAAGTTCAGAGCACACAAAGTGACCTGACAATAACCAAAAACATAAGACGAGCTCTGAGACGTGGGAACTCTGCTGACCGCAATCCCTAATCCTATCACACCACACTAGAGGTAGCCGTGGATTGTGCCTAACGCTCCCTATGCAACTCGGCACAGCCTGAGAAACTAACTAGCCCTGAAGACAGAAAAATAAGCCTACCTTGCCTCAGAGAAATTCCCCAAAGGAAAAGGCAGCCCCCCACATATAATGACTGTGAGTTAAGATGAAAATACAAACACAGAGATGAAATAGATTTAGCAACGTGAGGCCCGACTTACTGAATAGACCGAGGATAGGAAAGATAGCTTTGCGGTCAACACAAAAACCTACAAACAACCACGCAGAGGGGCAAAAAGACCCTCCGCACCAACTAACGGTACGGAGGTGCTCCCTCTGCGTCTCAGAGCTTCCAGCAAGCAAGAAAAACCAATAAAGCAAGCTGGACAGAAAATATAGCAACAAAAGTAACACAAGCAGAACTTAGCTTATGCTGAGCAGACAGGCCACAGGAACGATCCACGAGGAAGCAAGACCAATACTAGAACATTGACTGGAGGCCAGGATCAAAGCACTAGGTGGAGTTAAATAGAGCAGCACCTAACGACTTAACCTCATCACCTGAGGAAGGAAACTCAGAAGCCGCAGTACCACTCACATCCACCAACGGAAGCCCATAGACAGAATCAGCCGAATTACCACTTGTGACCACAGGAGGGAGCTCGACCACAGAATTCACAACAGTACCCCCCCTTGAGGAGGGGTCACCGAACCCTCACCAGAGCCCCCAGGCCAACCAGGATGAGCCATATGAAAGGCACGAACAAGATCGGCAGCATGGACATCAGAGGCAAAGACCCAGGAATTATCTTCCTGACCATAACCCTTCCACTTAACCAGATACTGGAGTTTCCGTCTCGAAACACGAGAATCCAAAATCTTCTCCACTATATACTCCAACTCCCCCTCCACCAAAACCGGGGCAGGAGGATCAACAGATGGAACCATAGGTGCCACGTATCTCCGCAACAATGACCTATGAAATACGTTATGGATGGAAAAAGAATCTGGAAGGGTCAAACGAAAAGACACAGGATTAAGAACCTCAGAAATCCTATACGGACCAATGAAACGAGGCTTAAACTTAGGAGAGGAAACCTTCATAGGAATAAAACGAGATGACAACCAAACCAAATCCCCAACACGAAGTCGGGGACCCACACAGCGTCTGCGATAAGCGAAACGTTGAGCCTTCTCTTGGGACAAGGTCAAATTGTCCACTACATGAGTCCAAATCCGCTGCAACCTGTCCACCACAGTATCTACACCAGGACAGTCCGAAGACTCAACCTGCCCTGAAGAGAAACGAGGATGGAACCCAGAATTGCAGAAAAACGGCGAAACCAAGGTAGCCGAGCTGGCCCGATTATTAAAGGCGAACTCAGCCAGCGGCAAAAAGGACACCCAATCATCCTGATCAGCAGAAACAAAACATCTCAGATATGTTTCCAAGGTCTGATTGGTTCGTTCAGTCTGGCCATTTGTCTGAGGATGGAAAGCCGAGGAAAAAGACAAATCAATGCCCATCCTAGCGCAAAAGGCTCGCCAAAACCTCGAAACAAACTGGGAACCTCTGTCAGAAACGATGTTCTCTGGAATGCCATGTAAACGAACCACATGCTGGAAGAACAATAGCACCAAATCAGAGGAGGAAGGTAATTTAGACAAGGGTACCAAATGGATCATCTTAGAGAAGCGATCACAAATAGGGTTGAGCGAAACGGGTCGAACATTTTCAAAAGTCGCCGACTTTTGGCGAAGTCGAGTTTCATGAAACCCGATCCGACCCCTGTGCGTGGTCGGCCATGCGGTACGCGACTTTCACGCCAAAGTCGCGTTTCAATGACGCGAAAAGCGCCATTTCTCAGCCAATGAAGGTAAACGCAGAGTGTGGGCAGCGTGATGACATAGGTCCTGGTCCCCACCATCTTAGAGAAGGGCATTGCAGTGATTGGCTTGCTGTCTGCGGCGTCACAGGGGCTATAAAGGGGCGTTCCCGCCGACCGCCATGTTACTGCTGCTGATCTGAGCTTAGGGAGAGGTTGCTGCCGCTTCGTCAGAAGCAGGGATAGCGTTAGGCAGGGTCCATTAACCACAAAACCGCTTGTGCTGTAGCGATTTCCACTGCCCAACACCACCTTCGGTGTGCAGGGACAGTGGAAGCTCCTTTTTTTTTTTTTTTCCTCAGCGCTGTAGCTCATTGGGCTGCCCTAGAAGGCTCCCTGATAGCTGCATTGCTGTGTGTACGCCGCTGTGCAAACCAACTGCTTTTTTCAAAGCACAAATCCTCTTGTTCCTTCCTTTCTGCACAGCTATCTTGTTTGTTTGTCCACACTTTTTATTTAATTTGTGCATCAGTCCACTCCTTATTGCTGCCTGCCATACCTGGCTGAGATTACTGCAGGGAGATAGTAATTGAAGGACAGTTCCATTTTTTTTTTTTTTTTTTTTTGTGGGAGATTAAGATTGACATTTCTGCTAGAGTGCCATCTCGGTCTGTGTCATCTCTCACTCAGTGGGCCATAGAAAGCCTATTTATTTTTTTGCTTGATTTGGGTTCCAAAATCTACCAGAAAAAATCACAACATCAATCAGTGGGAGAAAAATATTGGCCTCAGGGCTTGTGTGCCACTCCTTACTCCTGTGTGTGCCATCTCTCACTCAGTGGGCCATAGAAAGCCTATTAATTTTTTTGCTTGATTTGGGTTCTAAATTCTACCTGAAAAAATCATTAAATCAATCAGTGGGAGATTAATATTGGCCTTTGGGCTTGTGTGCCAGTCCTAAGCGTGCCATCTCTCTCTCTCTCAGATAGTGGGCCATAGAAAGCCTATTTTTTTATTATTTTATTGGGTTTATAAATTTTCCCTGGAAAAAAAAAAAAAGTGGGAGATTAATATTGGCCTCTGGGCTTGTGTGCCAGTCCTGAGCGTGCCATCTCTCTCACAAATAGTGGGCCATAGAAAGCCTATTTATTTTTTTGGTTGATTTGGGTTCATAATTCTACCTGAAAAAATCAATCAATCAATCAGTGGGAGATTAATATTGGCCTTTGGGCTTGTGTGCCAGTCCTAAGCGTGCCATCTCTCTCTCTCAGATAGTGGGCCATAGAAAGCCTATTTATTATTTTTTTTTTATTGGGTTTATAAATTTTCCCTGGAAAAAAAAAAAAATGGGAGATTAATATTGGCCTCTGGGCTTGTGTGCCAGTCCTGAGCGTGCCATCTCTCTCACAAATAGTGGGCCATAGAAAGCCTATTTATTTTTTTGGTTGATTTGGGTTCATAATTCTACCTGAAAAAATCAATCAATCAGTGGGAGAAAAATATTGGCCTCAGGGCTTGTGTGCCACTCCTTACTCCTGTGTGTGCCATCTCTCACTCAGTGGGCCATAGAAAGCCTATTAATTTTTTTGCTTGATTTGGGTTCTAAATTCTACCTGAAAAAATCATTAAATCAATCAGTGGGAGATTAATATTGGCCTTTGGGCTTGTGTGCCAGTCCTAAGCGTGCCATCTCTCTCTCTCTCAGATAGTGGGCCATAGAAAGCCTATTTTTTTATTATTTTATTGGGTTTATAAATTTTCCCTGGAAAAAAAAAAAGTGGGAGATTAATATTGGCCTCTGGGCTTGTGTGCCAGTCCTGAGCGTGCCATCTCTCTCACAAATAGTGGGCCATAGAAAGCCTATTTATTTTTTTGGTTGATTTGGGTTCATAATTCTACCTGAAAAAATCAATCAATCAATCAGTGGGAGATTAATATTGGGCTTTGGGCTTGTGTGCCAGTCCTAAGCGTGCCATCTCTCTCTCTCAGATAGTGGGCCATAGAAAGCCTATTTATTATTATTTTTTTTATTGGGTTTATAAATTTTCCCTTGAAAAAAAAAAAATGGGAGATTAATATTGGCCTTTGGGCTTGTGTGCCAGTCCTGAGCGTGCCATCTCTCTCACAAATAGTGGGCCATAGAAAGCCTATTAATTTTTTTGCTTGATTTGGGTTCCAAAATCTACCAAAAAAAATCACTAAATCAATCAGTGGGAGATTAATATTGGCCTCTGGGCTTGTGTGCCACTCCTGACTCCTGTGTGCGTCATCTGTCACTCAGTGGGCCCTAGAAAGCCTATTTTTTGTTTTATTTGTTTTCTAAATTCTCCCTGAAACAATCATTTTATTTTCTTTGGTTTCTAAATTATTCCTGAAAAAAATCATTTTTTTTGTATTTTTTTTTCTCTCAAGTCTCCCTGAAAAAAAAAAAAAAAAATCTGTGGGAGATTCATATTGCCCCTTCTGCTTGTGTGCCAGTCTTGACTCCTGGGTGTGCCATCTCTCTCTCTCTCCCCAATTGTGGGCCATAGAAAGCCTATTAATTTTTTTGCTTGATTTGGGTTCCAAAATCTACCAAAAAAAATCACTAAATCAATCAGTGGGAGATTAATATAGGCCTCTGGGCTTGTGTGCCACTCCTGACTCCTGTGTGCGTCATCTGTCACTCAGTGGGCCCTAGAAAGCCTATTTTTTGTTTTATTTGTTTTCTAAATTCTCCCTGAAACAATCATTTTATTTTCTTTGGTTTCTAAATTATTCCTGAAAAAAATCATTTTTTTTGTATTTTTTTTTCTCTCAAGTTTCCCTGAAAAAAAAAAAAAAAAAATCTGTGGGAGATTCATATTGCCCCTTCTGCTTGTGTGCCAGTCTTGACTCCTGGGTGTGCCATCTCTCTCTCTCCCCAATTGTGGGCCATAGAAAGCCTATTAATTTTTTTGCTTGATTTGGGTTCCAAAATCTACCAAAAAAAATCACTAAATCAATCAGTGGGAGATTAATATTGGCCTCTGGGCTTGTGTGCCACTCCTGACTCCTGTGTGCGTCATCTGTCACTCAGTGGGCCCTAGAAAGCCTATTTTTTGTTTTATTTGTTTTCTAAATTCTCCCTGAAACAATCATTTTATTTTCTTTGGTTTCTAAATTATTCATGAAAAAAATCATTTTTTTTGTATTTTTTTTTCTCTCAAGTCTCCCTGAAAAAAAAAAAAAAAAAAATCTGTGGGAGATTCATATTGCCCCTTCTGCTTGTGTGCCAGTCTTGACTCCTGGGTGTGCCATCTCTCTCTCTCTCCCCAATTGTGGGCCATAGAAAGCCTATTAATTTTTTTGCTTGATTTGGGTTCCAAAATCTACCAAAAAAAATCACTAAATCAATCAGTGGGAGATTAATGTTGGCCTCTGGGCTTGTGTGCCACTCCTGACTCCTGTGTGCGTCATCTGTCACTCAGTGGGCCCTAGAAAGCCTATTTTTTGTTTTATTTGTTTTCTAAATTCTCCCTGAAACAATCATTTTATTTTCTTTGGTTTCTAAATTATTCCTGAAAAAAATCATTTTTTTTGTATTTTTTTTTCTCTCAAGTCTCCCTGAAAAAAAAAAAAAAAATCTGTGGGAGATTCATATTGCCCCTTCTGCTTGTGTGCCAGTCTTGACTCCTGGGTGTGCCATCTCTCTCTCTCTCCCCAATTGTGGGCCATATAAAGCCTATTAATTTTTTTGCTTGATTTGGGTTCCAAAATCTACCAAAAAAAATCACTAAATCAATCAGTGGGAGATTAATATTGGCCTCTGGGCTTGTGTGCCACTCCTGACTCCTGTGTGCGTCATCTGTCACTCAGTGGGCCCTAGAAAGCCTATTTTTTGTTTTATTTGTTTTCTAAATTCTCCCTGAAACAATCATTTTATTTTCTTTGGTTTCTAAATTATTCCTGAAAAAAATCATTTTTTTTGTATTTTTTTTTCTCTCAAGTCTCCCTGAAAAAAAAAAAAAAAAAAAAATCTGTGGGAGATTCATATTGCCCCTTCTGCTTGTGTGCCAGTCTTGACTCCTGGGTGTGCCATCTCTCTCTCCCCAATTGTGGGCCATAGAAAGCCTATTAATTTTTTTGCTTGATTTGGGTTCCAAAATCTACCAAAAAAAATAACTAAATCAATCGGTGGGAGATTAATATTGGCCTCTGGGCTTGTGTGCCACTCCTGACTCCTGTGTGCGTCCTCTCTCACTCAGTGGGCCCTACAAAGCCTTTTTTTTTTTTTTTTTTTCCTAAATTCTCCCTGAAACAATCATTTCATTTTATTTGTTTTATAAATTCTTCTGTAAAAAATAATTTTTTTTTAATTTTTTTTTTCTGAAGTCTCCCTTTTAAAAAAAACAAACACAAATCAGTGGGAGATAAATATTTACATTTGCGCTTCAGTGACAGTCCTGCGTGTGTGCCATCTCATTTGTTGCCAACAACAACAGAGTGTGTAACATTGTGGCTGATTTTCGTTGTGGTCTCACCCACCTGTAAAGGGGTAGCTAAATCATACTGAAGTTATAGCTCACCGTGTAAGTTGTGTGACAGCAACAAATACCGTTCGTTTGGTAACGTTTTTAAAACAATGAGGAAGTCTGGTGGAAGAGGTTGTGGCCGGGGGCGTTCATTGTCAGCTGGTAATGAGGGTAGTGGTAGTGGTGGAGCATCAGCTGGTCGTGGGAAAAAAAATATTGCACCTAAGTCTGGAGCTGTGGAGCCACGTTCGTCGTCTGGCTACACAAGGCCTCGAATGCTCCCTTTTCTGGGAGTAGGAAAACCGCTTTTAAAGCCGGAGCAGCAAGAGCAAGTTTTGGCTTATCTTGCTGACTCAGCCTCTAGCTCTTTTGCCTCCTCTCGTGAAACTGGTAAATGTCAAAGCAGCGCGTCGTTAGTGGATGTTCACGGTCAGGGACAAGTCGCTTCCTTGTCCTCTTCAGCAAAAACAACAACAGAGAAGAATGCAGCAGGCGACACAACGGGTTACTCCATGGAGCTCTTTACACATACCGTCCCTGGCTTAGAAAGTGAAGCAGTTAACAGTCCATGCCCATTACAAGTTGAATCTGACATGGAGTGCACTGATGCACAGCCACAGCCAGACTACTATGCTGGTCCTTTGACTCAGACCACAACATTGCCCTCGCAGGGTGCTGATCAAGAATCAGACCCTGATGAGACTATGTTGCCCCATCACGAACGCTATACCACCGACCGACACGGTGACACAGACGAAGTTGCACACGAGCTACAAGAAGAGGTAATAGATGACCCAGTTCTTGACCCTGATTGGCAGCCATTGGGGGAACAGGGTGCAGGCGGCAGCAGTTCTGAAGCGGAGGAGGAGGGGCCGCAGCAGGCATCAACATCGCAACAGGTTCCATCTGCCGGGCCCGTACCTTGCCCAAAACGCGTGGCAAAGCTAAAACCTGTTGGAGGACAGCGTGGCCATCCGGTTAAAGCTCAGTCTGCAATGCCTGAAAAGGTATCCGATGCTAGAAAGAGTGCAGTCTGGCATTTTTTTAAACAACATCCAATTGATCAGCGCAAAGTCATCTGTCAAAAATGTTCAACTACCTTAAGCAGAGGACAGAATCTGAAAAGTCTCAATACAAGTTGCATGCATAGACATTTAACCACCATGCATTTGCAAGCCTGGACTAACTACCAAACGTCCCTTAAGGTTGTAGCACCCTCGGCCAATGAAGCTAGTCAGCAACGCAACATCCCTTCCGGCAGTGTAGGGCCACCATTTTCCGCACCACCTGCAGTATCTGTGCAGGTTTCTTTGCCAGGCCAAAGCCGTCAGGGTCAGGGAATCACCAGTTTCGTAGTAGGAAACACTGCATCTAGGGCACCGGTGGCAACAATACCATCTCCCACCGTCTCTCAGTCTGCCATGTCCACCGGCACCCCCGCTAGTTCCACGATCTCCAGCTCTCCAGTCCAGCTCACCCTACATGAGACTATGGTTAGAAAAAGGAAGTACTTAGCCTCGCATCCGCGTACACAGGGTTTGAACGCACACATAGCTAGACTAATCTCGTTAGAGATGATGCCCTACCGGTTAGTTGAAAGCGAAGCTTTCAAAGCCCTGATGGACTACGCTGTACCACGCTACGAGCTACCCAGTCGACACTTTTTTTCCAGAAAAGCCATCCCAGCCCTCCACCAGCATGTTAAAGAGCGCATCGTCCATACACTCAGGCAATCTGTGAGCACAAAGGTGCACCTGACAACAGATGCATGGACCAGTAGGCATGGCCAGGGACGTTACGTGTCCATCACGGCACACTGGGTAAATGTGGTGGATGCAGGGTCCACAGGGGACAGCAAGTTTGGGACAGTTCTGCCTAGCCCACGGTCTAGGAAACAATTGGCTGTAGCCGTTCGCACCCCCTCCTCCTCCTCTTCGTCCTCCTGCAGAAGCGAGAGCTCGTCCACAGACCGCAGTCGCACAACCACTCCATCCGCAGCTGCCACTGTTGCACACCAGGTCTCCCATTATGGGGCAGCTACTGGCAAACGTCAGCAGGCTGTATTGGCTATGAAGTGTTTGGGCGACAACAGACACACCGCGGAAGTTCTGTACGAGTTCTTGCAGAAAGAAACGCAGTCGTGGCTGGGCACTGTAGATCTTGAGGCAGGCAAGGTAGTGAGTGATAACGGAAGGAATTTCATGGCTGCCATCTCCCTTTCCCAACTGAAACACATTCCTTGCCTGGCTCACACCTTAAACCTGGTGGTGCAGTGCTTCCTGAAAAGTTATCCGGGGTTATCCGACCTGCTCCTCAAAGTGCGTGGACGTTGCTCACATATCCGCCGTTCGCCCGTACACTCCAGCCGTATGCAGACCTATCAGCGTTCTTTGAACCTTCCCCAGCATCGCCTAATCATAGACGTTGCAACAAGGTGGAACTCAACACTGCACATGCTTCAGAGACTGTGTGAACAGAGGCGGGCTGTTATGTTTTTGTGGGAGGATACACATACACGGGCAGGCAGTAGGATGGCAGACATGGAGTTGTCAGGTGTGCAGTGGTCGAAGATTCAAGACATGTGTCAAGTCCTTCAGTGTTTTGAGGAATGCACACGGCTGGTTAGTGCAGACAACGCCATAATAAGCATGAGCATCCCCCTAATGCGTCTGCTGATGCAAAGTTTGACGCACATAAAGGATCAGGCGTCTGCAGCTGAGGAAGAGGAAAGCCTTGATGACAGTCAGCCATTGTCTGGCCAGGGCAGTGTACAGGACGAGGTAGCGGGCGAAGAGGAGGAGGAGGACGAGGAGGATGATGGGGATGATTATATTTTTAATGAGGAAGCTTTTCCGGGGCCACTGGAAATTGGTGGCGCGGCAAGGCCGGGTTCTGGTTTTTTGAGGGACACAAGTGACGTTGATTTGCCTGAAACTGCCCCTCAACCAAGCACAACCGCAGATTTGAGAACTGGAACTTTGGCCCACATGGCGGATTATGCCTTACGTATCCTCAAAAGGGACACACGCATAACTAAAATGATGAATGATGACGATTACTGGTTGGCCTGCCTCCTTGATCCTCGCTATAAAGGCAAATTGCAAAATATAATGCCACATGAGAACTTGGAACTAATATTAGCAACCAAACAATCAACTCTTGTTGACCGTTTGCTTCTGGCATTCCCTGCACACAGCGCCCGTGATCGTTCTCACACGAGCTGCAGGGGCCAGCAGACCAGAGGAGTTAGAGGGGCAGAAATCAGAAGTGGCGTTGGCCAGAGGGGTTTTCTGACCAGGTTGTGGAGTGATTTTGCTATGACCGCAGACAGGACAGGTACTGCAGCATCAATTCAAAGTGACAGGAGACAACATTTGTCCAGTATGGTTACAAACTATTTTTCATCCCTTATCGATGTTCTCCCTCAACCGTCATTCCCATTTGATTACTGGGCATCAAAATTAGACACCTGGCCAGAATTGGCAGAATATGCATTGCAGGAGCTTGCTTGCCCGGCAGCTAGTGTCCTATCAGAAAGAGTATTCAGTGCTGCAGGTTCAATACTAACAGAAAAAAGGACTCGTCTGGCTACCCAAAATGTAGATGATCTAACCTTCATTAAAATGAACCACAACTGGATTTCGAAATCTTTTGCCCCACCTTGCCCGGCTGACACCTAGCTTTCCTATGAAAAGGTCTTGCCTGTGGACTATTCTGAATGCCTTTTCCAATCTCGTAATTTTCAGCACCTGATTGTCCAGCATACGACATGTTTACACCTCACTAAATGGCCAAACTCCCCACACGGGGCCGTGGTATCGACACTTGGCGACAGCACCCGTGAGAGTGCAGTTTGTCTGAAGAGGTGGGTGAGCCCGCTTTTGGTCGACGGCACTGCCACTGGGTCCCTCCTAGTACAATAAAGTGTCTCTGGCGGTGGTGGTGCGCACCCAACGTCAGACACACCGTTGTAATATGAGGGGCCCTGGGCCTGTACCGCCGGCCACAAGACAGTTTCCCCCCACCCCAGCTCAAACAGTGCTCTACCA
The DNA here is from genome assembly GCF_032444005.1 of Ranitomeya imitator. Lineage (NCBI taxonomy): Eukaryota > Metazoa > Chordata > Amphibia > Anura > Dendrobatidae > Ranitomeya > Ranitomeya imitator. Next base: position 102,440,494 of record NC_091288.1, read on the forward strand.
CTTGCAAAATTATCTCACAGCTCCACCAATGTTTAGTCTATGCGCTGACATCCTTCAATGCCTGCCACTGACAATACCATTGTATTGACATTTTTGTTATGTTAGGCCTTCGATGCCTGTCTGTGGTCACTCCTTCCACTAGGCCTCCACTGACCACACCACTGCTGCCCGTGTACCCCTGGAACCAATTTAAAATTGCCTACAGCCATGTGTTATTATTTTAGGCCTTCGATGCCTGTCTGTGGTCCATTCTTTCAACTACTACTACACTGACCAGGGCACTGCTGCCCGTGTACCCCTGGAACCAATTTAAAATTGCCTACAGCCATGTGTTATTATTTTAGGCCTTCGATGCCTGTCTGCGGTCACTCCTTCCACTAGGCCTCCACTGACCACACCACTGCTGCCCGTGTACCCCTGGAACCAATTTAAAATTGCCTACAGCCAGCCCAATTTTTTTATTTTAGGCCTTCGATGCCTGTCTGCGGTCCATTCTTTCAACTACTACTACACTGACCAGGGCACTGCTGCCCGTGTACCCCTGGAACCAATTTAAAATTGCCTACAGCCATGTGTTATTATTTTAGGCCTTCGATGCCTGTCTGCGGTCACTCCTTCCACTAGGCCTCCACTGACCACACCACTGCTGCCCGTGTACCCCTGGAACCAATTTAAAATTGCCTACAGCCAGCCCAATTTTTTTATTTTAGGCCTTCGATGCCTGTCTGCGGTCCATTCTTTCAACTACTACTACACTGACCAGGGCACTGCTGCCCGTGTACCCCTGGAACCAATTTAAAATTGCCTACAGCCATGTGTTATTATTTTAGGCCTTCGATGCCTGTCTGCGGTCACTCCTTCCACTAGGCCTCCACTGACCACACCACTGCTGCCCGTGTACCCCTGGAACCAATTTAAAATTGCCTACAGCCAGCCCAATTTTTTTATTTTAGGCCTTCGATGCCTGTCTGCGGTCCATTCTTTCAACTACTACTACACTGACCAGGGCACTGCTGCCCGTGTACCCCTGGAACCAATTTAAAATTGCCTACAGCCATGTGTTATTATTTTAGGCCTTCGATGCCTGTCTGCGGTCACTCCTTCCACTAGGCCTCCACTGACCACACCACTGCTGCCCGTGTACCCCTGGAACCAATTTAAAATTGCCTACAGCCAGCCCAATTTTTTTATTTTAGGCCTTCGATGCCTGTCTGCGGTCCATTCTTTCAACTACTACTACACTGACCAGGGCACTGCTGCCCGTGTACCCCTGGAACCAATTTAAAATTGCCTACAGCCACGTGTTATTATTTTAGGCCTTCGATGCCTGTCTGCGGTCACTCCTTCCACTAGGCCTCCACTGACCACACCACTGCTGCCCGTGTACCCCTGGAACCAATTTAAAATTGCCTACAGCCAGCCCAATTTTTTTATTTTAGGCCTTCGATGCCTGTCTGCGGTCCATTCTTTCAACTACTACTACACTGACCAGGGCACTGCTGCCCGTGTACCCCTGGAACCAATTTAAAATTGCCTACAGCCATGTGTTATTATTTTAGGCCTTCGATGCCTGTCTGCGGTCACTCCTTCCACTAGGCCTCCACTGACCACACCACTGCTGCCCGTGTACCCCTGGAACCAATTTAAAATTGCCTACAGCCAGCCCAATTTTTTTATTTTAGGCCTTCGATGCCTGTCTGCGGTCCATTCTTTCAACTACTACTACACTGACCAGGGCACTGCTGCCCGTGTACCCCTGGAACCAATTTAAAATTGCCTACAGCCATGTGTTATTATTTTAGGCCTTCGATGCCTGTCTGCGGTCACTCCTTCCACTAGGCCTCCACAGACCACACCACTGCTGCCCGTGTACCCCTGGAACCAATTTAAAATTGCCTACAGCCACGTGTTATTATTTTAGGCCTTCGATGCCTGTCTGCGGTCACTCCTTCCACTAGGCCTCCACTGACCACACCACTGCTGCCCGTGTACCCCTGGAACCAATTTAAAATTGCCTACAGCCAGCCCAATTTTTTTATTTTAGGCCTTCGATGCCTGTCTGCGGTCCATTCTTTCAACTACTACTACACTGACCAGGGCACTGCTGCCCGTGTACCCCTGGAACCAATTTAAAATTGCCTACAGCCATGTGTTATTATTTTAGGCCTTCGATGCCTGTCTGCGGTCACTCCTTCCACTAGGCCTCCACTGACCACACCACTGCTGCCCGTGTACCCCTGGAACCAATTTAAAATTGCCTACAGCCAGCCCAATTTTTTTATTTTAGGCCTTCGATGCCTGTCTGCGGTCCATTCTTTCAACTACTACTACACTGACCAGGGCACTGCTGCCCGTGTACCCCTGGAACCAATTTAAAATTGCCTACAGCCATGTGTTATTATTTTAGGCCTTCGATGCCTGTCTGTGGTCACTCCTTCCACTAGGCCTCCACTGACCACACCACTGCTGCCCGTGTACCCCTGGAACCAATTTAAATATGCCTACAGCCATGTGTTATTATTTTAGGCCTTCGATGCCTGTCTGTGGTCACTCCTTCCACTAGGCCTCCACTGACCACACCACTGCTGCCCGTGTACCCCTGGAACCAATTTAAAATTGCCTACAGCCATGTGTTATTATTTTAGGCCTTCGATGCCTGTCTGCGGTCACTCCTTCCACTAGGCCTCCACTGACCACACCACTGCTGCCCGTGTACCCCTGGAACCAATTTAAAATTGCCTACAGCCAGCCCAATTTTTTTATTTTAGGCCTTCGATGCCTGTCTGCGGTCCATTCTTTCAACTACTACTACACTGACCAGGGCACTGCTGCCCGTGTACCCCTGGAACCAATTTAAAATTGCCTACAGCCATGTGTTATTATTTTAGGCCTTCGATGCCTGTCTGCGGTCACTCCTTCCACTAGGCCTCCACTGACCACACCACTGCTGCCCGTGTACCCCTGGAACCAATTTAAAATTGCCTACAGCCAGCCCAATTTTTTTATTTTAGGCCTTCGATGCCTGTCTGCGGTCCATTCTTTCAACTACTACTACACTGACCAGGGCACTGCTGCCCGTGTACCCCTGGAACCAATTTAAAATTGCCTACAGCCATGTGTTATTATTTTAGGCCTTCGATGCCTGTCTGTGGTCACTCCTTCCACTAGGCCTCCACTGACCACACCACTGCTGCCCGTGTACCCCTGGAACCAATTTAAAATTGCCTACAGCCATGTGTTATTATTTTAGGCCTTCGATGCCTGTCTGCGGTCACTCCTTCCACTAGGCCTCCACTGACCACACCACTGCTGCCCGTGTACCCCTGGAACCAATTTAAAATTGCCTACAGCCAGCCCAATTTTTTTATTTTAGGCCTTCGATGCCTGTCTGCGGTCCATTCTTTCAACTACTACTACACTGACCAGGGCACTGCTGCCCGTGTACCCCTGGAACCAATTTAAAATTGCCTACAGCCATGTGTTATTATTTTAGGCCTTCGATGCCTGTCTGCGGTCACTCCTTCCACTAGGCCTCCACTGACCACACCACTGCTGCCCGTGTACCCCTGGAACCAATTTAAAATTGCCTACAGCCAGCCCAATTTTTTTATTTTAGGCCTTCGATGCCTGTCTGCGGTCCATTCTTTCAACTACTACTACACTGACCAGGGCACTGCTGCCCGTGTACCCCTGGAACCAATTTAAAATTGCCTACAGCCATGTGTTATTATTTTAGGCCTTCGATGCCTGTCTGCGGTCACTCCTTCCACTAGGCCTCCACTGACCACACCACTGCTGCCCGTGTACCCCTGGAACCAATTTAAAATTGCCTACAGCCACGTGTTATTATTTTAGGCCTTCGATGCCTGTCTGCGGTCACTCCTTCCACTAGGCCTCCACTGACCACACCACTGCTGCCCGTGTACCCCTGGAACCAATTTAAAATTGCCTACAGCCAGCCCAATTTTTTTATTTTAGGCCTTCGATGCCTGTCTGCGGTCCTTTCTTTCAACTACTACTACACTGACCAGGGCACTGCTGCCCGTGTACCCCTGGAACCAATTTAAAATTGCCTACAGCCATGTGTTATTATTTTAGGCCTTCGATGCCTGTCTGCGGTCACTCCTTCCACTAGGCCTCCACTGACCACACCACTGCTGCCCGTGTACCCCTGGAACCAATTTAAAATTGCCTACAGCCAGCCCAATTTTTTTATTTTAGGCCTTCGATGCCTGTCTGCGGTCCATTCTTTCAACTACTACTACACTGACCAGGGCACTGCTGCCCGTGTACCCCTGGAACCAATTTAAAATTGCCTACAGCCATGTGTTATTATTTTAGGCCTTCGATGCCTGTCTGTGGTCACTCCTTCCACTAGGCCTCCACTGACCACACCACTGCTGCCCGTGTACCCCTGGAACCAATTTAAAATTGCCTACAGCCAGCCCAATTTTTTTATTTTAGGCCTTCGATGCCTGTCTGCGGTCCATTCTTTCAACTACTACTACACTGACCAGGGCACTGCTGCCCGTGTACCCCTGGAACCAATTTAAAATTGCCTACAGCCATGTGTTATTATTTTAGGCCTTCGATGCCTGTCTGCGGTCACTCCTTCCACTAGGCCTCCACTGACCACACCACTGCTGCCCGTGTACCCCTGGAACCAATTTAAAATTGCCTACAGCCAGCCCAATTTTTTTATTTTAGGCCTTCGATGCCTGTCTGCGGTCCATTCTTTCAACTACTACTACACTGACCAGGGCACTGCTGCCCGTGTACCCCTGGAACCAATTTAAAATTGCCTACAGCCATGTGTTATTATTTTAGGCCTTCGATGCCTGTCTGCGGTCACTCCTTCCACTAGGCCTCCACAGACCACACCACTGCTGCCCGTGTACCCCTGGAACCAATTTAAAATTGCCTACAGCCACGTGTTATTATTTTAGGCCTTCGATGCCTTTCTGCGGTCACTCCTTCCACTAGGCCTCCACTGACCACACCACTGCTGCCCGTGTACCCCTGGAACCAATTTAAAATTGCCTACAGCCAGCCCAATTTTTTTATTTTAGGCCTTCGATGCCTGTCTGCGGTCCATTCTTTCAACTACTACTACACTGACCAGGGCACTGCTGCCCGTGTACCCCTGGAACCAATTTAAAATTGCCTACAGCCATGTGTTATTATTTTAGGCCTTCGATGCCTGTCTGCGGTCACTCCTTCCACTAGGCCTCCACTGACCACACCACTGCTGCCCATGTACCCCTGGAACCAATTTAAAATTGCCTACAGCCAGCCCAATTTTTTTTATTTTAGGCCTTCGAAGCCTGTCTGCGGTCCATTCTTTCAACTACTACTACACTGACCAGGGCACTGCTGCCCGTGTACCCCTGGAACCAATTTAAAATTGCCTACAGCCATGTGTTATTATTTTAGGCCTTCGATGCCTGTCTGTGGTCACTCCTTCCACTAGGCCTCCACTGACCACACCACTGCTGCCCGTGTACCCCTGGAACCAATTTAAAATTGCCTACAGCCATGTGTTATTATTTTAGGCCTTCGATGCCTGTCTGTGGTCACTCCTTCCACTAGGCCTCCACTGACCACACCACTGCTGCCCGTGTACCCCTGGAACCAATTTAAAATTGCCTACAGCCATGTGTTATTATTTTAGGCCTTCGATGCCTGTCTGCGGTCACTCCTTCCACTAGGCCTCCACTGACCACACCACTGCTGCCCGTGTACCCCTGGAACCAACATCAGAAAATATAAAAATAAGTATTTTGCTTATAAAAAAGAAAATACTGGAGAGATATCAAATGCAGACATTTTAACATTAAAAACAAACACACAACTAAAATCTGGTACAGTACTAAAAATGGCCACCAGCTACAATTACTTTCTCCTGCAAGTAGTTAACTGAAAGGTTTTTTAAATTGAAAACACAGATATGGCATCCACCGAGTGTTGTCCTGTCGCGTCTTCTTTATATTATTGCCGAGAAGATGCAAAACAATGAAAATAATAAAATCATTAATTACCAAAATAATAGAGAAAGTCAACACCACATTGCAAATAAACATTCATTCCAAATAAAGAAGCAGGGCGCGTCCGAGGGTGAGTATATACCTAATAAGAATATAATCACCCTCGGACGCGCAATGCTTATTTCCAACAGCCTTCCTTCCTAAGAATCAGCCCTTCCGTGGTGTAGAGAGACGTTGTGTTACACTCCAAGGTGTTCCCCAGGTTGCCTTTCCTGAGCTTCGATCTTCCGGCTCTCGTTTAGTAGTTGTTGGAAACTACGCTGCATTAGGCCTTCAAATTGGGTATGGGGTGTAGAGAGATGGTGTGTTCCACTCCAAGGTGTTCCCCAGGTTTCCTCGCCAATGCTTCGATCATCATGCTCTCGTTTAGTAGTTGTTGGAAACTACGCTGCATTAGGCCTTCAAATTGGGTATGGGGTGTAGAGAGATGGTGTGTTCCACTCCAAGGTGTTCCCCAGGTTGCCTTTCCTTAGCTTCGATCTTCCGGCTCTCGTTTAGTAGTTCTTGGAAACTACACTGCATTAGGCCTTCAAATTGGGTATGGGGTGTAGAGAGAGGGTGTGTTACACTCCAAGGTGTTCCCCAGGTTGCCTTTCCTGAGCTTCGATCTTCATGCTCTCGTTTAGTAGTTGTCTGAAACTACGCTGCATTAGGCCTACAAATTGGGTATGGGGTGTAGAGAGAGGGTTTGTTACACTCCAAGGTGTTCCCCAGGTTCCCTTTCCTGAGCTTCGATCTTCCGGCTCTCGTTTAGTAGTTGTTGGAAACTACGCTGCATTAGGCCTTCAAATTGGGTATGGGGTGTAGAGAGAGGGTGTGTTACACTCCAAGGTGTTCCCCAGGTTGCCTTTCCTGAGCTTCGATCTTCCGGCTCTCGTTTAGTAGTTGTTGGAAACTACGCTGCATTAGGCCTTCAAATTGGGTATGGGGTGTAGAGAGATGGTGTGTTCCACTCCAAGGTGTTCCCCAGGTTGCCTTTCCTGAGCTTCGATCTTCCGGCTCTCGTTTAGTAGTTCTTGGAAACTACACTGCATTAGGCCTTCAAATTGGGTATGGGGTGTAGAGAGAGGGTGTGTTACACTCCAAGGTGTTCCCCAGGTTGCCTTTCCTGAGCTTCGATATTCCGGCTCTCGTTTAGTAGTTGTTGGAAACTACACTGCATTAGGCCTACAAAATGGGTATGGGGGAAACATTGGCGCATCTGCGGTCCCTCCTTCCTCTAGGCCTCCACTGACCTGTCTACTGCTGCCCGTGTTCCCCTGGAACCAATTTTAAATTGCCTACAGGCAGCCCAATTTATTATGTTAGGGCTTCGAAGCCTGTCTGCGGTCCCTCCTTCCACTAGGCCTCCACTGACCTGTCTACTGCTGCCCGTGTACCCCTTGAACCAACATCATAAAATAAAAAAAAAAGTATTTTGCTTATAAAAAAGAAAATACTGGTGAGATATCAAATGCAGACATTTTAACATTAAAAACAAACACACAACTAAAATCTGGTACAGTACTAAAAATGGCCACCAGCTACAATTACTTTCTCCTGCAAGTAGTTAACTGAAAGGTTTTTTAAATTGAAAACACAGATATGGCATCCACCGAGTGTTGTCCTGTCGCGTCTTCTTTATATTATTGCCGAGAAGATGCAAAACAATGAAAATAATAAAATCATTAATTACCAAAATAATAGAGAAAGTCAACACCACATTGCAAATAAACATTCATTCCAAATAAAGAAGCAGGGCGCGTCCGAGGGTGAGTATATACCTAATAAGAATATAATCACCCTCGGACGCGCAATGCTTATTTCCAACAGCCTTCCTTCCTAAGAATCAGCCCTTCCGTGGTGTAGAGAGACGTTGTGTTACACTCCAAGGTGTTCCCCAGGTTGCCTTTCCTGAGCTTCGATCTTCCGGCTCTCGTTTAGTAGTTGTTGGAAACTACGCTGCATTAGGCCTTCAAATTGGGTATGGGGTGTAGAGAGATGGTGTGTTCCACTCCAAGGTGTTCCCCAGGTTTCCTCGCCAATGCTTCGATCATCATGCTCTCGTTTAGTAGTTGTTGGAAACTACGCTGCATTAGGCCTTCAAATTGGGTATGGGGTGTAGAGAGATGGTGTGTTCCACTCCAAGGTGTTCCCCAGGTTGCCTTTCCTTAGCTTCGATCTTCCGGCTCTCGTTTAGTAGTTCTTGGAAACTACACTGCATTAGGCCTTCAAATTGGGTATGGGGTGTAGAGAGAGGGTGTGTTACACTCCAAGGTGTTCCCCAGGTTGCCTTTCCTGAGCTTCGATCTTCCGGCTCTCGTTTAGTAGTTGTTGGAAACTACGCTGCATTAGGCCTTCAAATTGGGTATGGGGTGTAGAGAGAGGGTGTGTTACACTCCAAGGTGTTCCCCAGGTTGCCTTTCCTGAGCTTCGATCTTCCGGCTCTCGTTTAGTAGTTGTTGGAAACTACGCTGCATTAGGCCTTCAAATTGGGTATGGGGTGTAGAGAGATGGTGTGTTCCACTCCAAGGTGTTCCCCAGGTTTCCTCGCCAATGCTTCGATCATCATGCTCTTGTTTAGTAGTTGTTGGAAACTACGCTGCATTAGGCCTTCAAATTGGGTATGGGGTGTAGCGAGATGGTGTGTTCCACTCCAAGGTGTTCCCCAGGTTGCCTTTCCTGAGCTTCGATCTTCCGGCTCTCGTTTAGTAGTTCTTGGAAACTACACTGCATTAGGCCTTCAAATTGGGTATGGGGTGTAGAGAGAGGGTGTGTTACACTCCAAGGTGTTCCCCAGGTTGCCTTTCCTGAGCTTCGATCTTCATGCTCTCGTTTAGTAGTTGTCTGAAACTACGCTGCATTAGGCCTACAAATTGGGTATGGGGTGTAGAGAGAGGGTTTGTTACACTCCAAGGTGTTCCCCAGGTTGCCTTTCCTGAGCTTCGATCTTCCGGCTCTCGTTTAGTAGTTGTTGGAAACTACGCTGCATTAGGCCTTCAAATTGGGTATGGGGTGTAGAGAGAGGGTGTGTTACACTCCAAGGTGTTCCCCAGGTTGCCTTTCCTGAGCTTCGATCTTCCGGCTCTCGTTTAGTAGTTCTTGGAAACTACACTGCATTAGGCCTACAAATTGGGTATGGGGTGGAGAGAGATGGTGTGTTACACTCCAAGGTGTTCCCCAGGTTTCCTTGCCATTGCTTCGGTCTTCCGACTCTCGTTTAGTAGTTGTAGAAAAGTACACTGCATTAGGCCTACAAAATGGGTATGGGGTGGAGAGAGATGGTGTGTTACACTCCAAGGTGTTCCCCAGGTTGCCTTTCCTGAGCTTCTATCTTCAGGCTCTCATTAAATTGTGGTTAAATGGAACAACTGCATTTGGCGTACTAGTTGGTTTGGGGCCTACTATCGGTGTCTGCCACTCCTTGCTGTTCTCCTGGTTTCCTGTACTGAAATTCCATTTTCAGGCTCTCGTTAAGTAGTTGTTAATGTTAGACTGCATTTGGCCTACTAGTTGGGTTGGGGCCTACTATCGGTGTCTGCCACTCCTTGCTGTTCTCCTCCACTGAACAAAGCTGTGCCGCCTGTTTACTACGGTTGCCAATTTTGAACTGCATTTCGACTACTTACTGATTTGGCCCTACTCTCTGTGTCAGCCTCTCATTCCAGTTGTCCTCCACTGCAATGCCCCCTGGTTATTCCTGTGTTACCAATTTTGAACTGCATTTAGCCCACTTTATTCTTTGGGCCTATATCTGTGTTTCCACTTCATCGTGCCCATTGCCCAGCCAGTGATAGATGAGTCTGCTGGTACATTGACCCATAACGCAACATTCCCCCTGCATGCTACACAACAACATTGTGACCCTGCTGAAAGTCAGGTTGCTCTTCCCGCATACCATACCACCTTACACGGGGACAAAGAGGAAGGTGCAGATGAAAGTGCAGGTTCCTTCATCAGGTGGGGGGAGGAATACTAGTTGGCGACGTCACTGGCACAGGGCCTCTCATAGTACGCAAAAGTGTTGCTGCCGGTGGGAGGCGCCCCCGCCGTGCAAACACACCGCTGTACTTTGAGGGGCCCTGTGCCAGTGCCAATGCCAACAAGTGGGCCCCCCCTGCTTGCTCAGGATCACAGCACTTGCAAAGTTGAAATACTTACCTCTCCCTGCTCCACTGCCGTGACGTGGTCCAGATTTCCTGGGCCCACTAATTACTTGAACCAGCCCTACCCCACACAACTTTAGCCAAATGACCCCCAATTTCAAATGCCTTCCAATTATTATAAGGTAAATTACGCTTGACAAGCTTCATTAAGAAGAATGGATGGTTTTGACATTAAAATGGGCACTCTAGGTGTTTTCCTGGCCCCCACTCACTGCCGACTATGCTGCCCCATTGACTTGCATTGGGTTTCGTGTTTCGGTCGATCCCGACTTTACGTCACAATCGGCCGATTTCACTCGACCCGACTTTTGAGATAGTCGGGTTTCGCGAAACCCGGCTCGACTCTAAAAAGGTCAAGGTCGCTCAACTCTAATCACAAACTACCCAAATGACCGACATTTTTTGAGAGACGGGGAGATCCGAAATAAAATCCATAGAGATATGTGTCCAAGGCCTCTTCGGGACCGGCAAGGGCAAAAGCAACCCATTGGCACGAGAACAGCAGGGCTTAGCCCGAGCACAAATCCCACAGGACTGCACAAAAGAACGCACATCCCGAGACAGAGACGGCCACCAAAAGGATCTAGCCACTAAATCTCTGGTACCAAAGATTCCAGGATGACCAGCCAACACCGAACAATGAACCTCAGAGATAACTTTATTCGTCCACCTATCAGGGACAAACAGTTTCTCCGCTGGGCAACGATCAGGTTTATTAGCCTGAAATTTTTGCAGCACCCGCCGAAAATCAGGGGAGATGGCAGACACAATTACTCCCTCTTTGAGAATACCCGCCGGCTCAGGCAAACCCGGAGAGTCAGGCACAAAACTCCTAGACAGGGCATCCGCCTTCACATTTTTAGAGCCCGGAAGGTACGAAACCACAAAGTCAAAACGAGAGAAAAACAGCGACCAACGAGCCTGTCTAGGATTCAACCATTTGGCAGACTCGAGATAAGTCAAGTTCTTGTGATCAGTCAAGACCACCACGCGATGCTTAGCTCCTTCAAGCCAATGATGCCACTCCTCGAATGCCCACTTCATGGCCAGCAACTCTCGATTGCCAACATCATAATTTAGCTCAGCAGGCGAAAACTTCCTGGAAAAGAAGGCGCATGGCTTCATCACCGAGCAATCAGAGCCTCTTTGCGACAAAACAGCCCCCGCTCCAATTTCAGAAGCATCAACCTCGACCTGGAACGGAAGCGAAACATCTGGTTGACACAACACAGGGGCAGAAGAAAAACGACGCTTTAACTCTTGAAAAGCTTCCACAGCAGCAGAAGACCAATTGACCACATCAGCACCCTTCTTGGCCAAATCGGTCAATGGTTTAGCAATACTAGAAAAATTACAGATGAAGCGACGATAAAAATTAGCAAAGCCAAGTAACTTTTGCAGACTCTTCAGAGATGTCGGCTGAGTCCAATCATAAATGGCCTGGACCTTAACAGGGTCCATCTCGATAGTAGAAGGGGAAAAAATGAACCCCAAAAATGAAACCTTCTGAACACCAAAGAGACACTTTGATCCCTTCACAAACAAAGAATTAGCACGCAGGACCTGGAACACCATTCTGACCTGCTTCACATGAGACTCCCAATCATCCGAGAAGACCAAAATATCATCCAAGTATACAATCAGGAATTTATCCAGGTACTCTCGGAAGATGTCATGCATAAAGGACTGAAATACTGATGGAGCATTGGCAAGTCCGAATGGCATAACTAGGTACTCAAAATGGCCCTCGGGCGTATTAAATGCAGTTTTCCATTCATCTCCCCGTTTAATACGCACAAGATTATATGCACCACGAAGATCTATCTTGGTGAACCAACTAGCCCCCTTAATCCGAGCAAACAAATCAGATAGCAGCGGCAAGGGGTACTGAAATTTGACCGTGATTTTATTTAGAAGGCGGTAATCAATACAAGGTCTCAGCGAACCATCCTTCTTGGCCACAAAAAAGAACCCTGCTCCCAATGGCGATGACGACGGGCGAATATGACCCTTCTCCAAGGATTCTTTTACGTAACTCCGCATAGCGGCGTGCTCAGGTACAGATAAATTAAACAGTCGACCCTTAGGAAACTTACTACCAGGAATCAACTCGATAGCACAATCACAATTCCTATGCGGAGGTAGGGCATTGGACTTGGGCTCATCGAATACATCCCGGTAATCAGACAAGAACTCTGGGACCTCAGAAGGGGTGGATGATGAGATAGACAGAAATGGAACATCACCATGTACCCCCTGACAACCCCAGCCAGACACAGACATTGATTTCCAATCTAATACTGGGTTATGGACTTGTAGCCATGGCAACCCCAACACGACCACATCATGCAGATTATGCAACACCAGAAAGCGAATATCCTCCTGGTGCGCAGGAGCCATGCACATGGTCAGCTGGGTCCAATACTGAGGCTTATTCTTGGCCAAAGGCGTAGCATCAATTCCTTTCAATGGAATAAGACACTGCAAGGGCTCCAAGACTATCCCACAGCGCCTAGCAAACTCCAAGTCCATCAAATTCAGGGCAGCGCCTGAATCCACAAATGCCATGACAGAATAGGAAGACAAAGAGCAGATCAAAGTAACGGACAAAAGAAATTTCGACTGTACCGTACCAATGGTGGCAGACTTAGCGAACCGCTTAGTGCCCTTAGGACAATCGGAGATAGCATGAGTGGAATCACCACAGTAGAAACACAGCCCATTCTGACGTCTGTGTTCTTGCCTTTCAGCTCTGGTCAAGGTCCTATCGCACTGCATAGGCTCAGGTTTATGTTCAGATAATACCGCCAAATGGTGCACAGATTTACGCTCACGCAAGCGTCGACCGATCTGAATGGCCAAAGACATAGGCTCATTCAGACCAGCAGGCATAGGAAATCCCACCATGACATCATTAAGGGCTTCAGAGAGACCCTTTCTGAAAATAGCTGCCAGCGCACATTCATTCCATTGAGTGAGCACGGACCACTTTCTAAACTTCTGACAATAAATCTCTATCTCATCCTGACCCTGACACAGAGCCAGCAAATTTTTCTCTGCCTGATCCACTGAATTAGGTTCATCGTACAGTAATCCGAGCGCCAGAAAAAAACGCATCAATATTACATAATGCAGGATCTCCTGGCGCAATGGAAAATGCCCAGTCTTGAGGGTCGCCACGTAATAAAGAAATAATGATCTTAACTTGTTGAACTGGGTCACCAGAGGAGCGAGGTTTCAACGCCAGAAACAGTTTGCAATTATTTTTGAAACTCAGAAATTTAGCTCTATCTCCAGAAAACAAATCAGGAATAGGAATTCTTGGTTCTAACATAGAATTCTGAGCCACAAAGTCTTGAATATTTTGTACTCTTGCAGTGAGAAGATCCACACATGAAGACAGACCTTTAATGTCCATCACTACACCTGTGTCCTGAACCACCCAAATGTCTAGGGGAAAAAAAAGGCAAAACACAGTGCAAAGAAAAAAGAATGGTCTCAGAACTTCTTTTTTCCCCCTATTGAGACGCATAGTACTTTGGGCCTCCAGTACTGTTATGAATAGGTAATTCAGAACCACAATGGACCTTGAAGTTCAGAGCACACAAAGTGACCTGGCAATAACCAAAAACATAAGACGAGCTCTGAGACGTGGGAACTCTGCTGACCGCAATCCCTAATCCTATCACACCACACTAGAGGTAGCCGTGGATTGCGCCTAACGCTCCCTATGCAACTCGGCACAGCCTGAGAAACTAACTAGCCCTGAAGACAGAAAAATAAGCCTACCTTGCCTCAGAGAAATTCCCCAAAGGAAAAGGCAGCCCCCCACATATAATGACTGTGAGTTAAGATGAAAATACAAACACAGAGATGAAATAGATTTAGCAAAGTGAGGCCCGACTTACTGAATAGAACGAGGATAGGAAAGATAGCTTTGCGGTCAACACAAAAACCTACAAACAACCACGCAGATGGGCAAAAAGACCCTCCGCACCGACTAACGGTACAGAGGTGCTCCCTCTGCGTCTCAGAGCTTCCAGCAAGCAAGAAAAACCAATAAAGCAAGCTGGACAGAAAATATAGCAACAAAAGTAACACAAGCAGAACTTAGCTTATGCTGAGCAGACAGGCCACAGGAACGATCCAGGAGGAAGCAAGACCAATACTAGAACATTGACTGGAGGCCAGGATCAAAGCACTAGGTGGAGTTAAATAGAGCAGCACCTAACGACTTAACCTCATCACCTGAGGAAGGAAACTCAGAAGCCGCAGTACCACTCACATCCACCAACGGAAGCCCATAGACAGAATCAGCCGAAGTACCACTTGTGACCACAGGAGGGAGCTCGACCACAGAATTCACAACAGGTACCGCGATGGGGGCATCTTGTGCGCCCTCTTACGCTAATTTATTTTTGGGTTTATGTGAGTGGGAAATTTTCCAGACCAACCCACATGCCCTGAGCCACAAGATCGTCTCCTGGTGGAGATATATTGATGATGTCCTTATGATCTGGCAGGGGACACAGGAGGAATTGGGCATATTCATCAATGACCTGAATTCTAACACTAGGAATATCAAACTGACGTATAGATGTGAAACCAGAAGAATTGATTTTTTGGATATATCCATCACTGCTGATGATGATGATGGTGGTATCCATACAGACTTGTTTAGAAAAAATACGTCTGTTAACTCTTTGTTGCATGCCTCTTCACAGCATCCATGACAGCTGATTAAGAATATTCCCACCGGTCAATTCTTACGTGCAAGGAGGATATGTTCCAATGATGAACTATTTGAGAAACAGGCCCTAGACCTTTGTGCACGTTTTAAGGATCGTGGGTATGGGAAGAAATCCATCTGCCGCTCCTATCAAAGGGCATTTTATAGCAGAAGAAATACCCTTCTACAAAAACGAAAGTTGGACAAAGATACAGGTCAGGTACGATGTATCCTGGACTTTAATTCCAGGAGTGATGCAATTAGGGAAGCCATCACTAAACACTGGTCAGTACTTCTGATGGACAGAGTGATTGCCAAATGTATTAGTGGGACTCCCACTATTACCTTTAGGCGGTCAAACAACCTTATAGACCAGCTGGTCCATAGCTATCATAAAGGACCTGGCCCTAATTATATCTTTGGGGCAAAAAGACCCAAATGGGGCTGTACTAGCTGTGGGAAGTGTGTGGCTTGCAAAAATGTCAGTAATGCCGTGGATTTTACTAATTCTAGGAATGACAGGACTTATCAGATCACACACACTATTACATGCAGCACCAAAGCCGTTGTGTATCATGCAACCTGCCCGCGTGGTTTTATTTATATTGGGATGACCACACGTGAACTCCGTAGGCGAGTACGTGAGCACATATTGGATATTGAGGGGGCACAGACTGAAGATGACCCCCTGAAACTAAAACCAATCCCACGGCACTTTAAGGCCTCTCATGGATGTGACCCCAAGGAATTATGCATTAAGGGTATTGATAGAGTCTTTGTGGGGCTCAGAGGAGGTAATTGGAAGAGGATGTTGGCACAAAAAGAGGCCAGATGGATTTTTAAACTAGATACCATCTCACCACTTGGCCTGAATGACCATAACTGCTTTGCCCCTTTTCTGCCAATTTGAGATCATGGCACTTGCGGTGTTGTTTGCGGTATTGGATTATTATTGCCAGTTATTTCCATCTTTTGCTTTTGGCCTTTTAGCTTGTTTTTATTCATTTTATTAATTTAATTTTCTATTGTTTGTATTTTAAGGGTCTTTAGTTTCGGTGCTTCCATGCTCATTATGGATCGTTGGATATTGGAACGGGATGTGATATGGCTCTACATTCACACCATTGGATCTTCTGCTGCATTATTTTTACATCCAATATTAAGAGTGTAATATTTTGATTATGTGGCTGTGTGTCCATGCACTTTCTTCGCACGTGTTTACCATATGTTGTATATATTTGTATTACAAATATTTTTATACTAGTATTATAATGTATAGTATGTCACTGGTATATGTACTTTTTATTGTATACGGTCATATATATGTATGTGTTGTATATTTATTAATGTATTTACTGTGTCACCATTATTGCTATTACTAGTCTACATTATCTGTGTCTTAATTATTATTTATTTCAGGCTTTGCAGAAGCTTTTTTAACACAGCGCACTTCGTTCACTTTGCGCACTTGTTGTTGTACTGTTGCGGTTTCCTAGCAACAGTTGTTTTAGTATTATACATCAGCCACTGTCACTTCCGCTTCTGCGCTCTGTACCTTATCATCTGGAAGTTCTTTGCATGTCCCTCTGGCCGTTGTATCTTTTGACTGGAGAGCGCGCACCGGATGTTACGTTGGCATCTTGAGTTTGGTGCGTGTTGTCATGGCTATTACGGCGTCAGCGGGTGCGTTTGCGCATTGTGTTCCATCATTTGGTAGTTTGCTGTGCGTACTTCCGGTGGTCGCCTCCTATTACGGTGGAGTGCACACCAGATGTTACGCTTGTGGCCTGTACTATATGCGCGTTTACATGGGAACTACGTCGTCATCTTATGCGCCTGCATGTTTCTACACTAGCGGTCTTCCTTCTTCCGGTACAGCGGCGTGCCATGTGTATTAGTGAGTAATTGGATTGTGTGGTATATGTGCGTCCTTGCACAGCAGGCACTTATTATCTTCTTGATTGTTGCACCGTCTCTATTGTCCTTTGTGGGATATATATACTATAGCTGGCCAGCACCCAACCACCCCTGGACTCCTGGTAGGTCCCCAGGAGTACTTCATTAGGTTATTATATTATGCTATTATATACACTTGTATTATCACTGTTTTATGAATGTTATTGTTGTGTTTGATTGTACATGGTCACACAGCTTTCATACATACTATTGATACCTATTTGTACGCTATATATTGAGGTTACTACCTGGGTTACCCACCTATTTTCTACTTGTGCCTGTGGGTATATACCCTTGTTTCTATATTGTTTTTACTATGTTTAAATAAAGATTATATTGATTTTATTGGCCCTATGTGAAGTTCTTTTTTGGTGGTTTATTGCTGTTTACTTCATGGCCCTATATGAAGGATATATTTAGGTGTTTCTTTTTTTTTTTTTTGGCCCATACTCTGTCTGGTCCCAGATTCAACATGAAATAATTTTGGCTGTCTGTGTAGATGCTTTCTTAGGCTGGTTTCACACTTGCATTTTGATCTGCAGCGTTTTAAACGCATCTGCAAGTGCAGGAAAAAACGCATGTAAACGTGTACAAACGCAGCGTTTTTTAGACGCATGCGTTAACGCATGCGTCTAAAAAAACGCAGCGTTTGTACGCGTTTACATGCGTTTTTCCTGCGTTTGCATTTTTTGTGCGCAAGAAGAGAAATTTCACAAGAGCAAAAACAAGATAACCAGACACCACCAATGGGACTAGAGAGGGCGTATATGATGGGCTCTCTATATATAGACCCTAGGGCTACTGAAATTTTAACAGCTTGCTACTGTATCCTGTGTCCTGGATTTCAGCTTCAAGATGTTTCTTGCCTGTGCTTTTGCTTGGGAGCAAGACCGAAACCGCGAAAGATGGAGAAGGAGACAACGTAGGTGTTTTTGGAGGCACCCCATTATTGAAGTGCGTGAGAGCCGTGGAGCCTATCACACGCTCTATGCCGAGCTGAATGCCAACCCGGAGAAATTCCAGGAGTAAACGAGAATGTCGCAAGAATCGTTCCGGGATTTGCTGTCTCGCGTCCAAGGAGCCATACGGCGACAGGACACCCAGCTCCGTAGAGCGATTCCACCCGAGGAACGTCTGCTGGTGACATTAAGGTACGTTCAAAATCTAAACCAATGCCAGTCCAAATTTTGGTTATTCTGACATGTATTTTTTGTGTATTTTCCTCTTTTTTTATTTTTTATTTTTAACCACACCATAAAAAGAGTAGATTGTAATGTTGTTTTTTGTTTGTGTTTTTCTTCTAGATTTCTTGCCACAGGGGAGAGTTTATCTTCCCTCCACTTCCAATACCGGCTTGGAATATCCACTCTGTCCGGAATAGTTGTGGACTCCTGTCGGGCTTTATGGAATGTACTCCGTGATGAGTTTATACCACTACCCACCGCGGACATGTGGTGTGAATTTGCAGAAAAAATCTGGAATGTGTGTGATTTCCCCAACTGTTTAGGAGCGGTGGATGGAAAGCACATCTGCATTATCAAACCTGCCAGAACCGGATCTGAGTTTTTCAACTACAAAAAATACTTTTCTGTAGTGCTCATGGCAATAGCTGATGCGGACTGTCGCTTCATCGCTGTGGACATTGGAGCTTTTGGCTGTGGCAATGATTCCCAGACTTTCAAGAGCTCGGATATGGGCTGGCATGTGTATGGCAACAATTTTAATTTCCCCCCTCCACAGCCTCTCCCCAACACTCAAGGCCCACTGCTGCCATTTGTTATGGTTGGGGATGAGGCCTTCCAGATGTGTGAAAATCTACTGAAGCCCTATTCCAGTCGTGACTTGGACCACACTAGAAAGATCTTCAACTACAGACTGACCAGGGCCCGAAGAACAGTAGAGTGTACCTTTGGCATTCTGGTCGCTAAATGGCGCATTCTTGCATCAGCCATAAATCTAAAAGTGGAAACAGTTGACGAGGTGGTCAAAGCCTGTGTGGTTCTCCACAATTACATAATTACTAAGGAGTGACCCCACATTGAACTGGATGAACCAGTTGCACACCCACTGCCTCATTTCCAGCATCACCCGCTGCAGTCAACTGCAGCCGTTGGTCTCATGCGGGACCAATTTGCTGCCTATTTTGATTCAGATATTGGACGGGTGTCATGGCAGGACAATGTTGTGTAAATGTCCTGTTGTATCTTTATCTGTACCAGTAAGTTTCTACAATTAAAATAATATTTCACATTAATAAACTTTAGTGTTAGTTGTGTTGACCGTGTCTCCTATCTTTTTCCTCTCCAAACCAAGGTTGCCCAAAAACGGGCAGTCAGATCTGTATTTAATATCATTTTTTGTAATCCCAAACCAGGAGTGGGTGATACAGGCAGAGGTGCTAGTTATTATGTTAATATCATAATTGACCTCTAATTGTTCCACTCCTTGTTTTGGTTTACAAATACTGATATAAAACAATGGCCACATACTGCTAGTAATGGCAGCCATGTTGCTTTATTGGTAAGCTTGTTGACGTCATTGCATCCTGATTCTCTTCTCATGTATCCATTGGACACAAAATGGAGAGACAATCAATGTCACGCTATCTATACTCATCAAGTCAGGTGTCAGAAATAATGATTTCATGATAAACATATACAGGCTCATGAATTCACCATTTCTGACACCTGGGCAGGTGAGCATAGATATGTAGCGTGTGACAACCATTGTCCCCTCAATTGGTGTGTAATAGATTATGTATAAAGAAGAGAAAATGGTGGTTATACAAGGCAGTTATCTACTCAACAGGTCAGGTGTCATAACTTATGAGTTTTTGTACACCTGACCTGTTCAGTAGAGGACTGCACTGTATTTCCACCACTTTCTCTTCATACTGCCACACTAGGCATATACAAAAAGAGATTATGGAGATACATGTTATATTTTTGGGGCCACCTCATATCTGTATACTAAAGACACACATATAGCTGCAGTCTTGTATTTTTAACTACTGGAGATATGTTGTGGCCCAAAAAATAAGTGTGTGGCGAAGTTTCTTGGCGCACGGTGTGTGTTGCCGGCGGCGATAGACACAATAAACCAAACATAATTGTGGCAAATCAAACTTGTTTTATTTTGTTAACAAAGTCTAAAACTTATTTTTTTGTACCGCGCCGGCTTGGGGTAGAGTGATGTAAATGGGGGGTGTGAAGCACTGAGGCCTGGCTAACCGTGGACGACGCAGAGGTGGCAGGAGAAGGGGCAATGAAACTAGAAGGGTCTGGAAGTTCGAGGATGGGGCTTGACACATGAGAGGCTTGAGACGCACTGGAAGGGTGAGACAAAACTGACAATACAGACACATCAGTAGGTGAAGGGGGAGGAATACTAAGAGGTTTTTTGTTTTTTTTCTGAGATTTATTTGATTTTGCCTGGTAGGGGGACGTCTTGGTGGGCTCATATGCTGTAGCGTGGTGGCGGGAGACCCGTCAGGGTCCGGCTGCACTGTCTCACAGTCCATTGCGCTTGTCAAGCGCTCGGCCATGCCAGAGTCCTGCTGCGTCGTGGTGGATGGAACATAAAGCCCTGCCAGGGTCCTGCTGCATCATGGCGGGGGCGGTCCTGAAAGCCACGCCAGGGTCCTGCTGCATCGTGGTGGGGGCGGTCCTGAAAGCCATGGCAGGGTCCTGCTGCATCGTGGTGGGGGCGGTCCTGAAAGCCACGCCAGGGTCCTGCTGCATCGTGGTGGGGGTGGTCCTGAAAGCCATGGCAGGGTCCTGCTGCATCATGGTGGGGCCGGTCCTGAAAGCCACGCCAGGGTCCTGCTGCATTGTCGTGGGGGCAGTCCTGAAAGCCATCGCAGTGTCCTGCTGCATCGTGGTGGGGCTGGTCCGAAAAGCCACGCCAGGGTCCTGCTGCATCGTGGTGTCAGTGGAGGAGGTCCAAGCCGAAGCAGCGGTGGTCACGGTGGTGGCGGTGGGATGTCCAACTGCACTCGTCAAGGTGTTGGCGCTGTAGTGGAGTCCGCCTGTGGAAGGAATTGAGGTGGCCGTGCAGTGGTATGCAGCAGAGGTCGGCATGGAAGTTAATCGTGACAGTGACGGCACAGTTGGATATGCCGCCACTGTCTGCTGTAAATAACGACTCTGCTGCATAGCCTGCACAAAAGCAGCATTGCAGGCCTGCATCATACTGAGCTGGAGATCAGGGCTAAGGTGTTCCGACATGCCCTGCTCAATTTGGTTAAAAAAATGATGAGCTGGCCTCTGGAGGTCGGCTTTCACTTGATCAAGGCTTTTGGTGACCTCCTGGATACGGCAATTCAAGAGGTTATGAGAAACATCCATTCGGTCACCTAAAGCCTTGATTGCTTCATGTAAAACCGAGCTCAAGTGCAAAAACTCAGGCATGAGTGACCTGTCCGAAGCCCTCTGTCGCTGCCGGGATGAGCCCAAAAAAAAGGGTGCAGTGAAAGAGGACTGCGAAAGGGGAAGACCTGATGTTCCAGCTCCCTGGTCTCCAGTAAGTGTGGAAGGCCCACCTGCTGCTGCGCTGCTGGATGGCTGGGACGGGTCCGTGGCTGCCGGATGAAGGACCGCTCCAGAACCTGGGCATATAGTCGTGCTGTGTGTGCTGTGAAAAAAGGAAACAGAAAATTAATACCAAAAAATAACCAGATGCTAAATCCTGTGGAATTTTAAAATACAGATTATGTCAATACAATACAACCGAAAGCATGTGAGAAAAACTTACGTTCTCTGGGCAAGGACCGGTCTTAAAAATGACAGCACGCGATGATATTTGTACAGTCTGATCCTTGCTCCTGAACCACTGGCAGCACGACTCTCTTGGTGCACATCCTTGTTGAAGCGGTCCTTCATGGAATGCCAACGCGTTTTTACTTTGTCCACTGTTAAAAAAAAAAACATTATGGTCAGGAAATGGACTTTTTGCCGTGCAAAGACAACTGTGTGTGATGAGAGAAACTCTGGAGAGTTTCTTTCAACACGCACAGTCAAGAGAGCACGGCCAAGGTCTCTGCTGCTTCACACTGCAGTGCAATACTTACCAAATGCACTATGGAGCCGTGGCGGGTAGTGTTGAGCGATACCTTCCGATATCGGAAAGTATCGGTATCGGATAGGATCGGCCGATATTCAAAAAATATCGGATATCGCCGATACCGATACCCGATCCTAATGCAAGTCAATGGGACCAAAATATCGGAATTAAAATAAACCCTTTCTTTCCTTGTAGGTTCATTCTACATGAAGGAAAACAACTAAGAATAATGCAGGATGTATTTGGGGAGGTGGCGGAGACATTAAAGTCATAGAGGTTTAGCCCAATCAAATAGAATAGCATGTTTTTTTTTTTTTTAAAGACGTTCGGAGTGACAAAGATATTGACTATGTAAATTTTTTTTTTTTTTTTGTCAGATATTGATGTTTTACTATTCCACGCCCTTCCCCTTCTTTTTTTTTTACTTTTCCCACACTTTCATCTTCATCATCATCAGCATCTTTGACATCAACTTCTTCTTCACCTTATTCATCTTCTTCATCCTTTACCTTTTTTTTTTTTGATTACATTCTTCATATTCATTTTATTCAACTATTATTATTCTTCCTATTCTACATATTCATTTTATTCAACTGTTATTATTCTTCCTATTCTAGTTCTTCATCATATTTGTGACAGGCATTACCATAGTTGTTATCTATAAAAGTTGGAAGATTACACCTTCCGTTCTGCCAGTCACAAAAGTTACATTTGTCCGCGTTCAGTTTGGCCTGCAGCATCAGGCTTTATCCAGGGGCACCACGAGGAGGAACGGACTCACCCCCATACACTGCTTAGTCTTCTTCTGCATATAATTTAGATAATATCTTTTGCTCTGATATTAAGTCTTATGCTTAATGTTCTTCTGCTCTTTGTTCTGCAGCCTCTTGTTCTTCTGCTTCTCAGTCTTCCATGTCGTCGTCTCCAGGGTCGTCGTCTCCAGTGTCGTCGTCTCCGCCGTCGTCGTCTCCGTCGTCGTCGTCGTCGTCGTCATCGGGGTGGTCTTCCGGGTCGTCGACGTTAGGGTCTTCAACTTGGAAATGTAGCAGAAGGTACAAGAAGGCTGAGAAAATGCCAAGAACCAGCTGATGGAACTGGAACTCGGATGGCTACCCGAAGGTTCAAGAGCCTATGGAACTACCGAGGACCAGCTCACGTTACTGGAACCCGGTTACTAAGCAGGAGGTACCCGTGCTAAAAAGCACTACCAAGGACCGCCTGACGTTGGCGGAACTCGGATACCCAGAAGGAGGCACCTAAGCCAAAGGCTCTGCCCGGAACCAGCTGACGGTACTGGAACCAGGATGGGGAGCAGAAGGTACAAGAGCAAAAGACACTGCCGAGAACCAGCTGACGGTACTGGAACCCGGATGGGTAGCCGAAGGTCCAAGAGCCAATGGAACTACCGAGGACCAGCTGACGTTACTGGAACCCGGTTACTAAGCAGGAGGTACCCGTGCCTGAAAGCACTACCAAGGACCACCTGACGTTGGTGGAACTTGGATACCCAGAAGGAGGCACCTAAGCCAAAGGCTCTGCCCGGAACCAGCTGACGGTACTGGAACCAGGATGGGGAGCAGAAGGTACAAGAGCAAAAGACACTGCCGAGAACCAGCTGACGGTGCTGGAACCAGGTGGTGGACCCGAAGGCCCACAGGAGAGGAGAGAACAGCTAGGCCGCGAGGCAGCCGCAGTTACCGAACCCCAACAGTCCTACAGGGGGAGCTGGGCCTACTGGCACTACAGAACCAGCCTTGACTACCATTTCATGCAGCCCACATAGGAAGCTCCTAAACTGGAGGCACCCTGGAGTTGGCTAACCCGACCGCAACACGACGGGGCAAGCATAGGCGTCTCAGCGAGCTTGACACAACCCGGAAACAGCTGACGGTGCTGAAACCAGGTTTGGCACGAGGGAGTACCTGTGACAAAAACACTGCCGAGAACCAGCTGGCGGTGCTGGAACCCGGATGCGTTGCCCCAGTGTGCAAGAGCCAATGGCACGACCGAGGACCAGCTGACGGTGCTGGAACCCGGTTACTAAGCTGTAGGTGCCCGCGCTTAAAAGCACTACCAAGGACCGCCTGGCGTTGGCGGAACTCGGATACCCAGGAGGAGGCACCTAAGCCAAAAGCTCGGCCCGGAACCAGCTGACGGTGCTGGAACCAGGTGGTGGACCCGAAGGCCCACAGGAGAGGAGAGAACAGCTAGGCCGCGAGACAGCCGCAGTTACCGAACCCCAACAGTCCTACAGGGGGAGCTGGGCCTACTGGCACTACAGAACCAGCCTTGACTACCAATTCATGCAGCCAACATAGGAAGCTCCTAAACTGGAGGCACCCTGGAGTTGGCTAACCCGACCGCAACACAACGGGGCAAGCATAGGTGTCTCAGTGAGTTTGACAGTACCCGGAAACAGCTGACGGTGCTGGAACCAGGCTGGGCACGAGGGAGTACCTGTGACAAAATCACTGCCGAGAACCAGCTGGTGGTGCTGGAACCCGGATGCGTTGCCCCAGTGTGCAAGAGCCAATGGCACGACCGAGGACCAGCTGACGGTGCTGGAACCCGGTTACTAAGCTGTAGGTGCCCGCGCTTAAAAGCACTACCAAAGACCGCCTGGCGTTGGCGGAACTCGGATACCCAGGAGGAGGCACCTAAGCCAAAAGCTCGGCCCGGAACCAGCTGACGGTGCTGGAACCAGGTGGTGGACCCGAAGGCCCACAGGAGAGGAGAGAACAGCTAGGCCGCGAGGCAGCCGCAGTTACCGAACCCCAACAATCCTACAGGGGGAGCTGGGCCTACTGGCACTACAGAACCAACCTTGACTACCAATTCATGCAGCCCACATAGGAAGCTCCTAAACTGGAGGCACCCTGGAGTTGACTAACCCGACCGCAACACGACGGGGCAAGCATAGGTGTCTCAGCGAGCTTGACACAACCCGGAAACAGCTGACGGTGCTGAAACCAGGTTTGGCACGAGGGAGTACCTGTGACAAAAACACTGCCGAGAACCAGCTGGCGGTGCTGGAACCCGGATGCGTTGCCCCAGTGTGCAAGAGCCAATAGCACGACCGAGGACCAGCTGACGGTGCTGGAACCCGGTTACTAAGCTGTAGGTGCCTGCGCTTAAAAGCACTACCAAGGACCGCCTGACGTTGGCAGAACTCGGATACCCAGGAGGAGGCACCTAAGCCAAAGGCTCGGCCCGGAACCAGCTGACGGTGCTGGAACCAGGTGGTGGACCCGAAGGTCCACAGGAGAGGAGAGAACAGCTAGGCCGCGAGGCAGCCGCAGTTACCGAACCCCAACAGTCCTACAGGGGGAGCTGGGCCTACTGGCACTACAGAACCAGCCTTGACTACCAATTCATGCAGCCCACATAGGAAGCTCCTAAACTGGAGGCACCCTGGAGTTGGCTAACCCGACCGCAACACGACGGGGCAAGCATAGGCGTCTCAGCGAGCTTGACACAACCCGGAAACAGCTGACGGTGCTGAAACCAGGTTTGGCACGAGGGAGTACCTGTGACAAAAACACTGCCGAGAACCAGCTGGCGGTGCTGGAACCCGGATGCGTTGCCCCAGTGTGCAAGAGCCAATGGCACGTCCGAGGACCAGCTGACGGTGCTGGAACCCGGTTACTAAGCTGTAGGTGCCTGCGCTTAAAAGCACTACCAAGGACCGCCTGACGTTGGCGGAACTCGGATACCCAGGAGGAGGCACCTAAGCCAAAGGCTCGGCCCGGAACCAGCTGACGGTGCTGGAACCAGGTGGTGGACCCGAAGGTCCACAGGAGAGGAGAGAACAGCTAGGCCGCGAGGCAGCCGCAGTTACCGAACCCCAACAGTCCTACAGGGGGAGCTGGGCCTACTGGCACTACAGAACCAGCCTTGACTACCAATTCATGCAGCCCACATAGGAAGCTCCTAAACTGGAGGCCCCCTGGAGTTGGCTAACCCGACCGCAACACGACGGGGCAAGCATAGGCGTCTCAGTGAGTTTGACAGTACCCGGAAACAGCTGACGGTGCTGGAACCAGGCTGGGCACGAGGGAATACCCGTGACAAAAACACTGCCGAGAACCAGCTGGTGGTGCTGGAACCCAGATGCGTTGGCTATTAAAGATTGTCTTCCTAGAGCCCCAACTAGCGGTGTTGGAGCAAAGGGTAAGCAGGGGGAGCAGAGTGTGGGCCGAAGCCTGCACTGGAGGCAGCTTTGTGTCTGCGTTGCGTTTGCAGGACACTTTGCCGGCTACACAGTGGGGGAACAGCTGGCATTGCTGAACCCCACTAACACAATGGCGGGTGTTTTTCTCTGTGCAGCTAGCACTTCAGGGCAAAAACTAGCGATGTTAGAGCCCGTGGTGAAGCAGGAGGAGGAGGAGAGGAGCAGAGGGTAGGCCGAAGCCTAGTTGAACCAATTTCAAAGGAAACCTTTAACCCCCCCTCAGGTGTTACAAAGTACAAGAGACACACCTTGTGCAGTATTAATGCTGCACAAGTGAAAGGTTGCTCTATTAATTTGTCTACTTGCACACGCTGAATGAAAGACGTACACAATTTAGCCCATTGTACAGTCAAACTGTAGTGGATGCGTGACTTGGCTTTTTAAGGAGACGCAGCACAGGTGTCCCAAATAACGCCTTGGTGCTTGGCGCAGCTTCCTGAGCGTTGTTATTTGCTGTACAGGAGTCTGCGCTCTTGTGTTATCCCTTGGCAATGCCCTGTTAGCGCTGCCCGTCTTATGACCTCATTTCATGTTGGCCGGTGCGGTTAACGATGGCCATAAATCCCAGACGCACAGTGCCTTTTCATAAAGTTACACTGCGGTGCTGGGATTCGTGGCCTTGAGCAGTAAATATTTTCACCGCTCACACACTTCCTTACACCTGCTTCAGACTGGGCGGCCTCTGCTGATCCCTTCTCGCATGCCGCGGCCATGAGGCTGCACAGTCTGAAGAAGGCGGAAGGAGATGAGTGACGACAGGCGAACATATGCACTGCTCGTGCCCATAAACCACACCCTCGCTGACAAAATAAATAAGAAACCGAGGGGCATTGTTTGGAGCAGGGCGGACGCACAGGCGCAGCCAGCTAACCAATGATGTCAAAAGACGGGAAGCGCTACCAAGGCTGGTGCTGCGTATCATTAGAAAGGAAAGTCACACCTCAGGGACAGTGGAATGGTCTCAATGAGACACATTTTGTACGTGTTGAGTTCCACGTGGGCAAGTAGAAAAAGTCAGCCACCTTGTACAAATGCAGCAGTACTGCTGTACAAGGTGGCTGTTATACATAGAAACACCTGGGGGTGGGGGGCAGGCTTCCTTCAATTTCAGTTCATGTGCCTGTGTGGCGTTTGCAGGTTACGTTGCCGGCTACACAGCAGGGGAACAGCTGGCGTTGCTGAACCCCACTAACACATTGGCTGGTGTTTTTCTCTGTGCAGCTAGCACTTCCGGGCCAAAACTAGCGGTGTTTGAGCCCAGGGGCAGCAGCAGGAGGAGAGGAGCAGAGTGTAGGCCGAAGCCTGCACTGGTGGCAGCTTTTGGTCGGTTGTGCCAGCGTGGCTTGTGCTGGACACGATGCCGGCTACACAGCAGGGGAACAGCTGGCGGTGCTGAACCCCACTAACACATTGGCTGGTGTTTTTCTCTGTGCAGCTAGCACTTCCGGGCAAAAACTAGCGGTGTTAGAGCCCAGGGTCAGCAGGAGGAGGAGAGGAGCAGAGTATAGGCCGAAGCCTAGTTGAACCAATTTCAAAGGTAACCTTTAACCCCCCCTCAGGTGTTGCAAGGTACAAGAGCCACACCTTGAACAGCATTAATGCTGCACAAGTCAAAGGTTGCTCTATTAATTTTGCTCCTTGCACACGCTGAATAAAACACGTACACTATTTAGCCCATTATACTGTCAAACAGTAGTGGAGGTGTGACTTTTCTTTTTAAGAAGACGCAGCACAGGTGTCAAAATTTACACCTAGGTGCTTGGCGCTGATTCCTGAGTGTTGTTATTTGCTGTACAGGAGTCTGCGCTATTTTGATCCCTTGGCCATGCGCTGTGAGCGCTGCCTGTCTTCTGACCTCATTTCATGTTGGCCGGTGCGGTTAGCAATGGCCATGAATCCCAGAACCACAGTGCCTTTTCATAAAGTTACACTGCGGTGCTGGGATTCGTGGCCTTGTGCAGTAAATATGTTTGCCGCTCACACATGTCCTTACACCTGCTTCAGACTGGGCGGCCTCAGCTGATCCCTTATCGCCTGCCACGGCCATGAGGCCGCACAGTCTGAAGAAGGCGGAAGGAGGGGAGTGAAGACAGGCGAAGATATGCACTGCTCGTGCCCATCAATCACACCCTCGCAGTCATAATATATGAGACAACGAGGGGCGTTGTGTCGGGCAGGGCGGACGCACAGGCACAGCCAGCCAACCAATGATGTCAGAAGACAGGCAGCGCTAACAATGGGGGTGATGCGTATCATTAAAAAGGAAAGTCACACCTCAGGGACAGTGCAATGGTCTCAATGAGACACATTTAGTACGTGTTTAATTAAACGTGGGCAAGGAGAAAAAGTCAGCCACCTTGTACAAATGCAGCAGTACTGCTGTACAAGGTGGCTGTTATACATAGAAACACCTGGGGGGGTGGGGCCTGGTTCCCTTTAATTTCAGTTCAGGTGCCTGCATGGCGTTTGCAGGACACGTTGCCAGCTACACAGCAGGGGAACAGCTGGCGTTGCTGAACCCCACTGACACATTGACTGGTGTTTTTCTCTGTGCAGCTAGCACTTCCGGGCAAAAAACTGGCGGTGTTTGAGCCCAGGGTCAGCAGGAGGAGAAGAGGAGCAGAGTGTAAGCCGAAGCCTGCACTGGTGGCAGCTTTTGGTCAGTTGTGCCAGCATGGCTTGTGCTGGACACGATGCCGGCTACACAGCAGGGGAACAGCTGGCGGTGTTGAACCCCACTAACACATTGGCTGGTGTTGTTCTCTGTGCAGCTAGCACTTCCAGGCAAAAACTAGCGGTGTTTGAGCCCAGGGGCAGCAGGAGGAGGAGAGGAGCAGAGTGTAGGCCGAAGCCTAGTTGAACCAATTTCAAAAGTTACCTTTAACCCCCCCTCAGGTGTTGCAAGGTACAAGAGCCACACCTTGTGCAGCATTAATGCTGCACAAGTCAAAGGTTGCTCTCTTAATTTTGCTCCTTGCACACGCGGAATAAAACACGTACACTATTTAGCCCATTATACTGTCAAACAGTAGTGGAGGCGTGACTTGTCTTTTTAAGGAGACGCAGCACAGGTGTCAAAATTTACACCTAGGTGCTGGGCGCTGATTCCTGAGCGTTGTTATTTGCTGTACAGGAGTCTGCGCTATTTTGATCCCTTGGCCATGCGCTGTGAGCGCTGCCTGTCTTCTGACCTCATTTCATGTTGGCTGGTGCGGTTAGCAATGGCCATGAATCCCAGGCCCGCAGTGGGTTTTCAAAAAATCACACTGCGTGGCTGGGATTCGTGGCCTTGTGCAGTAAATATGTTTGCCGCTCACACATGTCCTTACACCTGCTTCAGACTGGGCGGCCTCAGCTGATCCCTTATCGCCTACCACGGCCATGAGGCCGCACAGTCTGAAGAAGGCGGAAGGAGATGAGTTAAGACAGGCGAACATATGCACTGCACATGCCCATCAATCACACCCTCGCAGCCAAAATATATGAGACAACGAGGGGGTTGTGTCGGGCATGGCGGACGCACAGGCACAGGCAGCCAACCAATGATGTCAGAAGACGGGCAGCGCAACCAAGGGGGGTGGTGAGTGTCATTAAAAAGGAAAGTCACACCTCAGGGACATTGTAATGGTCTGTAATGAGACACATATTTTACGTGTTTAATTCAACGTGGGCAATGAGAAAAAATCAGCCACCTTGTACAAATGCAGCAGTACTGCTGTACTAGGTGGCTGTTATACATAGAAAGACCTGGGGGGGTGGGGCCAGGTTCTCTTTAATTTCAGTTCAGGTGCCTGCATGGCGTTTGCAGGACACGTTGCCGGCTACACAGCAGGGGAACAGCTGGCGTTGCTGAACCCCACTAACACATTGGCGGGTGTTTTTCTCTGTGCAGCTAGCACTTCCAGGCTACAACTGGCGGTGTTATAGCCCAGGGTCAGCAGGAGGAGGAGAGGAGCAGAGTGTAGGCCGAAGCCTGCACTGGTGGCAGCTTTTGGTCTGTAGTGCCAGCGTGGCTTGTGCTGGACACGATGCCGGCTACACAGCAGGGGAACAGCTGGCGGTGCTGAACCCCACTGACACAATGGTGGGTGTTTTTCTCTGTGCAGCCAGCACTTCCGGGCCCCAACTGGCGTAGTTAGAGCCCAGGGTCTGCAGGAGGAGCAGAGTGTAGGCGGAAGCCTACTTGAACCAATTTCAAAGGTAGCCTTTAACCCACCCTCAGGTGTTACAATGTTGAAGAGCCACACCTTGTGCAGCAGTAAAGCTCCACAAGTTAAAGGTTGCTCTTTAAGTTTTGCTCATTGCACACGCAGAATGAAAGACATACACAATTTAGCCCATTGAACAGTAGTTCAGTTCTGTATTGGAGGCGTGACTTGTCTTTTTAAGGAGACGCAGCACAGGTGCACATAAATAACGCCTTGATGCTGGGCGCAGCCTCCTGAGCGTTGTTCTTTGCTGTACAGGAGGCTGCGCTATTGTGATCCCTTGGCCATGCGCTGTGAGCGCTGCTTGTCTTCTCACCTCATTTCATGTTGGCTGGTGCGGTTAGCAATGGCCATGAATCCCAGACCCGCAGTGTGTTTTCAACAAATCACACTGCGTGGCTGGGATTCGTGGCCTTGTGCAGTAAATATGTTTGCCGCTCACACATGTCCTTACACCTGCTTCTGACTGGGCGGCCTCAGCTGATCCCTTATCGCCTACCACGGCCATGAGGCCGCACAGTCTGAAGAAGGCGGAAGGAGATGAGTTAAGACAGGCGAACATATGCACTGCACATGCCCATCAATCACACCCTCGCAGCCAAAATATATGAGACAACGAGGGGGGTTGTGTCGGGCAGGGCGGACTCCCAGGCACAGGCAGCCAACCAATGATGTCAGAAGACGGGCAGCGCTACCAAGGGGGGTGGTGCGTGTCATTAGAAAGGAAAGTCACACCTCAGGGACAGTGGAATGGTCTCAATGAGA
The DNA here is from genome assembly GCF_032444005.1 of Ranitomeya imitator. NCBI lineage: Eukaryota > Metazoa > Chordata > Amphibia > Anura > Dendrobatidae > Ranitomeya > Ranitomeya imitator. The sequence continues at coordinate 102,471,633 of NC_091288.1, forward strand.
CACATTTTGTACGTGTTGAGTTCCACGTTGGCAAGGATAAAAAGTCAGCCACCTTGTACAAATGCAGCATTACTGCTGTACAAGGTAGCTGTTATACATAGAAACACCTTGGGGTGGGTGGCATGGTCCCTTTAATTTCAGTTCATGTGCCTGCGTGGCGTTTGCAGGTCACGTTGCCGGCTACACAGCAGGGGAACAGCTGGCGTTGCTGAACCCCACTAACACATTGGCTGGTGTTTTTCTCTGTGCAGCTAGCACTTCCGGGCCAAAACTAGCGGTGTTTGAGCCCAGGGGCAGCAGCAGGAGGAGAGGAGCAGAGTGTAGGCCGAAGCCTGCACTGGTGGCAGCTTTTGATCTGTTGTGCCAGCGTGGCTTGTGCTGGACACGTTGCCGACTACACAGCAGGGGAACAGCTGGCGGTGCTGAACCCCACTAACACATCAGCTAGTGTTTTTTATGTGTAGACAACACTTCCAGGTGGCAACTGACAGTGTTGAAACCCAGGGAATCAAAGAGGAGCAGAGTGTAGGCCGAAGCCTGCAGTGGAGCAAGTTGAAAGGGAACCTTTAACCCCCCCCCCCAGGCATTTGTTGCTGAAAGAGCCATCTTGTACAGCAGTAATACTGCACATGGAAAATGGTGGCTCCGAAAATTATGCTCCTTGCAAACGCTGAAGTACACACTCATATAATGTGTCCCCTCACACCGTCCAACCGTTCCGGAAGTGGGACTTTCCTTTGTAATGTGACACAGCACAGCCGTCATTCCAACCCCCTTGGTGCCGTGCGCCACCTCCTCAACGTTGTTTGGTTCTGTCACGGAGCCCGCGCTGTAATGTTATCCCTTGGCCATGCACAGTTAGCGGTGCCCGTCTTCTGACATCATTTAGGTGTCAGGCTGGCAGTGCCTGTGCGTCCAAGCTGCCCGAGATCCAACCTCGCAGTGTCATCTAATGTAATCCCACTGCGGGCCAGGGATCCATGGGCATGCGCAGTGCATATCATCGCCTCTCACTCCCCTCCTTCCTGCTTCTTCAGACTGTGCGGCGTCACGGCCGTGGCATGCTATTAGGGATCAGCTGACGCCGCCTAGTCTGAAGAAGCGTGAAGAAGGGGAGTGAGAGGCTAGTATATGCACTGCGCATGGCCATGGATACCAGGCCCACTGTGGGATCACATTAGACGACACTGCGAGGTGGGATTTCGGGCAGCGTGGACGCACAGGCGCAGCCAGGATGACAACAAATGATGTCAGAGGACGGGTAGCGCAAACTGTGCATGGCCAAGGGATAACATAACAGCGCAGGGTCCATGACGGAATCAAACAGCGCTAAGGAGGCAGCGCACGGTGCCAAGGGGGTAGCAATGACGGCTGTGCTGCGTCACATTACAAAGGAAAGTCCCACCTCCGGGACGGTTGGATGGTGTGAGGGGACACATTACATGAGTGTGTAGTTCAGCGTTTGCAAGGAGCATAATTTCAAGAGCGACCTTTTCCTTGTGCAGTATTAGTGCTGCACAAGGTGGCTCTTTCAGTAACAAACGCCTGGGGGGGGGGACAGGTCCCCTTACATTTTAGTTGTGCCAGCGTGGCGGTCGCATGACACGTTGCCGGATACACAGCTGGGGATCAGCTGACGTTACTGAACCCCAATAACAGAGGAGCGACTGTTGACTGTGCAGACAGCACTTCCAGGCACCAACTGGCGGTGTTAGAGCCCAGGGACAGCAGGAGGAGCAGAGGAACAGAGTGTAGGCCGAAGCCTGATTGGAGCAAGTTGAAAGGGAACCTTTAACCCCCCCCCAAGACGTTTGTAGCTGAAAGAGCCATCTTGTGCAGCACTAAGGATGCAAAGGGAAAAGGTTGCTCTTTTAATTATGCTCCTTGCAAACACAGAAGTAAACACTAAAAATGTGTCCCCTTATACCGTAAAACCGTCCCGGAGGTGCGAATTTCCTTCGTAATGGGACACAGCACAGCTGTCATTCCTATCCCCTTGGTGCCGTGCGCTGCCTCCTCAGCGTTGTTTTAAGCTGTCACGGAGCCTGCGCTGTTCTGTTATCCCTTGGCCATGCCCTATTTGCGCTGCCTGTCTTCTGACATAATTTGGTGTCAGGCTGTCAGTGCCTGTGCGTCCATGCTGCTCCAGATCCCACCTCGCAGTGTCGTCTAACGTAATCCCACTGCGGGCCTTGGATCCATGGGCATGCACAGTGCATATCCTCGACTCTCACTCCCCTCCTTCCCTCTTCTTCAGACTGTGCGGCATGCTATTAGGGATCAGCTGACGGCGCACAGTCTAAAGAAGGCGGAGGGAGATGAGCGAGAGCCCGAGGGGAAGATATGCACTGCGCATGCCCATGGATCCCAGGCCCGCAGTGTGATTCAATCAGAAGACACTGCGAGGCGGGATCTCGGGCAGCGCGGCCGCACAGGCGCAGCCAGCCTGACACCAAATTATGTCAGAAGACAGGCAGCGCAAATAGGGCATGGCCAAGGGATAACAGAACAGCGCAGGCTCCGTGACAGCTTAAAACAACGCTGAGGAGGCAGCGCATGGCACCAAGGGGGTAGGAATGACGGCTGTGCTGCGTCACATTACGAAGGAAAGTCCCAGCTCCGGGACGGTATAACGGTATCAGTGAACACATTTTATAAGTGTTAAGTTCTGCGTGTGCAAGGAGCTAAACTAAAAGAGCTACCTTTTCCTTGTGCAGCATTACTGCTGCACAAGATGGCTCTTTCAGTAACAAACGACGGGGGGGGGGGACAGGTTCCCTTACATTTAGGTTGTTGTGCCAGCGTGGCGGTCGCAGGACACATTGCCGGCTACACAGCTGGGGATCAGCTGACGTTACTGAAACCCAATAACACTGGGTCGTATGTTTTTACTGTGCAGCCTGCACTTCTGAGCCGCAACTGGCGGTGTTGGAGCCCAGGAATAGCAGTTCAGGTGGTAGAAAGATGAACACAGCAGGAGACCTGGATGACACCCAATTACTTAATCAGGCAGAGGAGTGGCAAATTCCTGCGAGATCCAGGCCTGGTTCATTTTCAGGAAAGTAAGCCGGTCAACGTTATCGGAGGATATTCGCATGCGACGGTCTGTTAGTACACCACCTGCGGCACTAAAGACACGTTCCGATAAGACACTAGCCGCAGGGCAAGCCAGCACCTCCAATGCATACTGGCTTAGCTCTGGCCATGTATCCAGCTTAGAGATCCAAAACTTGAACGGGGAAGAGCCGTCTGGGAGTACAGTAAGAGGGCAAGCAATGTAGTCTGTCACCATCTGACGGAACCGTTGCCTCCTGCTGACTGGAGCCGCCGGTGATGGTGTAGACATTTGGGGCAAGCACACAAAAGTGTGCCAGAGTTGTGCCATACTGGGCTTGCCTTGGGCAGAGGCACTGCTTCTGCTCCCTCTTTGGGCAGAGCCTCCCCCACTGCCTCGACGCACTGAGCTGCTTTGTAAAGCACTAGCAGCACTCCTCTCAGTTGGACTGGAGAAGATGATGGAATTCACCAGTGTGTCGTGGTACTCCCGCAATTTACGCTCCCGGGTCAACGCTGGGATGAGGTTTTGGACGTTGTCCCGGTAGCGAGGATCGAGGAGGGTGAACACCCAATAATCAGGCATGTTGAGAATGTGGTCGATGCGGCGGTCGTTTCTCAGGCACTGCAGCATGAAATCCACCATGTGCTGCAGACTGCCAACTGTCCCAGAAACGCTGTCCCCTGCTTGAGACATGATCTCTGCCCGCTCGTCATCACCCCACCCTCGCTGTACACACTGACCACTGGACAATTGTGTCGCTCCCTCCTCTGGACGGAGCTCTTCCTCCTCCATTGACTCCTCCTCATCCTCCTCACAAAGTGGCCCCTGCGTACCCCTTTGTGAGGAACCACGTGGCGCTGACTCTCCAGAAGCTGATGGAAAAGGTGACTCCTCATCCTCCACCTCTTCCACAACATCATCCCTTAACCCTTACAAAGTTTGCTGAAGCAGGCGGATAAGGGGGACAGTCATGCTGACTAGTGCATCATCTGCACTTGCCATCCGCGTGGAATAATCAAAAGGATGCAAAACCTGGCAGACGTCCTTCATAGTGGCCCACTCTGTGGTTGTGAAGTCTGATCGGCGCTGACTGCGACTTCTTTGCGCCTGATGCAGCTGGTACTCCATAACTGCTTGCTGCTGCTCACACAACCGCTCCAACATATGTAACGTGGAATTCCACCGGGTAGGTAGGTCACATATGATGCGGTGTTCCGGAAGGCGGAATCGGCGCTGCAGAGCAGCAATGCGGGATCTTGCCAAGCTGGAACGCCGCAAGTGAGCACACTCTAGGCGGACCTTGTGCAGCAGGGCATCAAGATCCGGATAGTCCCTCAGAAAACTCTGCACAACCAAATTGAGCACATGTGCCAGACATGGGATGTGAGTGAGGTTGCCAAGGGCCAAAGCTGCCACCAGATTTCGGCCATTGTCACACACTACCATGCCTGGCTGGAGATTCGCTGGCAGTAACCACACATCGCTCTCCTGCTTGATGGCATTCCAGAGCTCCTGCGCTGTGTGGCTTCGATTCCCCAATGAAACTAGTTTCAAGACGGCCTGCTGACGTTTGGCCATGGCTGTGCCCATGTCGGTCATAGGTAAACGTTCACGGGTCCATGTGGAGGTGGACTGTGACGGCTCCTGCAGAGATGATTCTGAGGAACTTGTGTAAGAGGAGGAGTCAATGCGTACAGACTGGATTCCTGCAATCCTTGGAGTGGGCAGGACACGTCCTGCGCCACTCGCACGATCTGTACCTGGCTCAACAACATTAACCCAATGGGCAGTGAGGGAAACGTATCGCCCCTGTCCATGCTGACTGGTCCACGCATCGGTGGTGAGGTGGACCTTGCTACTGACGGCGTTCAGTAGCGCATGTTTTATGTTTCCCTCAACATGCCTGTGCAGGGCAGGGACAGCTTGCCTGCTGAAGTAAAAGCGGCTGGGCACCTTGTACTGTGGGACTGCCAATGCCATCAAGTCACGGAAGCTGTCAGTCTCCACCAGCCTGAATGAGAGCATTTCCAGGGACAACAGTTTGGCAATGCCTGCATTCAGAGCCTGTGCTCGGGGGTGGTTGGCCGAGAATGCCCGCCTTTTCTCCCATGCCTGTACTACCGATGGCTGTAGAGTAGACTGGGAGTGTGAGGATGACTGGGAAGGTGGTGCTGTGGGTGGAATTACACAAGGTCTCTGGACAACAGTGCCAGAGGTTCTTCCATGGCGATCCTGGGAGGAAGCCAAACCAGCTGTGCGTGAGCTGGAGGAAGAGGCAACACGAGCTGAAGAGGTGGTAGCTGCCGCTGTTGGTTGGCCTACATCTTCAGTGTGTTTCTGTAACTCCACCGCGTGCCTGGTCCGCACATGTTTCCACATATTTGTGGTATTGAGGTTGCTGACATTTTCCCCTCTTTTTACTTTCTGATGACACAGCTTGCATTTGACAAAACAAATGCCATCTGCAACTGTGTCAAAAAAGGACCAGGCACTGCAAGTCTTGGGAGCGCCCTTTTTGGCTTTGGAAAGAGACAGGCTCCTAACGGGTGCCAAAGTGGAGGCTACAGGCTCCGCAGTCTTCCCCCTCCCTCTCCCTCTTTGGCCCGTTAGGGGAATCTCTTCCTCAGAGCTGCTCCCACCACCTTCCTGTTCCTCACGCCACGATGGGTCAACGACCTCATCATCTCCACTACCCTCTGCCACCAACTGCTCCTCCTGGGTAGTCTCAGCAGCACAGTACGCACCAAAAAGCGGCACCTGAGTTTCATCATCAGATGCGTACTGCGCTGTGGTCACCGGATGCACTGGCCCACCCGCCTCTTCAGAGTCAGAGAGACAAAGCTGTTGGGCATTACTGCACACTGCCTCTTCTTCCATTTCTCCAATGCTGCTTGGCTGGCCCCCCGTTTCCAAGCCAAGAGATTCAGAGAACAGAAGTAGAGACGGCTCCTGTCCTGGGCTCTCTGACTGCCTGGCCAATTTGGCAGGTGGTGAAGAGACAGATGGCTGCTCTCCAGTGCTCTGTGCCTGAGAGGATGTGGCACTAACTGAAGTCGATGCCGAGGCGTTAGCTGCCATCCACCCGACAACGGCTTCAATTTGGTCTTCACGCAGCAGCGGTGCACGGCGCTCTCCGACAAAGCTGCGCATGAAGGACTGTTCCCTGCTGAAACTGAGTGACGACTAGTGTTGAGCGATACCGTCCGATACTTGAAAGTATCGGTATCAGATAGTATCGGCCGATACCCGAAAAATATCGGATATCGCCGATACCGATATCCGATACCAATACAAGTCAGTGGGACATCAAGTATCGGAAGGTATTCTCATGGTTCCCAGGGTCTGAAGGAGAGGAAACTCTCCTTCAGGCCCTGGGATCCATAGGGATGTGTAAAATAAAGAATTAAAATAAAAAATATTGATATATTTACCTCTCCGGCGGCCCCTGAACTCAGCGCGGGTAACCGGCAGGCTTCTTTGTTCAAAATCAGCGCTTTTAGGACCTGAGAATCACGTCCCGGCTTCTGATTGGTCGCGGGCCGCCCATGTGACCGCCACGCGACCAATCACAAGCCGCGACGTCACCGCAAGCTATTAACGCGCTCATTTTTAAAAATGAGCACGTTAATGACTTTCAAAGACGTAGCGGCTTGTGATTGGTCGCGTGGCCGCGACCAATCACAAGCCGCTACGTCTTTGAAAGTCATTAACGCGCTCATTTTTAAAAATGAGCGCGTTAATAGCTTGCGGTGACGTCGCGGCTTGTGATTGGTCGCGGCCACGCGACCAATCACAAGCCGCTACGTCTTTGAAAGCCATTAACGCGCTCATTTTTTAAAATGAGCGCGTTAATAGCATGCGGTGACGTCGCGGCTTGTGATTGGTCGCGGCCACGCGACCAATCACAAGCCGCTACGTCTTTGAAAGCCATTAACGCGCTCATTTTTAAAAATGAGCGCGTTAATAGCTTGCGGTGACGTCGCGGCTTGTGATTGGTCGTGGCCACGCGACCAATCACAAGCCGCTACGTCTTTGAAAGCCATTAACGCGCTCATTTTTAAAAATGAGCGCGTTAATAGCTTGCGGTGACGTCGCGGCTTGTGATTGGTCGCGTGGCCGCGACCAATCACAAGCCGCTACGTCTTTGAAAGTCATTAACGCGCTCATTTTTCCAAAATGAGTGCGTTAATAGCTTGCGGTGACGTCGCGGCTTGTGATTGGTCGCGTGGCGGTCACATGGGCGGCCCGCGACCAATCAGAAGCCGGGACGTGATTCTCAGGTCCTAAAAGCGCTGATTTTGAACAACGAAGCCTGCCGGTTACCCGCGCTGAGTCCAGGGGCCGCCGGAGAGGTAAATATATCAATATTTTTATTTTAATTCTTTATTTTACACATCTCTATGTATCCGATACCGATACCCGATACCACAAAAGTATCGGATCTCGGTATCGGAATTCCGATACCGCAAGTATCGGCCGATACCCGATACTTGCGGTATCGGAATGCTCAACACTAGTGACGACGAGTCACCGGTGCCCGCAGCAGGCACAGAATCACCACGTCCTCTCCCTGCTCCTCTCCATGCTCCGCGCCCACGCCCACGTGCCTTACTCCCTGCCCTCTTCATCTTGGTTGACAGATAAAGATAAGCAGAAAAGTACTAAGGCCTTAGTGTCCTTATTCCTGAAATACTCCTCCTAACACGTGTAAGAAACACTAATGTTGTAAAGTGTGGACTAAATTTTTATATTTTTCAAATGTGGCCCACACAAGTGTTAAGTTGTGTTTGGTGAACTTTCCTTTTTTTTTTTCTGCAGACTACAGAGCAAGTTTAACTCACACGGGGACCGTGCAGACAGCCGTAAACGGCGCTGCAAGGCCCAAAAACCCTCCTCTAGGTTATCCTATGTAGTGTTTTTCCACTATTTAGCTGGAGACGGGTGGAAAGACACTAATAGGCAATTTTTTTTTTTTAATTTTAAACAGGCTGCACTATTTGAAAAAAAGGAAAATTCTTTTCAAGGTATGAGGCAGTAACGCACCCTGAGCTGAATCCAACCGGCTATGGCTGCACACAGACTACAGGGCGAGCTGCGCTCACACGGAGACCGTGCAGACAGCCGTAAACGGCGCTGCAAGGCCCAAAAAAAACCCTATAGGTTATCCTATGTAGTGTTTTTCCACAATTTAGCTGGAGACAGGTGGAAAAACACTAATAGGAATTTTTTTTTTTAAATTTTAAACAGGCTGCACTATTTGAAAAAAAGGAAAAATTTTTTCAAGGTATGAGGCAGTAACGCACCCTGAGCTGAATCCAACCGGCTATGGCTGCACACAGACTACAGGGCGAGCTGCGCTCACACAGAGACCGTGCAGACAGCCGTAAACGGCACTGCAAGGCCCAAAAGAACCCCTCTAGGTTATCCTATGTAGTGTTTTTCCACAATTTAGCTGGAGACGGGTGGAAAAACACTAATAGGAAATTTTTTAAAAAATTTTAAACAGGCTGCACTATTTGAAAAAAAGGAAAAATTTGTTCAAGGTATGAGGCAGTAACGAATCCTGAGCTGAATCCAACCGGCTATGGCTGCACACAGACTACAGGGCGAGCTGTGCTCACACGGAGACCGTGCAGACAGCCGTAAACGGCGCTGCAAGGCCCAAAAAAACCCCTCTAGGTTATCCTATGTAGTGTTTTTCCACAATTTAGCTGGAGACGGGTGGAAAAACACTAATAGGAAATTTTTAAAAAATTTTTAAACAGGCTGCACTATTTGAAAAAAAGGAAATTTTTTTTCAAGGTATGAGGCAGTAACGAACCCTGAGCTGAATCCAACCGGCTATGGCTGCACACAGACTACAGGGCAAGCTGCGCTCACACGGAGACCGTGCAGACAGCCGTAAACGGCGCTGCAAGGCCCAAAAACCCCCCTCTAGGTTATCCTATGTAGTGTTTTTCCACAATTTAGCTGGAGACGGGTGGAAAAACACTAATAGGAAATTTGAGAAAAAATGTGCAGCAGGCTGCACTATGAGCAAAAAAGGACAACTGTGTGAGGCAGTGTGAACCCCCCCTGAGCTGAATACAACCGGGTATATGGCTGCACACAGACTACAGAGTGAGCTGCACACACACACACACACACACACACACACACACACAGAGACCTTGCAGAACGCTGTTAAAACAGCGCTGCAAGGCAAGAGCAAGGTGAACAGTGAAGAACACACAGCGTTTTGCTAAATTAGCCTTGGGAAAGGAAAATAAAGCAATTAGCTAGCTCAACTGGCCCTCAGTTAGAACACAGCGTCCTGTCCCTAACTGAAATCACAGCAGAGTGAGCGCAAAATGGCGGCAGCGTTTTTTATAGTGCAGAGTGACATCATTTCAGCAGCCAATCACAGCCTTGCCAGTACTTACATGCCCACCATGCTAAACAGGATGTGCCCACACTTCCATTCATTCCTCATCGGCTGCTGCGTTCAGTTTGAATTCTGGGAACTTCCGATTCCGGTATCCGATACGCGGGAAGTATCGGAATTCGGTATCGGAATTCCGATACCACAAATATCGGCCGATACCCGATACTTGCGGTATCGGAATGCTCAACACTAGTGGCGGGGCATTGTCCCAGCCATCCCACAACACTTGGGCCACCTCATTCCATAAACGGCGGAGCGTGCTGTTCATCGCATGCAGTGGATCCCGGCTGTCCCACAACGGAACTCGCTCCTGGACCAGGGTTATTAGGAGGTCGTTGTCGATAAGGTCATCGTCCCGTCGTGAAACCTAAAAATTAAAGAATATCATTAAAGTTTGCGCAATCACATAAGGAAAAGAAAGAGAACAGATGATGAGAAATGGCATGAATACGAAAGTCAACATACAAAAGGATTCCAGAAGAAAATTTTAAAGAAATACGAGTGTAAAGAAAGGAAGATTCAAGAATATTACAATGAGGACAATCAGCCTTGTATACGTACCCGCTGCTGTCTTCCCACCGGAGCTTGACTCCACTGCTCCTGCCCGGTCTGTGCCTCAGTAGAAGTGCTCTAAAAAAAAGGAAAAATCAAATTGTCAAATGTGTCGATGTGACAGTGAATACTTACCAAGCTGAAGAGGCAAATACTCACCTCACTGACATGCTCCACTTCCGACTGACGTGGCTCAAACTCCTCACTAGATGAAGAATCCGAAGAAGACATTCTGAGGCATGTAGAAAGAAAGAAATGGAAGAAATTAGGACATGTAGAGCCAAAAAATAGAAAATAAAGGTATTGGTTAGGATATACTCACATTGATCTGGGTCTTGTCCTCCAAAATGCGGCCTGCCTTGTCCTGTCTTCTTGAGAGTCTGATGAGAAGTGTCCTGAAACTTTCCCCAACCTCCCTTTTATCACCTTGATGGTAGGGGGTGGCTTATCAGTGTCTAGACATGATTATCTTAATTAAAACGCATGAGTTCAAAAACGCATGCAAACGCATGTACGTAAAAACGCATGCGTTTCCATAGACACCAATGTATTTTTTTGACGCAAATCAAACGCAAATGAACGCATGCGTTTTCATGCGTCAAAAAACGTCTCTGAAAATTAGTACATGTTGCATTTCTGCGACCGAACACATGCAGCAAAAAAACGCATGCGTCGTTATTCGCAGCCAAACGCATACAAAAATATGCATGCGTTTATATGCGGTACAAACACTGCAGATCAAAACCCAAGTGTGAAACCAGAGTAGGCCGGATTTTGTGACTCTTTGGAGCAGACCTCTGATGCCCACGGAATGCAATGTGTGTACATCTCTTCAGAATGGCCCATCTGAGGTTCCTCACAGTCAGTTGGGTGTTTGGAAAGTTTTGACTTGGGGAAACAAGGGTGATTGGGGTGTCACCTCTGAGGATTTACTGTATGTGATGTTAACGTAGAGAAAGAGGAAGAGAGGCCACTTGATGCAGCACTTACCATCTACTGGAGCACATATTGTTTCTGAGCCTCATCTACATGGAGTACGTCTGTGCGGCTGCCAAAGAAAGGGAATCGAGTAGGCCAGCCAGTAAAAGATTTTGTCAGTGGTCTTTGGATAGATGGTGTTTGTTCTGTTGAGCTTTCATTCACATTAACATCTAACCCACGTAAACGTCGAACAGCCTATTGCTCCTTCCACCACAACCTTGCTTTTTCCCACTCATGTTGTAAGCAGCCTTCCTCTCTTGTACCCTGCTGTTTCACAACCTTAGGGTACCGTCACACTAAGCGACGCTGCAGCGATACCGACAACGGTGTCGATCGCTGCAGCGTCGCTGTTTGATCGCTGGAGAGCTGTCACACAGACAGCTCTCCAGCGACCAACGATCCCGACGTCCCCGGTAACCAGGGTAAACATCGGGTTACTAAGCGCAGGGCCGCGCTTAGTAACCCGATGTTTACCATGGTTACCAGCGTAAACGTTAAAAAAACAAACACTACATACTTACCTTCCGCTGTCTGTCCTCCGGCGCTCTGCTTTCCTCTGCACTGTCAGCGCCGGTCAGCCGGAAAGCAGAGCGGTGACGTCACCGCTGTGCTTTCCGGCTGGCCGGCGCTGACACAGGATGCAGGAGGAGTGCAGAGAAGCACAGCGCCAGGGACAGACAGCTGAAGGTAAGTATGTAGTGTTTGTTTTTTTAACGTTTACGCTGGTAACCAGGGTAAACATCGGGTTACTAAGCGCGGCCCTGCGCTTAGTAACCCGATGTTTACCCTGGTTACCAGTGAAGATATCGCTGGATCGGCGTCACACACGCTGATCCAGCGATGTCAGCGGGAGATCCAGCGACGAAATAAAGTTCTGGACTTTCCTCAGCGACCAACGATCTCCCAGCAGGGGCCTGATCGTTGGTCACTGTCACACATAACGATTTCCTTAACGATATCGTTGCTACAACACAAAAAGCAACGATATCGTTAACGATATCGTTATGTGTGACGGTACCTTTAGGCTCACCTCTGTCAGTCACCTGTCACTAAATGAACATTCACTATTTATTTTCTTAGATAGTGTGGCTGAAAAAAAATCTGGCCCTCTGATTTGCCACTGAAACACAGTTTTATCACAAACTATTTGGAGTAGCTAATTTGGCCTCGCGGCTGCAACACTACATTAGGCTTAACAATTTTTACTTGGAAATCTGCCCTCTGATTTGCCACTGAAACTCAGTTTTAGCACAAATGATTTGGAGTAACTAATTGGGCCTCGTGGCTACACCACTGTATTAGGCCTAACAATTTTTAAGTGGAAATTTGGTCTTCTAATTTGCCACTGAAACACGTTTATTCGTACAAATGATTTGGAGTAACTTATTGGGGGTCATGGCTGCAACACTATATGAGGCCTAAATTTTTTTAAGTGGAAATCTGGCCTTCTGATTTGCCACTGAAACATACTATTAGCATAGATGATAAGGGGTAGCTAATTACAGTTAAGTCCATATACTGTATATTTGGACAGAGACAACATTTTTCTAATTTTGGTTATAGACATTACCACAATGAATTTCAAACAAAACAATTCAGATGCTGTTGAAGTTCAGACTTTCAGCTTTCATTTGAGGGTATCCACATTAAAATAGGATGAAGGGTTTAGGAGTTTCAGCTCCTTAACATGTGCCACCCTGTTTTTAAAGAGACCAAAAGTAATTGGACAATTGACTCCAAGGCTATTTCATGGACAGGTGTGGGCAATCCCTTCATTATGTCATTCTCAATTAAGCAGATCCTGGAGTTGATTTGAGGTGTGGTGCTTGCATTTGGAAGGTTTTGCTGTGAAGTAAACATGCGGTCAAATGAGCTCTCCATGCAGGTGAAAGAAGCCATCCTTAAACTGCGAAAACAGAAAAAACCCATCCGAGAAATTGCTACAATATTAGCAGTGGCAACATCTACAGTTTGGTACATCCTGAGGAAGAAAGAAAGCACTGGTGAACTCATCAATGCAAAAAGACCTGGGCGCCCACAGAAGACAACAGTGGTGGATGATCGCAGAATAATCTCCATGGTGAAGACAAACCCCTTCACAACAGCCAACCAAGTGAACAACACTCTCCAGGAGGTCGGCGTATTGATATCCAAATCTACCATAAAGAGAAGACTGCATGAAAGTAAATACAGAGGGTTCACTGCTCGGTGCAAGCTACTCATAAGCATCAAGAATAAAAAGGCTAGACTGGACTTTTGCTAAAAAAAAACATCTAAAACAGCCAGCACAGTTCTGGAAGAACATTCTTTGGACAGATGAAACCAAGATCAACCTCTACCAGAATGATGGAAAGAGAAAAGTATGGCGACGGCGTGGTACAGCTCATGATCCAAAGCATACCACAGCATCTGTAAAACACGACGGAGGCAGTGTGATGGCTTGGGCATGCATGGCTGCCAGTGGCACTGGGTCACTAGTGTTTATTGATGATGTGACACAGGACAGAAGCAGCCGAATGAATTCTGAGGTATTCAGAGACATACTGTGTGCTCCGATCCAGCCAAATGCAGCCAAACTGATTGGTTGTAGTTTCCTACTACAGATGGACAATGACCCAAAATATAAAGCCAAAGCAACCCAGGAGTTTATTAAAGCAAAGAAGTGGAATATTCTTGAATGGCCAAGTCAGTCACCTGATCTCAACTGAATTGAGCATGCATTTCACTTGTTAAAGACTAAACTTCAGACAGAAAGGCCCACAAACAAACAGCAACTGAAAACCACTGCAGTGAAGGCCTGGCAGAGCATCAAAAAGGAGGAAACACAGCGTTTGGTGATGTCCATGAGTTCAAGACTTCAGGCAGTTATTGCCAACAAAGGATTTTCAACCAAGTATTAAAAATGAACATTTTATTTAAAATTATTTAATCTGTCCAATTACTTTTCAACCTTTAAAAACAGGGTGGCACATCTTAAGGAGCTGAAACTCCTAAACCCTTCATCCAATTTTAATGTGGACACCCTCAAATGAAAGCTGAAAGTCTGAACCTCAACTGCATCTGAATTGTTTTGTTTAAAATTCATTGTGGTAATGTCTATAACCAAAATTAGAAAAATGTTGTCTCTGTCCAAATATATATGGATGTAACTGTATGCCTTGTGGCTGCCTGCACTGTTATATTAGGCTTAATGATTTTATGTTGAAATCTGGCCTTCTGACTTGCCACTGACACACTGTTTAGCACAAAAGATTTGGAGTAGCTAATTGCACCTCTTGGCTGCATCACTTTTTTAGGCTTCGTGACTGCAACATTATATTAAGCCTAACGATTTTCAAGTAGAAATCTGGCCTTCTGATTTGCCACTGAAACACAGTTTTAGCACAAGCAATTTGGAGTAGCTTATTGTGCCTCGTGGCTGCACCACTATATTAGGCCTAACGATTTTTTGTGGAAATCTGGCCTTCTGATTTGCCATGGAAACACAGTTTTAACACTAACAATTTGGAGTATCTAATTGGGCTTCGTGGCTGCACCATTAAGTTTGACCTAAAGATTTTGATGTGGAAGACTGGGCTTCTGATTTGCCACTGAAACACAGTTTTGGCACTAATGAATTGGAGTAGCTAATTGGGCTTCGTGACTGCAACACTTTATTTGGCCTAACAATTTTTAAATGGAAATCTGGCCTTCGGATTTGCCATAGAAACACAGTTTTAACACTAACAATTTGGAATATCTAATTGATCTTCATGGCTGCACCATTATATTAGACCTAAAGATTTTGATGTGGAAGACTGGGCTTCTGATTTGCCACTGAAACACAGTTTTGGCACTAATGAGTTAGAGTAGCAAATTGGGCTTCGTGGCTGCAACACTTTATTAGGACTATTGATTTTTAAGTGGAAATCTGGCCATCTGATTTGCCACTGAAACACAGTCGCTAATGAGGTTTTCTGAGACTGCCACACAGTTTTTTCACAATCTACTTCAATGCTGTAAGATCGATTTTACACAGCACAAGATCTTATCTAGTTAACTGACAAGTTCACTTTCAGCACCAACTCTACTTCAGGAGCGACCTCTCTGCACTGTGACACTGGGAAAATGGCGCCAGCAACACAAGATATCCACTTTTTATATGGTCAAGGACATATGACTTCGGCAACCAATCAGAGAAGACCTTGTGTTAGGGGTCGAGTTCCTGCCTATGCACAGGGGGAATCTCGAGCCATCTCCGCTGCGGTCTCCCATTCTTCTCCTTATGTAAGCAACAAAGTGTAGGCAGGCACAACCGCCAGGGATCACATAAAGCATGCTACAAAAACATAGTACAGCGAACAAGAGAAAAGAGTAGCATGCATAAAGAAGGGAACACCATAGAAATTATAACAAAAAGTATGACAATTTTATTAAACCACACTAAAGAACACTACAAAAAAAATTAAAAACAATTAAAATTGCACTATAAAGTACAGAACAATGAATACAGGACCCAAAATAAGGTCAAACCACAGTGCCCCCCTGCAGGCTACCTGGTGACTCCATATACAAGAGGTCTGCTAGGGAAACAACAGAACCCCAGTAACAAGGACCCCTATAGAGGATAACCGGACAAGATAGAGCGTCCTATACTACCTGATAGTATAGATCAGGCTTCCAAGGCAGCATTCCTGTAAAATATATCAGGACAGATAGAAGAAAGCAATGTTGGGGGGTAGCACCGGACACAGATGCCCAACGCGTGTCGCTAGTAAACTGGCTTCTTCAGGGGCAATAGCACTAGTGTTCATGCCGCATGGTTAAATACCTTAAGGATAATAAGCAGAATAGCGTTAGTTGGAGACAGGGGGTGTTTGAGTAATCCACATGTGTCAGATGGCCGGAAATGACCGGTGATGCCGGCGGCTGCGCAGTGCGGGGACGGAAAAAGACTCCCACAGTGAAGCGCCCGTACGGGCGCAAGTGCGCACGCGCCAGACCGGCGCGTGCGCAGTGCAAACCAGGCGGGCCCAGCACC
This sequence comes from Ranitomeya imitator, assembly GCF_032444005.1. Classification (NCBI taxonomy): domain Eukaryota; kingdom Metazoa; phylum Chordata; class Amphibia; order Anura; family Dendrobatidae; genus Ranitomeya; species Ranitomeya imitator. The sequence continues at coordinate 102,487,668 of NC_091288.1, forward strand.
ACAGGAAACGCCCAGACTAAAGCCCAGCACACCGGCGCCTGCGCAGTATGTTCAGTGAAGTCAAGGTCCCCTGTCCCAAGATGTCCGCCCAAGGCCCAGCGCGCATGCGCAAACCAGCGCCGTGGGCCAAAGGCAGACACCGAGGAGACAGGGCAACCAAATACAAGGCGGCACAGAGAGATGATCCGAGTAAGCCGAGGGTGGACAGAGCAGAGTGGGAGAGCACACAAGGGGAGTACTATTTGAGGCAGCAGAGAAGTTGCAAAAGATATACATACCAAGGATATAGCCACCACTAGGACAAAAGGATAATAAATACAAAAATACAGCATTGATTGCCCACAATGAACCAGACACAGGCCATGGTGTGGCCACACGGTCTGGGTCATATAGCAGTCGTATGCGTAAAGATGTATATACATGCTGAACGTAATAACACAATAGGTAATAAGGCATAAAAATAGGGCAACAAATGCCCAAGATATGCTAGGAACCAAACCATGCAACAGGTGCAAGAACACAGTTTGGATCCTATGAGGCATGCATACGCATAAATACAAAAATGGGCACAATAGTACATCAGATTGTAGGACATAGTAAAACCCCTAATGTTGATGTTAAATTTGAACCTATAGTTTTAGATATATAAAGAAAACCATGGTTTTCCACGGATAGAAACTAGTTCATCCGTATGCTATAACCCGAGCAGTAAAGTACTCCAAGACCTAAGGGGGAGGAAGAGTCACATAAACAGAATACACACAAAAAAAACGTGGAAAACCATGGTTTTATTTATATATCTAAAACTATAGGTTCAAACTATTGTGCCCATTTTTGTATTTATGCGTATGCATGCCTCATAGGATCCAAACTGTGTTCTTGCACCTGTTGCATGGTTTGGTTCCTAGCATATCTTGGGCATTTGTTGCCCTATTTTTATGCCTTATTACCTATTGTGTTATTACGTTTAGCATGTATATACATCTTTACGCATACGACTGCTATATGACCCAGACCGTGTGGCCACACCATGGCCTGTGTCTGGTTCATTGTGGGCAATCAATGCTGTATTTTTGTATTTATTATCCTTTTGTCCTAGTGGTGGCTATGTATATCTTTTGCAACTTCTCTGCTGCCTCAAATAGTACTCCCCTTGTGTGCCCTCCCACTCTGCTCTGTCCACCCTCGGCTTACGCAGATCATCTCTCTGTGCCGCCTTGTATTTGGTTGCCCTGTCTCCTCAGTGTCCGCCTTTGGCCCACGGCGCTGGTTTGCGCATGCGTGCTGGGCCTTGGGCAGACATCTTGGGACAGGGGACCTTGACTTCACTGAACATACTGCGCAGGCGCCGGTGTACTGGGCTTTAGTCTGGGCATTACCTGTGGTGCTGGGCCCACCTGGTTTGCATTGCGCGAGCGCCGGTCTGGTGCGTGCGCACTTGCGCTCGTACGGGCGCTTGACTGTGGGAGTCTTTTTCCGTCCCCGCACTGCGCAGCCGCTGGCGTCACCGGTCATTTCCGGCCATCTGACACATGTGGATTACTCAAACACCCCCTGTCTCCAGCTGACGCTATTCTGCTTATTATCCTTAAGGTATTTAACCATGCGGCATGAACACTAGTGCTATTGCCCCTGAAGAAGCCAGTTTACTGGCGACACGCGTTGGGTGTCTGTGCCCGGTGCTACCCCCCAACATTGCTTTCTTCTATCTGTCCTGATATATTTTACAGGAATGCTGCCTTGGAAGCCTGATCTATACTATCAGGTAGTATAGGACGCTCTATCTTGTCCGGTTATTCTCTATAGGGGTCCTTGTTACTGGGGTTCTGTTGTTTCCCTAGCAGACCTCTTGTATATGGAGTCACCAGGTAGCCTGCAGGGGGGCACTGTGGTTTGACCTTATTTTGGGTCCTGTATTCATTGTTCTGTACTTTATAGTGCAATTTTAATTGTTTTTAATGTTTTTTTTGTAGTGTTCTTTAGTGTGGTTTAATAAAATTGTCATACTTTGTTATAATTTCTATGGTGATCCCTTCTTTATGCATGCTACTCTTTTCTCTTGTTCGCTCTCCCATTCTTCTCCTGCCGCAGTGGAGCCTGCTCAGCGGAGGTGTCGGTCCCAGTGTCATGCTCAGTCTGACACTGTGCGAAGGGTTACTGCTGTCCTTCCAGCTTCTGCCATTGTAGCCAGTACTAATCAGCAGCGAGCAGACGACTTTGGGACTAAGTCCTTTTCCCCTTCTAAGCATGCCCAGGGTAAGATCTCTAATTGGAGATCAAGGGTCACATGCTCAGGTACTACAGCTATTCCCATTGGTACTCTAGGAAGGTCCTGAAGTTGCTCACGTTCTGTGGCAGTTTCCCATTGGTCCTTTTTTGGAAGGTCATGTAGTTGCTGCAGCTACTGTATATAAGGTCTGCATGTCCGCACGGCCATGCGCTAGTATCTTTCTGAGTTATGTGCTTTGCGCCAGTGTGGTCATGTGAGATTGTATTCAGGGACCCGGCTGAAATAAGCCCCTAGAATACTGGCACCTCCGGTGAGGACTATAAACATAAGGATGAATGACCTCGGGGAGATCAAAACATCCAACACCGCGGAGACACCATCACGTGTTTCTCAACGCAGTGATCCAGAACACTGCCCCCATCCTTTATGGGAAATATGGATACCATGTTTTGGCATAGGTGGCATTCCCTTTTGGGATGCTGCCCTTCCCGTGGTTGTTCCTTCCCGGTGAAAGACCTGGCTATTTATTGCTTGCGTTGAGAAACACGTGATGGTGTCTCCGCGGCTTTTCTACATGCATTTGCATGACCACGTTATTGATATGGCATATCAGTTTGCAATCAATGAGGATAGGCAGAATCTATTACACAAACCCACGGCACGATTGGAGCATAGTGAAGAACCCAAGAGAATCATAGGGACCTATGTTAACCAGCACCGGAAGGTCAGGGATATAATTAACAGACACTGGGACATCCTTAAAATGGATCCTGATTTGAGAGATATGATAGGGGAAGGTCCGGACATCACTGTTGTGAATTCTGTTGTCGAACTCCCTCCTGTGGTCGTGAATGGTACTTCGGCGAGTTCTGTCCATGGACTCCCTCTGGTGGCTGTGAGTGGAGCTGCTGCTTCTGAGGTTCCTTACACAGGTGACGTGCTTTATCCTTTGGTTGGCTGCTCTATTTAACTCCACTCAAATCGTTACTCCTTGCCAGCTGTCAATGTTCCTGCATTGGTTCAGTTCGCTCTTGGATCTTTCTGGTGACCTGTCTACTCCAGCAGAAGCTAAGTTCCTGCTTGTTATTATTTGTTCATTGTTTCCTTGTCCAGCTGCATATTATGATTTTGCCTTGCTAGCTGGAAGCTCTGGGATGCAGAGTGGCATCTCCGCACCGTTAGTCGGTGCGGAGGTCTTTTTGCACACTATGCGTGGTCTTTTGTAGTATTTTGTGCTGACCGCAATGATACCTTTCCTATCCTCTGTCTGTTTAGTAAGTCTGGCCTCCCTTTGCTGAAACCTGTTTCATTTCTGCGTTTGTGACTTTCATCTTTACTCACAGTCAATATATGTGGGGGGCTGCCTTTTCCTTTGGGGAATTTCTCTGAGGCAAGGTAGGCTTTATTTTCTATCTCTAGGGCTAGCTAGCTCTTAGGCTGTGAAGAGGCGTCTAGGGAGAGTCAGGAACGCTCCACGGCTATTTCTAGTTGTGTGATAGGATTAGGGGTTGCGGTCAGCAGAGCTCCCACATCCCAGAGCTTGTCCTGTGTGAGTTTAACTATCAGGTCGTGCCGGGTGCTCCTAACCACCAGGTCCATAACAGTACAGCTGGCCCAAAGTATTAATGCATCTCAATAGAGGGATAAGAGAAGTTCTGAGACCATTTTTTTTCCTTTGCACTGTGTTTTGTCTTTCTTTTCCCCTAAAACTTTGGGTGGTTCAGGACACAGGTGTAGATATGGAAATTCAAGGTCTGTCCTCTTGTGTGGATCGTCTCACTGCAAGGGTACAAAACATTCAAGATTTTGTGTTTCAGAATCCGATGTTAGAGCCTAGAATTCCTATTCCTGATTTATTTTCTGGGGATAGATCTAAGTTCTTGAATTTCAAAAATAATTGTAAACTGTTTCTGGCTTTGAAACCCCGCTCCTCTGGTGACCCCGTTCAACAAGTAAAAATCATTATTTCTTTGTTGCGTGGTGACCCTCAAGACTGGGCATTTTCCCTTGCGCCAGGAGATCCTGCATTGCGTGATGTTGATGCGCTTTTTCTGGCGCTTGGATTGCTTTATGATGAACCAAATTCAGTGGATCAGGCAGAGAAAATCTTGATGGCTTTGTGTCAGGGTCAGGATGAAGCGGAGGTGTACTGTCAGAAGTTTAGAAAGTGGTCTGTGCTTACTCAGTGGAATGAGTGTGCCCTGGCAGCAATTTTCAGAAAGGGTCTTTCTGAAGCTCTTAAGGATGTCATGGTGGGATTTCCCACGCCTGCTGGTCTGAATGAGTCTATGTCCTTGGCCATTCAGATCGATCGGCGCTTGCGTGAGCGCAAAGCTGTGCACCATTTGGCGGTATTCTCTGAGCATAGGCCTGAGCCTATGCAATGTGATAGGACTTTGACCAGAGCTGAACGGCAAGAACACAGACGTCGGAATGGGCTGTGTTTTTACTGTGGTGAATCCACTCATGCTATCTCCGATTGTCCTAAGTGCACTAAGCGGTTCGCTAGGTCTGCCACCATTGGTACGGTACAGTCTAAATTTCTTTTGTCCGTTACTCTGATTTGCTCTCTGTCGTCCTATTCTGTTATGGCATTTGTGGATTCAGGCGCTGCCCTGAATTTGATGGACTTGGAGTTTCCCAGGCGCTGTGGTTTTTTCTTGGAGCCCTTGCAGTATCCTATTCCATTGAGAGGAATTGATGCTACGCCTTTGGCCAAGAATAAGCCTCAGTACTGGACTCAATTGACCATGTGCATGGCTCCTGCACATCAGGAGGATATTCGCTTTTTGGTGTTGCATAATCTGCATGATGTGGTCGTTTTGGGGTTGCCATGGCTACAGGTTCATAATCCAGTGTTGGATTGGAAATCTATGTCTGTGTCCGGCTGGGGTTGTCAGGGGGTACATGGTGATGTTCCATTGTTGTCAATTTCGCCTTCCACTCCTTCTGAGGTCCCTGAGTTTTTGCAGATTACCGGGATGTATTTGAAGAGCCCAAATCCGGTGCCCTACCTCCTCATAGGGATTGCGATTGTGCTTTTAATTTGATTCCTGGTAGTAAGTTTCCTAAAGGCCGACTGTTTAATTTATCTGTGCCAGAGCACGCAGCTATGCGGAGTTATATAAAGGAATCCTTGGAGAAGGGTCATATTCGCCCGTCGTCGTCACCATTGGGAGCAGGGTTCTTTTTTGTGGCCAAAAAGGATGGCTCTTTGAGACCTTGTATTGATTACCGCCTTCTTAATAAGATCACAGTCAAATTTCAGTATCCTTTGCCGCTGCTGTCTGATTTGTTTGCTCGGATTAAGAGGGCTAGTTGGTTCACCAAGATAGATCTTCGAGGGGCGTATAATCTTGTGAAAATTAAACAGGGCGATGAATGGAAAACAGCATTTAATACGCCCGAGGGCCATTTTGAGTACCTGGTTATGCCATTCGGGCTTTCTAATGCTCCATTTGTGTTTCAGTCCTTTATGCATGACATCTTCCGAGAGTACCTGGATAGATTCATGATTGTATATTTGGATGACATTTTGGTCTTTTCGGATGAGTGGGAGTCTCATGTGAAGCAGGTCAGAATGGTGTTCCAGGTCCTTCGTGCGAATTCCTTGTTTGTGAAGGGGTCAAAGTGTCTCTTTGGAGTTCAGAAGGTTTCATTTTTGGGTTTCATTTTTTCCCCTTCTACTATCGAGATGGACCCTGTTAAAGTTCAGGCCATTTATGATTGGACTCAGCCGACATCTGTGAAGAGCCTGCAGAAGTTCCTGGGCTTTGCTAATTTTTACCGTCGCTTCATCGCTAATTTTTCTAGTATTGCTAAACCGTTGACTGATTTGACCAAGAAAGGTGCTGATATGGTCAATTGGTCCTCTGCGGCTGTAGAGGCTTTTCAGGAGTTGAAGCATCGTTTTTCTTCTGCCCCTGTGTTGTGCCAGCCAGATGTTTCGCTCCCGTTTCAGGTCGAGGTTGATGCTTCTGAGATTGGAGCAGGGGCTGTTTTGTCGCAAAGAAGTTCTGATGGCTCGGTGATGAAACCATGTGCCTTCTTTTCTAGAAAATTCTCGCCTGCTGAGCGCAATTATGATGTTGGCAATCGAGAGTTGTTAGCCATGAAGTGGGCATTCGAGGAGTGGCGACATTGGCTTGAAGGAGCTAAACATCGCGTGGTGGTCTTGACGGATCACAAGAACTTGACTTATCTCGAGTCTGCCAAATGGTTGAATCCTAGACAGGCTCGATGGTCGCTCTTTTTCTCCCCTTTTGATTTTGTGGTTTCATACCTTCCGGGATCTAAGAATGTGAAGGCTGATGCCCTGCCAAGGAGTTTTGTGCCTGACTCTCCGGGTGTTCCGGAGCCGGCAGGTATTCTTAAAGAGGGGGTAATTTTGTCTGCCATCTCCCCTGACTTGCGGCGCGTGCTGCAGAAGTTTCAGGCTGATAGACCTGACCGTTGTCCAACGGAGAAACTGTTTGTCCCTGATAGATGGACTAGTAGAGTTATCTCTGAGATTCATTGTTCGGTGTTGGCTGGTCATCCTGGAATCTTTGGTACCAGAGATTTGGTGGCTAGATCCTTTTGGTGGCCTTCTTTGTCATGGGATGTGCGTTCTTTTGTGCAGTCCTGTGGGACTTGTGCTCGGGCTGTTCTAGTGCCTGTGGGTTGCTTTTGCCCTTGCCGGTCCCGAAGAGGCCCTGGACGCATATTACTATGGATTTTATTTCGGATCTCCCCGTCTCTCAAAAGATGTCGGTCATTTGGGTGGTTTGTGATCGCTTTTCTAAGATGGTCCATTTGGTACCTTTGTCTAAACTGCCTTCCTCCTCTGATTTGGTGCCATTATTTTTCCAGCATGTGGTTCGTTTACATGGTATCCCGGAGAACATCGTTTCAGACAGAGGTTCCCAGTTTGTTTCGAGGTTTTGGCGGTCCTTTTGTGCTATGGCTACGTTCAGATTAGCGTTTACCGACGCTGCGTCGGGCGACGCAGCGGCGACGCACGCGTCATGCGCCCCTATGTTTAACATGGGGGACGCATGCGTTTTTCTTATTGCATTTTCCGACACGTGCGTCGTTTTTGACGCTAGCGTCGGACGCAAGAAAATGCAACAAGTTGCATTTTTCTTGCGTCCGATTTTCGTCAAAAAACGACGCACGCGTCGCAAAACACAGCGTTTTTTCGTGCGTCGTGCGTTGCGTCGCCGACGCAGCGGCGCGCAACGCTAATCTGAACGTAGCCTAAGATGGGCATTGATTTGTCTTTTTCTTCGGCTTTCCATCCTCAGACTAATGGCCAAACCGAACGAACTAATCAGACTTTGGAAACATATCTGAGATGCTTTGTTTCTGCTGATCAGGATGATTGAGTGTCCTTCGTGCCTTTGGCTGAGTTCGCCCTTAATAATCTGGCCAGCTCGGCTACTTTGGTTTTCCCTTTTTTCTGTAATTCTGGTTTCCATCCTCGTTTCTCTTCAGGGCAGGTTGAGCCTTCAGACTGTCCTGGTGTGGATACTGTGGTGGACAGGTTGCAGCAGATTTGGACTCATGTGGTGGACAATTTGACATTGTCCCAGGAGAAGGCTCAACGTTTCGCTAACCGCCGGCGCTGTGTTGGTCCCCGACTTCGTGTTGGGGATTTGGTTTGGTTGTCATCTCGTCATGTCCCTATGAAGGTTTCCTCTCCTAAGTTTAAGCCTCGTTTCATTGGGCCATATAAGATTTCTGAAGTTCTTAATCCTGTGTCATTTCGTTTGGACCTTCCAGCTTCTTTTGCCATCCATAATGTTTTCCATAGGTCGTTGTTGCGGAGATACGTGGCGCCTATGGTTCCCTCCGTTGATCCTCCTGCCCCGGTGTTGGTTGAGGGGGAGTTGGAGTATGTGGTGGAGAAGATTTTGGATTCTCGTGTTTCGAGACGGAAACTCCAGTACCTGGTCAAGTGGAAGGGTTATGGTCAGGAAGATAATTCCTGGGTTTTTGCCTCTGATGTTCATGCTGCCGATCTAGTTCGTGCCTTTCATTTGGATCATCCTGATCGGCCTGGGGGCTCTGGTGAGGGTTCAGTGACCCCTCCTCAAGGGGGGGGTACTGTTGTGAATTCTGTTGTCGAACTCCTTCCTGTGGTCGTGAATGGTACTTCGGCGAGTTCTGTCCATGGACTCCCTCTGGTGGCTGTGAGTGGAGCTGCTGCTTCTGAGGTTCCTTACACAGGTGACGTGGTTTATCCTTTGGTTGGCTGCTCTATTTAACTCCACTCAGATCGTTACTCCATGCCAGCTGTCAATGTTCCTGCATCGGATCAGTTCGCTCTTGGATCTTTCTGGTGACCTGTCTACTCCAGCAGAAGCTAAGTTCCTGCTTGTTATTATTTGTTCATTGTTTCCTTGTCCAGCTGCATATTATGATTTTGCCTTGCTAGCTGGAAGCTCTGGGATGCAGAGTGGCATCTCCGCACCGTTAGTCGGTGCGGAGGTCTTTTTGCACACTCTGTGTGGTCTTTTGTAGTTTTTTGTGCTTACCGCAATTATACCTTTCCTATCCTCTGTCTGTTTAGTAAGTCTGGCCTCCCTTTGCTGAAACCTGTTTCATTTCTGCGTTTGTGACTTTCATCTTTACTCACAGTCAATATATGTGGGGGGCTGTTTTTTCCTTTGGGGAATTTCTCTGAGGCAAGGTAGGCTTTATTTTCTATCTCTAGGGCTAGCTAGCTCTTAGGCTGTGAAGAGGCGTCTAGGGAGAGTCAGGAACGCTCCACGGCTATTTCTAGTTGTGTGATAGGATTAGGGATTGCGGTCAGCAGAGCTCCCACATCCCAGAGCTTGTCCTGTGTGAGTTTAACTATCAGGTCGTGCCGGGTGCTCCTAACCACCAGGTCCATAACACATCACATACAGAAAGGGAAAGTCATTTAAGGATATGTTAGTGCATAGTCATTACACCAGACCAACGGGAGAAGGGACATGGCTGGATAGAAAACGATGTGGGTTTTTCAAATGTGGTAATTGCCAGAAGTGCAAATGGATGAAACCAAACAAATCATTTGTGAGCTCCTCAACAGGTAAAGTGTTTTACCAGAGAGATTTCTCTAACTGTAAGACAGCAGGGGTAGTGTATATGGCCACATGTCCTTGCCCTATGGACTACATAGGTAAGACAAAAAGTGAGCTATGTAGAAGGGTCGGAGAACACATGGGGGACATAAGAAACAGCAGAGACACCCCCCTTGCCAAGCATATGAGGTTGAAACATCAGGATGACATAAACAGCGTAAAGTTCACAGATGTAGAAGTGGTTAAACAATGCCCCAGAGGGGGAAATTTAGATAAGCTAATATTACAAAGAGAGTGTGAATGGACCTTTCGAATGGATGTAATAACTCCGAAGGGTCTGAACGAACAGCTATCATTTGCATGTTTCCTGTAATTCACAGAGGGGGTACCTGTGGCCTCTGTCTGAACAAAGGATTGATTGAATTAAGACAAATAGAGAATCTAGACATGTGGTATTCTGGTAGATCCTGCTTAAAAGGGATATGCAGATTTCTGCAAACATTTTTAAAAAAAATATCTTTTTGAATATATGAATATAATCCTTGAGTTGATTTACCCGGTGTAGATGGATATGATACTTAGTATACACATATGAATCCAGGTGTGGATATAATGCACCTATATTGATTCTGTAGCTGAATGTAGTCGGCCACAAAGGTGTGGAATACTATTAATTTGGATATAGTGTTATATTGGGCTGTACAGGCTCTTATTTGCATACGGACATATGTCATAGTTACTGTACAGATGGTACCGCTGCAAAGCAGCGCTCTGGCTGATATCCTAATATGAGCGCAGTTCCGGTATCTTGCTATACGGTAGCGCCCTAAAGCAGCGCTGTATCTGGCACCCGATGATAGGTGGAGTTAGAGTTCGCACAATAGATGAACAGGATAGCGCAGGCTTATAATGAATAGATCCAGTCTGGAACGCAGTTGGGAGAACTGCGTTCCACTGAGAGCAGGCGCAGCTCGGACCATGTTAAGCAGAGCAGCGCAGGCACACAAAGGGTAATCGGGCTGGAACGCAATGCGCTCCACACAGAGCAGACGCAGACTGAAGCCCAGAATGCATCAGAAAGGGTTTCCTTCCTGGCAAATGAATCGGAAGTAAAGGAGCGGCGTGCGTGCGGAAGCGGGTCTTTTTAAACCAAGGTCAGTGTATAGGCTGGTAATGCATCACTCTATATCGAGACACATGATTGAGGATCGGGCCTCCTGATGAGCCAGAGGGGCGAAACGCGTTGAGGCGAGAGAAGGCAGGCGGCACGGCATACAACGCTATGATAAGTAGCTCTGATAATGCATAGTCTCATATGACAAGCTGTAACACCCTGCACCATAAGAAATCAATATGGGTAAATCCCTGTAATATCAAAAAAGGGAGAGGGGTGCTGGGACTTATCAGGTGATCAGACGGCTCAGAGACTGTCATAGTGAAGAAGCTATAATGAAAGAGTATGCATAATTTATATATAGTGCCGACCAGAGCCAAAATACATGTTCTCTATTGTTTTTAAACAGGTTTGGGGGATAAGGTTTTCCTTCGATCTTTGTATAGACGTGAGGGGACCCTTTAGAACTGCATTCTGTGTAGAAGGGTTACGATCCACTGCAGGGTGTATCTAGGGATCCTAGGGTAAGCCATCGTTGAGCAGGGGCGCCACAACGCTCCCCCTAGGGTGCCAACCCCCGCAGGCAGGCAGGTATCAGCATAGAAATATTAATAGGATCCAGCAAATCTTCCCCCTACCTAAGGATTTTTTCACCGGATATATTAATTTTTTCACTTTTGGTTTGCACGTTTTGTTGTGTTCACGGTGATTGACAGTGTCAGTCGCCACAGGTTGGTGGCACTTTAAGAATCATATAATAAAATTGAGTTTTATGGGGAATTTTATGATTAGTGCTATTGACATTTAGCCAATTGATAGCATCTGGATTATTTAGAGTTTCAAATAGCCCTTACACAGCCTGGAGGTGTGTTTGGGGTCATTGTCCTGTTGGAAAATAAATGATGGTCCAACGAAACGCAAACCGGATGGAATAGCATGCTGCTGCAAGATGCTGTAGTAGCCATGCTGGTTCAGTATTCCTTCAATTTTGAATAAATCCCCAACAGTGTCACCAGCAAAGCACCCCCACACCTTCACACCTCCTTCTTCATGCTTCACAGTGGGAACCAGGCACGTAGAGTCCATCCGTTCACCTTTTCTGCGTCACACAAAGACACTGTGGTTGGAACCAAAGATCTCAAATTTGGACTCATCAGACCAAAGCACAGATTTCCACTGGTCTAATGTCCATTGCTTGTGTTCTTTAACCCAAACAAGTCTCTTCTGCTTGTTGCCTATCCTTAAAGTGGTTTCCTAGCAGGTATTTTACCATGAAGGCCTGCTGCACAAAGTCTCCTCTTAACAGTTGTTGTAGAGATGTGTCTGCTGCTAGAACTCTGTGTGGCATTGACCTGGCCTCTAATCTGAGCTGCTGATAACCTGCGATTTCTGAGTTTTTTGACTCAGATAAACTTATCCTCAGAAGCAGAGGTGACTCTTGGTCTTCCTTTCCTGAGGCGGTCCTCATGTGAGCCAGTTTCTTTGTAGTGCTTGATGGTTTTTGCAACTGCACTTAGGGACACTTTCAAAGTTTTCCCAATTTTTCGGACTGACTGACCTTCATTTCTTAAAGTAATGATGGCCACTAGGGTTGAGCGACCTTGACTTTTTTAGAGTCGAGTCGGGTTTCGCGAAACCCGACTATCTCAAAAGTCGAGTCGAGTGGAATCGGCCGATTATCGCGAAAAGTCGGGGATCGACCGAAACACGAAACCCAATGCAAGTCAATGGGGGAGCATAGTCGGCAGTGAGTGGAGGCCAAGCAAACACCTACAGTGCCCATTTTAGTGGCAAAAAACATACATTCTTGTTACTGAAGCTTGTCAATCTAAATTTACCTTATAATAATAGTAAGGCATTGGAAATTGGGGGTCATTTGGCTAAAGTTGTGGGGGGTAGGGCTGGTTCAAGTAATTAGTGGGCCCAGGAAATCTGGACCACGTCACGGCAGTGGAGCAGGGAGAGGTAAGAATTTCAAAACCCAAAAATTTCTGAAGGCTCTTTACAGATGTAGGTTGAGTCCAATCATGAATGGCCTGGACTTTAACAGGGTCCATTTCAATAGCCGAGGGAGAAAAAATGAAACCCAAAAAAGAAACCCTCTGAACTCCAAAGAGGCACCCCTTCACAAACAACGCATTAGTATGAAGGACCTGAAACACCATCCTAACCTGCTTCACATGAGACTCCCAATCATCGGAGAAAACCAAAATATCATCCAAATACACAATCATAAATTTATCCAGCTAATTCCGGAAGATATCATGCATAAATGACTGAAATACCGATGGAGCATTAGAGAGCCCGAATGGCATTACAAGATATTCAAAATGGCCTTCAGGCGTATTAAATGCTGTTTTCCATTCATCACCTTGTTTAATATGCACAAGATTATACGCCCCTCGGAGGTCGATTTTAGTAAACCAACTAGCACCCTTAATCCGAGCAAACAAATCAGAAAGCAAAGGTAACGGATACTGGAATTTGACAGTGATCTTATTGAGAAGGCGATAATCTATACAGGGTCTCAAGGAGCCATCCTTCTTGGCAACAAAAAAAAATCCCGCTCCCAACGGTGACGAAGACGGGCGAATATGCCCTTTCTCCAAGGACTCCTTTACATAACTCCGCATAGCAGCATGCTCTGGCACAGACAGATTGAAAAGTCGGCCCTTAGGGAACTTACAGCCAGGAATCAAATTAATGGCACAATCGCAGTCCCTATGAGGAGGCAGGGAACTGGACTTGGGCTCATCAAATACATCCTGGAAATCCGACAAAAACTCAGGAACTTCAGAAGAAGGGGACGAGGAAATGGACATTAAAGGAATATCACTATGTACCCCCTGACAACCCCAACCAGTCACAGACATAGATCTCCAATCCAGCACTGGATTATGTACCTGTAACCATGGAAAACCCAGCACAACAACATCATGCAAATTATGCAACACCAAAAAACGATGTGCTGGAGCCATGCACATGGTTAACTGTGTCCAGTACTGAGGTTTATTCTTGGCCAATGGCGTAGCATCAATCCCCCTTAAGGGAATAGGACTCTGCAAAGGTTCCAAGGAAAAACCACAGCGCCTGGCAAACTCCAAGTCCATTAAGTTCAGGGCAGCGCCAGAATCCACAAATGCCATAACAGAAAAGGACGACAATGAGCAAATCAGAGTAACAGACAAGAGAAATTTAGGCTGCACAGTACTAATGGTAACAGACCTAGGGACCCTCCTAGTCCGCTTAGGGCAGTCAGAAATAGCATGAGCTGAATCACCACAGTAAAAACACAGGCCAATCTGACGTCTGAATTTCTGCCTTTCTGCTCTAGTCAAAATCCTATCACATTGCATAGGCTCAGGACTTCGCTCAGAGGACACTGCCATATGGTGCACCGCCTTGCGCTCACGCAAGCGCCGATCAATCTGAATAGCTAGAGACATAGATTCGCTCAAACCGGTAGGCGTAGGAAAGCCCACCATAACATCTTTAAGGGTTTCAGAAAGACCTTTTCTGAAAATAGCAGCCAGCGCCTCTTCATTCCATTTAGTGAGCACAGACCATTTTCTAAATTTCTGGCAATATAACTCTGCCGCTTCCTGACCCTGACACAGGGCCAACAGTGTTTTCTCAGCATGCCCTACAGAGTTGGGTTCGTCATACAACAATCCGAGCGCCTGAAAGAATGCATCTACATTCAATAATGCCGGATTCCCTGTTTCAAGAGCAAATGCCCAGTCTTGAGGATCACCACGCAGTAAGGATATGATGATTTTCACTTGCTGAATGGGATCACCAGAAGAACGGGGTTTCAAAGCAAAAAACAATTTGCAGCTATTTTTAAAGTTCAAAAACTTGGATCTGTCCCCAAAAAACAAATCAGGAGTAGGAATTCTTGGCTCTAGAGCCGGAGTCTGAACAATATAATCTTGGATACTCTGGACTCTTGCAGCAAGTTGATCCACACGAGAAAACAAACCCTGAACCTCCATACCAGAGCATATATCCAGCACCACCCAGATATCAAGAGGAAAAAAAAGGCAGAACAGAGCACAGAAAAAAAAATGGTTCAGAACTCTTCTTTTTTCCTTCTTTTGAGATGCATTCAATTCATTCTTGGCCTGCTGTACTGTTATGACCTGGTGGTTAAGAGGCCACACTGAAATGACCTGGTGGCTAAAACACAACATGGAACGAGCTCTGAGAAGGTGGTATCTCTACTGACCGCAGTCCCTAATCCTAACAACACAACTAGAAATAGCCGTGGGATGTTCCTGACACTCCCTAGACACCTCGTCACAGCCTCAGATATAACTATCCCTAAAGAAGGAAATAGAAAGCTATCTTGCCTCAGAGAAACCCCCAAAAGGAAAGATAGCCCCCCACAAATATTGACTGTGAAAGGAGAGGGAAATGACGAACACAGAAATGAAATTAGATTTCAGCAAAGGGAGGCCAAAACTAAACTAGATAGACAGAGATCAAAGGATACTGTGCGGTCAGTATTAAAAACTACAAAATCCACGCAGAGTTTACAAAAATGAACTCCACACCGACTCACGGTGTGGAGGGGCAAATCTGCTTTCCCAGAGCTTCCAGCTAGCCTGAATACGACATAGTGACAAGCTGGACAAAAGAGACAAAATGCAAAGCAATAGAGTCCACACAAATGGACAAACAAAAGTAGCAAAACTTATCTTTTGCAGACAAGGACTGGCCATATGAGAAATCCAAGGGAAGAATCAAATCCAACCAAGAACATTGACAGCAGGCATGGACTAACGCCCAGAACAGGTTTAAATAACAAACCCAGGCAAGGCGATTAGTGAAGACAGCTGCCACAGCTACCTAACAGAGCAGCAGTTCCACTTGAAACCACCAGAGGGAGCCCAAGGGCAGAACTCGCAAAAATACCATTAGCAACCACAGGAGGGAGCTCCAGAACGGAACTCACAACACATTCCTGCTCAGGACCACCTCCCTACGCGTTTCATCCCAGAGGGGAATCATCAGGGGACAAGGCAGTCAAATAGTAGTCATGATGATAAGGTTCTCCGCCATCACTAACATTCATTCATAGAGCCTATCATAGATGGATTCCTAATGGCGTCTCTTAACCCCTTTCTGCCAGCTGACGGAATAGTACGTCAGCTGGCAGATCCCCTGCTTTGAGGTGGGCTCCGGCGGTGAGTTATGCATGCTTCTAGCCTCCCACGGAGGCTATTGTAGCATGCCAAAATTAAAAAAAAAAGTGATTAAAAATATAAAAAAAATAAAAAATATATAAAAGTTCAAATCACCCCCCTTTCGCCCCAATCAAAATAAAACAATTAAAAAAAAAATCAAACATACACATATTTGGTATCGCCGCATTCAGAATCGCCCAATCAATCAATAAAAACAAAGGATTAACCTGACTGCTAAATGACATAGCGAGAAAAAAAATCAAAACGCCAAAATTACGTTTTTTTGGTCGCCGCGACATTGCATTAAAATGCAATAACGGGCGATCAAAAGAACGTATCTACACCAAAATGGTATCATTAAAACCGCCAGCTCAGCACGGAAAAAATAAGCCCTCACCTGACCCCAGATCACGAAAATTGGAGACGCTACGGGTATCGGAATATCGCGCATTTTTTTTTTTTTTTAGCAAAATTTGGAATTTTTTTTCACCACTTAGATAAAAAATAACCTAGACATGTTTGGTGTCTATGAACTCGTAATGACCTGGAGAATCATAATGGCAGGTTAGTTTTAGCATTTAGTGAACCTAGCAAAAAAGCCAAACAAAAAACAAGTGTGAGATTGCACTTTTTTTGCAATTTCATCACACTTGGAATTTTTTTCCCGTTTTCTGTTACATGGCATGGTAAAATCAATGGTATCGTTCAAAAGTACATCTCGTCCCGCAAAAAATAAGCCCTCACATGGCCATATTGACGGAAAAACAAAAAAGTTATGGCTCTGGGAAGGAGGGGAGCAAAAAACGAAAATGAAAAAGCGGAAAAAGCTCCGGGGGTGAAGGGGTTAAATATCAATAATACCACCCTGTGTAGGCATACTAAGGGTGATCATCAGTGGTACTGATTTTTTTCACGCTTTTGAGTATGGGTATGACGGCATGGACAGTAGCACTGATATTATTATTATTATTATTTATTATTATAGCGCCATTTATTTCATGGCGCTTTACATGTGAGGAGGGGTATGCATAATAAGACAAGTACAATAATCTTGAACAATACAAGTCACAACTGGTACAGAAAGAGAGAGGATCTATGTAGATTTGTTCGTCTGGTTTCCTTGCTGAACCTTTCTTGGGCTTATAATTGCTTTAGAAATATAGGAAACCAGCCTGTCCTGAATATTGTTGTTTGGGTCTCTTTTAATAATCGGTCCATTGTTTGATTAACGATTGGTTAATACACGTTTGTTTTTACATGTTGTGTCTTGTTATTTTAACCCCTTCCCGACCTGTGACACAGCGTATGCGTCATGAAAGTCGGTGCCAATCCGACCTGTGACGCATATGCTGTGTCACAGAAAGATCGCGTCCCTGCAGATCGGGTGAAAGGGTTAACTCCCATTTCACCCGATCTGCAGGGACAGGGGGAGTGGTAGTTTAGCCCAGGGGGGGTGGCTTCACCCCCTCGTGGCTACAATCGCTCTGATTGGCTGTTAAAAGTGAAACTGCCAATCAGAGCGATTTGTAATATTTCACCTAAAAAACTGGTGAAATATTACAATCCAGCCATGGCCGATGCTGCAATATCATCGGCCATGGCTGGAAACACTAATGTGCCCCCACCCCACCCCACCGATCGCCCCCCCAGCCCCCCGATCTGTGGTCCGCTCCCCTCCGTCCTGTGCTCCGCTCCCCCGTCCTCCTGTCCGCTCCCCCCGTGCTCCAATCACACCCCCTGTGCTCCAATCAAACCCCCCCGCACTCCGATCACCCCCCCGCACAGCGATCCCCCCCCGTGCTCCGATCCACCCCCTGCACAGCGATCCCCCACCCCGTGCTCAAATCCACCCCCCCGTGTTCCGATCCACCCCCCCGTGCTCCGATCCACCTCCCCGTGCTCTGACGCCCCCCCCCCGTGCCCTGATCTCCTTCCCCCTTATACTTACCCGGCCTCCCGGGATCCGTCCGTCTTCTTTCCTGGGCGCCGCCATCTTCCAAAATGGCGGGCGCATGTGCAGTGCGCCCGCCGAATCTGCCGGCCGGCAGATTCGTTCCAGAGTGAGTTTTGATCACTGAGATATAACCTATCTCAGTGATCAAAATAAAAAAATAGTAAATGCCCCCCCCCCCTTTGTCACCCCCATAGGTAGGGACAATAATAAAAAAAATATATATATATTTTTTTCCACTAAGGTTGGGGTAAGAACTAGGGTTAGGGTTAGGGGTAGGGTTAGGGTTAGGGGTAGGGGTAGGGTTAGGGTTAGGAGTAGGGTTAGGGGTAGGGTTAGGGTTAGGGTTAGGGGTAGGGGTAGGGTTAGGGTTACGGGTAGGGTTAGGGTTAGGGTTAGGGGTAGGGGTAGGGTTAGGGGTAGGGTTAGGGGTAGGGTAAGGGTTAGCGGTAGGGTTAGGGGTAGGGTTAGGGTTTCGGTATGTGCACACGTATTCTGTTCCTCTGCGGATTTTTCCGCTGCGGATTTGATAAATCCGCAGTGCTAAACCGCTGTGGATTTATCGCGGATTTACCGCGGTTTTTCTGCGCATTTCACTGCGGTTTTACAACTGCGATTTTCTATTGGAGCAGTTGTAAAACCGCTGCGGAATCCGCAGAAAGAAGTGACATGCTGCGGAATGTAAACCGCTGCGTTTCCGTGCAGTTTTTCCGCAGCATGTGTACAGCGATTTTTGTTTCCCATAGGTTTACATTGAACTGTAAACTCATGGGAAACTGCTGCGGATCCGCAGCGTTTTCCGCAGCGTGTGCACATACCTTTAAAATTAGGCTATGTGCACACGGTGCGGATTTGGCTGCGGATTCGCAGCAGTGTTCCATCAGGTGTACAGTACCATGTAAACATATGGAAACCAAATCCGCTGTGCCCATGGTGCGGAAAATACCACGCGGAAACGCTGCGTTGTATTTTCCGCAGCATGTCAATTCTTTGTGCGGATTCCGCAGCGTTTTACACCTGTTCCTCAATAGGAATCCGCAGGTGAAATCCGCACAAAAAACACTGGAAATCCACGGTAAATCCGCAGGTAAAACACAGTGCCCTTTACCCGCGGATTTTTCAAAAATGATGCTGAAAAATCTCACACGAATCCGCAACGTGGGCACATAGCCTTAGGGTTAGGGTTGGAATTAGGGTTGTGGTTAGGGTTAGGGGTGTGTTGGGGTTAGGGTTGTGGTTAGGGGTGTGTTGGGGTTAGGGTTGTGATTAGGGTTATGGCTACAGTTGGGATTAGGGTTAGGGGTGTGTTGGGGTTAGTGTTGGAGGTAGAATTGAGGGGTTTCCACTGTTTAGGCACATCAGGGGTCTCCAAACGCAACATGGTGCCACCATTGATTCCAGCCAATCTTGTATTCATAAAGTCAAATGGTGCTCCCTCACTTCCGAGCCCTGACGTGCGCCCAAACAGTGGTTTACCCCCACATATGGGGTACCAGCATACTCAGGACAAACTGCGCAACAATTACTGGGGTCCAATTTCTCCTGTTACCCTTGTGAAAATAAAAAATTGCTTGCTAAAACATCATTTTTGAGGAAAGAAAAATTATTTTTTATTTTCACGGCTCTGCGTTGTAAACGTCTGTGAAGCACTTGGGGGTTCAAAGTGCTCACCACATATCTAGATAAGTTCCTTGGGGGGTCTAGTTTCTAAAATGGGGTCACTTGTGGGGGGTTTCTACTGTTTAGGCACACCAGGGGCTCTGCAAACGCAACGTGACGTCCGCAGACCATTCCATCAAAGTCTGCATTTCAAAAGTCACTACTTCCCTTCTGAGCCCCGACGTGTGCCCAAACAGTGGTTTACCCCCACACATGGGGTATCAGCGTACTCAGGAGAAACTGGACAATAACTTTTGGGGTCCAATTTCTCCTGTAACCCTTTAGAAAATAAAAAATTCTGGGCTAAAAAATTATTTTTGAGGAAAGAAAACATATTTATTATTTTCACGGCTCTGTGTTATAAACTTCTGTAAAGCACTTGGGGGTTGAAAGTGCTCACCACATATCTAGATAAGTTCCTTTGGGGATCTAGTTTCCAAAATGGGGTCACTTGTGGGGTGTTTCTATTGTTTAGGCACACCAGGGGCTCTGCAAACGCAACGTGACGTCCGCAGACCATTCCATCAAAGTCTGCATTTCAAAAGTCACTACTTCCCCTCTGAGCCCCGACGTGTGCCCAAACAGTGGTTTACCCCCACACATGGGGTATCAGCGTACTAAGGAGAAACTGGCCAACAACTTTTGGGGTCCAATTTCTCCTGTAACCCTTGGAAAAATAAAAAATTCTGGGCTAAATAATTATTTTTGAGGAAAGAAAACGTATTTATTATTTTCACTGCTCTGTGTTATGAACTTCTGTGAAGCACTTGGGGGTTCAAAGTGCTCACCTCACATCTAGATAAGTTCCTTTCGGGGTCTAGTTTCCAAAATGGGGTCACTTGTGGGGGGTTTCTACTGTTTAGCCACATCAGGGGCTCTGCAAACGCAACGTGACGCCCGCAGAGCATTCCATCAAAGTCTGCATTTCAAAACGTCACCACTTCCGAGCCCCAGCATGTGCCTAAACAGTGGTTTACCCCCACATATGGGGTATCAGCGTACTCAGGAGAAACAACAACGTTTGGGGTCAAATTTCTCCTGTTACCCTTGGGAAAATAAAAAATAGCGGGCTAAAAAATCATTTTTGAGAAAATAATTTTTTTTTTTAATTTTCATGGCTCTGCGTTATAAACTTCTGTGAAGCACTTGAGGGTTCAAAGTGCTCACCACACCTCTAGATTAGTTCCTTTGGGGGTCTAGTTTCCAAAATGGGGTCATTTGTGGGGGATCTCTAATGCATAGGCACACAGGGGCTCTCCAAACGCGACATGGTGTCCGCTAACAATTGGAGCTAATTTTCCATTCAAAAAGTCAAAAGGCGCGCCTTCCCTTCCGAGCCCTGCCGTGTGCCCAAACAGTGGTTTACCCCAACATATGAGGTATCGGCCTACTCGGGAGAAATTGCTCAACAAATTTTAGGATCCATTTTATCCTATTGCCCATGTGAAAATGAAAAAATTGAGGCGAAAAGAAATTTTTTGTGAAAAAAAATACTTTTTCATTTTTACGGATCAATTTGTGAAGCACCTGGGGGTTAAAAGTGCTCACTAGGCATCTAGATAAGTTCCTTGGGGGGTCCAGTTTCCAAAATGGGGTCACTTGTGGGGGAGCTCCAATGTTTAGGCACACAGGGTCTCTCCAAACGCGACATGGTGTCCGCTAACGATGGAGATAATTTTTCATTCAAAAAGTCAAATGGCGCTCCTTCCCTTCCGAGCCTTACCATGTGCCCAAACAGTGGTTTACCTCCACATGTGAGGTATCGGTGTACTCAGGAGAAATTTCCCAATAAATTTTAGGATCCATTTTATCCTGTTGTCCATGTGAAAATGAAAAAATTGAGGCTAAAAGAATTTTTTTGTGAAAAAAAGTACTTTTTCATTTTTACGGATCAATTTGTGAAGCACCTGGGGGTTTAAAGGGCTCACTATGCATGTAGATAAGTTTCTTGGGGCGTCTAGTTTCCAAAATGGGGTCACTTGTGGGGGAGCTCCAATTTTTAGGCACACGGGGGCTCTCCAAACGTGACATGGTGTCCGCTAAAGAGTGCAGCCAATTTTTCATTCAAAAAGTCAAATGGCGCTCCCTCCCTTCCAAGCCCTGCCGTGCGCCCAAACAGTGGTTTACCCCTACATATGAGGTATCAGCGTACTCAGGACAAATTGGACAACAACTTTCGTGGTTCAGTTTCTCCTTTTACCATTGGGAAAATAAAAAAATTGTTGCTGAAAAATCATTTTTGTGACTAAAAAGTTAAATGTTCATTTTTTCCTTCCATGTTGCTTCTGCTGCTGTGAAGCACTTGAAGGGTTAATAAACTTCTTGAATGTGGTTTTGAGTACCTTGAGGAGTGCAGTTTTTAGAATGGTGTCACTTTTGGGTATTTTCAGCCATATAGACCCCTCAAACTGACTTCAAATGTGAGGTGGTCCCTAAAAAAAATGGTTTTGTAAATTTCGTTGTAAAAATGAGAAATCGCTGGTCAAATTTTAACCCTTATAACTTCCTAGCAAAAAAAAATTTTGTTTCCAAAATTGTGCTGATGTAAAGAATACATGTGGGAAATGTTATTTATTAACTATTTTGTGTCACATAACTCTCTGGTTTAACAGAATAAAAATTCAAAATGTGAAAATTGCGAAATTTTCGCCAAATTTCCGTTTTTATCACAAATAAACACAGAATTTATTGATGTAAATTTACCACTAACATGAAGCCCAATATGTCACGAAAAAACAATCTCAGAACCGCTAGGATCCATTGAAGCGTTCCTGAGTTATTACCTCATAAAGGGACACTGGTCAGAATTGCAAAAAACGGCAAGGTCTTTAAGGTCAAAATAGGCTGGGTCATGAAGGGGTTAATAGATGTAATAAAAATTATGTTTTAAGTTCCCTTCTTGCTATTTACTTAAACATTTTTTGGGTAAACCCCCCTTTTTTCTTTATGTTTGGTTGGCTTTCAACCTTTTACTATTTCTATATTTGGTATACTGAGTATGGCTGGCTTCCTCACCACTGGGATAGATACTAATTACTGGCTCACGGAGGTCAAAGACATTATTTCTGATCGTGAATTCCAACAAAAAAAGTACACTCCGTCCTTTAACTCTGCCTTTAGGGAGCTCACAAAAATATATAAAAAACAGATAATTTCATGGTGGGAGGTCCAGGGCCTTGAGAGTTATATCAAGGCAGGTATAGTGCCTTGTCATTTGAGGATTTCTCTGGCACCCGGACTTAGATATAAGAGTCCTGACCTCCTTACCAAGTGGGAAAGAGAGGCTACTAATAGCGCTATGAAGTTCATGCAGATCTTATTGGATGAATAACGTGTGATCCTTAACAAATCTAACAAAGCTCTGAGAGAACAAATTGACATTGCAATAAAATTCTCAACTGAGCCAGAATTTGCTACTAAGGAGATAAATTTACAGAGTAGTATTGAACGCTTCCAGTTCCATTTAAAGGATAGGAAGCATAAACAATTCATATGAGACCTGCAGAACTTCAGAGATAATAAAGCCTATCTATACCCCAACAGGGATTCAAGGGTTCCCGAGGTAGATTACACGTCAACTGATACTGAGATCTCGGACACAGAAGGTCACCCTAAAACATAGAGAGGAAGACAGAGGGGGTGTGGAGGTGGTCGCGGTAGAGGTAGAGAACTTAGACAACCTGCACCTACTTCTTTTTTAGACCAGTCTTACCCCCTATAAAACAGATTGAATCAAGGGGGGACGTTGAATCCAGGTGCAATCCCCAGGTCTTAAACTTATCATCTCGAACTCTAACAACAGACGAGATGTGTGTACTCAGTAAGGGCTTGTCATTTGTTCCATCAAGTAACTTTAATATGTTTGAAGCAATCAAAGATCTTCATTTATTTATTTGTAAACTCAGATGGAAAAAATTTTATATTCAGGAGGATAAAAAAATAAGTTCGAATTTGGGGGTTCCGGATTCTATGCTGGAGGACATTAGATGGCTATATAGCCTGGCTGAGAAGGAATCTACCTCTAGGGGTAGGGGCCCCTTTACAGATCTCAGGCTGAAGGGCAAAAAAATGCCTTCACCCCAAACAGACTTAACCTCTGTAGATATTTTCCTTAATCTGGTTTCGAAGGACATTGAAAAGCTTGATAAAAACATCTCCAACACACATTTCAATTTAACAAGATCTGAAATGTTGGCATTAGGTGGTCTTGAGAAGGATTATAGTTTTACAATCAAGCCTTCGGACAAAGGCGGTAACGTTGTGGTTATGGATACTCTTGATTACAAACAAATGTGTTTATGCATTTTGCGTGACAAAAATTGCTATAGTACACTTTCAATTAATCCTGCTGAGACTTTTCTTGGTGAATTAAGGGATATCATTGCACATGGTCTCTCTCAGGGTGCTATTGATCAAACCAAACTTGAATTTATTGTGCCGAGTTTCCCTGTTACAGCCATATTCTACTGCCTCCCTAAGGTTCATAAGGGCTTGTCTCCACTACAGGGCAGACCAATTGTGTCTGGTGTGGGGAGCTTGACTAGAAACTTGGGGGTTTATTTGGATAAAATCCTTAACCCCTTTGCGTTGGCTTTGAGCTCATACACATGTGACACTACGGACCTTTTGAGAAAGATTGATCGTTTGGTATTGGATTCTCACAACATTCTTGGCAGTATTGACGTGGAAGCCCTTTACTCATCAATTCCTCACAAAAAGCGGTTACAGGCAGTTGATTATTATCTGGGGAGTTGAGGGCGTCACCTGGAAAACCATAACAATTTTGTATTGAGATGTGTTGAGTACGGTTGAGCGAAACGGATCAAACATTTTCAAAAGTCGCCGACTTTCGGCAAAGTCGGGTTTCGTGAAACCCGACCCGATCCTAGTGTGGGATCGGCCATGAGGTCGGCGATCTTCATGCCAAAGTCACGTTTCGTATGACGCTTTCAGCGCCATTTCTCATCCAATGAAGAAGGACGCAGAGTGTGGGCAGCGTGATGACATAGGTCTCGGTCCAGAGAAGGGCATTACAGTGATTGGCTTGCTTTCTGCGGCGCCACAGGGGCTATAAAGGGGCGTGCACGCCGACTGCCATCTTACTTTTGCCGATCTTAGTGTGGCACCCCTAGGGGTATTTGCCACAAAAATAGTTACTGACAGTAAATGCAAATACTAAAATAGCAAGACTGCACTACCACCTCCGGCCAGAAGGGGGAGCTCCAGAGACTCCCCTTGGTCCATTCTGGTCTGAGAGAAGAACTGGCAGTTGGGCTAAGGAGCTGAAAGTGAGAGGTCATACAGTTGAATCTCTAACAGCCCTGTGACTGTTACCAGGCCTAAATCACCGGCCTGAGGAGAAGAGGGATAGAGAAAAAGGACATTGTGAGAACCGGGTAGCATTAATCACTACCCAGAACAGGCGCAAAGACGGATACCGGATCCGTGGCTGTATTCATTACATATAATACAGCAACCGGAAAAACGTGAGGTGATATCAGCTTCACTAGGGTCGGACGCAGCAACAGACACAGAGTTCAGCGGTACTCCTGGAGGGGGTAAGCCGATAAAAGGACTCGGGTTGCCCGTCGAACCAGGACCCGGAGGGGACAGATTGGGTCGGCAGCCAGTTCACATACAGCAGCAGGGCCACACAGATATTGCGTACAATAAGAGGCGAAGACCCCGGCAGGGTCAAAGTAACTCAGAGTTCCCATACAGACTCCGGTGACAGGACTGGTTGTAAATTCTTTTTTGTTAAAGTAAACTGGTTAAACGTTTCAGTGCCTCAGACTTTCATTTGGACAATAGCCATCTATCCAGGATTGGGATCATCACCGCTGGGAGAACCTGCTGCTGATCAAGTAAGTGCCTGTTCCCTCACGATACCCTTTACACTGTGCATTGCCTGAGGCCACAGCACCGGGTCAAGCCACCCGTGACACCCCCCTCAAGAGACAGACCCCATTGGTCCGGTGCTGGCTACCCCGGTCTCTTGGGCGTCACAATTGGCGTCACGAACAGGATCTAGCCAGCCCGTATACCGGGTATTGTGTGCCGTGATTGGAGCCCAAAACTGTGAAAACTTGGATGAAAAATCTTGAAAATTGACTTTATTAAAGAAAAATCCATTCTCCATTGAAAACTATTGAAAGTGACTTTTCCCCATTGGTTATAATGGAGTAAAGATGGCCGCCATCCCCTGAGGTAATCACTTCATAACCGTTAGGCACGAGACTGTTAATTGAGCTACGCCATCACCTGAGCCCCAGTCTAACTGAAAAACTTCAGAATCCGCCATTACAGAGCGCGGTGGGTGGGAGCAGCAGGGGGCGTGTCATTGTGGGCGGCACCAAGCTGAGCGCTCTGACATCAGAGCAAGGGGAAAATCGATCCTGCTGCACAGCGGAACGAATCTACACTATCCCGACGGAAGCGGAGGACCGGAAGGGTCCGGATTAACTAAGGGGGCACAGTATGTCGCAGCACGGAGACGCCGCAGCACCCGGCGACGCTAATGCAGCTGAAAGACAGAGTGTCGATAGAGAGTCCGGTAGCGCAGCGGTGCAAGGAGTGGCGCCCATCATGCCGGTGCTGATGCCATATACCCCGGGTGGCCCATGGCTTCCAATGTATGAAGGTGAGCCTAATACCCTTGACGATTTCAGAGAAAAGATGCTGGCCCATTTTGACATGTTCCCTGTGGGTGAAGTTCAGCGTGTTAGTCTCCTGATGATGCAGTTAAGTGGCCATGCTAAGCGAGAAGTCACAGCATGGGCAGCTGATCTAAAAGGCACTGTTGAACGCATATTTGCTGGATTAAAAGCTACATTTGAAACCACTGCCAGCAGCAAAGCTAAAGTACGATTCTTTAATTGCAAACAAAAAGTTAATGAGGGCGTGAGAGACTTTGCCTTAAACCTGCAGGAAGCCCTTAAATCACTTACACTGGCTGAACCCATTTTTAACACCGGAGCGGATAAACTGCTAAGAGATCAATTTATTGAGGGACTCTACACCCCTTCTCACCGGGGGCATGTGAGCATGCTTGTTTTTAAGAACCTTGAATTGACATTTGCCCAATTAAAGGAGAGCGTTATACGTCTCCAGCTGGCAGAGGCACCTCGGGATCAGGATCCTGCGCAACTCATGGCAGAGGCTCCTCAACAACATGGAGTACCAGTGACATCAGCTATGTCCGGGGCCATTGCTAAGCCCCTGGGGCCCAGTACTAATGAGGCTCTTCAACAAAAGCTTGACTCTTTAACTGATGTTGTTGCTTCAATGGCTAAAACCATGCAGGAGATGAGAGGACCCAAGATGGAGTTGTCAAACCGTAGAGAAGGTGTTCCATGGATGAGACCCCGGAGATACCCGACATGGAGAGGACGACCCCGCGACCGCTACCAACCGGATGGACAGCCCATTTGCCGCCGTTGCCAGCAGCCAGGCCACTTTGCACGAGATTGTGATTTAAACGGGAATCCCCTGGGAATGCGGGCCGCTTCGCAGGAATGAACTTTCAAGGCCCAACACCCTGGCACGACAGGTACATCGGAGGACGACCCATTATCCCTATCGTGCTGGACGGAATGCCCCTCAACGCTTTGCTGGACACAGGTTCCCAGATTTCATCTATACCGTATATCCTTTATAAGAGGTACTGGGCTGATGCAGATATTGATAAAGGGCCCTCTGATGTTGAACTAGATATATGGGCCAGTAATGGTAAGTTGGTACCGAAACTAGGATTCAGGGAGATGACCATAAAGATTGGTAAAGTAGAATTGAAGAAACAGGGTATAATTGTTGTTGATGTTGACCGGCGGAACTGTGAACCAACTGTATTGATAGGAATGAATGTGTTAGAGAACTGCTTTTCCGAAGTCATTTCTGTCTTACAGCAAATTGCTGAAACTGCCCAATCCTGCCAGCAGAGAGTTCTCCGGAGGGAAATAAAAGTATTGATGTTAAGGCAACAGGTAGAAGTTGCAGGTGGAGAAATCGGCAGTGTGAGGGTAAGTGATCCAACATCTATTGTAATCCCACCAAAAACAGAAATGCTGGTATGGTGTAGAGCAGCCATTGGTACTAAGGGACGAGATTATCAAGCCTTAATAGAACCAGTGTACACCGACAGCAGGCCCACTATACTCACAGCACGAGGGATAGTCGAGGTACACCGGGGATGAGTGCCGGTACGACTTTTGAACTGTGGAGAGGAAGAGGTCACTTTGCCAAGGTATGCTACAATGGCAAAGCTATATACTGTTGACAACAATGCCATCACAACCATTGAGCCCTTAGAACCAACCTGTCAGGTGGAAGGCAATGGCTCAGATGGAGAAATGGAGGATTGGTGCCAACAGCTACACGTGGGCATAAATTCAACACCTACCCATCAAAAACAAGGGGTGTATAGGCTAGTGACGGAATATGAACAAGTCTTCAGTAAACACCCATTGGACTTCGGACGGATAGAAGGGGTAGAACACACAATCCCCACCAGTGACCATCCCCCAATAAAAGAAAGATATAGACCCATACCGCCCGCTCACTATCAATGTGCAAAAGATATGCTGAGGGAGATGAAACAGGCCGGGGTAATAAGAGACAGCTGTAGCCCCTGGGCGGCCCCTCTAGTGATTGTCAAAAAAAAGGACGGAACGATGAGAATGTGCGTAGACTACCGGAAGATTAATAACATCACCCATAAAGACGCCTACCCCTTGCCTAGGATAGAAGAGTCCTTAACTGCTTTGAAATCTGCTAATTATTTTTCCACCTTAGACTTAACAAGCGGGTATTGGCAAGTCCCTGTGGCTGAGCGAGATAAGGAAAAGACGGCATTCACCACACCAATGGGTCTATGTGAATTTAATCGCATGCCGTTCGGACTCTGCAACGCATCCGGTACCTTCCAGCGGCTGATGGAATGCTGCCTCGGACACAAGAACTTCGAGACCATCCTCCTGTACCTAGATGATGTGATCGTCTACTCAAAGACTTACGAACAACACTTAATAGACCTGGCAGAAGTGTTCGAAGCCTTATCCAGGTATGGCATGAAAGTCAAGCCATCCAAATGTCACCTTCTCAAGCCAAAGGTACAGTACCTGGGACACATCGTGAGTTCGGAGGGAGTAGCACCAGATCCCGAGAAAATAAGCGCCATAAGGGATTGGCCAAGACCTACCAGCGCAAAAGAAGTGAGACAATTCCTGGGATTGGTGGGTTACTATCGCAGATTTATAAAAGGATTTACCAAGTTGGCAGCACCCTTGCAAGACACCTTGGTAGGGCAGACGAAGAAACCTTCAAACCGAAACCCTCCTTTTCAGTGGAACGACGAAAGGGAAGACTCCTTTGAACAACTAAAGAAGGCACTAACCGGAGAAGAGGTTCTGGCATACCCAGATTACCATCAACCTTTCATCCTCTACACCGATGCCAGTAATGTGGGACTAGGAGCGGTGCTGTCACAAAAGCAAGAAGGTCGGGAGAAAGTCATCGCCTTTGCAAGTAGAAAGCTCCGGCCTACTGAAAGAAATTCAGAAAATTACAGCTCCTTCAAATTGGAACTACTGGCAGTAGTTTGGGCTGTGACTGAACGTTTCAAACACTATCTGGCCGCTGCAGAATTTATTGTCTATACTGACAACAATCCGTTGACCCACCTGGACACAGCCAAATTAGGTGCGTTAGAACAGCGATGGATAGCCCGGTTATCTAATTACAACTTCAAGATCAAGTATCGAGCAGGTCGCAAGAATGGAAATGCCGATGCCCTATCCCGGATGCCACACTTGAGAGATGTAGAAGAAGAAATGGGGGAGCTTGAAGAAATTGAACTACCAGCCTTCCATCATCCCAAGGCAAAACATCATCAGTCAAGTACCTATCAGAAACAACAAGAGGTGAATTTAAATCCGTTAGCACACCATAGATGGGCTGACACCCAAGACAGCAATCCGGCTGTGAAGTTGGTGAAGGAACTGTTAACTGAGCAAAGTGCATATCCCGATGAGGATGCCCCAGAAGAGACGCATCAACTCTGGAAAGAGAGAGGCAAAATGTTCCTGTATCAAGGGAAGCTCTGTAGAAGGTACACCAATCCGAAAACACATGAATTGGTTTGGCAGATTATCGTGCCTAAACAAGATGTCAAGATGGTCCTCGAAGCTTACCATAATGGTGCTGGTCACTTCGGTTGGAAAAAGTTAGAAGTACTTCTAAGAGAAAGATTTTATTGGGTCGGGATGAGAAAATCAATCGAACAGTGGTGCAGAAATTGTGGCCCGTGCAACCTCAGAAGAAACGATCAAAAGAACCAAAGAGCACCACTGCAGCCCATAATCACCAAACAACCACTTGAACTTGTAGCCATGGACCACGTGAAGTTGACACCAAGCCGGTCTGGCTATGTCTATGCCTTGACCATCGTGGACCATTATTCACGCTTCTTGGTAGTAGTACCCGTAAAAGATCTGACAGCAAAAACAGCAGCCAAAGCGTTCCAAACGTACTTTTGTAGACCCCATGGATATCCGGAACAGGTTCTCACCGACCAAGGTACAGCCTTTGAATCAGAGATCTTCAGAGAATTCTGTAATATGTATGGTTGCAAAAAGATCCGGACGACGGCCTATCATCCACAAACAAACGGCTTATGCGAGAAGATGAACCATATTGTAATAGAACTACTAAAGACTTTACCTGAGGCAGAAAGGAATCAATGGCCAGAGAAATTGCCTGACTTGGTGGATCTGTATAATCATGTCCCGGTGAGTTCCACCAATTGCACCCCAGCTTACCTTATGCGTGCAAGACCCGGCCAATTACCAATCGATCTAGAAATGGGAATTCTGAAACCAGACGCAGAAGTCCAAGACTCCAATTGGGATATCATACGGCAAAAGCAGTATCGCCAAGTGCAAGAGAGTGTGGAAAGAAGCCTTCAGCAAACTAGAGAAAGACAAGAGCGAACTTTCAACCAGAATGCTCTAGCGACCCCATTAAGACCAGGTGACCAAGTGCTCAAGAGAAATCGTCGAACCAATAAACTGGACAATCAGTGGAAAGCCGTACCCTACACAGTTTTACCAACAAGAGTGGATAATCCTAAAATGTGTCTCATTAGCAAAAACGGAGGCTTAACATCTGTACTAGTGTCAAGAGACAATCTTAAATTATGTCCGGAAGCATTGAAAGAGCCAGACGTTGTCCAGCCAGAACCAGAAGTTATTCAACCCATACAGGTTCAACCAGTAAAGGAAAAAGAAGAGGAAGTGTATCACACCTGTATAGGAGACTTTCCCAAAACCCTACTAACATACCATGGTGCAGTAGTGGTTCCCATGGTGGCCTTTTACCCAACACCAAACCCAATACCAGAAGTCCCAAGACAGGAAGAGGCTGACCCCGTACTACAGGAGGTTCCAGGCCAGGAAGAACAGATTCCTGGTCAGAATAATCCCATTCACGGTGGACTTGTCAACTCCATAGTCGTGGAATTATCTTTAGCAGAGCGGGCAGATACTACATCCGCAGTAGACAGTAGTACACCACATGAAGAGACACCGCTATTACGTAGATCACAGCGTAGTACCCAGGGTCAATTACCGGCCAGGTATGCAGATTACCAACTATAAAGCTCATAATGTGAATTGTATATATGTTATGCCGTATATAGTTAAACAGAAAATGTAGTATAGTCATTGTTATCAGTCTGCAACGTTTAAGCCCAGTGCCTACAGAGACTTGTCTGTATGAACTTCTTGCATATTCTTGAACTTTTTATCAGCCCGGAGGCACTAAATCAAAGCTCCGGAAAGACTGCTTTTTGAACTTTGCTCCTCGCTCTTTTTGAACTTTCTTTAGACTTTATATTGATAACTCCGTTGGAAAAATGGAACTAAAGTCCTGGACACTAAGTACAGTGCCTTTCCTAATACCTTCAAGGATAGAACTGTATTAATGGACGCTATTTGAAGTGACTTTGTACAGAACTATATTTTTGTTTCCTCGAGTGGTTTTTGTAACTTTTCATTTTTAAGACTCTGTACATATTAATTGTTATTTCAAAATGTTATTGTCCCACAGTCCCGGAGTACTGTTCTTAACTAAGGGGGAATGTGGCACCCCTAGGGGTATTTGCCACAAAAATAGTTACTGACAGTAAATGCAAATACTAAAATAGCAAGACTGCACTACCACCTCCGGCCAGAAGGGGGAGCTCCAGAGACTCCCCTTGGTCCATTCTGGTCTGAGAGAAGAACTGGCAGTTGGGCTAAGGAGCTGAAAGTGAGAGGTCATACAGTTGAATCTCTAACAGCCCTGTGACTGTTACCAGGCCTAAATCACCGGCCTGAGGAGAAGAGGGATAGAGAAAAAGGACATTGTGAGAACCGGGTAGCATTAATCACTACCCAGAACAGGCGCAAAGACGGATACCGGATCCGTGGCTGTATTCATTACATATAATACAGCAACCGGAAAAACGTGAGGTGATATCAGCTTCACTAGGGTCGGACGCAGCAACAGACACAGAGTTCAGCGGTACTCCTGGAGGGGGTAAGCCGATAAAAGGACTCGGGTTGCCCGTCGAACCAGGACCCGGAGGGGACAGATTGGGTCGGCAGCCAGTTCACATACAGCAGCAGGGCCACACAGATATTGCGTACAATAAGAGGCGAAGACCCCGGCAGGGTCAAAGTAACTCAGAGTTCCCATACAGACTCCGGTGACAGGACTGGTTGTAAATTCTTTTTTGTTAAAGTAAACTGGTTAAACGTTTCAGTGCCTCAGACTTTCATTTGGACAATAGCCATCTATCCAGGATTGGGATCATCACCGCTGGGAGAACCTGCTGCTGATCAAGTAAGTGCCTGTTCCCTCACGATACCCTTTACACTGTGCATTGCCTGAGGCCACAGCACCGGGTCAAGCCACCCGTGACACCCCCCTCAAGAGACAGACCCCATTGGTCCGGTGCTGGCTACCCCGGTCTCTTGGGCGTCACATTAGCATAGGGAGAGGTTGCTGCAGCTTCATCAGAAGAAGGGATATAGTTAGGGAGGGAAGATTAAACCTGAAACTTCTTGTGCTGTAGCGATTTCCACAGTCCAACACCACCTTTTCGTTGCAGGGAGTGTGGAATTTTTTTTTTGTACATCAGCTTTGTAGATTATTAGGCTGCCCTATAAGGCTCCCTGATAGCTGCATTGCTGTTTGTAAGCCGCTGTGCAAACCAACTGCTTTTTTAAAAGCAAAAATCCTGTTGCTCCTTTCTGCACAGTTCTCTTGTTTCTTTGTCCACACAGTCCTTTTTATTGCTGCCATACTTGTCCTGAGATCATTGTAGGGAGATTGAAATTGTACAACAGCCCTCGTATTTTTTGATATATCTTCCAGCCACCTTCTGCCACTTACATTGTGTAGTGTAATACACTGGGCCTGAGCTTTGTTGCAGTCTCCCCCCCAAAAAACGGAGATTTAAATTGGCATTAAGTGGATCTATGTCACAGTTCTGTTAGTTTGTCTTACATCTTCCAGCCACGTTCTGCCACTTACATTGTGTAGTATAATACACTGGGCCAGAGTTTTTTTTGCAGTCTCCCCCCCAAAAAAGGGAGATTTAAATTGGCACTAAGTGGATCTACGTCACAGTTCTGTTAGTTTGTTGTACATCTTCCAGACACGTTCTGCCTCTTGCATTGTGTAGTATAATACACTACGCCTGAGTTTTGTTGCAGTCTCCCCCCCAAAGAAAAGGGAGATTAATATTCTCCACAAGTTTATATACACCTTCTACCTTGTTTCACAGTACCATATAACGGTTGTTGCTTTGGTTAAATTTTTCCAAAAATGAGGAAGTCTGGTGGAAGAGGGCGTGGGCGGGCGTTGCCAGCTGGTACTGATGGTGGTTTTGGTGGTGGTGGAGCATCTGGTAGAAGTGGGAAAAGCAAAATAGCACCAAAGGCTCGAGGTGTTGAGCCAGCGTCATCGTCTGGCTACACAAGGCCTCGAAGGCTCTTTTATCTGGGAGTTGGAAAACAGCTTTTAAAGGTGGAGCAGCAGGAAAAAGTTTTGGCTTTCCTTGCTGACTCAGCCTCTAGCTCTTTTGCCTCCTCTTCAGAAGGTTTGAAATCTAAAAGCAGCAAGTCGTCAGTGGATGCTCCCGGTCAGGAACAAGTCGCTTCCTTGTGTCCTTCACCCAAACCAAAAGTGAAGGATGCGGCAGGCGAAACTAGAGTTTACTCCATGGAGCTCTTTACACATCCTGTGCCTGGGTTAGAGAGGGAAATTGCTGAAAGCCCATTGCAAGATGAATCGGACATAGAGTGCACAGATGCACAGCCACAGCTAGATTATTAGGCTGTTCCATGGACTCGGATCTCTACAGTGCCCTCGCAGTGTACTGAGCCAGAATCTGACCCTGATGAGACTATGGTGCCCCGTCACGAATGCTATAGCACCTTACACGGTGACACAGAGGAAGGTGCACATGACATTGAAGAGGAGGTGATAGATGACCCAGATGTTGACCCAGATTGGCAGCCATTGGGGGAAGAGGGTGCCGCTGGCAGTAGCTCCTAAGCGGAGGAGGATGATCCGCAGCAGCCATCTACATCGCAACAGCTTTCATCTGGCAGGCCCGTATCGGGCCAAAAATATTTTTCAAATCCAAAAACAGTTTTAGGACACTGTGGCCATTTGGTGAAAGTAGCACAGCGTGCAATGCCTGAAAAGGTAAACCATTGTAGTACACAGGGTTTGAATGCCCACATTGCTAGACTAATCTTGTTAGAGATGATGCCCTACCGTTTGGTTAAAAAGAAAGCTTTCAAAGCCCTGATGGCCTACGCAGTACCACGCTATGACCTATCCAGTCGACACTTCTTTGCGAGACAAGTCATCCCAGCCGTCCACCAGCATGTCAAAGACCGCATTGTCCATGCACTGAGGCAATCAGTCAGTAAAGAGGTGCACCTCACAACAGATGCATGGACCAGTAGGCATGGCCAGGGATGTTACGTGTCCATCACGGCACACTGGGTTAATGTGGTGGATGCAGGGTCCACAGGGGACAGCCATAGTGGGGCAGTTCTGCCTAGCCCACGGTCTAGGAAATAGTTGGCAGTAGGTGTTCGACACCCCTAATCCTCCTCCTCCAGAAGTGAAAACTCGTCCACAGAGCGCAGTCATACGACCACACCATCCGCAGCTGCCAGTGTTGCACATGAGGTGTCTCATTATGGAACAGCTAGTGGTAAGTGTCAGCAGACTGTTCTACAAATGAAGTGTTTGGGCGACAACAGAAACACCGCGGAAGTACTGGCCGAGTACTTGCAGCAAGAAACTCAGTCATGGCTGGGCAGTGTACATCTTGAGGCAGGCAAGGTAGTCAGTGATAACGGAAGGAATTTTATGGCTGCCATAGCCCTTTCACAACTGAAACACATTCCTTGCCTGGCTCACACCTTGAACCTGGTGGTGCAGTGCATCCTGAAAAATTATCCGGAGTTACCAGCCCTGCTCCTGAAAATGCGAAGACTTTGCTCGCACATCCGCCGGTCGCCCGTACACTCCTGCCGTATGCAGAACCATCAGCGATCGCTGTATCGTCCCCAGCACTGCTTAATAATCGACGTTGCAACAAGGTTGAACTCCACACTGCACATGCTTCAGAGGCTGTGCGAACAGAGGCGTGCTGTCATTTATTTGTGGGATGATAAAAATACACGGGCAGGCAGTTGGATGGCAGACATGGAGTTGTCTGGTGTGCAGTGGTCGAAGCTCCAAGACCTCTGTCAAGTCCTTCAGTGTTTTGAGGAATGCACATGGCTGGTAAGTGCAGATGACGCCATCATAAGCATGAGCATCCCACTAATGCGTCTGCTGATGCAAAGTTTGACGCACATCAAGGAGCAGGCGTCTGCAGCCGAGGAGGAGGGAAGCCTTGATGACAGTCAGTCATTGTCTGGTCACGGAACTCTCTTGGACGAGGTGGCGGATGAAGAGGAGGTGGAAGAGGATGATAGGGATGAATATTTATGGGAGGAGGATGCTTCTCAGGGGGCAATAGAAACTGGTGGCGTTGCAAGGTCAGGTACAGGGTTTTTGCGGGCCACAAGTGATGTTGATTTGCAAGAAAGTGCTCCTCAACCCAGCACAAGCAGTGAATTGATACCTGGAACATTGGCCCACATGGCAGAGTATGCCTTGCGTATCCTAAAAAGGGACACCCGCATTATCAAAATGATGACTGATGACGATTACTGGTTGGCCTGCCTCCTGGATCCCCGATACAATGGAAAATTACAAAATATCATGCCACATGAGAACCTGGAGCAAATATTGGCTAGCAAACAAGCAACTCTTGTAGACCGTTTGGTTCAGGCATTCCCAGCACACAGAGGCGGTGATGGTTCTCACACGAGCTGTAGGGGGCAACATGGCAGAGGTGTTAGAGGTACACAAATCTGAAGTGGCTTTGGACAGAGGGGTTTTATGACCAGGTTGTGGAGTCATTTCGCAATGACCGCAGACACGACAGGTACTGCTGCATCAATTCAAAGTGACAGGAGACAGCATTTGTCCAGTATGGTTACCAACTATTTTTCTTCCCTTATCGATGTTCTCCCTCACAGGTCATTCCCCTTTGATTACTGGGCATCTAAACTAGACACCTGGCCTAAATTGGCAGAATATAAATTACAGGAGCTCGCTTACCCAGCTGCTAGTGTGCTATCAGAAAGAGTCTTCAGTGCTGCTGGTTCAATACTGACCGAATAAAGGACACGTCTGGCTACCCGAAATGTTGATGATCTAACCTTCATTAAAATGAACCAATCATGGATTTCAAATTATTTTGCCCCACCTTCCCCTGCTGACATGTAGCTTGCCTGAAAAATGTCTTGCTTTTGGCCTCCTCTTACTGACTGCTCCAATTCCTCCATTTGCAGCTGCTGAATGTCCACCATAGGCCATTTTTATACCTCCCTAAATGGGCTGACTCCCCCCACAGGGCTGTGGTCACCACTTGGCGCAAGCACCACTCTTGGGCGACGGCACTGGCACAGGGTCCCTCATAGTACAATGAAGTGTCTCTGATGGTGGTGGTGAACAACCAACTTCAGACACACCGTCGTAATATGAGGGGCCCTGTGCCAGTACCGCCGCCCACGAGAGAGTGTCCTTTCCTAGCTCGAACAGTTCTCTACCACTTGCAAAACATACCTCTCTCTGCTCCACCACTGTGTAGTCTGTGCTGTTAAATCCTTCAATGGCACTGCCAATACAAATTTGTTGAAATGATAGATGATAGTAAAAATATACAGGGGCCCTGGCCTCCATTTAGACCAGTTAATACTTTGCGCCAACTACCACTGTTTGCTACTCAGCAGAGGAGCCCACCCTTGTACCTAGCTATGCCACCAGTTTATTTATGAACATTTTTTTGGCTGACATTTAGCCCACTTTATTATTTTGGCCTACTAACTGTGTCAGTCACTTATTACAGTTGTCCTCCACTGAACAAAGCAATGCCGCCTGTGTACTCCTATTACCCATTTTGAACTGCATTTAGCCTACTTACTTACTTGGGCATAGTAACTGTGTGAGCATCTCATAACAGTTGCCCTCCTCCGCTGAACAAAGCTATGCCGCCTGTGTACTCCTATTACCAATTTTGAACTGCATTTAGCCTACTTACTTTTTGGGGCCTAATAACTGTGTCAGCCTCTCATTACTAGTGTTGAGCGATACCTTCCGATATTCAAAGGTATCGGTATCGGATGGTATCGGCCGATATCCAAAAAATATCGGATATCGCCGATACCGATACCAATGCAAGTCAATGGGACACAAATATCGGAAGGTATCCTGGATGGTTCCCAGGGTCTGAAGGAGAGGAAACTCTCCTTCAGGCCCTGGGATCCATATTCATGTAAAAAATAAAGAATAAAAATAAAAAATATGGATATACTCACCCCTCCGGCGAACCCTGGCTATCACCGCTGCGAGCGTCTGCCTCCGTCCCTAAGAATGCAGTGAGTGAAGGACCTTCGATGATGTCGCAGTCAGGTGACCGGTCACCTGACCGCTCACGTGACCGTGATGTCATCGAAGGTCCTTCACTCACTGCATTCTTAGGAACGGAGGCAGACGCTCGCAGCGGTGACAGCCAGGGTTCGCCGGAGGGGTGAGTATATCCATATTTTTTATTCTTTATTTTTTACATGAATATGGATCCCAGGGCCTGAAGGAGAGTCTCCTCTCCTCCAGACCCTTGGAACCATACGCACCGCACACACCGATTCCGATTTCCAATATCGCAAAAATATCGGAACTCGGTATCGGAATTCCGATACAGCAAATATCGGCCGATACCCGATATTTGCAGTATCGGAATGCTCAACACTACTCATTACAGTTGTCCTCCGCTGAACAAAGCAATGCCGCCTGTTGAGTCCTGTTACCAATTTTGAACTGGATTTAGCCTACTTTCTTATTTGGGCCAATATCTGTGTTTCCTCCTCATTCTGCCCATTGCCCAGCCAATGCTAGATGAGTCTGCTGGTACATCGACCCAGACCACTACATTCCCCTTGCACTCTACACAGCCAGAATCTGACCCTGCTGAAAGTCAGGATCCCCTTCCCGCATACTATACCACCTTACATGGGGACAAAGAGGAAGGTGCAGATGAAAGTGCAGGTTCCTTAAGCAGGTGGGGGGGCATACTCATTGGCACTGGCACAGGGCCCCTCATAGTACGCAAAAGTGTCTCTGGCAATGGGAGGCACCGCCCACCGTCAAACACTCCGCCGTACTATGAGGGGCCCTGTGCCAGTGCCAACTAGTGGCCCCCCCCTGCTTGCTCAGGATCACAGCACTTGCAAAGTTGAAATACTTACCTCTCCCTGCTCCACCGCCGTGACGTATTCCGTGTTTCCTGGGCCCACGAAAATCTTGAGCCAGTCCTACCCCGCTACAACTTTAGCCAAATGAGCCCCTGTTTTCAAAGCCTAACTATTATTATAAAGTAAATTAAGATTGACAAGCTTAAGAAATACGAATTGATGTTTTTGGCATTAAAGTGGGCACTGTAGGTGTTTTCCTGTCCTCCACTCACTGCCGACTTTGATTCCCCATTGACTTGCATTGGGTTTCGTGTTTCGGCCGAACCCCGACTTTTCGCAGTAATCGGCCGATTTCAAGCGACCCGACTTTTGAGAAAGTCGGGTTTCGCGAAACCTGACTCGATCTTAAAAAAGTAAAAGTCACTCAACTCTAGTGTTGAGTTTTTATTGACACATAACTATTTCACCTTCGACGGGAAGTACTCCCACCAGCTCAGGGGCACAGCAATGGATAGCCCA
This sequence comes from Ranitomeya imitator, assembly GCF_032444005.1. Taxonomy (NCBI): domain Eukaryota; kingdom Metazoa; phylum Chordata; class Amphibia; order Anura; family Dendrobatidae; genus Ranitomeya; species Ranitomeya imitator. Next base: position 102,526,245 of record NC_091288.1, read on the forward strand.
TGTGCCCCATCATATGCTAATTTGCTCCTGGGCTGGTGGGAGGAAACTGTAGTCTTTAGTAAAAAAAATGGTGTGGCAGACAATGATAGGGCTCTTTTATGGCTCAGATACATCAACGACGTGTTTGTTATATGGAGAGGTACTGGAGAGTCTTTTTCCGAATTTGGTGGTAAACTTAATTCTAATGCTCTTGGACTAACTTTTACATTTTAATGGGATCCCCGAAAGCTTCCTTTTTTGGACATAATGATTGAAATGTTGCCTGATGGCTCGCTGGGCACCGTTATTCACAGGAAATCCACCGCCACAAATTCCCTTCTTAGATGGGAAAGTGGACACCCTGTGTCCTTAAAGAAAGGTATTCCTAAAGGCCAATACATGAGAATACGTAGGAATTGCTCAGACAAAAACACTTTTGTGAGACAGGCACATGATCTCCGGAGTCGTTTTTGGGAGAGGGGATATCCTGATTAGGTTTTGAAATCAGCCTTTAATGGGGTTAAGAAGAAAGAAAGATCTGAATTATTAACACCCACTCCAGCCAAGGTTGCATATTCTGGTCTATGTTTCATAACCACAATTAATAATTGTGCAAATGACTTGAGACAAATTTTAAAAAGACACTGGTCAATTTTGAAAATGGATCAGGATATTGGGGATGTGCCCCAGATCACATTTCAGAGAGGGAGATCTATTAAAGACCGATTGGTGCGCAGGCATTTTTTAGAGTCACCTCAGAAATCATGGTTGTCCTCTAATATTGTTGGTTGTTGTGTGGCTGTGTAGCCTGTAAAAACATTGAGTTGGGAAAATTTTTCTTTTCAACAATCGTGATAAATTTGAAATCTGATCTTTCATTAACTGTAAGAGTGATGGTGTTATTTATAGAGCAATTTGTAATTGTAATCTGATTTATGTCGGCAAAACGATCAGAGAATTGAGGAGGAGGGTTGGTGAACATCTCAGAGACATTGTTAAGAAACGAGACACCCCACTAGCAAGACATATGAATTCCGCTCATAGAGGTGACTTAATGGCTGTGAGATTCATGGGCATTGAAAGGGTCACCAAACCACCACGAGGTGGGGACTGGGACAAGCTGATTCTTCAACATGAGACCAGATGGATATACAAGATGGGTTCCATATATCCAGCAGGACTTAATGAACATCTTTCATTTGCCTCTTTTCTTTAAAGATGGATGGTCTAAATAGGGTATTCTAGTTAGGGTGAGCCGCCATTGAGTGGGGGCGCCATTGCGCAGGTCTAGGGTGCCAACCTCCGCTGTTAGGTAGGGCATATTGAGCATAGGAAACAGTGTGAGGGAAACCCTTAGGCTTTACCACCCACTTTCCCTATTTTTCTTTTTCCCTTTGTCCTGTTCTATATAATGGTGGTGTGTTATAATCCTGTGAATACTGATGTTTGGGTGCCTCAGATAAATTATAATAGGATAAAGATTGAAATGAATATCTATCTATGCCACCTCTTTCTCTTTTATGTCTGATGACTCTTCTGAGCTTTGTTTTCTCTATCCATGTGGTAAATAGGGAGCCAGCCGAAATACATCTAATCTGACAGCGACTGATTTTTATCAATCGCTGCATTCCTTTTGTTTTGCATTCTATTTTTTGTCTATAGTGGATTGATGAATATAGGGCTATTTTACACAACTTAATAAAGGCCACTCATTAATAGTCCAGTATTATTTAATAAGTTTCTTTGTGACAATATTTTTTGTTATGTGATCATATGACATATTGTGGAAATGCACACATAAAATAAATTTTGATAGAGATGTATTGACAGGTGCATTCCCTGGGTTTGCAGTGTTTAGGCCACGGCAAAGTGCAATAATACCGGTCTTACACTGTGTATACTCAAAACTGCATATAATCTGTGCTCACTGTGTGATTGTAGGGTTCCTCCGTCGTTGCGCGGTGTGCGCATGCACGTGAGATTAACAAATAAGTAATGCGATACATGCTTTTGTTTTGCAGTTCACCGCTCTGCGCTCCGGGTACTGGAAGTCGCGGACCGGATGTTGTCATATCCTCAGCGCTTGCTCTGTTTGAGCTTTGTGGTCCAGGGTGGTGTTGATGCATCCCAGTGACGTACCCTCCTGAGTGACCAATGAATGCCTGCGGGGGAAGGACCCAGAAGTATCTGTAAGTTTTGTGCACGCTTTTGTGCATGCGTGCGCTTCATTCTGGGCATCATACATATCTTGTGCTTAACCCTCTAGGCCACCAATGAGGTGAGGTTAAATAACTGGACACCTGCTGGATGCTGAGTCCTGATAGGCTAGGGTCAGCAGGTAATTGATGAAGGGGCGGTATTACTGATATTTAAGAGATGCCATTAGGAATCCATCTATGATAGGCTCTATGTGAATGTTAGTGATGGCGGAGCATCTTATCATTATGACTATTATTTGACTGCCTTGTCCCCTGATGATTCCCCTCTGGGATGAAACGCATAGGGAGGTGGTCCTGAACAGGAATGGTCTATGGAGTTGTGTAATGATCTACTGGATTTCTGACTGATTGAATTGGAGAGTGCATCCTTTGTGTGGAGTCTTCATCATTTGGTGAGATTGTTCCATATTACTTTGTTATGCACCCCCATTCAGATGTGTAGGCATACTAAGGGTGACCATCAATGGTACTGATTTTTTTCACGCTTTTGAGTATGGGTATGCTGGCACGGACAGTGATGTTCGTCCTTCATTTTCGAAGATGACCATGACTTCAGGGTTAGAAGAGAATTAGTAGTTATGGGTCCGGAGGTGGCTGATGAGTCCAATCCGGGCCCTGAAGGTTCGCCCACATACTTGACATGAGGAAGCAGATGTGGTCAGTAAACCAGATTCTACTTGTGCCTTGCATACGGCGTGCTTTCTTTTTGCGTCAAAGATTTTCCTATCTTCAGCTGCACATGCTCCTGAGGTGATCCTGCCCCGCCAACCTGGATGATCGAGGGCAAGCTCTTCCCATTCATTGATGTTGACTTCCAGGTTTTTGAGAGACACCTTAAGGCAGTCTTTATAGCGCTTCTTCTGCCCCCCAACTGCTCGCTTTCCTTGGCACAGTTCTCCATACAGCAGTTGTTTCGGTAGTCAGCTGTCAGGCATTCCGACGACAGGTCCAGCCCACCTGGCTTGGACTTTCAGCAGGAGAGTGTAAACGCTGCAGAGCCCAGTTTGTTCCAGAATTGCCATGTCCGGGACATTGTCTTGCCACCTGATGTGGAGGAGTCTGCGGAGGCAACTCATGTGGAAATGATTAAGCTGTTTAGCATGCCGGCTGTACACTGTCCAGGTCTCGCTAGCATAGAGAAGTGTGGTTAGGACCACCGCGCAGTAGACCTTCAGCTTGGTGGTAAGGCTGAGTCCCCTTCATTCCCAGACGTTCTTACGCAGTCTCCCGAAGGCGGCACTGGCTTTGGCGATTCTGTTATTATTCTCAGCGTCTATGGTTACTTCACGGGAAAGTGTGCTGCCTAAGTAGGTGAAGTTATCGACTGCTTTGAGGTTTTGCTCCTTCACCGTGATACGTGGCTCCTTGTACAGTTTTCCTGGAACCGGTTGATACATGACTTCGGTTTTTCTAATGTTGATCTCGAGACCAAAACTGTCGCAAGCTTGCGAAAAACAGTCCATTTCATGCTGCATCTGCTGTTCCGTGCTAGCGTTAAGTGCACAGTCATCAGCAAATAATAATTCACGGATAACAGTCTCATGCACTTTCGTAACCGCTTTTAGGCATTTTGGGTTGAATAGCTTGCCATCAGTCCTGTACCTAACCTGGATTCCATCTTCACAGTTGTTAACGGCATCACTTAACATTGCAGAGAGCAGCATACTGAACAGGGTTGGAGCAAGCACACAGCCTTGTTTTATGCCGTTTGTTACTGGGAAAGCCTCAGATACGTCTACATCGTTCAGAACCTTCAACATCATGCCATCATGGAACTGTCGGATGACTGAGATGAACTTGCTCGGGCAGCCGAAATTTGCCATGATCTTCCACAGGCCGTCTCTACTGACTGTGTCGAAAGCCTTGGTCAAATCAACAAAAGTTACATAAAGGTCACGGTGTTGCTCCTGGCACTTTTCCTGAAGTTGACATGCTGAAAAGACCATATTTACTGTTCCACGTTTAGCACAGAAACCACACTGGCTTTCGGGTAATAGTCCTTGCTCAAGGTGATGTAAAAGGTGGTTGAGCAAGAGACAAGCCAATATCTTGCCTGCAGTGGACAGAAAGGAGATGCCTCGATGGTTGACACAAGATTGGCGATTACCTTTCCTCTTGTATATGTGAATTATGCTGGCATATTTCATCTGTTGTGGAACCTGTTCCTTTGTCCACATATTGGAATAGTTTGGTCACCGTTTGCATCAGAACAGGGCCGCCAGCTTTATATACCTCAGCAGGTATAGCATCATTTCCGGGTGCTTTTCCACAAGAAAGTTGTTTTACTGCTTTCCTGACTTCATCTCCACTTGGAAGGACATCAAGCTCCTTGTTGATTTCTACCTTGTCTCTTTGAATTGTGCCCTTTGGAATTCTCGCTCTGTGTGTAATAAACTCTCCTTCATTCATGACTTCTTCCTTTCTAATTCTCTTAATCTCCTGGCTCTTACTGAAACCTGGATCCAGCAGTCAGACACCACCGCTGCTGCTGCTCTCTCATATGGTGGACTACATTTTTCTCATACCCCAAGATCGGACAACAGAGCAGGTGGAGGCGTTGGTCTGCTCCTTTCACCCAAATGTACCTTCCAAGTTATCCCCCAAGTACCCTCACTTGTCTTCCCTTCCTTTGAGGTCCATGTGGTCAGACTCTACGTCCCCTTCTCCATGCGAGTGGCGGTGGTGTATCGTCCTCCCGGCCCCTCTCATCAGTTCCTGGATCACTTTGCCACCTGGCTTCCAAACTTTCTCTCCTGTGACACCCCCACCCTTATCATGGGTGATTTCAACATCCCCATTGCCTCTCCCCTCTCCCCATCTGCTTCTCACCTTTTATCTCTATCCTCCTCGTTCGGCCTCTCGCAGCATACTAACTCTCCAACACATGAAGATGGAAACTCCCTTGACTTGGTCTTCTCCCGGCTTTGCTCAGTGGATGATTTCACAAACTCCCCTCTCCCACTCTCTGACCACAACCTTCTTTCATTCTCTATCAACAACTGCCATCCCGCTCAGGTCACCCCCACTTTCCACACTTATAGAAACATACAGGCCATTAAAACCCAGAAACTTATGAAGAACTTGCAGTCCTCATTGGCCCCAATCTTCTCCATCTCATGTCCTGATTCTGCTCTGAAGCATTACAATGAAACCCTGCAAAGTGCTCTGGATGAAGCTGCTCCTCCTATACATAAAGCAATTCGGCACAGACGGCAACAACCGTGGCACACGCTGCAAACACGTTTCCTGCAGCGGTGCTCCAGGTGCGCAGAACGTCTGTGGAGAAAATCTAATCTACCCGAAGATTTCATCCATTATAAGTTCATGCTAAAGACATACAATTCTGCCCTTCACCTCTCCAAACAAACCTACTTCAACACCCTCATCACCTCCCTGTCCAATAACCCTAAACGTCTCTTTGACACGTTCCAGTCCCTACTCAACACAAGAGAGCAGGCCCCAACCACGGATCTCCGTGCTGACGATCTGGCCATATACTTCAAAGAAAAAATTGACCACATTCGACAGGAAATTATCTCCCAATCCCTTCATACCATGCACTGTCCTCCCTCCCCCACTGCATCTAGTTCACTCTCTGACTTTGAAGCAGTTACAGAAGAAGAAGTAAGCAGGCTCCTTGCATCTTCTCGCCCGACCACTTGCACCAGTGACCCCATTCCGTCACATCTCCTCCAGTCCCTTTCCCCGGCTGTCACCTCTCACCTAACAAAAATATTCAACCTTTCCCTCCCTTCCGGTATTTTTCCCTCCTCATTTAAGCATGCCATCATACATCCATTACTTAAAAAACCATCCCTCGATCAAAACTGTGCCGCTAATTATAGACCTGTCTCTAATCTTCTCTTCATCTCTAAACTCCTCGAACGCCTGGTCCACTCCCGTCTTACCCGCTATCTCTCAGATAACTCTCTTCTCGACCCTCTTCAATCTGGCTTCCGCTCTTTACACTCTACTGAAACTGCCCTCATTAAAGTCTCTAATGACCTACTAACAGCTAAATCTAATGGTCACTACTCCATGCTAATTCTCTTGGATCTCTCTGAGGCATTCGATACTGTGGATCATCAGCTCCTCATCACTATGCTCCACTCCATCGGCCTCAAGGACACCGTTCTCTCCTGGTTCTCCTCCTATCTCTCTGACCGATCCTTCACTGTATGTTTTGCTGGTTCCTCCTCCTCTCACCTTCCCCTTACTGTTGGGGTTCCTCAAGGATCAGTCCTAGGCCCCCTCCTCTTCTCTTTGTATACTGCCCCTATTGGACAAACAATCAGTAGATTTGGTTTCCAGTACCATCTCTATGCTGACTGCACCCAATTATACACTTCTTCTCCTGATTTCACGCCTGCCTTATTAGAAAACACCAGTGATTGTCTTACCGCTGTCTCTAACATCATGTCCTCCCTCTATCTGAAACTAAACCTGTCAAAAACTGAACTCCTCGTGTTCTCTCCCTCTACTAACCTACCTTTGCCTGACATTGCCATCTCCGTGTGCGGTTCCACCATTACTCCAAAGCAACATCCCGCTGCCTTGGGGTCATCCTTGATTCTGACCTTTCATTCACCCCCCACATCCGATCACTGGCTCGCTCTTCTTACCTGCATCTCAAAAACATTTCTAGAATTCGCCCTTTTCTTACTTTCGACTCTGCAAAAACTCTTACAGTTTCACTTATTCATTCTCGTCTGGACTATTGTAACTCTCTACTAATCGGCCTCCCTCTTACCAAACTTTCCCCACTCCAATCTGTCCTGAATGCTGCTGCCAGGATCATATTCCTCACCAACCGTTACACCGATGCCTCTACCTTGTGCCAGTCACTACACTGGCTACCCATCCACTCCAGAAACCAGTACAAAACTACTACCCTCATCCACAAAGCACTCCATGGCTCAGCACCACCCTACATCTCCTCTCTGGTCTCAGTCTACCACCCTACCTGTGCCCTCCGCTCCGCTAATGACCTCAGGTTAGCATCCTCAATAATCAGAACCTCCCACTCCCGTCTCCAAGACTTTACACATGCTGCGCCGATTCTTTGGAATGTACTACCTAGGTTAATACGATTAATCCCCAATCCCCACAGTTTTAAGCGTACCCTAAAAACTCATTTGTTCAGACTGGCCTACCGACTCAATGCATTAACCTAACGATCCCTGTGTGGCCTATTTAAAAAAAAAAAATCAGGTTCCTCGCATTATGTTCTCATTCACTTTATGCAGTTAATAGCCCTCTGTGTCTGTACTGCTACATACTTAGGCAGTTAACTGGTTCATGCAGCTTTACATGAACACCCGAGCCTTACACTATGGCTGGTCCGAATAACTATAGCAATTGTTACCATCCACCTCTCGTGTCTCCCCTTTTCCTCATAGTTTGTAAGCTTGCGAGCAGGGCCCTCATTCCTCCTGGTATCTGTTTTGAACTGTATATCTGTTATGCTGTAATGTCTATTGTCTGTACAAGTCCCCTCTATAATTTGTAAAGCGCTGCGGAATATGTTGGCGCTATATAAATAAAAATTATTATTATTATTAGTATTACCTGGGGCAGGCGAGCAATGGCCTCATCATTGATATTGGCAGGGCGATTAAGAATATTATTAAAGTGCTCAGCCCACCGTTCCAGAATTTGTTTCTTTTCTGTCAGCAGCTGAGTTCCATCTGCATTAAGCAGACATGAAGAGCTTGATTACTGTGGTCCATATACAGCTTTGAGCGCATCGTAGAAGTGTTTCTGGTCATGGGTCTCTGCATAGCCCTGAATTTCATCGGCCTTCTTGCTAAACCAGATATCCTGCATCTCGCGTAGCTTGATTTGGTCCTTTCTTTTTATGTTAGTAAAGGCACCTTTCTTAGCTAGAGACGGGGGGTCATTTTGATACACCTTATACCGCTGATGTTTCTCTTTTAGGAGTGTCTTTATTTCCTCGTCGTTTTCATCGAACCAGTCTTGATTATTTCAAAGCTGATGATCCGAGATGCTCCAGAGCAATATTATAAACAGCATCTCTCAGAATTGTCCATTGTTCCTCAACGTCAATCTCCTCTGCCTGTAGCATATTTAACAGTCTGCCATCAAGGTCATTGGCAAATTCCCTTGCAATTCTTTTATTTTGCAGCTTATAGATATTCAGCCTCTTTGTCGTTTTCTGCCCTTGGGGTCTCCTCGCAGGCAGGATGCAGAGCCTGCACTTAGAAACAATGAGGCGATGGTCAGTCCAGCAGTCTGTACCGCACATGGCCCTCATTACTCTAAAGTCCCTCTCATCCCTTTTCATGGCAATGATGTAATCAATGAGATGCCAATGTCTCGAGCGTGGGTGCATCCATGATGTCTTTTTGCATGTGGGTAAGCGGAATAATGTGTTGGTGATGACAAGGTCATGTGTGGCACCCATCTTGAGGAGCAGCAGGCCATTTACTGTTACACTTGCCAGTGCCGTGTCTCCCAATGACCCCTTCCCAGGTTTGATGGCCTGTTCCCACTCTGGCATTAAAGTCTCCAAGTATAATGACCTTGTCTGCCTGTGGGATTGCTGAAATAAGTGTGTCAAGTTCATTGTAGAACTTATCTTTAATGTCATCCGGATTAGTCATCGTGGGAGCATAGGCACTGATCAGAGTCTCGTGTTTCTTATTTGTAAGTGGGAGCTGAAATGTCATCAGACGGTCGTTGATGCCCTCCGGAAGCCAGGTAAGTTTATGAGCAAGATGAGTTTTGATAGCAAATCCCACGCCTGCTTCTCGCTTTTCAGTGTTGCCTTGACCACTCCAGAATAATGTATATCCACTACTATGCTCTGTCAATTGACCGTTGTCTGCCAGGCGTGTTTAGCTGAGAGCTGCTATTTCAATCTTGTAACGAGCTAGCTCCCGAGCAACCAATGCCATTCTTCATTCTGGTCTGTCTGCCTTGGTATTATCCAGCAGAGTTCTCACATTCGATGTGCCAAGGTTGAGTGCCATCATTTTCTTTTTCTTTATTGTGTGTCGACCGCTGTATGGGAAACCCACCAGCTGTGGTAGGCTGGCTATGTGAAATGAAGCAGACTATGTTTGAGTCACCTTTTCTAGCCCCGTCCTCGATTGAGGTGAGCTGAGTGATCCTGAACAGGACTGCTCAGACACCCAGGAGGCTGCCGAACTCCACTGCTGCTTCGGTCCAGTGGAGAGCAACCATATGGCCTAGGCCGCCTGCATGCAGGTTCGTGACTACAGCTTCCAGTGACTCCACACCTGCTGCTTTGCCACTCTCCCATCGCCACAGGACTTTTGATACGCAGTGGTTGAAGTCATGACTTGCGCTTGACGTTGATTAAAGCGAGAAAGAGTTGCGCAGTCGTCAACCTCACTCTCTCGCCTGTACCTATCAAGCCCCAGTGGCAAGAACTAGGTGAGACAACTGGAGATAGGTCAGGGTGCAGTGGATGGCCAGCAGTGTCCTATATGTGCCTCGCTGCGCCCTCTCAGCGCTCCACAACAGTGTGCTGGAAATCGCTTGTCTGTCTGTTGAATCTTGGTTTCTTCCGCACAGTCTGTCATATTCAGTCTTCACATGCAAGGGTAGGCAAACCCTTGAAAATCACTGTAGGTCTCAAAGAAACCCAACAGCTACCCTTATCTGGTTTGGCCCGTCTGCCGAGGTGGTGTTCCGGGGTGTACCCGCTGATGCATGCTAGCAGCTACTTGGAGGTACAGGTGAGAGTTGAGCATCAGATGAGGACCAAAGATGGAAGAGCTGTCCAAAAAGGACACGGCAAGCACTCCACCAGAGGTGCTACCTCTATCTAGATACCCCATATACCCATATTTCCTTGCTGAACATTTGTTGGGCTTATAATTGCTTTAGAAATATATATGAAACCAGCCTGTCCTGAATATTGTTGTTTGTATCTCTTTTAATAATTGGTCCATTGTTTGATTAAACAGATGTTTGTTTTTACATGTTGTGTCTTGTTATTTTAATAGATGTAATAAATATTATGTTTTAGGTTCCCTTCTTGCTATTTAATTAAACATTTTTTGGGTAACCCCCCCTTTTTTATTTAAGTTTGGTTGGCTTTCAACCTTTTGCTATTTCTAAATTTAAATGTTATAATAACGTAAAAGCTTATGGGGCTAAGTTAGCCCATAAGCTTTTACGTTATCCTAACATTTAAATTTACATTGCAAAGGAGCAAATTTTTTTAAGCATCTAGCTAAGCTTAATGTGTATCCCGAATGTATACATGTTTTGATATTGAGTTTGACTCAGACAAAAGAGGGAAAGATTGATAAAGTTATGTAATTGTCATTACTATGGACAGTATTATATCAAAGATGTTCTTAAGTCTCTCTAGATGTAAAAGTGATGTCATCTTCTGCATCGATGGGTAGCCATGACACGTTCAACCCCTGCTGGGTGAGAAACAGCAGGGTTCTGCTTCAGAGGCGCCAATCCTGTGAATAAATGATGATCTACTAGTTTGAGATCTCATCCATAGATAGGTTCTAAATGTATTCATTAACCTCTTTGGTCTGTGACATGGTGAAACCACAGTTACAAATGAGCCCACTGCAAATCACCAGTCTGTTTTAGTTTTAATCTTTCAGCACTGGTGGACATAATAAACTGTACAATAAAATGAGCATTTGCATAATATGTTAAATCATGACATAATATATTCTCTATCATGTATAAAAGAAAACAACCCTATATCTGGAGATAAATAACATTTTGGATATGACATGTTTCCCTTAACCCCTTAAAGGGACAATGTCACCTGAATTTGGAGGGAACAATCTTCAGCCATGGAGGCGGGGTTTTGGGGTTTTTTATTCATCCTTTCCTTACCCACTGGCTGCATGCTGGCTGCAATATTGGATTGAAGTTCATTCTCTGTCCTCCGTAGTACATGCCTGCACAATGCAATCTTGTCTTGCGCAGGCTTGTACTATGGAGGACAGAGAATGAACTTCAATCCAATATTGCAGCCAGCATGCAGCCAGTGGGTAAGGAAAGGGTGAATCAAAAACCCCAAAACCCCGCCTCCATGGCTGAAGATTGTTCCCTCCAAATCCAGGTGACAGTGTCCCTTTAAGCCCCGAGGGTGGTTTGCACGTTAATGACCGGGCCAATTTTTACAATTCTGACCACTGTCCCTTTATGAGGTTATAACTCTGGAACGCTTCAACAGATCCCAGTGATTCTGACAATGTTTTCTCGGGACATATTGTACTTCATGATAGTGGTAAAAATTCTTTGATAGTACCTGCGTTTGTTTGTGAAAAAAACGGAAATTTGGCGAAAATTATGAAAATTTCGCAATTTTCCAACTTTGAATTTTTATGCAATTAAATCACAGAGATATGTCACACAAAATACTTAATAAGTAACATTTCCCACATGTTTACTTTACATCAGCACAATTTTGGAACCAAAATTTTTTTTTGTTAGGGAGTTATAAGGGTTAAAATTTGACCAGCAATTTCTCATTTTTACAACACCATTTTTTTTTAGGGACCACATCTCATTTGAAGTCATTTTGAGGGGTCTATATGATAGAAAATACCCAAGTGTGACACCATTCTAAAAACTGCACCCCTCAAGATGCTCAAAACCATATTCAAGAAGTTTTTTTGGAATGCTTAAATAATAATGAACATTTAACTTTTTTTCACAAAAAATTTACTTCAGCTCCAATTTGTTTTATTTTACCAAGGGTAACAGGAGAAAATGGACCCCAAAACTTGTTGTACAATTTGTCCTGAGTACACCGATACCCCATATGTGGGAGTAAACCACTGTTTGGGCGAATGACAGAGCTCGGAAGCGAAGGAGCGCCGTTTGACTTTTCAATGCAAAATTGACTGGAATCGAGATGGGACACCATGTTGCGTTTGGAGAGCCCCTGATGTGCCTAAACATTGAAAACCCCCACAAGTGACACCATTTTGGAAAGTAGACCCCCTAAGGAACTTATCTAGAGGTGTGGTGAGCACTTTGACCCACCAAGTGTTTCACAGAAGTTTATAATGCAGAACCGTAAAAATAAAAAATCATATTTTTTCACAAAAATGATCTTTTCGCCCCCAATTTTTTATTTTCCCAAGGGTGAGAGAAGAAATTGGACCTCAAAAGTTGCTGCACAATTTGTCCTGAGTATGCTGATACCCCATATGTGGGGGTAAACCACTGTTTGGGCGCATGGGAGAGCTCAGAAGGGAAGGAGGGCCGTTTGACTTTTCAATGCAAAATTGACAGGAATTGAGATGGGACGCCATGTTGCGTTTGGAGAGCCACTGATGTGCCTAAACATTGAAACCCCCCACAAGTGACACCATTTTGGAAAGTAGACCCCATAAGGAATTTATCTAGATGTGTTTTGAGCACTTTAACCCACTAAGGGCTTCACAGAAGTTTATAATGCAGAGCCGTAAAAATAAAACAAAATTTTTTCCCACAAAAATTATTTTTTAGCCCCCAGTTTTGTATTTTCCCGAGGGTAAGAAGAGAAATTCGACCCCAAAAGTTGTTGTCCAATTTGTCCTGAGTGAGCTGATACCCCATATGTGGGGGGGAACCACTGTTTGGCCGTATGTGAGGGCTCAGAAGGGAAGGAGCGCCATTTGGAATGCAGACTTAGATGGAATGGTCTGCAGGTGTCACATTGCGTTTGCAGAGCCCCTAATGTACCTAAACAGTAGAAACCCCCCACAAGTGACACCATTTTGGAAGGTAGACCCCCTAAGGAACTCATCTAGATGTGTTGTGAGAACTTTGAACCCCCAAGTGTTTCACTACAGTTTGTAACGCAGAGCCGTGAAAATAAAAAATAAGAAATTTCCCCAAAAAATTATTTTTTAACCCCAAGTTTTGTATTTTCCCGAGGGTAAGAGGAGAAATTCGACCCCAAAAGTTGTTGTCCAATTTGTCCTGAGTGCGCTGATACCCCATATGTGGGGGGAACCACCGTTTGGCCGCATGGGAGGGCTCGGAAGGGAAGGAGGGCCATTTGGAATGCAGACTTAGATGGAATGGTCTGCAGGTGTCACATTGCGTTTGCAGAGCCCCTAATGTACCTAAACAGTAGAAACCCCCCACAAGTGACCCCATATTGGAAATTAGACCCCCCAGGGAACTCATCTAGATGCGTTGTGAGAACTTTGAACCCCCAAGTGTTTCACTACAGTTTATAACGCAGAGCCTTGAAAATAAAAAATCTTTTTTTTCCCACAAAAAATATTTTTTAACCCCCAGTTTTGTATTTTCCCAAGGGTAATAGGAGAAATTGGACCCCAAACGTTGTTGTCCTATTTGTCCCGAGTACGCTGATACCGGGGTAAACCCCTGTTTGGGCACACGGGAGAGCTCGGAAGGGAAGGAGCACTGTTTTACTTTTTCAACGCAGAATTGGCTGGAATTGAGATCGGACGCCATGTCGTGTTTGGAGAGCCCCTGATGTGCCTAAACAGTGGAAACCCCTCAATTATAACTGAAACCCTAATCCAAACACACCCCTAACCCTAATCCCAACAGTAACCCTAACCACACCTCTAACCCTGACACACCCCTAACCCTAATCCCAACCCTATTCTCAACTGTAAATGTAATCTAAACCCTAACCGTAACTTTAGCCCCAACCCTAACCCTAACTTTAGCCCCAACCCTAACTGTGGCCCCAACCCTAACTGTGGCCCCAACCCTAACCCTAACCCTAGCCCTAACCCTAGCCCTAACCCTAGCCCTAACCCTAACCCTAACCCTAGCCCTAACCCTAGCCCTAACCCTAGCCCTAACCATAACCCTAGCCCTAACCCTAACCCTAATGGGAAAATGGAAATAAATACATTTTTTACATTTTTCCCTAACAAAGGGGGTGATGAAGGGGGGTTTGATTTACTTTTATAGCGGGTTTTTTAGCGGATTTTTATGATTGGCAGCCATCACACACTGAAAGACGCTTTTTATTGCAAAAAATATTTTTTGCGTTACCACATTTTGAGAGCTATAATTTTTCCATATTTTGGTCCACAGAGTCATGTGAGGTCTTGTTTTTTGCGGGACGAGTTGAAGTATTTATTGGTAACATTTTCGGGTGTGTGACATTTTTAGATCGCTTTTAATTATGATTTTTGTGAGGCAGAATGACCAAAAACCAGCTATTCATGAAATTCTTTTGGGGGAGGCGTTTATACCGTTCCACGTTTGGTAAAATTGATAAAGCAATTTTATTCTTCGGGTCAGTACGATTACAGCGATTCCTCATTTAAATCATTTTTTTATGTTTTGGCGCTTTTATACGATAAAAACTATTTTATAGAAAAAATAATTATTTTTGCATCGCTTTATTCTCAGGACTATAACTTTTTTATTTTTTTGCTGATGATGCTGTATGGCAGCTCATTTTTTGCAGGACAAGATGACGCTTTCAGCGGTACCATGGTTATTTATATCTTTTTTTTTGATCGCGTGTTATTCCACTTTTTGTTCGGCGGTATTATAATAAAGCGTTGTTTTTTGCCTCGTTTTTTTTTTTTTTTTCTTACGGTGTTTACTGAAGGAGAGCCAGTTTTATAGGTCGGGTCGTTACGGACGCGGCGATACTAGATATGTGTACTTTTATTGTTTTTTTTTATTTAGATAAAGAAATATATTTATGGGAATAATATTTTTTTTTTCATTATTTAGGAATATTTTTTTTTATTTTTTTTTACACATTTGTAAATATTTTTTTTAACTTTTTTACTTTGTCCCAGGGGGGGACATCACAGATCGATGATCTGACAGTTTGCACAGCACTCTGTCAGATCACCGATCTGACATGCAGCACTGCAGACTTCACAGTGCCTGCTCTGAGCAGGCTCTGTGAAGCCACCTCCCTCCCTGCAGGACCCGGATGCTGCGGCCATCTTGGATCCGAGTCCAGCAAGGAGGAAGGAGGTTGCTGGGGGGGCTCAGGGAAGCCCGCAGGGAGCCCCCTCCCTGCGCGATGCTTCCCTATACCGCCGGCACATCGCGGCACATAGTGCCGGATGTCAGCTGTGATAGGCAGCTGACACCCGGCCGCGATCGGCTGCGCTCCCCCCGTGAGCGCGGCCGATCGCCTATGACGTACTATCCCATCGGTGGGAATTAAAGCCCACCCCACCTCGACGGGATAGTACGCCCTTCTTTTCAATAAGCCATAATCCCTCTATCCATGGAGTCTGTCAGTTTCTTAACAGCTTCGAGACAGTCCACTGTACATAAACATCGCCTCTTGCTGGGCTCTGTGCAGCCGTAACATTTGTGAGTAGTCGGTAGTCTTGCAACACTCAGGACCCCCAGAGTGATAGCTCTGACAGGTGACATCATCGGGACCTGATTGGATCAGGTCCCAATGATGTTATCCACTTGCTATCTTCTAGATGCCACAATCGCAGCATTTAGAAGATAGCAGAGGGAGACCACTGCTGTACTCACCTCTCCGACGCCCCCCTTGAGGAGATCTGATCACATCACGGGGGATCCCGTGTTGTTCAGGCAGCCGGAGGTCACATGATGACTTCCGGGTCTGCCAGCTATGGCAGTCTAACAAGCAATCTGCCTGTGTAATACTGTCAGGTCTCATACAATGCCATCCATGCGTATTGCATTAAATGAGACCAGTGACCAGAGAAATGAAAATTGAAATCCCATACAGGGACTAAGTAAAAAGGTAAAAACAAGTTAACAAATATTTTAAAACTATTAAAAAATAAATCACAAAATAAATAAAAAAAAGATTAAATATTAAACCAATAAATACATATATTTATCTAAAAACAAAAGAAGTACGGTACATATATTTGCTATCATCTCATCCAGAACGACCCGACCTCTGAGGCGTAGCTAGGGTTTTGGTTCAGGGGGCACACAACTTCTAAGTGGGCCCCTAAACAGGTTACCTTGATTACAACTCGGTGACGCGCCCTAATAGTGGAGGAGAACCTCAGCAGATGACCGCGCTGTTACTGAAGATCATCTCCATATAAAGACCAACATAGATATTACCACCATATGGTCAGTGGTAGATATCAGTCCTACAGAACATATACAGTAAGAGATCACAGCACAGTTACAGATAATGTCTTACCGCTGACGTCCTTTCTGATGGAATAGTTCACTTTTCCCATCTTTTCCATCTGGCCTAGACCGACATGACAACTTCTTCCACCCAGGACACGTCTGCAGATAATAAAACAAAGACACATTTCACATCTCACATACCTGGCATCACCATCTATTCCCAACATGCACAAACTGCTGATCATGCTGATATCTCAATACCGAGCAGCTACTGCCCTATGTGACCCTGTTACTGCACCTGCTGTGTGCTTCTCTGTGCCTTATAAATTCTAAAGTAATCTTCTATAATATAGTAATGCCAGGCCCAAGTGCCCAAGAAAACAGTGCACATATTTTGCTCCCTAGAAAGTAATAATGTCCTGTGTGACCCTTTGACAGTCACAGTAACCTGAGTTCCCTTATAACAATAAGTGCCAACATTACATTTAATAATGTCCTGAGTCTCCCCTGTACAGCTCCCCTATACACAGTATGATGCTCTCTTATACGCAGTATAATGCCCCCTCACTGTATAGTACCACCCTCACAGTATACCGACCCCTTAGTAACCCCCAAACTGTTTGATGGCTCCAACACTGTATGATGGCCCCTTCACTGTAATCCCCACACTGTACGATGGCCCCCTCACTGTAATCTCCACACTGTATAATGGCCCCCAGATAACCTCCAAATAGTATAATGCACAGATCATCTTAAATATAGTATAATGCACTCCCCATAGGTCTACTCTATATTGTATAATGCACCCCCATAGGCAGACTCTATAGCACAAGGCAGCCCCCATAAGCCAACTCTATAGCACAAAGCATCCATAGGCATACTCTATAGCACAAGGCAGCACCCATAGGCAGACTATGTAGCATAAGCCAGCACCCATAGGCAGACTCTGTAGTATAAGGCAGCACCCTATAGGAAGACCCTGTAGTATAAGGCAACACTCCCATAGGCAGACCCTGCAGTATAAGGCAGCACCCCAATAGGCAGACGCTGTAGTATAAGGCAGCACCCTCACAGGCAGACCCTGTAGTATAAGGCAGCACTCCCATAAGCAGACTCTGCAGTATAAGGCAGCACCCCAATAGGCAGACGCTGTAGTATAAGGCAGCACCCTCACAGGCAGACCCTGTAGTATAAGGCAGCCCTCTATAGGCAGACTCTGTAGTATAAGGCAGCACCCCCATAGGCAGACCCTGTAGTGTAAGGCAGCACCGAATAGACAAACCCTGTAGTATAAGGCAGCACCCCATAGGCAAACCCTGTAGTATAAGGCAGCACCCCCCTTGGCAGACCCTGCAGAATAAGGCAGCATCCCCCCAGTCAGACACTGTAGTATAAGGCAGCACCCCTATTGGCAGACCCTGTAGTATATGGCATCACCTCTATAGGCAGACCCTGTAGTATAAGGCAGCACCCCCATAGGCAGACCCTGTAGTATAAGACAGCACCCATAGGCAGACTCTGTAGCATAAGGCAGCAGCACCACAGGCAGACCCTGTAGTAAAAGGCAGCACCCCCATAGGTAGAACCAGTAGTTTAAGGCAGCACCCACATAGGCAGACCCAGTAGTATAAGGCAGCACCCCATAGGCGGACCCTGTAGTATAATGCAGCACCCCATAGACAGACTCTGTAGTATAAGGCAGCACCCCCATAGGCAAACTCTGCAGAATAAAGCAGCACCGCATAGGCAGACCCTGTAGTATAAGGCATCACCCCATAAAAAAGCAATAAATAAATACGCACATCTCTTACTCCTTGTTCCCGTGGTGTTCGGAGCTTCCACTCATCTCTGACAGCAGGCATCGGGTAGTGACGTCTTCGCGCCCGCTGTCAGTGTCAGCATCGGTGACGTCAGACGCTGACCGGGGAATGATGGGAGAAGGAGTGTAGTGCAGCATTCCTTCCTTCATCAATGAGGTCTGCTGTATCGGCTAAATGCCAAAACAGCTGACCTTGCAATGTCGTGGTCCCCCACCAGGGTCGTCGTCTCCAGGGTCATCGTCTCCGGTGTCGTCGACTTCTTTGGGGTGGTCTTCAGGGTAGTCATCTCCAGGGTCGTCATCTTGGGGGTCGTTGTCTCCGGGGTCATCGTCTCCGGAGTTGTCATCTTCTTCGGGGTGGTCTTCAGAGTCATCGTCTTTAGGGTCGTCATCAGGGAGATCCAGAGTGATCACCAAAAACCATTTCAAAAAGCTTGAACTTGGAAATGTAGCAGAAAGTACAAGAGGGCTGAGGAACTAGCGAGAACCAGCTGATGGTACTGGAACCCGGATGAGTAGCAGAAGTTACAAGAGCCAATGGAACTACCAAGGACCAGCTGACGGTACTGGAACCCGGATACTAAGCAGGAGGTACCGTGCCAGAAAGCACTACCAAGGACCACCAGACGTTGGTAGAACTTGGATACCGAGAAGGAGGCACCTAAGCCAAAGGCTCTTCCTGGAACCAGCTGACGGTACTGGAACCCAGGGGAACCTATTCAAGATTGACTTCCAAAGAACCAGCTAATGGTGCTGGCAGTCAGATAGGCAGCAGAAGGTCCACATGAAAAAAAATTGCTAGGCCGCGAGCCGGCCGGAGTTACCAAAAACCCACAGTCCTACAGGGGGAGCTTGTCCTTTCGGCACTATGGAACCAGACTTGATTGCGAGTTCCCGCAGCTCACATAGCAAGCACCTAAACTGCAGGCACCATAGAGTTGGCTAACCGGACCGCAACCCGACAGGACAACGTATTGGAGGCAAAGTGACCATGACACTACCAGGAAAAAGCTGAAGTGCTGGAACCAGGCTGTGCAGGAGGGAGTATCCATGCCAAAGACACTTCTGAGCAGCAACTGGTGGTGGTGGAGCCCTGGGAATCCAGGAGAAGCAGAGTGTAGGCTGAGGCCTAATTGGAGCAAGTTTAATATATGTTGTACAATGAGTGTGGACGGAGCAGGAGAAATTGCCGGATACACAGCAAGGGATCAGCTGACGTTACTGAACCCCAATAACACGGCAGCAAGTGTTGACTGTGCAGATGGCACTTCTGAGCAGCAACTCGCGGTGTTGGAGCCCAGGGAATCCTGGAGAGCAGATTGTAGGCTGAGGCCTAATTGGAGCAAGTTTAATATCTTTTGTAGTGTGAGTGTGGACGGAGCAGGAGAAATTGCCGGATACACAGCAAGGGATCAGCTGACATTACTGAAACCCAATAACACTGGATCATGTGTTGACTGTGCAGACGGCACTTCAGAGCAGCATCTGGCGGTGTTGGAGCCCAGGGATTACAGTTCAGGTTGTAGAAACATGAACACAACAGGAGACCAGGACACTGTTGCCAACCAATTATTTAATCTGGAAGAGGAGTGGCAAAATCCTGCGATATCCAGGCCTTGTTCATTTTCAGAAAAGTAAGCCTGTCAATGTTATCGGAGGATAGTCACATGCGACAGTCTGTTAGTACACCACCTACGGCACTAAAAACGCGTTCCAATAATATACTAGCAGCAGGGCAAGCCAGCACCTCCGATGCATACTAGCTAAGCTCTGGCCATGTATCCAGCATAAAGACCCAAAACTTGAAGGGGGAAGGGCCGTCTGGGAGTACACTGAGAGGGCAAGACATGTAGTCTATCACCATCTGATGGAAACGTTGCCTCCTGCTGACTGGAGCCATCTGTGATGGTATAGACATTTGTAGCGGGGACACAAAACTTTGCCACATTTGGGCCATACTGGTCTTGCCTTGTGCTGAGGCCCTGCTTCTGCTCCCTCGTTGCGCAGAGCTTCCTCCACTGCCTCGACACACTGATCTGCTTTGTAAAGCACTTGCAGCACTGCTCTCGCCTGGAATGGAGAACATGATGGAATGCAACAGTGTGTCTTGGTACTCCTGCATTTTACGCTCCCAGTTCAAACGTGTTATGAGGCTTTGTAAGTTGTCCTGGTAGCGAGGATCTAGGAGGGTGTACACCCAATAATCAGTCGTGTTGAGAATGTGGGCGATGCGGCAGTTGTTTCTCAGGCACTGCAGCATGAAATCAACTATGTGCTGCAGACTGCCAACTGGCCAAGAAACGCTGTTCCCTGCTTGAGGCGTCATCTCTGCCTGCTCTGCATCACCCCACCCTCGCTCTACATACTGACTACTAGAGCGTTGTGTAACTCCCTCCTCTGGACAGATGTCTTCCTCCTCCATTGACTCCTTCTCATCCTCCTCACAAAGTGTCCCCTGCCTAGGCCTTTGTGAGGAACCACGTTGCGCAGACTGTCCAGAAGCAGATAGCGTTTGTGACTCCTCATTAGGGTTGAGCGAAACGGATCGGACAATTTCAAAAATCGCCGACTTTTGGCAAAGTCGGGTTTCGTGAAACCCGACCCGATCCCAGTGTGGGATCGGCCATGAGGTTGACGATCTTCACGCCAAAGTCGTGTTTCGTATGATGCTTTCAGCGTCATTTCTCATCCAATGAAGGGGGACGCAGAGTGTGGGCAGCCTGATGACATAGGTCTCGGTCCCGACCATGTTAGAGATGGGCATTACAGTGATTGGCTTGCTTTCTGCGGCGTCACAGGGGCTATAAAGGGGCGTGCATGCCGACCGCCATCTTACTTCTGCTGATCTTAGCATAGGGAGAGGTTGCTGCAGCTTCATCAGAAGAAGGGATATAGTTAGGGAGGGAAGATTAACCCCGAAACTGTTTGTGCTGTAGCGATTTCCACTGTCCAACACCACCTTTTGTTTGCAGGAACAGTGGAGTTTTTTTTGTGCCTCAGTGCTGTAGCTTATTAGGCTGCCCTATAAGGCTCCCTGATAGCTGCATTGCTGTTTGTAAGCCGCTGTGCAAACCAACTGCTTTTATAAAAGCAAAAATCCTGTTGCTCCTTTCTGCACAGTTCTCTTGTTTCTTTGTCCACACTGTGAGGCTGTGGCCTCTGATACAGCTAGGGGCCGCTGTTTGTTCTCCCCAGAATGTGCATGCAGACAGATGAAGTCCATAGGTGTGCATGAGAGTCACGGATCTCCGGTCCGGGTTTTCCAGGTGGCTGAAGGCCACAGGTTGGTGTGTTTAAAAACCCTGCAGTAAGGGGTATGGATGTGTTAGGTGTCAGGCCAGGTCAGGCCAGGTGTGCGAGGTGCACGTCAGTGTCAGTCTGGTGTGTGCTGGTCTGCAGAGTGCATGGAGGCCAGCAGAGCCAGCACCCGCAGCGTACACAGAGATGCATGTCGTCCATGGTACTGGTCTCGGATGTGGACAGTCCTGTGCCCGGAGGTGGATGTCCTGTGCCTGTAGGAGTCAGATGTGGACAGTCCTGTGCCCGAAGGTGGATGTCCTGTACCCAAAAGAGGACTAGCATGTGCAACAATTGCAAACAGGTGGATATGGTGCCCGGCTGCTATCCGGAGGGTATCCTGAACTGTGTACGACTGTGTGAGTAAAGAGTCTGTAAAGAAACTGTGATACAGCGATGCAGGACACCCATGAGAACTAGTCAGAATGTAAAGTTATCTGTAAGAAATGCTCAAAGACCTTTAGCAGAGGAAAGAATGTCAAAACTTTAAAAACAACATGCATGCATAGACATTTAACCAGCATGCACTTGCAAGCCTGGACTAACTACCAAAAGTCCCGTACTGTTGGGGCACCCGCTCAGAATGAAGGCAGTCAGCATTGCTTCCCAAACTGTAAGCCCACCGGTTAGGACACCACCAACAGCAAATGTGGAGGTATCGTCGCAAGGCCAAAGCAGTCAGGGAATCACAAGGTTCTTGGTAGGAAACACAGTAGGTAGGCCAACATCAAGAATACCATCACCAACCCTCTCTCAATCTGC